>NC_134097.1:25017435-26217435 GCF_000715075.1 Nicotiana tabacum | reverse complement strand
GTGACACAATTCCGCATCTTTTTAATTTATAACACGAATATACGTACGCGTAATTCGATTCAAAAGAATGGTCTTTAATCACAATAAGTAAAAGCGGTAGAAAAATCATGTAACAAAAAGTATTTAATAAAAATCAAGATAATTAAGCCAATAATAAAAACAGTTAAGCGACCGTGCTAGAACCACGGAATTCGGAAATGCCTAACACCTTCTTCCGGATTAACAGAATTCCTTACTCAGGATTTCTAGTTCGCAGAATAATAAACAGAGTCATATTCTCCTCGATTCAGGGATTAAAATTGGTGACTTGGGACGCCTTAAAATTCCCAGGTGGCGACTCTTAAATGATTAAATAAATCCCGTTTCGACTGTCATTCAGTTGGAGAAAACTCCCCACGCGCCCCCGCGGGCGCGGTGAAAAGGAGGTGCGACAAGGCTCAGTATGAAAGAAGAGTGAAAACAATAATTTCACAAACAAGCCCCTCAAGTAAAGTATCACTCACAAGTATAGCCCCTCGGGCAAGCCTCTCAGTCACTCGTGACTCAACTCTCGTCAATCAGTACTCGCACTCAGCACTCCCGCTCAATAGATATCTCATAATAATTACCGCTGCTGCATGCTGCCCGATCCGTAAATATATATAGTCTACTGCGCTCACTGGGGTGTGCAAACTTCGGAGGGGCTCCTTCCGCCCAAGCGCTATATCACTGCTATATATATATATATATATATATATATATATATATATATATATATATATATATATATATATATATATATATATATATATATATATATATATATATATATATATATATATATATATATATATATATATATATATATATATATATATATATATATATATATATATATATATATATATATATATATATATATATATATATAGTCCTCACCATCAGGTCCTCTACCTCTCTCAGTCATTAACGTCACAACCACTAGGGCATTTCAGTGAAAATTAGGGAACTCAGCCCAAACAGTTTCTATATATTTAAAAGTAGAGTAATAAAACTTAATGAAAATAAACAAGTAAAAATCATGATTGAGGATATGCTTTTAAATCAAACAATGTGAGGAAAGTAGTAAAATATCCCTAAGGGTCCAAACAGTTTGGAACAAGGCCCTTCCAAAATTAGAATCATGACGTAAATATATGCTAAGGGAATGAAGCCCAAGCGAAAACATTCAAATAATACCAAAAATCCCGAAATTACCAAAACCCGACCCCCGGGCCCACGTCTCGAAATTTGATAATTTTTACATCAATAGGTTCCTTATCTCCCCGCGAGTTCATACATATCAAAAGTTCTGAAATCCGACCTCAAATGGTCCTTCAACTCCTCAAGCAAAAGTCTAAGTTTCCAAGCCCTAGTTTCCCGAATTTTAGCTATTAAATTCCATTAATCAAAGCTCTAATCCGTGAAATAGTAGCAATAGGAACGAGTTTTAGGTCCAAATTCCTTACCTCAATAAAGCTCCCTTGAAATCCCTCTCTCAAATCGTCCAAAAAGCTCCAAAGCCGAAGTCAAAAATGGTGAAATAGCTCAAGTTTTGCGAAAGGCCACAATTTATACTTTCTGCCCAGTCATTTTTGCATCTGCGGCCATATTACCGCTTCTGCGGTACCGCATATGCGTCCAAATAACCGCTTCTGTAGTTCCTTGTCGCAGATGCGGTCACCCTAATCGCTTCTACGGTCGCTGCTCATTAGGCCCTTTTTCGCTTCTGCGGCCGATCTCCCGCACGTGCGGCATCGCACCTGTGGTCCCCAATCTGCAGGTGCGGAAATACCAGAAGCAATAAAAGTTCAGCAGTTGCAAACAAATCTCAAACCTTCCGTCAACCATCCGAAATCACCCTGAGGCCCCCGGGACCTCAACCAAATGCACAAATATATCCTAATACCTTATTCGAACTTGTTCCAATCTTCAAAACACCTCAAACAACATCGAATAACACCTCGGATTCAAGCCAAACTTTCTAAAATCTTCCGAATTTTGCTTTTGATCAAAAATCCAACCAAACCACTTCCGAAGGACCTGAAATTTTGCACACACATCCCAAATGACACCACAGAACTACTGCAATTCTCGGAATTCCATTCTGACCCCTATATAAAAATCTCGCCTACCAACCGGAAATCGCCAAAATATCAACTTCTCCAATTCAAGCCTAAATCTACTCCGAACCTCCGAAACTCATTCCTATCACACTCTTAAGTAATAAATCACCTCCCGAAGCTAATTGAACCATTGGAACTCACATCCGAGCCCTCTAACATATAAGTCAACATCCGATTGACTTTTTCCAACTTAAGCTTCCTTAAAAGAGACTAAGTGTCTCAACTTTACCAAAATCATTCAGGATTCGATCCGACCAACCCGATACCACATAACATGGATAAACAAGGCATAAAGAACCAGAAGTGGGGAAAACGGAGCGGTAACTCATGAGACAACTGGCCGGGTCGTCACATCCTCCCCAACTTAAACAAACGTTCGTCCTCGAACGAGTCAAGAAACATACCTGAAGTCTCAAACAGGTGAAGGTATCTGCTCCGCATCTCCCGCTCGGTCTCCCAGGTAGCCTCCTCCACGGGCCGACCTCTCCACTGCACTTTTATCGAAGCTATATCCTTTAACCTCAACTTTCGAACCTGATGACCCAAAATAGCTACTGGCTCCATATTATAAGTCAAATCATCATCCAATCGAACCGTGCTGAAATCCAAAACATGAGACGAATTTCCAATATACCTCTGGAGCATAGAAACATGAAATACCGGATACACACTTGACAAGCTGGGTGGCAAAGCAAGCTCATAAGCCACCTCCCCAATCCCCCGAAGCACCTCAAAAAGCCCAATGAACCGAGGACTCAATTTTCCTTTCTTCCCAAATCTCATAACATCCTTCATGGGCGAAACCTTCAACAGAACCTTTTCACCAACCATGTAGGACACATCCCGAACCTTCTTGTCAGCATAACGCATTTGCCTCGACTGCGCTGTACGAAGCCTCTCCTGAATCACCTTCACCTTTTCTAAAGCATCTTGCACCAAGTCTGTCCCCAATAGCCTAGCCTCACCGGGCTCGAACCAACCAACTGGAGATCTACACTGCCTCCTGTACAAAGCCTCATATAGAGCCATCTGAATACTCGACCGATAGCTGTTCTTATAAGCAAACTCTGCAAGTGGTAGAAACTGATCCCATGACCCTCCGAAATCAATGACACAAGCACGCAACATGTCCTCCAATATCAGAATAGTGCGCTTCGACTACCGCTCATCTCAACCAGAGTAACCAACTCTCACTGGATAGACCTCCAAAACTGTGAAGTAAACTGAGTGCCCCTATCTGAAATGATGGAAACCGGGACACCATGCAACCGAACAATCCCCCGAATATAGATCTCTGCCAACTGCTCTGACGAATAGGTAGTACACACAGGAATGAAGTGCGCAGACTTTGTCAGCCGATCCACGATCACCCAAATAACATCGAACTTTCTCAAAGTCCGTGGAAGTTTGCTGAAGCAAGCCACCCGGTCTTTGGTGCTCATATTTCACCTGCTGACAATTGAGACACCGAGCTACAAATCCCACAATATCTTTCTTCATTCTTCTCCACCAATAATATTGTCTCAGATCCTGATACATCTTCATGGCACCCAGATGAATGGAATACCGCAAGCTATGGGCCTCCTCCAGAATCAACTCCAGAAGCCCATCCATATTGGGCACACATATCCGACCCTACATCCTTAACACCCCATCATCGCCAATGGTCATATCTCTGACATCATCATGCTGAACTCTGTCCTTCAGGATAAGAAAATACGGATAATCATACTAGCACTCTCTGATGCAATCATATAAGGAAGACCGAGAAACCACACAAGCCAATACTCGGCTGGGCTCTGAAACATCTAATCTCACAAATCGATTGGCCAAGGCTTGAACATCAACTACAAGAGGTCTCTACCCAACTGGAATATATGCCAAAATCCCCATACTTATCACCTTTTAGCTCAAAGCATCGGCCACCACATTGGCCTTCCCCGGATGGTACAATATAGTGATATCATAATTCTTAAGCAACTCCAACCACCTCCGCTGCCTCAAATTGAGATCCTTCTATTTGAACAAGTGCTGGAGGCTATGATGATCAGTAAACACCTCACAAGACACACCATACAAGTAATGCCTCCAAATCTTTAACGCGTGAACTATGGAAGCCAACTCCAAATCATGAACGGGATAGTTTTTTTCATGGGGCTTCAACTGACGAGAAGCATAAGCAATAACTCTACCCTCTTGCATCAATACACAACCAATCCCAACTCTTGAAACATCACAATACACGGTATATGAACCTGAAGCTGATGGCAAAATCAACACTAGAGTTGTGGTCAAAGCTGTCTTGAGCTTCTGAAAGCTCTCCTCACACTCGTCCGACCATTCAAATGAAACACCCTTCTGAGTCAACTTGGTCAAGGGCGATACGATAGATGATAATCCCTGCACAAAATGACAATAATAACCTGCCAAACCAAGAAAGCTACGAATCTCTGTGGCTGAGGACGGTCTAGGCCAACTCTGAACCGCCTCTATCTTCTTCGAATCAACCTGAATACTCTCGCTGGGCACCACGTGCCCCTAGAAAGCCACTGAACTGATCCAAAACTCACACTTGGAGCTCCTCCCTCAATATCTGCAACATAACTCTCAAATGCTCCGCGTGCTCCTCCTGGCTACGCGAATACACCAGAATATCATCAATGAAGACTATGACAAACGAATCAAGATAAGGCCGGAACACACTGTTCATCAAATGCATGAACGTTGCTGGGCCATTGGTCAGCCCAAAAAACATCACTAAGAACTCATAATGACCATATCGGGTCTTGAAAGCTGTCTTAAGAATATCCGAGTCCCTGATCTTCAACTGGTGATAACCTGAACGAAGATCAATCTTGGAGAACACTCTCGCTACCTGAGGCTGGTCGAATAAATCATCAATGCGAGGCAAAGGATACTTGTTCTTAATTGTTACATTGTTCAATTGCCTATAATCAATGCACATCCTCATTGTGCCATCCTTCTTCTTCACAAATAGAACCGGCGCACCCCAAGGTGACACACTAGGCCGAATGTACCCCTTATCAAGGAACTCCTAAAGCTATTCTTTTAATTCCTTCAACTCCACTGGTGCCATACGATACAATGAAATAGAAATGGGCTGAGTGCCCAACACTACGTCAATAGAAAAATCAATATCCCTGTCCGGTGGCATGCCCGATAGGTCTGCAGGAAACACATCGGGAAAATCCCTCATAACTGGAACAGAATCAATACTGGAAGTATCAACACCGACATCCCTCACGAAGGCTAGATATGAAAGACATCCCTTCCCAACCATACGCTGAGCCTTCAAGAATGAGATCAGTCTACTGGGAACATAGTCAGTCAAACCTCGCCACTCAATCCGTGTCACACCCGGTATAGCCAATGTGTATGACAGTACAGAATAGCACGGCACAGAGATAACCAGTACATGCCTAAAATGATATTGAAGTCCACCATACACAGTAATAAAAGATCCACTCGGGTCTCCAGACCCCTAATAGTCACCACATACGACCGGTATACACGGTCTACAACAACAGTATCGCCCACTGGAGTAGATACATGAACAAGTGAAATAAGAGACTCACGGGGCATATCCAGATAATGGGCAAAGTATGATGACACATAAGAAAAGGTGGCACCAGAATCAAATAATACAGAGGCATCTCTGTGGCAGACTAAGACAATACCTGAAATCACGGCGTCTGAAGCAGCAATATCTGGTCTACCTGGAAGAGCATAGAAATGGGCCTGACCACCACCTGATCGACCTCCCCCTCTAGGGCAACCCCTGGATGACTGACCTCCACCCCTAGTTGGCTGGGCGAGTGGTGAAGTAACTGGAGAAGAAGTCGAGGGCTGAACCCTCTGCTGAGACTGACCATTATGAATACGAGGACATTGCCTCCTTATATGCCCAAACTCTCCACACTTATTACAATTCCCCGGTGCTGGAGATGGGGACTGAAGGGAACCCCTGGCACCAGAATGACCAGTAGAAGGGCCTAGCATGGAAGAACCCTGCACTGATAGAGCACGAGACAAACTCTGGGCTGGGAGGGCACTAAGTGATGAGTGACCTTAATGAGAACTGTGAGAACCATGACCCGATGATGCCCCACGATACCCTGGGTGAGCTGAATGAACCTATCTGAATAGGCGGCCTCTGCCCTGCTGGAACTGACCCCTCGAAGGAGCATCACTAAAACTACCAGATCCCTGAGGCCCCTTGGGCTCCCTCTCCTCTCGCTCTTGGAGGCGAACCGACTCAATCTTACGGGCGATGTCAACAACCTCCTCAAAAGTAGCACCTGTCACCCTCTCCCTAGTCATGAGAATCCGAAGTTGATATGTGAGACCATTAACAAACCTCATAATCCTCTCTCGATCTGTGGGAACCAACCAAACCGCATGACGGGCTAACTTGGAGAACCACATCTCATACTGTATCAGAGTCATCTCTCCCTGACGCAATTGCTCAAACTGCCTGCACAACTCCTCTCGGCAAGACTGTGGCACATACTTCTCCAGAAATAGAACAGAGAACTACTGCCAAGTAAGGGGCACTTCACCAACAGGCCTACGCCTCTCATACGCCTCCCACCAAGTGAAGGCAGTCCCGGAAAATTGAAAGGTGGTAAAAGCTACACCACTGGTCTCTAGGACCCCCATTATATGAAGCATCCTTTGTCACTTATCTAAGAAACCCTGGGCATCCTCGCCCTTTGCACCGCTAAAAGTCGGAGGCTTGAGTTTTCCAAATCTCTCTAGTCGATACTGCTCATCGTCCGACATAACTGGTACCACAAACTTCTGAGATAGTATAACCGGCTGGGCTGGAGGTGCCCCCGACATCTGGAGTCCCTACATAACCTGCTCAGGTGTGCGAGCAATGGGAGTCTGGGTGCCTCCCCCGGCGAGAAGTAGCTGTGACCGTAGTAACTGAAACCGCCTGAGCCAAACCAGTACACACTGATAAGATCTGAGCTAAAGCCTCCTGAAGGCCTGGAATTACAATAGGCACAGCTGGTGCCTGAGCTGGTGCTGTTGTAACGTCTACAACTGGGATCTGATCCTGAACTGGGGCAACTGGTGGGTCTGCAGGTGCTTCCCTAGTTGCTCTGCCCCTACCACGGCCTCGACTGCGTCCTCGGCCTCTGGTGGACCCAACTGATGGAACTGGTGGTCGTCCACCCTGCCCGGTGCACGTGTCCTCACTATCTGTGAGAGAATGGAATAACAAAAGTTTAGTATTCGGATCAACAAGTTCGCACGACAAGAATTTCAAGAATATGAAGATTTTCCTAAAGGTTCTGCAGCCTCTCGAGGATAAACACAGACGTCCCTGTACCGATCCGCGAGACTACTAAACTGGCTCATGATTCGCGAGACCTATGTAACCTAGGCTCTGATACCAACTTGTCACGACCCCAAATACCTGGTCGTGATGGCGCCTATCGCATTACTAGGCAAGCCAACCCAAACCATTAACCACAACAAGTTCCTTTTATAAAAACCATTTCTAACACAGGTTTAGAAACCAAATATTTCATAAGAAATGTTTAAGACAACTAAAAATAAAATGTGCGGAATCAATAAAATATTAAAACAAGACATCCCAAACATCTTGTGGACCTAATTGTGTAGAAGGTCCAGATTCTGAGAATTATCGCAGAAATAACATGTGCTATTTTTTTTAGCTTCGGGTAATATGTTCGAGCTAAGATTAATCATGAAATCTACTAAATTTGTGATTTTATAGGCGTGCGTGACTGATAAATAATATCACATTCACTTAGTTCGAATACTAATTTAGCTAGCCTTCCTGACAGTCATGTTTATGCAAAATATTGCGTAATGAAAATATAGTGACTACGGGAATTGAATGACAGTGAAATAAAGCCTTATATTTAGGGCAAATACAATTAATGCCAACTTATCAAAATGTAGATTTGTAGTTTCCGTATCTAAGAGCATTTTATAATAGATAGGAGAATGTGTACCTTTATTTTGTTGAATTAAAATTGCATTTACCGAGACATCCGAGATAATTTGGTGTACCGACAATCATCTTTCTCCTCGGAATTTTGAAAGTAATGATGCGTTGTTGTTAGATAGCAAGTTTGAATGATTCGACTTTTCGGACTAAATCGATCTTTCGAAGTTCTGTAACTTTATCTTTTATTATTTGACTCTAGTTTCTTCTTTTGCTTGACCAGATTACACCGCGGGTCAATATTGCGCATATAAACCTTTACCTCTGGTGGTACATATGTTAGCATGGAGGCAAGCAAAGCAATTTTTGTTAGCATGTAAAAGTTTGATCACCTTACCTTTAAATTCCGTGTCGAGTTTTGACCAACGTAAACCTTCCTATTTGGGAAGTCAATGATAATTTCTAGTTCTTCAGCATTTGACCTCGTGGCTTCTGATGCCTTCGGTTCAATGATTTCTTCCGAAAATATTTGTATAATTGTCCAAGGTTATTAATGAACCTTCCTTCCTCGTGGTGTATTTTATCCCGCAGCTATCTCTTCTTTTTCAGTTGTTAAGTGTGGTATCTTTGTAAGGAATCTCGTGGCTGTTTTACCCTTGTTCCTCATAATCTTCATTCTTCTCCTATGAAGTTTTACAATTTAGCAAGGTAATTCCTTACCTGTTCGGATAGATCCGGATCTTTTCCAGCTCGTGAAGAAAATCTCGTATCTCTTTTGCTCAGACCTATTTTTAGATTTTTGCATTTAGATTCGAATCACCCAAGAATCACATCCACTTGATCTCCAGACCTATTTTTGACTTTCAATTGAATGAACATGTCTTCCTCTATTCGAAGTTTTGTATTATATCGAATGTAAACTTTACTCCTCAGTTCCGGGAAGGTCCGGTGTTATTCTTATGTCTTCTTCAATCGGATCCGGAATCACCTCGGTATGGTTTTCGAACCTATTTTTGGACATCTTATTAGTGTCGATTCAACTTACCGTGTTTTTTCTATTTAAATTTCGGTGCTGTAACGGTTATAAATATCATTCTCGCAGGATAGATAGGAATTCCCGGAGGTGTTCTATCCGCTCATTCTGTTCCTTGATCTGTTTCTGTAAACAGAACTAAATTTTGCAAATTAAAATTACCTGACGTATCTGTACCTCTTGTTCCGGAACTGTTTCGTACAGATCCATTATAATCAGTTCTGGTACAGATAGTTGCGGTACCAATATATCGATGTACATTCTCTATTTTTCTCTGCTTGTTGCTTACATATCATTATCATGACTATTCTTCCCTTTTTATTTTGCATGGTAAAGCCATCTCCAACTTGGTTGTCCTCAATTGTGTTGATTGGTAAATTTCGGCCATGATGAAGGTTTAAACTGAAAACAAGTGAATATTAATAAAAATTGTTACTATCTTTGGATGAATAACAAATTTGCTTGAGTTCCCGACAATGGAACCAATATATTTAACCCAAAAAATAGTTTTCAAGGTCAAATCAATAATTTTATATGACGGGCCACAAACAACCGATTCAATCCAAAAGATATAAAATTTCATTAATACAACGTGATAGAGAAGTGGGAAATAAATTCAATGACCGATAATATAATAAAAATAAAACAGAGAAGAAAGAATTCTTATTGAATGATCCTTGATAGGATAATGAGCCGAACAAAGCTTGAAGGGCCGAACTATGGCTAACTTGAGAGCAATATGCTATAAATTACAATGTATAGAATTGTAGAGAAGAAATTAGATTCCCCTGATGGTGGTAAAAGTATGTCTATTTATATGGCTAAATCTAAGTAACTAGTCTCCTTGAATTATGGGTCCATTATGAGCATTTACTCAATCCATCCATTACTTTTGGAAGACTTGTAAATGCTGGAATTCCGTAACTGATGAGTTAATTCCGTAATTGCTGAGTTAATTCCCTAACTGATGAGTTAATTCCGTAACTGATGTGTCAATCCCGTGCCTGTTGAGTCAATCTCATGCCTGTTGAGTCAATCTCGTGTCTGTTAAGTCAATCTTGTAATTGATTGCCTTGTTCTGACCGTTACAATCATTTATTGCATTTGTTAATAATTGATTTGTAACTGATGGTGTAATGATGGTAAATCCCATATAATCCGGGATTAATTGATTCCTTCCTTATTTGTAATTATGAGATATTCTCCCGAACCTGATCCGGCTATTTCATGATGATCAGTTCCGAGGCTAACATGCACGATATGAGTATGGTCGGTCCCGGGGTGTTTCACATATCATCTTTACATTTCATTCTTTACTTTTTTTCTAATTTTGCTGATACGTGTCGCCATTTAATAAACCCACATGACGAGTCTAATTTTTACTAATACAAGTATTTATATGAATCACTGAAATAATTATGCAAAAATTCTATTCTGCTGGAAATTAATCATCGTGATATATAATTCAGCATTTTCCAACATCGTGTATCCCGCTATAGCGTACACAGGTGGATTTGAATATAGGACTACTAAGGTGAGAAACAAGCTTTTCAAAGGTTACGCTGATATCACGTGAAAACACGGTGCTCGAACAGGGGCGTATCCGGGTGTTTCACGTGAATACATGCTCCCTTGCCTATATCATATATAGTAATGTTATATTTTTTCAAAAATATTTAAATATATATATAGCACTCATGCTTAAAATATTATATGATGTGATGATTATTCAGTGTACCTCTTTAAGTAAGATTGTAAGTTCAAATCTTATGTCAATCTTGTTATTTTTTTTGAGAACTAGATGCCCACGGGAGATGGGCGCGTGCAGTGTCACTTTTTACGTATTAATTAAGTAATTTTCTTTTTATTTCTTTTTTGTTTGGTTTATTCTTTCAAAATCTTCAAACATTGAAATTCCTATTCTTCTTTTGTCACTGTAGAATCTTATAATATGAGTAAACAAAATATGTATGTTAAAACTAGTAGCAGTGTATAATGTAGTATATAATCAATGGGTTCAACTGATCCCAATATTTTCAACATGGAAAGTAGATATAGATGTAAGAAAATTACTATTTAAAAAATAATAATTAATTTTGAACTTATAACTCCAAAAATATAATGGGTGGCAAATAGTAAGAAGTAAAGGTTGAACCCGTACAATTTATATCCTTCTTCTTAATAGTGCATGTAGACAATAATTGCGTCGAGAAAATAAAATCAAGACCGAAAAATATCGCAACAATCGTAGTATTTTATCTCAAATAGTTGAGTGTTACAATCTCTATGATTCCTCTGATTCTACTTTCCAATTGTAATTAAATTCAAGGGCCTTTGAGCTTGATCTTGAATCTATGTTTGTTGCCACGAACAATGATCTTGTTCTTGAGCTTGAGCTTGATTGCTTGAACTTGACCTTGATTTGTTCTTCGTTCTTGAGCCTGAACTTGATTCCTTGAACTTGAACTTGATTGCTTGAAGCTTGAAACTTGCAGAGAAATTTGCAGCGTTTGATCCACGAGCTCTCTCTTGCTTCTTGTTATAACTTCTGATCCTTTTCTGAGTTATGAAGACCCCTATTTATAGTTGTGGAAGGGTGGAGTTGTGATAAGAACAAACTCTTTCTGACCAATCAAAATAAAGTGTGACATGGCCGTATTTGATTGGCCAGAACATGTCACTTGCACACGTGGTGCGATTTCATTGGCCTTTTAGTGTGACTTGGCATGCCTTGTCATTTTGACACGTGGCATGATCCTATTGGCTCTTCCGTTTGACTTGGCGTGCCACGTCATTTGACACATGGCACCAAACTGGGCCTCTAGGAAGATGACATCTTAGGCTTAATGAAGTGGGCTCATCACTTTAGCCCAATTAAATGGGCTAGCCCAATGGATTAAGACTTATTTATTTAATCCATATATATTGGACTTATATAATTAGTTCAATTATATTAGTCCATAATATTTATCTAGACTTGTATATTTAAATATAGTCCAAATTATTTATTGAATTTAAATTCAATAAATTTTATATGCCTACAAATGCTCCTGCTTCAAGACTTGTCAAGGTATCTAAACTTTTGAAGACCAGGCTTGAAGTATACTTTGCCTCTAAAAATTATCTCGTATTGACTCTTTTCTTTCCTCAAGCTAAGAAAAGAATTTCCATATTACTATTGGCATGTATATGTACACATAATGACAAAACCATCAATCATCACGTAAGACAAAGTATTCATGAAACTTTTCTCCTCTCTAAATTCCATTCCTTGCATTAAGTATACACAACGTAAACTTTTTTCCATTCTTTGTACTAAGAAAAGTTTCATTTGTCATAACAATTCTTTATGTGGCCATCCAGAGTCAAAGGACTCCTATTCTATCACGATCCGGATTTCCCACCCTCGGAAGTTGTGATGGCGCCTACTAATGAGAGCTAACCAACCCTTAACTATCTAATTGCTTACCAAATTACTTTCTTTTAACAATTACGAGCAATAACATAAAAATAGCAGAACTTTAAATAATTAAGCGGAAGATAACCATGAAATGTCTGAAGGCTACGTCTATTACAACTTTTAAAACTTCAAATACCCCAAAACCTGGTGTCACAGTATCACAGACTGTCTAAGAGTTTCTACATACAAGGTTTGAAGAAATGCAATACACTATTTCTGAATAAAGGAAATGAAACAGGATATAGAGATAGAGGGAGATGCAGGGCCTGCGGACGCCTACAAGTCTATCTTGGGTCTCCGAGTGGATCGAAGGAAGCCCTCCAACTACTGTCCGAAAGGTGCTCCGGGATCTGCACACAATGCAGAGTGTAGTATCAGCACAACCGACCCCATGTGCTGGTAAGTGCCTGGCCTAACCTCGGCGAGGTAGTGACGAGGCTAGGACCAAACTCCAGATAAACTTGTGCAATTCTATAATATATGACAGAAAAGTAAACAGATAATAAGCAATTAAAGCTGCGGAAGGGGAACATGCCTCGGGGATAACTGATAAAGCAAAATAGCAAGGAATAAATAAGGAAGCTCACAATTTAACTTCTAACACAGATAAGGAAAAGTAAAGACAACTTTCACTTTCAGTTTCCATGTTGTTGCAAGCGTGAAACCCGATCCCATTTCTCATATCTTGTGGTAGGCGTACCACCAGATCCCATTTCATAATATCTTGTGGTAGGCGTACCACCCGCTCCCATTTCATAATATCTTGTGGTAGGCGTACCACCCGCTCCCATTTTATCATATCTTTTGGTAGGCGTACCACCTGCTCCTATTTCATAATATCTTGTGGTAGGCATACCACCCGCTCCCATTTCATTATCTTGTGGTAGGCGTACCACCCGCTCCCATTTCATTATATCTTGTGGTAGGCGTACCACCCGCTCCCATTTCATTATATCTTGTGGTAGGCGTACCACCCACTCCCATTTCATTATATCTTGTGGTAGGCGTACCACCCGCTCCCATTTCATAATATCTCACAATTTCAAGGAACCCCGGCAAGAGAAAATAATCAATATAATAACTTTCCGGCAAGGGAACACAACAACGTAATAATTTTCCCGGCAGGGGAACAACAATATTGAAATAGTCATTCCGGCAAGGGAGAATCAGCTATAACCAATCTCACTTAGCTGGTACTCAGTTCAATTAATGAAAATGCTCAATCATAGAAGATCATTAATTAAAGCATACAAGGTGTCATTCAAGAACACAACAACTTTCAATTTAAGACCCATGGTCATGCTTGACACCAACGTATAGATACTCGTCACCATGCCTATACGTCGTACTCAACAAGAAGCAAGTAGCAAATATGACTTAATTCCTAATCCCTAAAGCTAGGGTTAGACCAAACACTTACCTCGATGCCTTGAACACCACTCAAGTCTCAATTATAGCTTTACTCCTTGATTCTGACACCAATCCGCTCGAATCTAATCACAAGTTACTTAATTACATCAATAAGTACCAAATGAATCAACCCCAATGCATGAAAAAAGTGTTTTCCAAGGTTTTACCCAAAAGTCAAAAATCACCCCAGGCCCACATGGTCGAAACCCGAGGTTCGGACCAAAACCCGATTACCTATTCCCCCACGAATCCAAATATATAATTTGTTTTGAAAGAGAACCTCAAATTGAGGTCCAAATCCCCAATTTTAGAAAAAACCTAGGTTCTACCCAAAACACCCAATTTTCCCCATGAAAATCTTTGATTTGAAGTTGAAATCATGTTAAAAGATGTTAAGGAGTGAAGAAAATGAGATAGAAATCACTTACCAACGTTTTTGGAGAAGAAAGGTTGTTTGAAAAATATCCTCTTATGTTTTTTTTGGGGTTTTAAAAAGTGAAAAATAACTAAAATTCCCGTTTATTTATACCCCTCTCAGACCCCCTGTGTAAACCACATCAAATAGACCGTGGCCGCACAGGCCTCCCTGAAGACCTGCAGTTCAGCACCCCGTGCGGACGGCACAAAGGCAACTGCGGCCGCACAGCCTCCACCGCGGACCACACAAAGGCGATCGTGGCCGCGCTGGCCCCTCCGCGGTCGCACGCGATTTCTCGCGGACCGCACTATAGGGTTCAGAGACTGCAACTTCCTGAACCTGCAACATCTGACTTTCTAAGCCTAAGGCATCCTAGAACCCACTCGAAACTCACCCCGAGCCCTCGAAACTCCAACCCAAGTATACACATAACCTCAAACATCCTACGGACATATTCGTGTAATCAAATTACCAAAACAACATCACGAGCATCGAATTAAACCTCGAGATCAATAAAATTTCTCAAAACTCTTTTAAACATCAAATTTCTCAATTAAAGTCCGGATCACGTCAAACGACGTCCGATTTTAACAAAATTTCACAGGAATGGCTCAAGTCATATATAAGACCTATACCGCGTGCCGGAACCAAAATACGGGCCCGATACCATTGCTTTCTAATCAGTTTTCATTTCAAATTTCCTTAAACAATTTCAAAAAAAATTAATTTCACTTAAAAAATTCATTTCTCGGGCTTGGGACCTCGGAATTCGATTCCGGGCATACGCCCAAGTCCCATATTTTACCGCGGACCCTCCAGAACCGTCAAATCACAAATCCGTGTTCGTTTACCCAAAAGGTTGACCAAAGTCAAATTAACTCATTTTAAAGTCAATACTTAAAATTTTCACAGAATTTCATATTTAAGCTTTCTGGCTACGTGCTCGGATTGCGCACGCAAATCGAGGCTACTCTAAATGAGGTTTCCAGGGCCTCGGAGGCACAAAATTCAATTAAAAATAGGTGATGGCCCTTTGGGTTGTCACATTCTCCACCTCTAAAACAACTGTTCATCCTCGAACGGACAGAAAAAGGAAGTACCTGAGTCAGGGAAAATATGAGGATAACGGCTATGCATGTCGGACTCGGACTCCCAGGTCGACGTCTTAGGAGGCTGACCTCTCCACTGAACACGAACCGAAGGAAAACTCTTCGATCTCAACTGATGGACCTGCCGGTCTAGAATAGCCACCGGCTCCTCCTCATAAGATAAGTCCTTGTCCAATCGGACAGTACTGAAATCTAACACGTGGGATGGATCGCCGTGATGCTTCTGAAGCATGGACACATGAAATATTGGATGCATGACTGATAAGCTAGGCGGCAATGCAAGTCTATAAGCCACCTCTCCCACTCGATAAAGAATCTCAAATGGACCAATGAACCTAGGGCTAAGCTTGCCCTTCTTCCTGAATCTCATCACGCCCTTCATAGGCGACACTCGGAGCAATACCCGCTCACCAACCATAAAAGCCACATCTCGAACTTTGCGGTCTGCATAACTCTTCTGCCTAGATTGAGCCATACGAAGCCTCTCCTGAATGATCTGACCTTGTCCAAGGCCTCCTCAACTAGATTCGTACCCAACAACCGAGCCTCCCCCGGCTCAAACCATCCAATCGGAGATCGATACCACCTACCATATAAAGCCTCATAAGGAGCCATCTGGATACTTGACTGGTAGCTGTTGTTGTAGGCAAACTCTGCTAAAGGCAAAAACTGATCCCACGAGCCTCCAAAGTCAATGACACAGGCTCGAAGCATATCTTCCAAAATCTGAATAGTCTGCTCGGACTGCCTGTCCGTCTGAGGATGAAATTCTGTACTCAACTTAATCTGAGTGCCCAACTCTCGCTGAACTGCTCTCCAGAAACGTGAGGTAAACTGCATACCTCGGTCCGAAATGATAGTTACAGGCACGCCATGAAGATGAACAATCTCTCGGATATAGATCTCAGCTAACCTCTCGGATGAATAGGAGACTGCCACAGGAATGAAATGCGCTAACTTGGTCAGCCTATCAACAATGACTCAAACTGCATCGAACTTCTTCCGAGTCAGCGGAAGTCCAGTAACGAAGTCCATAGTGATCCGCTCCCACTTCCACTCGGGAAGCTCAATCCTCTGAAACAATCCACCAGACCTCTGATGCTTATACTTAACCTACTGACAATTCAAACATCAAGCCACATATGCAACAATATCTTTCTTCATTCTACGCCACCAATAATGCTGCCGCAAATCCTGATACATCTTCGCGGCGCCTGGATGAATAGAGTACCGGGAACTATGGGCTTCATCTAAAATCAACTCTCGAAGCCCATCCACATTAGGCACACAAACGCGCCCCTGCAATCTCAAAACTCCATCATCACCTAAGGTAAACTGCTTGGCACCTCCATGCTGCACCGTATCTCTAAGGACACACAGATGAGGATCATCAAACTATCGATCACGGATATGCTCCAATAATGAAGATCAAGCGACCGTGCAAACTAATACTCGGCTAGACTCAGAGATATCCAATCTCACAAAACTCAGAGCATCGACCACCACATTTGCCTTTCCCGGGTGATATAAGATAGTGATATCATAATCCTTCAACAACTCCAACCATCTCCTCTGCCTCAAATTAAACTCCTTTTGCTTGAACAAATACTGAAGACTCTTGTGATCAGGGAACACCTCACATACCACGCCATACAGATAATGCCTCCAAATTTTCAATGCGTGAACAATGGCTGCCAACTCTAAATCATGAACCGGATAGTTCTTCTCATGAATCTTCAACTGACTCGAAGCATAGGCAATGACCTTGTCATCCTGCATCAACACTGCACCAAGCCCAATACGGGAAACATCGCAATAAACTATGTAAGGCCCTGAACCTGTGGGCAAAACCAACACCGGTGCGGTAGTTAGAGTTGTCTTAAGCTTCTGAAAGCTCGCCTCACACTCGTCCGACCATTTGAAATGGGCACCCTTCTGGGTCAACCTGGTCATCGGGGCTGCAACAAATGAGAATCCCTCTACAAACCGACGATAGTAGCCTGCCAATCCCAAGAAACTCCGAATCTCTGTAGCTGATGCTGGTCTAGGCTAGTTCTTGACTGCCTCAATCTTCTTTGGATCAACCTGAATACCCTCTACTGATACAACATGACCCAGAAATGCAACTGAACTCAACCAGAACTCACACTTCGAGAACTTAGCATATAACTGACTATCCTTCAGTGTCTGAAGAACCACTCTGAGATGCTACTTGTGCTCCTCCTGGCTGCGGGAACATATCAAAATATCATCAATGAAAACTATCACGAACGAGTCCAAATAAGGCCTGAACACTCGGTTCATCAAATCTATAAAAGCTGTTGGGGCATTTTTGTCAACCCAAATGACATGACCAAGAACTCATAATACCTGTACCGAGTGTCGAAAGCTGTCTTAGAGACATTGGATGCCCTAATCCTTAACTGATGGTAGACAGATCTCAATTCGATCTTTGAAAATACCTTGGCACCCTGAAACTGATCAAACAAATCGTCAATCCTCAGCAGTGGATACTTATTCTTGATGGTGACCTTGTTCAACTGTCGTTAATCAATGCACATTCTCATCGAACCATCCTTTTTCTTAACAAACAAAACCGACGCACCCCAAGGCGACACACTAGGTCTAATGAAACCCTTCTCAAGCAAGTCCTACAACTACTTCTTCAACTCTTTCAACTCTAGCAGGGCCATGCGATACAGCGGAATAGAAATGGGCTGAGTGTCTGGAGCCAAATCAATGCAAAAGTCAATATCCCTATTGGGCGGCATACCCAGCAGGTCTGAAGGGAATACCTCAGGACACTCATGAACCACAGACACAAAATCAATAGAAGGAACCTCAGCGCTGGAATCACGAACGTAAGCCAAATAGGCCAAACAACCCTTCTCGACCATACGCCGAGCCTTCACATAAGAGATAACGCTACGGGTAGAATGACCAGGAGTTCTCCTCCACTCTAAACGAGGCATATGTTGCGACCAAAACACTCACGCAAGTGTACGCGATTGACAAGTAATATAGTAGTAAGTAGAGTATCGTTCCCACGAGGAATTGTGATCAACTTATCGACTGATGTAGACTCAAACAATTATCAATTCAAGCTAAATTATCACAAAATATATAAAGAACCAATTTACAATTTACTTAGTAATTGCACAATAATTCAACAAAAAATTACTGCACCAATTTCACAATATGTTTATAACAAGTTGGATAAATATATTCCCGGGTCATGGACTTGCTAGAAATTATGCTACTATTTTAGCTTAAAATGGATTTATTGAATTATCCGGGTTATTGATTATAGGGTTAATAATATTCATAAGAATCTTTCGAGTTCTTATGCATCTATTCAAGTTAAACTAATACCTATATGTCTATGGTATTAATATTAGCAAAAATGCATTTACAACTCCTATTTTTCAACCAAGCAAGGCAATTAAGTATAGTACCTAAAAATACAAAAAATAAAAACAAAAATCTTTTTGTTGTTTTCTATGGGCTTAGTCCCTCAAGAACTCCTATCTAAAAGAATCCGTCATCGGGCCGAGCCAATATAACTACTAAAAAAAATATCTACTAAAAATGTTTAAGAACAGACAACAATTACTCCAACAATACTAAATCACCAAAACATTTAAAACCAAAAGTGAAATAGTCACGCAATCCCAAAACATTATATATTGTACCACACCACCAAAACATTCCAACAATCCAAAACAATTTAAACAACCTAAAAATCCATAATAATTACTACCATCCAAAACATTTAAGAACAGTTAAACATATGTTTAAGGGAATCCTCCACCCCACACTTAAAGCGAGACATGTTCCCATGTCTTTCATTATAAACAAGAGATGAAGCAAAGATACTTCCCCGAGGAGTCACTCCTGGTCGGAGACAGAACCTGAATCCACATTGCATGCCCGACCAATTGCACGAAGCCAACCCAAGAGCCGGCTTTCCGTTTTCTTCTGCTAAACTTGTATTTCATCAACACGTCTCCCCAGAACTATCACTAATGTTTTAATTTCAGTGATTTCCTGCTCCATGCGGTCTATCCTTTGTCCCCGACCAGCCCTAGACGGTCCTGCTGCATCAAAAGTTTGTGGTTGTGCAGGTTGTGCATCTTCTCCCATCTCCACATCGTCAGCTCCTTGTTGTTGCTCCTCTCCTTCCTCATCATCACTGTCATCAGAATTAACAGCAACCAATTCAGCTGGATGTACAACTTCCTTACCTGTGGTGACCATTTTTGCCGTGAAAGGATTGACTTTAGCTAGTCGTCTATCTGCATCAAGATTGTTTGGTACATTAGCTCGAAGGCACAGTAGGGTGACAAGAGATGGGTAATACAACCCGTAGCGTTGAATTCTAACCCTCTGGAACATTTCTTTATGTATCAACAATGGTACATCAAACCATGCCCTATTCATGAAACACCATATTAAGCAAGCTCGAGGGATGTTTACTTCAGTCAAATTCTTGGAAGGCAAGAGACGGCTGTTGATGAAGTACAACCAACATTTGGCCTCGAACTTCAAGGCATTAGCATGGAACTTGTTCCCATATTTATACCATTGGATATCTGCATCTGGGCGACAAATTATGTCGGTGAACGTGGACCATGGTATTAGCTTGCTGTTATATGCCTGGAACATATCTATGTAATCTTCCTCCACTGGGGGTAGCCTGGACACATCCCGAATTGTTTCTATAGATGCATTGACTTGTCGCTTTCGGACTATAACATTGTAGTTATCATGTTCCGGAAGGTTGGCATAATATTCCCCCACTAGCATTACATTCGCCGTGATTGGCTCCTCGAAGAATATGTCAAGCCCACACCTCCTTAACTCGTTTGCTATGTTTGGACAATTAATAGCCAAAGTATTTGCATCCATTGCTTGTTCAGGCACTATTATTTTCTCCTCCTTTTTGTTAAATCTGTCCTGTGCCTTGGCTGACACAAACTTTTGACTGTTGAATGGCCTAGTATCAACTGATTTTCTGGGCCGTCCACCAACATTTGTTGTAGCTGGGCGTTTAGATGAGGAACTTGATGCTGGGCGTTTACGAGGGGCCATGGTACCTGCAAGCAGTTTAGAGTTATCCCTATTCACTTGGGTAACCAAACCGGGCTACTTAGACTTCACCACATAGTTGGTTACATCACTTCCTCCAAAGAGGCATTTTTTCAAACACATTGTGAGCATGTTGAGTTTGAAGCTTTTTCCAACCCTATGTCACAATGTATTCACCATCAACCAACCCAATCACTACTTTACACCACCATACTCCTAATTTTTCACTTCCTCAACCCAACCAAACATCAAATATATGTTTAAATCTTCTATAAATGCTACATTCTAATGTTAAATAAGAAAAAATTTAAGAAACTATCCTAAAAATATACAATCTTGACAACCACATAATAATGTTACATAATAAAACTAAACAAGGAAAAAATTGAAGACATTATACTAAATATATGTAAAGAAATTGAAAATCGAACAAAAAAATAGAAAATTAAAACTATGTTCATCATAAAAACGAAATTAATCTGAAAAATAAAAAAAAATTAACTAATAAGAAGAAGATGAAGAAGACATTCCTTAGAAGAGATGGGGTATGGGGTGAATAAAGAGGTGGGGAGATTTGATGAAGAAGAAGAAGAAGAAAAAGGTTAGGGTTTGTTAGGAGAGTTTGGAAGAAGAAGAATGGGGGGTACTATTAAGTTAAAGAAGTAAAAAGGAATTTTAAAACGGAGTTACCTGTGACTAGCGCGGGCTATGCGCTAGTCATGCGCTCCCGCGCTAGTCCATTTGTCATGAGGCAGTCTAAAACCTGATTAGCGCGGGCTATGCGCTAGTCATGCGCTCCCGCGCTAATCACTGAAGGTCAGGCAGATGGAAACCTGATTAGCGCGGGCTATGCGCTAGTCATGCGCACCCGCGCTAATCACTAAACGTTTCTTTTTTTTTTCATCAATCTCAAGAAGGCCAAATTATAAATTCTCATTTACTAACTATATTTACAATACATTTGTGGGTTGCCTCCCACACAGCGCCTGATTTAATGTCGCGGCACGATGCCATATTGCATTATATGTCAATTAAATCTATTGAGGTTTTGTGACGTTGAATGTCACCACCCCAATAGTGTTTAATTCGTTGCCCATTTACGAAGAACGTGCCTGTTGAATTAATTTCGCAATTCAACTGTTCCATGAGGAGTTACACTTACTACAACAAAAGGGCCTGCCCAACGGGACTTAAGCTTTCCAGGAAAAAGCTTTAGCCTTGAGTTGAACAAGAGAACTTCTTGACCCGGCTCAAACTCACGATGTTGGATGTGTTTGTCGTGCCACTTCTTGGTCTTTTCTTTATATAACTTGGCATTTTCATAAGCATGCAACCGAAACTCATCAAGTTCATTGAGTTGTAGCAGTCTTTTTTCTCCAGCTAAGTCCATATTCATATTTAGCTTTTTGATTGCCCAATAAGCTTTATGTTCTATCTCAACAGGAAAATGACATGCTTTTCCATAAACCAACCTGTATGGAGAAGTACCTATTGGAGTCTTGTATGCAGTTCGGTAAGCCCACAATGCATCTTCTAACTTACCGGACCAATCTTTCCTATTTGCGCTCACAGTTTTCTCCAAAATCTGTTTTACCTCCCTGTTTGACACTTCAACTTGACCACTCGTTTGAGGGTGATATGCAGTAGCAACCTTGTGTCTTACACCATATTTTGCTAGAACATTTTTCAACAATTTGTTGCAAAAGTGTGTTCCTCCATCACTTATCAACACCCTTGGAGTTCCAAAGCGTGTGAAAATGTGTTTCTTCACAAAACTTACCGCTACCTTCGCATCATTAGTAGTAAGAGCAATGGCCTCAACCCACTTAGACAAATAATCCACTGCAACCAAAATATATCTGTGCCCATTAGAATATGGAAATGGTCCCATGAAATCTATTCCCCAGACATCAAAGAGTTCTACTGCCAAAATATTTTGTAAAGGCATCTCGTGCTTCTTCGTGATCGTTCCGGTTCTTTGGCACCTGTCACAATTTTTAACAAAAGCATGTGCATCTTTAAATAATTTTGGCCAGTAAAAACCTGATTGCAAAACCTTTTGTGCAGTTCTGTCTCCACCATGATGACCTCCATAAAGAGAAGAATGACAGTCATGCAATATTGCATTCATCTCCTCCTCAGGGACACACCTTCTTACCAATTGATCTGCGCATTGCTTGTATAGAAAAGGCTTGTCCCACATGTAGAATCTCACATCATGTAAGAACCTTCTTCTATGGTCAGCTGTGAATTCTAGTGGAGTCACCCCACTTGCAATGAAATTCACATAATCAACATACCACGGGGTTTCATCCGAAGTGATGGCCAACAAATGTTCGTCAGGGAATGTTTCTTTGATTGATTCTCCTTCAGTGACATGGCCTCTATTTTCCAGCCTGGATAGATGATCTGCAACCTGATTCTCTGTTCCCTTTCGATCTCGAATCTCCAAATCAAATTCCTGCAAAAGAAGAACCCATTGAATTAACCTTGGCTTAGCATCTTTCTTTGCAAATAAATACCTTATAGCTGAGTAATCTGTGTAAACTATGACTTTTGTCCCCACTAGATAGGATCTAAACTTATCAAATGCCCATACTACTGCGAGCAACTCTTTTTCAGTAACAGTGTAATTCATTTGAGATGGATTAAGAGTTCTACTCGCATAGTGAATGGAACAAAATATTTTCTCTTTCCGCTGCCCCAAAACAGCTCCAATGGCTATATCACTTGCATCACACATCAATTCAAATGGAAGTTTCCAATCTGGAGAAATGTTAATCGGTGCAGTAACTAATCTTTGTTTCAGCTCATCAAATGCTTTCACACAAGCATCATCAAACTTGAAAGATGTATCTTTCTTAAGAAGCCTACACAAAGGAGATGAGATTTTTGAAAAATCCTTGATGAAACGACGGTAAAAACCCGCATGGCCTAAGAAACTGCGAATGCCTCTAACTGATGTTGGTGGAAGTAATTTTTCAATTGCTTCCACCTTTGCTTTATCCACCTGCAATCCATTCTTGGACACTTTATGCCCTAAGACTATGCCTTCTCGTACCATGAAATGGCATTTTTCCCAATTTAGCACCAAATTTGTTTCTTCACACCTAGCAAAGACCTTATCAAGATTCATTAAACATTCATCAAAAAAACATCCAAATACAGAAAAATCATCCATAAATACTTCCACAAATCTTTCAATCATATCAGTAAAAATAGCCATCATACACCTTTGAAAAGTCGCAGGTGCATTGCAAAGACCAAATGACATTCTTTTAAATGCATATATCCCATACGAACATGTAAATGTGGTCTTTTCTTGGTCTTCTGGGGCTATAACAATTTGATTATATCCCGAGTAGCCATCCAAAAAACAATAGTATTCCTGCCTGGCTAATCTATCAAGCATTTGGTCAATAAAGGGAAGGGGAAAATGGTCTTTTCGGGTGGCATTATTCAATTTTCTATAATCTATGCAAATCCTCCACCTAGTAACAGTTCTAATGGGAATCAAATCATTATTTTCATTTGTCACTACGGTCATTCCTCCTTTCTTTGGAACACATTGGACTGGACTTACCCATTTTCTATCAGATATTGGAAATACAATACCTGTATCAAGCCATTTAATCACTTCTTTTCTTACCACCTCTTTCATGTTCATATTTAGGCGACGTTGTTGTTCTATGCTTGGCTTGTGCCCTTCCTCCATGAGAATTTTATGCATGCAAAAAGCTGGACTAATACCTCTTTTGTCAGACATTGTCCACCCAATTGCTCTTTTATGCTCACGTAGTACTCTTAACAATTTCTCCTCCTGCAATTCAGACAAGTCAGCAGAAATAATAACAGGTAACATTTCAGAACTACCCAAATAAGCATAATGAAGGTGAGAAGGTAAAGGCTTTAATTCCAATTTGGGAGCTTCTTCAACTGAGGGCTTCAGAGGAGGACCATCTGGCATGTTCAAAGGTTCAAAGGGATTAAAACCTTTTATATATTCACATGTTGCATTCAAAGTATGTTTCATCTCCTCAACCTCATCATTAATCTCCAAACTTTCGAACAACACAATTGTTTTCTAAAGAATCCTGCAAATATACACTTGGGGTGATAAGTTGTTCATCAATCTCCTTGGCAGATATCATAGACAATTCTTCATACTGCCGAGGAAGTTGAATTGCTTTATATACATTAAAAACAGCTTCCTCGTTGTCAACTCTCATGATCATTTTTCTTTCTCTTACTTTAATTATAGCATCACCTGTAGACAAGAGAGGTCTTCCCAATATAATAGGAACTTTTTCATCGGCCTGAAAATCCAAGATAATGAAATCAGTCGGGAAAATAAATTTCCCAATTTTCAGTAGCACATCTTCTATCACCCCTTCCGGGTAAGCTATGGACCTGTCTGCTAGTTGCAACATCACTGTGGTGGGTTTTGGAGCTCCCAAACCCAATTGTTTGTACAAAGACAATGGCATCAAATTTATGCTTGCTCCCAAATCACAAAGTGCATGGCCTACATCAACATTGCCTATTCTCACAGGGATAGTAAAGCTGCCAGGGTCCTTAAGCTTTTGAGGAAGCTTATTTTGGACCCTTGAAGTGCACTCTTCAGTAAGTGCAACTGTTTCAAATTCAGTTAGTCTCCTCTTGTTAGCCACAATGTCTTTTATGTATTTGGAATATTTTGGAATATCACGAATCGCATCTACCAACGGAATATTCAATTAAATCTGACTCAACATAGAGAGAAATTTGTTGAACATGCGATCGTCATTCTTTTTCTGCAATCTTTGTGGAAAAGGTGGTGGTGGCCTTGGAACATTCACAAGTGCTAAAATTGTATCATCTTTCCTTACTTCCTGTGTTGCTTTGGGAATCAATTCACCCTCAGGTACAGGCTTGTCTTTTCTCTTCTTTGGAACTTCTTCTAATTCCCTTCCAGTTCTAAGTGTAATTGCTCTAACTTGCAAATTTTTCTCTGTATCACTTGGAAGAGCACCTGCAGGCCTAGTATTTTGATTTGCAGCTAGTTGTCCCAATTGTCTTTCAAGATTTCTAAAGTCCGTTCTGAGTTGTTGGTTGTCTTGCAACAATTTTTTCAACAAATCATTTTTACTTTCTTCTGCTTGCTGTGGCGGCCTTTGAGGTTGATTAAAATTTCCTTGGGGTCTAAATTGATTTTAATTGGGTTGATTCCCACCCCAAGAGAAATTAGGATGATTCCTCCAATTTGAGTTGTAAGTGTTCCCATATTGGGCTTGTTGATTCATCGGACCTCTGCTTTGTTGCCCCACATAATAAATAGATTCAGGATTCGTTGGGCACATGTCACTTGTGTGATTATCGCCACACATTTCACAACAAACTGACATTTGTTGAACCTGCTGCATTGGTTGTGATGGTCCCATTGTCATTCTGGTCATTTGATTTGCCAATTTTGCTAAATCTGCTCTCATGGCGGAAATATCATCCAGTTCAAGTAACCCTGCTTTCTGTTTCATTGCTCTCCTTGGTTCTCCTTCACCTTGCCAATTATGATCATTAGCAGTAAAGTTATTCAGCAGAAGTTGTATTTCACTGTATGGTTTTTCCATACAACTACCTCCACAAGCTGAATCAAGATTTATTTTGGAAGTTTCGTCTAATCCATCAACAAAAGTATGGCCCAATACTTCATCAGTTTGACAATGATGAGGACAATCTCGAAGTAGTTTCTTGTATCTTTCCCAAGCTTGGCGAAGAGTTTCACCATCCCGTTGTTGAAACCCAAGAATCTGACTCCACAAAAACTTTGTCTTTTTGGTGGGGAAAAACTTGATTAGGAATTTCTTTGCTAAATCATCCCAATTGTGGATTGAATTAGCTGGCTCTTTTTGCAACCATTCTCTAGCATCCCCCAATAATGAAAAGGGAAATAAGGTCAGCCTGACATAATCCTTGGAAACATTTGGATAATTGTAAGTATCTGTTATTTCCAAAAAATTTTGAATGTGCCTTTGTGGGTCTTCATGAGATAGACCAACATATTGCCCAGTGGACTGTACAGCTGTACCATGTACTGTTTAAGCTCAAAGTGACTGGTGATTTCAGGCTTCACAATGGCCTGAGTCATATTAGCAAGGTTTGGCCTTGCTGCTTCTATCATCGCACGTTCTTGATTACCTGCCATCACTGTTGGCTGTGGTTGAACTTGAATGTCCAACTCTCTTTTTGTCCTGTTTCTAGCTTCCCACTCCTTCCTTGTTCTATGAATTGTTCGTTCAATTTCAGGATCAAAAGGGAAGAGGTTGTTTGTGCTTCTACTCCTCCGCATTCAAGAGAAGATCCTGCGCAACACAAACAAAGTAGATGGAAAATTTAGGTTTTTATTAACAGCTAATAAAATCTTAAAACAGTCAAGTAGCTAATTTCAATTCCCCAGCGACGGTGCCAAAAACTTGGTGAGACCAAAACACTCACGCAAGTGTACGCGATCGACAAGTAATATAGTAGTAAGTAGAGTATCGTTCCCACGAGGAATTGTGATCAACTTATCGACTGATGTAGACTCAAACAATTATCAATTCAAGCTAAATTATCACAAAATATATAAAGAACCAATTTACAATTTACTTAGTAATTGCACAATAATTCAACACAAAATTACTACACCAATTTCACAATATGTTTATAACAAGTTGGATAAATATATTCTCGGGTCATGGACTTGCTAGAAATTATGCTACTATTTTAGATTAAAATGGATTTATTGAATTATCCGGGTTATTGATTATAGGGTTAATAATATTCATAAGAATCTTTCGAGTTCTTATGCATCTATTCAAGTTAAACTATTACCTATATGTCTATGGTATTAATATTAGCAAAAATGCATTTACAACTCCTATTTTTCAACCAAGCAAGGCAATTAAGTATAGTTCTATCTTAATTGCGAATCTTTCACCCGATGCCCAGGATCCGGATCTTGCTCTATTTGATTCTATATGCAATCAAGAATTTCGTTTTTCAAGTTTAACTCAAGATTCATAAATAATATTTCACTATTAGCTACGCAGTAAAATAATTAAAAGCAGAATCAAATAAACAACCCATAACGATAATTTCAATATCTTCAATCTAAGCTTCAAACAAAATAATTATCTAACATCCATGACCCAAGAATACTAGAGTTTTTAGCTACTCATAATCATACAAAAATCAACAATAAAAGTTTTAAACATAATATAAACAAACAATTAGAAGAAAGTTTAGAAGAACTCTTTGAATCCTTGCTCCAAGATGTTGTTCTTCTTCTCCTTTTTTAGCTCCAAGATGAAGCTACCCTTCACTTTCTCTCTCTAAAATTATTTCTTCCTCTCAAAATCTGATCTATATGTCAATAATGGAGCTTTACTTTATGTAAGTTGAGTGGATCCCCTCAGATTTCCCATTTTGCCCCCAAATAATTTATTTCCCGGACTGGACTAGCGCGGGAGCGCATGACTAGCGCATGACCCGCGCTAGTGGGGTTTCTTTCTGTCCAAAACAATTGAACTAGCGCGGGAGCGCATGACCAGTGCATGACCCGCGCTAGTGGGGTTTTCTCTTGTTAAGATGTTGCTGCTCAACTTTTCGTCATTTTACTCCATTTTTCACTTGATTACCATCATAAATCCTCATTTGTTTATTGAACTCCTGTGAGACATTAAAGTCATGATTATAGCTAATTTTTGCATTATTTGAACATTTACAATAGTAAACCATCCTTAAGTTGAGCTAAAACATAGGCTATATTAAACAATTTAGCCTATTATCAGCATACCCGACAAAGCTAAGGTCATAGTCTTGGCATGACAGTCCAAGATAGCATGGTAAGGTGATAACCAGTCCATCCCCAATATAACATCGAGGTTGACCATGTCTAGAAGCAACAAATCCACACGAGTCTCAAGACCCCCAATCACAACTACACAAGAGCGATGGACTCAATCTACCACAATAGAATCACCCACCGGTGTAGACACATAAATAGGAATACTCAATGAATCACTAGGCATGACCAGATGCGGTGCAAAATAAGATGGCACGTACGAGTATGTAGATCCTGGATCAAATAACACTGAAGCATCTTTATCACAAACCAGAACCGTACCTGTGATCACTGCATCTGAAGACTCAGCCTCAGGCCTGGCTGGAAGGGCATAACATCGGGGTTGGTCCCCACCACCCTGAACTACCTCTCTGGGACGGCCTACTGCTGGCCGGCCTCCACCTCTAGCGGCCTGTGCTCCACCTCTAGGACCTCTACCTCCACCTATAGCACCTCTACCCCCACCTCTAGCTAGCTGGGCGGTCTGTGGAACATTTGGTGCCTGAAGCATAGCACAAGAACCCTGATGCAGAGAACTACTCGAAGCTCGAGGGCAATGCCTAGCAATGTGCCTCGGGTCGCCATAAGTAAAACAAGCTCTCGGCTGCTGGGGCTGATGACCCTGAAAACCCTAAAGCGGTGGTGCACTGATAGGTGCTGGTGGTGCAGTAAAGGACTGTTGATCAGAATACTGAATTGGAGGACCACGACCACCTGAAGCACCGTGAGAAACCTGAAGAGCTGGCTGAAAGGGCCTAAGAGGATGGCTTCTACCATATGAATCTCTACCTCCAGACGAGGTACCACTGAATCTGCCTGAATAATGGGGCCTTTTATCCGACTCATGACCACCTCCAAGTGACAAAACCATCTCAACTTTGCGGGCCACATTGGCCGCCTCCTGAAAAGTGATCTCACTCCCGGCCTCCTTGGCCATCTAAAGACGAATCGGCTGAATAAGACCTTCGATAAACCTCATCACCCTCTCTCTCTCGGTAGGAAGTATGACAAGAGCATGGCGAGCTAAGTCGATGAACCTGTTCTCATACTGGGTGACCATCATGGAACCCTGCTGGAGGCGCTCAAACTGCCTCCAATAGGCCTCTCTCTGGGTGACGGGGAGAAACTTCTCCAGAAACAATACTGCAAACTGCTCCCAAGTCAAAGATGGCAACCCGGCTAGCCTAGCTAAGCAATAATCCCTCCACCAAGTCTTGGAGGATCCAGACAAGCGGAATGTAGCAAAATCGACCCCATTGGTCTTAACAATGCCCTTGTTCCTGAGAACCTCGTGACAGCTATATAGGAAATCCTGGGGATCCTCAAAAGAAGCACTGCTGAAAGTAGTAGTGAAGAGCTTGGTGAACTTATCCAGCCTCCAAAAAGCATCGGCGGACATAGCCGCTCCATCGCCGGTCTGTGCTATGGCACCCGACTGAACTGCTCCTACTAGCTGAACCACTGGAGTTTGAATCTGGGGAGCTACCTACTCCGGAGTGCGTGTAGCAGGAGTTTGAGCCCCTCCTCCAGCCTGAGAAGTGGCTGGTGCTACAGGAAGCAAACTTGCTCGGGTGACACTCTCCACGAGGCCCACCAATCGGACCACAACGTCCTAAAGAATTGAGGTAGCAAAAACCCCTCTAGGAATTGAGCTGGGCCCACCAGAACTGCTGGGGCCGGAACCTCCTCCTCAAAACCAGCCTGAGGCTCCGCCATTGGTGCTACTACTCGGGACTGAACTCTGCCCCTACAACGTAATAATTTTCCCGGCAGGGGAACAACAATATTGAAATAGTCATTCCGGCAAGGGAGAATCAGCTATAACCAATCTCACTTAGCTGGTACTCAGTTCAATTAATGAAAATGCTCAATCATAGAAGATCATTAATTAAAGCATACAAGGTGTCATTCAAGAACACAACAACTTTCAATTTAAGGCCCACGGTCATGCTGGACACCAACGTATAGATACTCGTCACCATGCCTATACGTCGTACTCAACAAGAAGCAAGTAGCAAATATGACTCAACTCCTAATCCCTAAAGCTAGGGTTAGACCAAACACTTACCTCGATGTCTTGAACACCACTCAAGTCCCAATTATAGCTTTACTCCTCGATTCCACCATCAATCCGCTCGAATCTAATCACAAGTTACTTAACTACATCAATAAGTACTAAATGAATCAACCCCAATGCATGAAAAATGAGTTTTCCAAGGTTTTACCCAAAAGTCAAAAAACACCCCCGGGCCCACGTGGTCGAAATCCGAGGTTCGGACCAAAACCTAATTACCCATTCCCCTATGAATCCAAATATATAATTTTTTTTGAAATCATTTTAGAAAAAACCTAGGTTATACCCAAAACACCCAATTTTCCCTATGAAAATCTTTGATTTGAAGTTGAAATCATGTTAAAAGATGTTAAGGAGTGAAGAAAATGAGTTAGAAATCACTTACCAACGTTTTTGGAGAAGAAAGGTTATTTGAAAAATCGCCTCTTATGTTTTTTTGTGGTTTTGAAAAGTGAAAAATAACTGAAATTCCTGTTTATTTATACCCCTCTCAGACCCCCTATGTGGACCACATCAAATGGACGGCTGCACAGGCCTCCCTGAAGACCTGCAGTTCAGCACCCTGTGCGGACCGCACATAGGCGAATGCAGCCGCACAGCTTCCATTGCGGACCGCACAAAGGCGATCGCAGCCGTGCTGGCCCCTCCACGATCGCACACGATTTCTCGTGGACCGCACTAGAGGGTTTAGAGACTGCAACTTCCTAAACCTGCAACATCTGACTTTCTAAGCCTAAGGCATCCCGGAACACACTCGAAACTCACCCGAGCCCTCGAAACTCCAACCCAAGTATACACACAACCTCAAAAACATCCTACGGACATATTCATGTAATCAAATTACCAAAGCAACATCACGAGCATTGAATTAAACCTTGAGATCAATAAAATTTCTCAAAACTCTTTTAAACATCAAATTTCTCAATTAAAGTCCGGATCACGTCAAACGACGTCCGGTTTTAACCAAATTTCATAGGAATGACTCAAGTCATATATAAGACCTGTACCGGGCGCCGGAACCAAAATACGGGCCCGATACCATTGCTTTCTAATCAGTTTTCATTTTAAATTTCCTTAAACAATTTCACTTAAAAAATTTATTTCTCGGGTTTGGGACCTCGGAATTCGATTCCGGGAATACGCCCAAGTCCCATATTTTCCTGCGAACCCTCCGAGACTGTCGAATCACAAATCCGGGTTCGTTTACCCAAAAGGTTGACCAAAGTCAAATTAACTCATTTTAAAGTCAAGACTTAACATTTTTCACAGAATTTCATATTTATACTTTTCGGCTATGCGCCCGGACTGTGCACGCGAATAGAGGCTACTCTAAATGAGGTTTCCAGGGCCTCATAGGCACAGAATTCAATTAAAAATAGGTGATGGCCCTTTGGGTCGTCACATATTCATATAGGAATGCCGCTATCCGCACATCACCAAGCAAATAAGGAGTGTTTGATAGTCTTCAAATCCCACTTGAACTTGAAGTAGCCAATGACTAACTAATCCTTTTAGGAGACAAATTGCACTACTGACTCCCACATCGTTAATATGTCCTTGCAACCCATCCTCGGCATCTATATATATAGATGCATGCTCTTTGGTTGTGACTATCAATTCGCATAATTTGCAAGCCACTTGAATATATTTTTGTGGACTCGGAAGCAATAACACGAAGGTAATTTCTTCTTCTTTTCTGGTGCCTTTCTTCCTTTATTGTCTTTTTTTCTTCTTTTTTTTTGTAGGTAAAATCGTCAAACTACGAAGTACTTTAAAAGTTCGAGACGAAGGCCATAAAAGTTCGTTCGAAGATCCTTAAAAGCTTGTGGTCAAGATCTTTAAAAGTTCACAGTGAAGACCTTTAAAAGTTCGCGGTGAAAACCTTTACAAGTTCGCAGTGAATATCTTTAAAAGTTCGCGACGAATACCTTTAAAATTTGCGGGGAAGACCCATAAAAGTTCATGCGAATATCCTTAAAAGCTCGTGGTCATGACCTTTAAATGTTTGCGGTGAATACCTTTAAAATTTGCAGCAATGAACCCATAAAAGTTCGTGCCAAGATCCTTAAAAGCTCGTGGTCAAGATCTTTAAAAGTTCACATTGAAGACCTTTAAAAGCTCGCAATGAAGACCTGTAAAAGTTCGTGAAGAATACCTTTAAAATTTGCAGGGAAGACTCATAAAAGTTCGCGCGAAGATCCTTAAAAGCACGTGGTCAAGATCTTTAAAAGTTCACTGTGAAGACCTCTAAAAGCTCGCACTGAAGACCTTTAAAAGTTCATGGTGAAGGCCCTTAAAAGTATGCAATGAAGACCTTTAAAAGCACGCGATGAAAACCTTTAAAAGTTCATGGCGAAGACACTTAAAAGCATGCAATGAAGACCTTTAAAAGTTTGTGGTGAAGACCTTTAAAAGCACGCGATGAATACTTTTAAAAGTTCGTGGCGAAGACCCTTAAAAGCAGGCGATGAAGACATTTAAAGATTCGTGGCACAGACCCTTAAAAGCAGGTGATGAAGACATTTAAAAGCACGCGATGAAGACCTTTAAAAGTTCATGGCGAAGACCCCTTAAAAGCACGCGATGAAGACCTTTAAAAGTTCGCGATGAAGACCTTTAAAAGCACGCAATGAATACTTTTAAAAGTTCATGGCGAAGGCCCTTAAAAGCAGGCGATGAAGACCTATAAAAGTTTGCGGTGAAGACTCTTAAAAGCTCATGACGAAGACGTTTAAAGATTCGTGGCAAAGACCCTTAAAAGCTCATGGTAGAAATCCTTAAAAGTTGGCAGTGGGGACCCTTTTAAGTTTTCCATGAGCACCTTTAAAAGTTCAAGACGGGCACCTTCAAAAGTTCAAAACATATGCCTTTGTAAAAGTTCGGAACAGAAACCTTATGCCTTTAAAAGTTCGAGACGAATACCATTAAAAGTTCGCAACAAAAACCTTTAAAAATCCGAATGCCTTTAAAAATTTCGAGACAAACACCTTTAAAAGTTCGCAACGAAAACCTTTAAAAATTCAAATGCCTTTAAAAGTTCGAGATGAACACCTTTAAAAGTTCACAACGAAAACCTTTAAAAATCCAAATGCCTTTAAAAGTTCGAGACGAACACCTTTAAAAGTTCGCAACGGAAACCTTTAAAACTTCAAATGCCTTTAAAGGTTCGAGACAAACACCTTTAAAAGTTCGCAATGAAAACCTTTAGAAAAGTTCGACACGGACATCCCCCCTTTTTCTTTTACGTCAGAGGCAATTTTTTTTTACTTATCCATGCTCTCTTTCAAGATTGCGATTGTTACTCTTACCCTTCTTTTTTTAGGGCAGTGAGCGGATATGAATACGAACAAACTTGAAGGTTATACGAATATGAAGACATAGCGAATCCCCGGACTTAGATGCAAATATTGTTATTATTTCAATGAAGACACCCTTTACCATAGTAGCTTGCCCCCTTTAGATCAAATGGGATCCAAGTTCAACATGAGGATGACGTTTCAACTTGATTTTACATTCATTCATACTTCATTTGAACAATAATTGGGGCAACATGTATCTCTTGAACTTATGCGACTGAACTTAGAATGAAACTCTAAGCTGCCTACGTACCTCGGTGAAGAGAATCAAGTCATACCGTAGTTCAGACCGGGTGATATTTTTTTATTTTTTTTATGTCCTAACTTTTGCTTAGACCGCCTCTTTTGAAGTTTTCAACCTAGCAGACTCTTTTTTTTATAGGGGCCGTACACAGTTTAGACTCATGCGGGTTAGGAGTATAGCAACATGCAGTTTAGGCTCGTGCATCAAGGAGCGTTGCAACTTCAAGGATAATACTTCTTTAAAAACTTGCCATTGATAGGGCCGATTCTCATGCCATCTGCATCAACCAACTTGTAAGCCCCACTTGAGTAAGCTTCTTGTATGACATATGGCCCATCCCATTTTGAAGTGAACTTCCTTACAGGTTTATGAGAAGTAATTATGGGTATTCGTACGGCAAGGACTTGATCTCCTACTTGAAAGGATCTCGGGCGAACTTTTTTATTGAAGGCACGAGACAATCGAGCTTGATAACATTCAAGACTCTGTTGAACTTCCAACAACTTCTCATCAAGAGTCTCCAACTCTGCTAATCGAAGTCGAGCATTTTCTTCATCAGTGATGCCTTCTTGAATAGCCAGTCGTAATAAAGGTATTTGACGCTCAAGTGGCAAGACGGCTTCGACTCCATAAACGAGTGATTAAGGAGTCACTTATGTTGGCGTGCAGTGAGTCGTCCTATATGCCCATAGAGCTTCTTCCATACGGTCATTCCAATCTCGTTTGGATTTGAGACGACATTCTTTAACAAGTTGCATAGTGTCTTGTTGAATGCCCCAGCTAGACCATTGGCAGCACATCGAAGAGTTACGTTGCTTGAAGCCAAAGAGCTCACAAATCTTGTTCATCAACCTATTGTCGAACAGCTTTCCATTATCCGTTATTATGTAACGGGGAATTCCAAAGCGATAGATGATGTTTACTCATATGAAACTTGCAACATTTTCCTTCTTTACATCCTTAAGAGCAACAACTTCAGCCCATTTTGAGAAGTAGTCAGTTGCAGCCAAGATGTATAGGTGCGCACTAGAGGACTTTGGTAGTGGTCCAACAACATCCAATCCCCAAGCGTCAAATAGCCAGGATGCAATAGTTGGGTGCAACACTTCAGGAGGTTGATGAATAAAATTTGCATGGAATTGACAAGCCTTGCATCTTCGAGTATAGTCCAAGCAATCTTTTACCATCGTTGGCCAATAATATCCCATCCTTTTTATATGGAAATGGAGCTTTGGTCCAGACTAGTGTGACCCACATTCCCCAGAATGCGCTTCTTGCAAAGCTTGGAGTGTTTCATCTTCCCCTAAGCATTGCAAGAATACTCCCTCAAATGTTCTTCTGTATAGAGTATCTTTGTAGTAAAGGAAGCGAGGTGCACGACGACAAATTTCAGTTATTATCCACGGATTTTCTAGAAGTATCCCATAGCACAAGTAGTCGATAATGGGTTGTCTCCATTCTTCTTTCTCGACTTCAAAAATAGCGACAAGATGCTTGAGTTCATTTTCTTCACCTTCAGCCTCATTTGGCAGCGGTACTACCCATTTTTGGCAGACAGTAACTTGCGCTTGATCAGGAAGGGTTAAAGATGAAGCTAGGGCAGCTAAAGCGTCCGCATTCTTATTTTCTTTCCTTGGCACATGCTGAATAGTCACATAATCGAGCCACCCCATTAACTTTTTAGCGTAATCATGATATGGGAATAGTTCAGGCTTCTTGACCTTGTAACTACCTAAAAACTGATGGACCATTAACTGAGAGTCACCAAAGACTTGTAATTGCAACCACTTCATTTTGACAGCCATTTCAAGCCCAAGTATTAGTGCTTGATACTCAGCAACGTTGTTAGAGAAGAGTTGCGTCAACATAAAAGAGTAGGGCATAACTTCACCTTGATAAGTGACAAATACTATACCAGCACCAGCTCCTCCGCAATGTGCAGCACCATCAAAGTACATCTTCCATGGAGGCTGAACTTCGATGACCATGGCGTCCTCATCAGGTAGTTCGTCAGTTAGCTCTCAATCATCAGGTATAGGGTAATCTGCCAAGAAATCCGCTAACTCTTATCCTTTTATAGCCTTTTGAGGTATGTACACGATTTCAAATTGTTGAAACTGGAGGTACCACCTTGCTAGTCAATCACTTAGGACAGGTTTTGACATCACGAACTTGATGGGATTCGCTCTAGAAACCAAACGAATGACATGAGCTTGAAAGTAGTGTTTCAACTTTTGGATTGAGAAGACTAGTGCCAAACATAACTTTTCAATTAGAGAATAATTCAGCTCATTTGGTGTCATCATCCTGATCAAGTAGTAAAGGGAGTTTTCTTTCCCTTCACTATTTTCTTGGGCCAGTAGTGCTCCAACAGAGCTTTCTTGTGCTGAAATGTATAGTATCAATGGCTTTCCAAGTATAGGGGCTGCCAAAACCAGAGGCTTCATCAAGTAGGATTTAATGCTCTCAAAGGCATTGCTACATACTTGGTCCCATTTGAAAGGGACACCTTTCTTCATAAGGCGACTGAATGGTTGGCATCGCCCAGCTAGGTTTGAGATGAATCTCCTTATGTATGCTAGCTTCCCTTGCAGACTTTTCAATTCATGAATATTCTGAGGCTCAGGCATTTTCAAGATTGCATCTATTTTGGATTGATCAATTTCAATCCCTCGATGTAAAACAATGAAACCAAGGAAATTCCCGGAAGTAACTCCAAATGCGTATTTTAATGGATTCATCCTAAGTTGGTACCTCCGAAGCAACTCAAACACCATTCTTATGTCTTTCAAGTGGTCGCCCTTCTCTCTTGATTTTACCACCAAGTCGTCAACATAGAATTCGACATTCTTGTGGAGAAGATCATCAAAAATATTTTGCATAGCTCTTTGGCTAGTAGCACCAGCGTTCTTCAAGCCAAAAGGCATTACCTTGTAGCAATAAATACCCTTAGGGGTGTGGAATGCAGTAAGCTTTTTATCTTTTGGTGCCATGCGAATTTGGTTATAGCCTGATGAACCATCCATAAATGACATTGCCTCGTACCCAGTAATAGCATCAATCATCAGTTATGGAATGGAAAATGGGAACTCATCTTTGGACATGCATTGTTAAGATCCCTAAAGTCAACACACACTCGAATCTGGCCATTTTTCTTCCTTATAGGGACAATACTTGAAACCCATGTTGGGTATTTAACTTCATGAATAAAGCCAGCTTCGATGAGTTTGTTAACTTCAGTTTCAATCAAGGGAACCAAGTCTGGCCTAAACGCCTTTGAGCTTGTTTAACAGGGCGAACACCATTTTTGACTGCAAGGTGATGAACTACTACTTTCGGGTCCAAGCCAGACATTTCTTTGTAACTCCAAGCGAAGACGTCCCTGAACTCCTTGAGTAACTTAATATAAGTGCTTTCTTCATCAACTTCTAGTAAAGCACTTAGGTAGGTGGGTCTTGGTTCTTCATCAGTGCCAAGGTTAACTTCCTTTAAGGCATCAATCGTTACCTTCAACCCTAGTTTTGGAGGAGCATCATTTGCATCTTCATCTTCTTGAGGGTCCCCATCGTCGAAGGATATATGATAACATGGTGAAACATCGTCCAATTTCTCCTCATCCTCCATTAGAGATAAAACACCATGCTCGTCTTATGCAGTAACATGATACGAAGAACCCACACTTTCTTCATCTTCATCACGTTCTTTAGTGTAGACCACAGTGTATGGCTTCACTTTCAGTACTTCACCACACGAAACCATGACTTTTGTTTGTCGATTCATTCTAGAAGGAACCAAACATTGGAAATCTTTAGAGATCTTGTGAATTTTGGGTGAAGCGGGTGTTCTTGTATTTCGATAATTTCTCTAGAACTTATTCCCCTTCTTAAAGAGGGGCAGCTGTGAGCACGTGATTTTTGTTTCGCACGACAATCGCTCCAAAAGAAATAAAAAATAATAATAATTGGCCCTGCTGTACAATTTTTGGATTTTTACATGGCACTTCGTTAATTGTTTATGACTTTGGCCCATTTTTACTTTATTAAAACAAAATACAAAAATGTGTGTGTCATGCATAATTCGAACCGTAATCCGGTCGTTAAATAGAAAATCATAAACAAGCATCTTCGTCCGTGATTTTATTTTGTTTGATTTTACCTGTTTTGAAATATTTTAGTGTGTGTGCAAATAATTGTATTGAGTGTGTATTTAATTTTAATTTGATTTTTGCTTAGTTTTGTTTTTAAAATAAATAAGAAAAAAGAAATAAAAATAATAAAAGATCCCTTCTTCTTCCGGATTGGGCCAATTTATTAAAATTGGCCCAAACAAACAATGCACAAAAACCAGGCCTACCCGGTCCAGTCCCAGCTAAACACCAGAGCGTCCAAACGACGTCGTGTTAATCCAGGTCGATCTGGGCCGTTGATCTCAAATTGATCAACGGTCAAGATCGATTCCCCACAACCCACTGAGGAACCCGACCCGTTGCCACCCGGACCAACCCAAACCCTTTACCCTCGAAACGACACCGTTCCACTTAAGCCCTCGGATCCAGACCGTAGATCTAGATTGATCTAACGGCTGAGATCAACCCACCCATTCCATATATAAGCCCTTTAACCTTACCCTGCCCCCCATCTGATACCCCAGCTCCCGTCTTCACCATCTCCCCCATCAAACCCTAGAGCCGCCCCTGTATCCTTCACCATGAAAACCGGCGGCACGGACGCCGGTGACCTCGCCCTTAACACCATAGAACCCCCGTGCCGTCCTAAACCCAAATCTACCAACCACACACCTCGAATCCTATCCCACCTTCTCGAATCTTCATTTGAAGATTCGAGTCGGAACCTAATCTACACCGATCTGCCTTAAATTCATACCAGACACTCCCCAGACCCCCCTCGTGACCAAACCATACTTGGTTTGGTCCGAATCTGACCAGGGAAGCATGAATCCCGGATCTAGTTTTCGAACCTTAGGGTTCCTCGTCACTGGTCCGTTGTTTTGTTCAAACCAAAGGATTAAGGTCTAATGGACCTTAATCGAAGTGTTTCTCACCTGAGAAACACTTCGATTAAAGCCCGTTCAGCCTTAAGAAAGGTCTGTCCAAATCCGAGTTCAAGACTTTTGATTTTTCGAGTTTTAAGGTGAGTTTGCTTTCTTTCCTTTACTTGTTTTAGTCCGTGTGATTTGTTTTAAAAGCTGTTCATGATTGTTGAAGTCTGTTTTGTTTTGAGTTTCTATTAACTGTGTCCTGTCCACTTTGCCTGAACCTTTGTTGTTTGATTGAGTGTCTTTTTCTACTTGTCCTGATAGTGTGTATGTATGTATTTGTTGTGCAATTAGTTGAATTCCAAATTTGTACTGATTAACTGATTCCTCGAAGCACAATTCTGCTCAGTCAATATAATGCTAACCTTGTGTGATACTATTAAATGTCGGATTTTTGGCTACGATTGTATGTGTTATAACTAATATAGTCGAGTCGACATGTGTCGTCAATTAGTTTCAACTGTCTGAACAAAAATAAATCGATTTGCTTCTGTTGAACATTACCTGAATCAATTAAGAACCAACTTCAGTTACTTATAGTTGTTAATATGATTTCAGAAACCTAAGGCTTGGTCTGTAATTGAAATCTGAGTTGATGGCATGTGCACTTGTGCACAGCATGTGCATTGTGCACAGCCTGTTTCTTGGATAAAAGGGCTTTTGATTTAAAAATGGTTTGACAGCATATGCTGTCAGATATATTCTACTGCCCATACTTTGCTTTAGTTTAAGAAGTATTAAACCTTTTAAAGGTTAAATCTGCCAGGGAATGTTGATGGGGGTTAATACTTAAATAACTAAGTGGAACTGAAAAGAAGAGGGCACATGGGAGGGATGTTCTTTTGGGGTCTAACAGGCTGTTAAAGGGCTGAGGTTTAGGCTTATAAAAGGGGAGTTGGAAATACATACAGAGGGGGACAGACCTAAGAGAGGGGAGGAGAAAAATACACACACATTGTGAGTAGATAAGAGAAAAGGGGAGAGCTGATAGAGATACACAGATAGAGACAGAGAGAGAGGCACACGGTGAGGAATAATTTGAAAGAAAGAAAGGGTGACACACGTTGAAAGATATACACACACACACATAGAAACAGACATTGACAAGAACAGAGTGATTTGAGGAGAGAACATTTTGAGAATTAAAGTGAGGAAAACAGAAAACTGGAAAAGAATTATCTTTGATGACACAGACAGGTAGGACTAGAAATTACATCTTTTGATTGCTGTCTTGATTTCACTAGTCTTGACCTGTTTGTGCAGCATTGATTTCTTCCAAATCCCAGCTGAGTCTGCTTGGTTGTTGTTGTTTTACTCGAAGACTTGCTCTAGTTGAGTATTCCCAGTTGAGGTGTTGATCCCATCCCAATTGTTTTGTGATTTGTTGCTGCTGCCCTACTGCTGTTTGCTGTTGTTGCTGCTATTCTGTCCTGCTGCTACTGTTAATTCTGTTTCTTTGCTGCTGCTGATTTCCTCATCTTCTTCCTCTTCTCCTTTGCATTTTCAGTATTTCCAGGTACACATCTCAAGTCTCACATTGGTGTAGCTGATTGTAATATTGAAAAGCATGAATAGAAAGAGTTGAAGGAGTCACAATCACTTGTTATTCATGAATGTTGTTAAGTTGTGTGAATTTTAGTTTATAGCTAATAGAGAATACATTGTGAGTTTGTAGTTAAGTAAATTTTATGTTAATCTGAAACTGTGGTATTTGATTCGTTTAGTAGCATACAGGATGTAAACACAATCCATGGAATGTGATACTATTTATACAATTGTTAAACTTAAACTCATTCTTTAGCATGCTTGAATTGGTAGGGGCAAATAGCTGTTAAATCTAGCCAGATATAATACAGTTTTGAATCATCCAGTTTCGATTTCTTTAGGCAGTTTATAGGACTAGTTTTGAACATCATCAGTAACATCTTTTAATAAGGAACTCCATTAATCCTGTTTAAGCAATTTGGTTTGAATTTGACTTAAGGACGTCGTTCGGATTAAGTATTGCATTTCATCAATCTCATATGTAATTTCTTTGTTCAACCAAAGCATGTCCGTAAGGTATGACGTCTTTTCACTTTATAAGTAATTAATCAGAAATTGATAGGAGTCCGGTTTAGGCCAAAGCATATACTTCAATTAGCATACATTTTTCTTCTTCTATTTCTGGAAACAAATAATAGAAATGTAGTCACTTTAGGATATCCTCTTCTAAAATAATGAGACGAGCCTCTCTAAATAAAAATGCAAATTGCGGGGCCCTCGATGATTAACCATAATAAATACTTAGAATTTGGGATGGACTGTTTAGTGAATTCCACTGCCTTCCCCAAAGATAATAACGTGTTAGATTCTTTAGGCGCGACATTAATTAAATTACATTCTTAAATTTGGGTGCGCATTTATGTGACCCAAATTCAAATCTCAACGGAGTCGAAATGTGTTAACAACTACGGGTGCATTGATTGTGACGTGGTTCGAGATGCATTTTCACGACGTTGCAATTCTATAAAAATAAATGATAATAATAAAAGCGGTTTAAACTTAATAAAAGCACATAAGTCACAACATGTATTTAAATCAGATATTTAGCCATTATAACAATTTAAGCGACCATGCTAGAACCACGGGATTCGAGGGTGCCTAACACCTTCCCTCGGGTCAACAGAATTCCTTACTTAGAATTTCTGGTTCGCAGACTTCATTTGGAAAAGTCGAAAATTTCCTCGATTTGGGATTCAAGATAAACCGGTGACTTGGGACACCAAGAGCCAAACCTTTCCCAAGTGGCGACTCTGAATTAAATAAATAATCCCATTTCGAATATTGTCACTTAAATTGGAAAAACTCCACCCGCGCATTTTTAACCCTTCGGGGCCAGGCGCGCAAAAAGGAGGTGTGACAGCTCTGGCGACTCCGCTGGGGATGAAACCCAGAACCACTGGTTCAGGGTTCAAGAATTCGAGCTTAGAATAATTGTTATATTTGGCTTTATTATCTGATCTTTATTACATGTTTTTGCATAACGTGCTAAATGTTGTCTTTTACCGCTTTGATATTATCTGAACTGTATATAAACTGTGCCGAAACCCTTCTCTTCTTACCTCCGGGGAGAAGCTCGCTGGTCGAGACTCCCTATTCTGTTAGTGTCAATACCTGAAATAAGAAAGAGGTCGGACAAGTTACAAAGCCGGACGATCTCGCGGGTCCCCGGTACGTAGCCCCCTCCTCGACTCGAGTTGTCCGCTCGGGTACACAGTCTAGAACAAATGCTCAGGTTATAAACCTAGTATAACGAAACTTCATGCCGGATCCCTAGCAGGAACGCTTATTTGCATCATGTTGCATTTGACTTAGGGGACTCAACACAGGGGTTGGGTCCGTCTAGGACAGGCAACCTGAAATGAAAAGACCATCCTGCTGCATCCTATTTGTTTTGTGCATTTATTTGCTTCAGTTCCGCATGCTGACCGGTTTTAAGAAAAAAAAAGGGAAAAAATAGCAGCGTATGGAGATAATTACTTCTTTTGGAAAAACCAATGTCCGAGTAGTGTCGAAACCTCGCCGGAATTCCTTCTAAAATATATATATATAAAAGAGATTGTCTTCTAGTTTGATTTTTAAAAAAAATAATATAAAAATTTTCTTTTTATCAACTTCCAAAATCAAAAAAAAAGAAGGTATTTATTTTAAAAGTAAAAAAAAAACGGAAATTCATAATTCAAAAAATGTGATCTCTTTTGTAGTACCCCTTTGTAAATTCAGACTAATAGTCCAAATATTTCCTAAAAAAAAATAATAATAAAATTTTCTTTAGTCTTTATCTCTTTGCAAAAGAAAAATATAATAAAAATACGTATTCTTGATTTTTAGGCTTATTTGATTTTTTCTATTCTTGATATCCCCGAACTACGCCGGTTTGATTCTCACCGGATGTGAGATACGTAGGCAACCCTCGTCGGGTTCAACCCCCATTTTTGCTAAAATAGCCAAAATCAATAAATAAATAAAAAATGCGTTTCAAACTTTTTAAAAAAAAAAGAGTCGTAAATAAATCGGGTGACGCTGTTTTGTCATAAATAGCCGAATGTTCCCGAAAGGGACGCCGGACGGCTGACTTTGCATAAATAGCCATCTTTGGGTCTTGTTTAGCATTTTTATCCAGTAGACCCACACAGCCTTAAAATCTTCGTCCCCGAAGTGTTTAAAGGCCGTGTTCAAAACTTGATCCCCTCTGTAAAATATTTTGAGTCAGTTCGTTTTGTTAAAATCACCTTAATAAATGTGCAGGATGAGCACGATGCAAAATGAACATTTTTCAATAATGACCAAAATCCCTGTCAAGTTACGACTATGGTGGAATGATCTAGGTGTTGAAGGACAAAATGAGGTTAAGAAATATCGAAAAGGTCTTGTGGGTTTATTGGAAATCCAGCCTCGGGGAGATATCATAAGGGCTTTGGTTACCTATTGGGACCCAGCGCACAATGTTTTCCATTTCTCTGATTTTGAACTTACCCCGACTTTGGAAGAAATGGCCGGATACATCGGGAATACTGAACTTCCCTTGAGGGAAAAATACTTGGTCTCCCCAAGAATCGTCACGATACATCGGTTCCTAGATTCACTGAAGATACCTAGAACAGTCCACAACCCGGATCTGGCAGCCGGATTTTGTACTCCATGTTTCATATATGATAGGTACGGTCACGAGGGGGGATTCAATAATCCAATCAACAAACTGTGCAACAAAGGGTTTCGTCAGAAGTGGGACAAGCACAGACGGGTAGCATTCATGATGATGTTCCTGGGCCTTCTGGTATTTCCAAGGAAAGACGGAAACATTGATTTGAAGATATCCGGGGTCGTCAGCACTTTACTCACGCAAAGTGACAGTACTCTCGCGCCTATGGTGGTATCTGACATCTTTCGAGCTCTTACAGCTTGTAAAGCTGGGGGAAATTTCTTCGAAGGTTGTAACTTGCTCCTACAGATATGGATGACCGAGCACCTCTACCATCATTCCGAGATTTTGAGCCATGGTTCCCCGGAAAAGACCTGCATAGAAGAATCTTACACGAGAACCAAAGAGATCATTTTGCCCAAAGGAGTCTTGGCATGGACTTCATTCTTTCAAGCTCTTACGGCCAGCCAAATACAATGGACATTGGGATGGTTGCCTGTTGATGAGATCCTATATATGTCTGCAGTTAAAACTCATTTCTTACTGATGGGGCTTAAGAGCATTCAACCTTACGCACCCTGCCGAGTTTTGAGACAGTTCGGAAGATGCCAGACAGTACCTCATGAGGAAGATCTTAGCATTCAAGCAGTTGAAATAAGTCCTAACGGACAATTCCCAGAAGCGAAGATTCGCCAAATCTGGAGTGAGTGTCAATATTTGAAATCAGATACTTGCGTGCGGGATCGAGCCAAAGGAGAGACGGCGCCAGGTTACCTTGCATGGTATAGAAGGGAACTTGAGCATGAAAGGCCAGCTAAGAGACCCTACATCCGGAATTTCACCGAATCATCGCAAAGACAGTGGGATTGGTTAGCGAAGGAAAGAGGCTATTGCGCCGAAATCAGCAGGTTAAAGCAACAAGTGGGAAGCTTGAAATATGAGCACAACATACAAGTTGCTACCAATCTGGGAGAGCGGAACAGGTTGATTCAGGAAAACGAAATGCTCAGAGCCCAGATCAAACAGATAAGGGTAGATGCGGATAAACAGCCAAGGCGTCGATCAGACGAGCAGCTGATAAAAAGGCTAAAAAGTGAAATCAGGGAATGGCAAGATGGTTTGGAGAAATCTGAAAACGCCATAGCAGAACTCAGGGCACAACGGGATACAAGGGCAGATGAGCATCGCCGATACCTGAATCAATTGGAAGGCGACCACGAGAAGACTGTTGCTAAAATGAAGAGAGAGATGGCTACACTTGAGATCAAAGTAGCTAATCAGGCCAAGGATTTCCAAATTGAGAGCAGATACTGGTACGACTCAATAGCCCAGATAAAGTTGGAAGTACGGCGACTGAAGCATCAGCATATACAGGATGCTCAAGTATTCAAGATATGTAGCGATCAGATAAAACGCCTACTCGTAGAGAAAAAGCAAACCAGAGATAGGATCAAGGCCATTGCCCATGCCATCACCAGACGATGTCTACGATGTGAGAACATGTCCAGCGTTACCGTCCTCTCGGCAGTAATGGGTTATGTCAAGCAGACTATGCATGAGCTGGAGCAACTTGAGAGGGATCTCACGCCTAGGACCGCGGTGAGGCCGAACGATGCCCCGCGGACACCAATTTTCAAAACCATAATGCACTCATAGGTCAAATCTGTATCTTAGCATCTTCTGCTTGTTTTTCCCATCAGGGTGATTTTTAGTCTATTTTGAGTCTAGGTTTATTTTCAAAGTTCGCTTTTTCTTTTGCAAAATGTAGTTTGTAATATAGCATTTCAACAATAAAGAGGTTGCTTCTTTTACGATCATTTGTGTTTTTCGAACTACGTAATGATCTGATTCACGTAGGCATCGTGATACGTAGGCAATCCTCATCGGATCCGGTCGCATTTCTTTTACTGCAAAATAAAAAAAAATAAAAATAAAAATAATAATAAAAAAAAAAACAAAAAAAAAAGAAAAAAAAAGGGAAAAACTAATAAGAGGAAAATGCCGGAATGATGGATGCTCTCGTAGCAAACATATAGTAATCCACTTAACTGTATAGGTGCATCATGCCCAACGTGAGATTAACTATCTGTTATTTGCTACAAATTAACCGTGCGTTTGTCGTTGAGCATCCAGGGTTTTTGAAAAGACGGTTGGTTTGGTGAAAGTCTGGCCTCGCACTCATACTTCACGAGGTCAAGGAGAAGTGTTCAACTACCTATTGTTGGGACCAGAAGCAGTACTCACACTTACTTCACCAGGTCAAAAGGAAGTGTGGAAATGTCTTCAGAAATTCCATTGCAAACAATCCCTGTTTCCGAAGAAAGCTCGATCTCAGCCGTCCTCACACCTGAATCCGCAACTGCAGAGGAAAATAGAATCCTACGGCTCCGCATGTTGGAAATGCTGGACGATTGGAATAATGGGAAAGAGCCACCAAGTGTCGTCCCCGGATTCCCTGAATTATTCTCCAGGTCAAGTGGGACTTCTAATGTCCCCATAAATTATCCTGCTACCCCATTCGGGTACCCAGCCACCTCAGCCTTCTCTGCTGGATCACCTTCTGAGCCTCATCCCTGAATGTCGGCCGCTGATGCAAGCATGAACATCTTTACTGCATCGCCTTGCCCGATCACGGCACAGCCTGCCACGTACAAGCCAATCGTTGACTCATCCTCCTTTACATTCCAAGCACCATCATTCTCAATGGAACCAACTAGGTTCGCTACCAGTACTAATCCTCTACCGCCTCAGTGCGAGCTTGCACCTGGGCAGGATCAGAACCCCAGAATTGCAGAACAAAATGAGATTGCCAAGAGAATGAGAAGCCTTGAACAAAGTTTGAAGAATATGAAAGGATTGAGCGGACAAAAGAGTGTCTCTTACGCCGACCTGTACATGTTCCCTCACGTGCACCTGCCAACGGGTTTCAAGACCCCAAAGTTCGAGAAATACGATGGGCACGGTGACCCCATTGCACATCTTAAGAAATACTGCAACCAATTACGGGGAACCGGCGGAAAAGAAGAACTGCTGATGGCGTATTTTGGGGAAAGTCTAATAGGGATAGCTTCGGAATGGTATATGGATCACGAAATGTCCCGATGGCATATATGGGATGATCTCGCCAGAGATTTTGTAAAACAATTCTAGTATAACATCGACATTGCGCCAGACCGAAACTCTCTGTCGAATTTGAAGAAGAAACCTTCGGAAAGCTTCAGAGAATATGCTATTAAGTGGCGTGAACAGGCGTCGAGAGTGAAGCCTCCCATGGATGAAGTGGAAATGGTCACTACCTTTCTCCAGGCTCAAGAGTCTGACTATTTCCAAAACATGATGTCAGCCATGGGTAAGCCATTCGCGGAAGCAATCAAGATTGGAGAGATGGTGGAAAATGGTTTGAAAACAGGTAGGATTCTGAGTCAAGCAGCCATAAGGGCGACCTCCCAGGCCGTCCAAAGCGGGTCTGGAGGAACGACAAGGGGGAAGAAGAAGGAAGAAACGACTATGGCAGCCTCGGAAGCAAGGGAGTATCGTCATCCCAGGCCCCATTTTCCAGAAAGAGCCCCACAACACTACTACCCCCACTCAAATTTGGCATATGCTCATCAACCTTATATGGTCATGAATGCCCATCCTTATGCCCATCCACCACAACAAGCCAACCGTGGCCCAGCTCCACCTCCCAGAAATCAGCCTCCTTACCGCAACCACTATAACCCACAACCCCCGCAGAATAACTTCCGCCCTCAGGAGCCACCCAGAAGGCGGACTTTCACGCCCATCGGTGAGCCATACTCAACTTTGTTCCCAAAGCTGGTCCAGTTGGGTTTCTTGCAACCAATCCCTCAAACAAGGCAAAACCCGACATCGCCTTCTTACAAAGCCGGAGTCAGATGCGCCTATCATTCAGGGGCCGAGGGACATGATACAAATGACTGCTGGTTGTTGAAAAGAGTGGTCGAAAATTTGATAGAGCAAGGGAAAATAGTACTAAGGGACGAGGAGATCCCGAACGTAACTAACAATCCATTACCTGCTCACAATAATGGGTCGCTGATCGGAATGATTTGTGAAGACAAAGAGTTCGATCCTGCTTTGAAAGCTATAATCGCCATTGTCGACACGGGGAAGAGGCCCGAAATGGACCAGAAACCAGAAAAGGGGGAAGAGGTCAAGGCTATAAAAGGCAAGCCTGAAAAGAAGTTAGAGAAGAAAGTGGTATCTGTAAAAAATGAAGTTCTTTACATACCACGAGGTCGAGCTGAGAAGACGCAGAACTTCGGGATCAAAAAGACAAAACCTATGTACGTACCGAAAGGGGCCTATGTGGTCCGGGGGACGATTCAACCACCTCGGCTGAATGAGCCAGTGGTTATCGGACGCGTGCCACAAAAGCCAATGACCAACCCGTCCACAGTGTCGTGGAATTATCAAAAGACTTTGGTGATGTACAAAGGTGAAGAGGTCATGGGAGAACTTCCGGAAAATACTTCCATCGGAAGGTATTCAAATACCCAAGAACTGAACAACGCCACACAAAGGCGCTTCCCGCCAAAGAAGCCCGTAAGTGTTGAAGAAGCGGAAGTGTTCTTCCAACAAATGAAAATGCCGGATTACGAAGTGATAGATCAGCTGCGCAAGCACCCTGAGCAAGTATCCATGCTGTCATTATTGATGAGGTCAACCGAGCATCAAAAGATCCTACTAAAAACCCTAAATGAAGCATATGTACCGGTTGAAACCTCGGTGGAGCAACTAGAGCGGATGACAGAAAGATTTTTCGTCGTCAACCAAACCTCTTTCAGCAAGAATGACTTACCCCTGGAAGGAGCGGCACACAACAAGGCTTTGCATTTAACAGTTAAATGCGAGGACTACTATGTCAAGCGGGTAATGTTGGATGGGGGATCAGGTGTTGACATTTGCCCGCTTTTCACGCTACAAAGGATGGAAATTGGGACCGGAAGAATCCGACCCAACAATGTCTGCGTAAGAGCTTTCGACGGCATCAAGAGAGATACCATGGGAGAAATAGACCTGTTGTTGGTCATAGGACCAGTCGAATTTCGAGTAACCTTCCAGGTGATCGACATGGACACATCCTACAATTTTCTCCTTGGCAGACCTTGGATCCATGCGGCAGGAGCCGTTCCTTCCACTCTTCACCAGATGGTGAAGTTTGAGTACGAAGACAGAGAGATCGTGGTCCATGGGGAAGACTAACATGCCATTTATCGGGACCCATCCATCCCGTATCTTGAACCGAGAGAAGGGAGCGAACATACGGTCTATCAAGCTTTCGAGATTGTACTGGCAGAGCAGCACGAAGAGGGAATACCTTTCCCCCAGCCTTTCTTGTCTAACGCCTCGGTCATGGTGGCCAAAGAGATGATCCGGCATGGATTTAGGCCAGGGAAGGGCCTTGGACGAACCCTTCAGGGAATAAGAGAACCCATTACCTTGCCAGTCATCAAGAAACCTTTTGGACTAGGTTTCAAACCTACTCCAGCAGACGAAGAGTTGGCAAAGAAAAGGAAAAATGAGGGATGGAAATTACCTCAACCACTACCGGATTTATATGCAACTTTCATCAGGCCAAGGTACTTTGAAGAGGAAGATGATGAGGTCTTCACAACTGAGGAAATCGAGGAGATATGTGGGGCGATGAGAGAGATGCTCTACGAGGTCCACATGGTTCAACCAGGTGAAGGCACAAGCACTGCAGAGATGCTATACATGGGGCCGAATGCCAAACTTCGAAACTGGGAGGCTACGCCATTCCCGACTAGACGGAAGTCCGGGTAGACCTGTCCTACCACCTTTCCTGTGTCACAAGTTATCTCCAGGGCATAACTTGAACGTTTTCTTCTTTTCAATTGTTGTTTTGAATTCCTAAGTTGTAAACATTGTTGTCTTCCAACTTTCCAAAGAAAAATAAAAAAAATCATCATTGCTTTCCCATTCTTTCTTTTGTTCTGATTTTTGTTATTTTCCCTTTTTTATCTTCCTTTTCAGTCATAATAATGCGGCTTTAAATATGACATGCTTGCGGACTTCACGCCCAGATCACAATGAGTTATTTAACTGCGAATTAATGAACCCAGAACCAGAATATGATGCGGAAGAGGCTTTTAGGGAGATAAACCGAGAGTTGGAATATTTCGAGAATAAACCTAAGCCAAATCTGAATGACACTGAACCGGTGAATTTAGGAACCCCGGAAGAAACCCGGGAGACCAAGATAAGCATTCACACGGACAAGAAGACGCGAGAGGCGATAATTCAACTTCTTTTTGAATTCAAAGACGTGTTTGCTTGGTCATATGATGACATGCCAGGACTAGGTGTTGATCTAGTGGTTCATAAATTGCCGATTCATCCTGATTGTCCTCCAGTTCAACAAAAGCAACGAAAGTTCAAAACTGAGGTCAGTGACAAGATTAAAGAGGAGATCACCAAGCAACTGAAAACAGGAGTGATCCGGGTAGTCCAATATACAACATGGTTGGCGAATGTGGTTCCAGTACCAAAAAAGGACGGGAAAACTCGGGTATGTGTAGATTACCAAGATCTGAACAGAGCAAGTCCTAAAGACAATTTTCCGCTGCCCAACATCCACATCCTCGTTGATAATTATGCCAAACACGAGATACAGTCTTTTGTAGTTTGTTACGCTGGATATCATCAGGTACTGATGGATGAAGAGGATGCCGAGAAAACTGCCTTCACCACGCCTTGGGGCACCTACTGCTATCGGGTCATGCCATTTGGTTTGAAGAATGCGGGGGCTACTTACATGAGGGCCATGACTGCTATTTTCCATGACATGATGCATCAGGAAATAGAGGTGTACGTGGATGATGTGATAGTCAAATCCAGGACGCAGGATAATCACATCCAAGACTTGAGGAAATTCTTCGAGAGATTAAGGAAGTATGACTTGAAGCTAAACCCAGCCAAATGCGCTTTCGGAGTTCCGTCGGGCAAACTTTTGGGCTTCATCGTAAGTAGGAGAGGAATCGAGGTAGACCCAACTAAGATAAAATCCATCAGAGATCTACCTCCCCCGAGAACAAAGAAAGACGTGATGAGTCTGTTGGGTAGGTTGAATTACATCAGTCGGTTTATTGCCCAGCTAACAAGAACATGCGAACCCATATTCAAGCTGTTAAGGAAAGATGCGGCGATTAAATGGACAACTGAGTGTCAAGAAGCCTTTGATAAAGTCAAAGAATACTTGTCGAATCCCCCAGTCTTGGTCCCTCCAGAACCGGGAAGGCCACTTTTCTTGTATCTAACAGTCTTGGAGAACTCTTTCGGCTGCGTCCTCGGGCAACACGACGCAACCGGAAAGAAGGAGCAAGCAATCTACTACTTGAGCAAGAAATTCACCGGCTACGAGGCCAAATACACTCTGCTGGAAAGGACATGTTGCGCTCTCACATAGGTTGCTCAAAAGTTGAGACATTATCTCCAAGCCCACACTACGCTCCTCATAAGCAGGTTGGATCCTTTGAAGTATATATTTCAGAAACCAATGCCTACTGGGAGACTGGCTAAATGGCAAATCTTGCTTACGGAATTCGACATAGTCTATGTCACTCGCACAGCAATGAAAGCCCAGGCGTTAGCAGATCATTTGGCCGAAAATCCGGTCGATGAGGAATACCAGCCATTGGATACCTACTTTCCAGATGAAGAGGCAAATACTGTAGAAGTAGTCTCAGAGGACGCTCATGTTTGGAAGATGTTCTTTGATGGAGCCGTGAACGCCAAGGGCGTAGGGATTGGGGCAATTTTGATCTCACCTTCCGGTCAACATTATCCCGCCACAGCTAGACTTCGTTTCTTTTGCATAAATAATACAGCTGAGTATGAAGCCTGCATCATGGGCATGCATATGGCAATCGATCAGGATGTCGAAGACTTACTGATTATGGGAGATTCTGACTTGATTATCTGGCAAACTCAAGGCGAATGGGAAACTCGGGATGTCAAACTTATCCCTTACCGACAACATGTGGAGGACCTCAGCAAGTGCTTTACCTCAATAGAGTTCAGGTATATCCCGAGGTGTCACAATGAACTGGCAGATGCACTCGCTACTTTGGCTTCAATGCTACCCTACCCGGGCAACGCCCACGTCGATCCTTTGGAAATCTAAATCAAGGAAAGACACGGTTACTGCAGTGTAATCGAGGCGGGATCAAATACGCAGCCTTGGTACCATGACATCAAGAGGTTCCTGAAGACACAAGAATACCCCGAGCACGCTACTGGGGATCAAAAGAGGACCATTAGGCGACACGCAAGTGGTTTCTTTCTGAGCGGTGAATTGTTGTATAAGAGGACCCCGGACCTCAATCTTCTAAGATGTGTCGATATAGAGGAATCAAGAAAGATCATGCATGAAGTACACGCAGGTGTGTGCGGACCTCACATGAACGGGTATGTCTTAGCAAAGAAAATCCTTCGAGCAGGTTATTACTGGATGACCATGGAAAAGGATTGCTTTAGTTTTGTTCGGAAGTGTCATCAATGTCAGGTGCACGGTGATTTGATTCATGCACCTCCCACGGAGCTGCATCCCATGTCTGCACCTTGGCCATTTGTCGCCTGGGGCATGGACGTCATTGGACCAATCGAACCAAAGGCTTCGAATGGACACAGGTTTATACTGGTTGCCATCGATTACTTCACAAAATGGGTAGAAGCTGTCACTCTCAAGTCGGTCACTAAAAAAGCTGTAGTGGATTTTGTACACTCAAATCTTATCTGTCGTTTCGGTATTCCTGCGACTATCATTACAGATAACGCAACAAACTTGAACAGTCACTTGATGGGAGATGTATGCGAGCAATTCAAGATAACGCATAGGAATTCTACTCCTTATCGGCCGAAAGCCAATGGCGCTGTGGAAGCGGCGAACAAAAACATCAAGAAGATTTTGAGGAAAACGATCCAAAGTTCCCGACAGTGGCATGAGCAGTTACCATTTGCATTGTTGGGGTATCGCACTACGGTACGCACATCAGTAGGAGCGACTCCTTATCTTTTGGTTTATGGGACCGAGGCTGTAATACCGGCAGAGGTAGAAATTCCTTCGCTTCGAATCATTGTCGAAGCAGAAATCGAAGACAGCGAGTGGGTCAAGACTCGGCTAGAACAATTGACTTTGATTGATGAAAAGCGAATGGCCGCAGTTTGTCACGGACAGTTATACCAACGAAGAATGGCCCGTGCTTACAACAAGAAAGTCCGGCCCAGGAATTTCGAAGTAGGTCAATTGGTGCTAAGGCGTATTCTGCCGCATCATGAGGAAGCAAAAGGGAAGTTTGCTCCAAATTGGAAAGGCCCATACATCATAAGGAAGATATTGCCGAGAGGAGCATTGCATTTAGGTGATATCGAAGGAAATGACCCCGACACAGCAGTAAATGCAGATGCAGTCAAGAGATACCACGTCTAAATCATACTCCAGTGGTCCTGACACATTTGGAAATGACGAAGGTCTTATTCCCCACTACTCCCAAACACTACCCAATTCTCTCTACAAGCCTTTGGGCCGCTTACCAAAAAAAAAAAAAAAAAACAAAACATTGATTGAGGCCTGAACTACGTTTGACTTGATTCTGAAAGGATACGTAGGCAGCCTCTCCTTGAGGTTCAGTCACACCAACAATAAAATCCCATTCACCCTGAAATTGAAACCGGGGCACGTCGAGCAGTTTAGAAGTTAGTATCAGCTACCTCTCTTTACCAAGTACAAGCCTTCAAATTAATTACCAAAGATAGTGGGAAACCAATAAGCATCACAAATGGAAACCGGCACACCCTGAGTTGAGAGAAATAAAATGAGAGAGTCTCGGCGGTGAAAACCTTCGGGCACCACGAGGCGACGGGAGAAGAGAAACCAAAATGAGAGAGCTTGTTTAGTAAAAAACTCACAAAGAGTGCTATCAAGCGATGACAGGAAGAGAAATGAGAGAGGTCAGCCAGCGAAAACCCACAAAGGGTGCTGTTGGCCGAAAAAGAATGACTCTACCCCAAGGAAGTCTCGGCAGAGTTCCGCCGGTTTGGAATCACAGATCCGTTCTGGTTCAGGGAAATGCAAGTTCATGGAAGATCAGGCGTCCAGTCCAAAGAGCATGTCATGTCATCTAAAGCCAGCGTTATCTTCCTCAGATAAGTCTTTCTCGTCCCGAAAAGGGCACTCCCTTCCTGAAATTTGTTTTCTCCTCAAATCCCTTTTGTGTTTTAACCCCAAAGTTCAGGATACACCGGAAAGGGCAGGTGGCAGGTTTGTTTGCACGGAATCCCGTCTCATGAAGGAAAGCGCCTCATTTCGTTGTTACGATTGCCCAAGCCTGATGGATCATGACGTTTGATGGTGTTTAAAGAGGAAAGAGAGAAATCTTCCCCAGCAACTCCGCCTTCGGACAAATCCCCACAAAGTCTCCCCCAGTACAAATCCCCACAGAGTCTCTCCTTTTGTACAATCTCCCACAGAGTCTCCCCAATATAAAAAAAAAATGGAATCTCCCCAGCACATCCCAGCGAGTCCCTTTGTAAAAATTCCCCAACAAGCTTACCCCAACAAATCCTAGAAAGCCCGCTTTGAAATAAATCCCCAGCATGCCCCATTGTACAAAATCCACACAAAGAATCCACTTTGTAAATATTCCCCCACAGAGCTTCCTTTTTGTACAAATTCCCACAGAATACCTCCAATAAAATCCCCGTTGAGAACCTCCAAGCAAAACGGGACAAAAAAAAAGAAAAAAGAAAAAAAAAGAAAAAAAGGAGAGCCTTACGAAGCAAGTCATCACAGAATCTGGAAATACAAGCCTGAGCAGTCTAAAGGTTTCGCCATTCGAATCAAATCAATGGCGGGACTTCGCAACAGAAATAGAGACGCAACAAAGCAATTGGGAAAGATCAAGGTCACCGAACCGACCGTCATTTCCGAACTAACAATTGTTCTTTGTCTGAAAAGTTGAAACAGGTATAATCCAAGACAACCGTGCAAGAAGCAGGTGTCGCCCAAAGAGGAAGGTACACGGGTACAAGAAACATTTTGGCAATAAGGAATTCACTCAAAAGGTAAGTTCCCACGAAACTCCCTTTTATTCTTTTACTAAAGTAAGAAAATTCAAAAAAAAAAGAAGTCAGTGGTTGTTCTCGAATTTTGTCCCCAGCCATCAGCATTAGGGTTTTAAACCCTAAACTGAATTTTCCTTTTAGTCAGCATTAGGGTTTTAAACCCTAAACTGAACTTTTTCCATTCAGCCAGCATTAGGGTTTTAAACCCTAAACTGAGCTTTTCCATGCAATCAGCATTAGGGTTTTAAACCCTAAACTGAATTTTCCTTTTAGCCAGCATTAGGGTTTTAAACCCTAAACTGAGCTTTTCCATGTAATCAATTAGGGTTTTAAACCCTAAACTGAATTTTCCTTTTAGTAAGCATTAGGGTTTTAAACCCTAAACTGAACTTTTTCCATTCAGCCAGCATTAGGGTTTTAAAACCCTAAACTTAGCTTTTCCATGCAATCAGCATTAGGGTTTTGAACCCTAAACTGAATTTTCCTTTTAGCCAGCATTAGGGTTTTAAACCCTAAACTGAGCTTTTCCATGTAATCAGCATTATAGTTTTAAACCCTAAACTGAATTTTCCTTTTAGTCAGCATTAGGGTTTTAAACCCTAACCTGAACTTTTTCCATTCATCCAACATTAGGGTTTTAAACCCTAAACTGAGCTTTTCCATGCAATCAGCATTAGGGTTTTAAACCCTAAACTGAATTTTCCTTTTAGTCAGCATTAGGGTTTTAAACCCTAAACTGAACTTTTTCCATTCAGCCAGCATTAGGGTTTTAAACCCTAAACTGAGCTTTTCCATATATTCAGCATTAGGGTTTTAAACCCTAAACTGAATTTTCCTTTTAGTCAGCATTAGGGTTTTAAACCCTAAACTGAACTTTTTCCATTCAGCCAGCATTAGGGTTTTAAACCCTAAACTGAGCTTTTCCATGTAATCAGCACTAGGGTTTTAAACCCTAAACTGAATTTTCTTTTTAGTCAGCATTAGGGTTTTAAATCCTAAACTGAATTTTCCTTTTAGTCAGCATTAGGGTTTTAAACCCTAAACTGAACTTTTTCCATTCAGCCAGCATTAGGGTTTTAAACCCTAAACTGAGCTTTTCCATGCAATCAGCATTAGGGTTTTAAACCCTAAACTGAATTTTCCTTTTAGTCAGCATTAGGGTTTTAAACCCTAAACTGAACTTTTTCCATTCAGCCAGCATTAGAGTTTTAAACCCTAAACTGAGCTTTTTCATGCAATCAGCATTAGGGTTTTAAACCCTAAACTGAATTTTTCCTTTAGTCAGCATTAGGGTTTTAAACCCTAAACTGAACTTTTTCCATTCAGCCAGCATTAGGGTTTTAAACCCTAAACTGAGCTTTTCCATGTATTCAGCATTAGGGTTTTAAACCCTAAACTGAATTTTCCTTTTAGTCAGCATTAGGGTTTTAAACCCTAAACTGAACTTTTTTCATTCAGCCAGCATTAGGGTTTTAAACCCTAAACTGAGCTTTTCCATGTAATCAGCACTAGGGTTTTAAACCCTAAACTGAGCTTTTCCATGCAATCAGCATTAGGGTTTTAAACCCTAAACTGAATTTTCCTTTTAGTCAGCATTAGGGTTTTAAACCCTAAACTGAACTTTTTCCATTCGGCCAGCATTAGGGTTTTAAACCCTAAACTGAGCTTTTCCATGCAATCAGCATTAGGGTTTTAAACCCTAAACTGAATTTTCCTTTTAGTCAGCATTAGGGTTTTAAACCCTAAACTGAACTTTTTCCATTCAGCCAGCATTAGGGTTTTAAACCCTAAACTGAGCTTTTTCATGCAATCAGCATTAGGGTTTTAAACCCTAAACTGAATTTTTCCTTTAGTCAGCATTAGGGTTTTAAACCCTAAACTGAACTTTTTCCATTCAGCCAGCATTAGGGTTATAAACCCTAAACTGAGCTTTTTCATGCAATCAGCATTAGGATTTTAAACCCTAAACTGAATTTTTCCTTTAGTCAGCATTAGGGTTTTAAACCCTAAACTGAATTTTCCTTTTAGTCAGCATTAGGGTTTTAAACCCTAAACTGAACTTTTTCCTTTCAGCCAGCATTAGGGTTTTAAACCCTAAACTGAGCTTTTCCATGCAATAAGCATTAGGGTTTTAAACCCTAAACTGAATTTTCCTTTTAGTCAGCATTAGGGTTTTAAACCCTAAACTGAACTTTTTCCTTTCAGCCAGCATTAGGGTTTTAAACCCTAAACTGAGCTTTTCCATGCAATCAGCATTAGGGTTTTAAACCCTAAACTGAATTTTTCCTTTAGTCAGCATTAGGGTTTTAAACCCTAAACTGAACTTTTCCCCAGCTAGTCGGTATTAGGGCTCCAACCCTGAACTGAATATTTTTATCTTCCTTCATCAATTTTATGAACTTCCTGGCGAATAATTAACAAAATTTTCCTAGTGAAACTGGGGCAGAAAATTTCGTTCGTTTGTTTGTTTTCTCCCGCAGGTCTAACCTCGAGCCACATGGATCGAAATGACCCACGAGATGAGCCCCGGTTCGGAATCAACGAAGAAAAAGAAGAAAAAAGAGAGAAGATGTCCCGACATATCGGAGTAAATAGAAGGCAGATTGACTCCAACATTTGATTAAGGTCCTGAACCCTGCCGATCGCGTCTCACTCAGCATCCCAGAGATTAAACAAGCCGCCGCAACTCGCAAGCACCAAGATTCAGATCGGAGTCTACAAGCAGAATCAGCTAAGACCCAAGATCAAGTCGTAAAAGAATCATAGATAGGAATCTTGTAACTAGCAGTTGACATGCATATAAGTAGTTAGTTCAGTTTCCAATTTTCGTTTGGTTGTAATAAGGCGGTCAGTGACGCAGCAGTGACAACAGCAACAGCAGTAGCAGCAAGCATTGCAATCCCATGGTAGTCCCAGCTACCAAAACTTCCCGAACTACATTGACCTGATTCCTGTTTAGCCCAGGATATGTAGGAAATCTTTGAAGCAAGATTCAGTCAGATCTTTCAAAAACATGCTTCATACGGAGTGGACCATAGGCAAAAATCGCTCATACACACTCACTTTATCTTTGCACGAAAACTCTTCGTGTTTTCGAACAAAGAGGGGCAGCTGTGAGCACGTGATTTTTGTTTCGCACGACAATCGCTCCAAAAGAAATAAAAAAATAATAATAATTGGCCCTGCTGTACAATTTTTGGATTTTTACATGGCACTTCGTTAATTGTTTATGACTTTGGCCCATTTTTACTTTATTAAAATAAAATACAAAAAATGTGTGTGTCATGCATAATTCGAACCGTAATCCGGTCGTTAAATAGAAAATCATAAATAGGCATCTTCGTCCGTGATTTTATTTTGTTTGATTTTACCTGTTTTGAAATATTTTAGTGTGTGTGCAAATAATTGTATTGAGTGTGTATTTAATTTTAATTTGATTTTTGCTTAGTTTTGTTTTTAAAATAAATAAGAAAAAAGAAATAAAAATAATTAAAGATCCCTTCTTCTTCCGGATTGGGCCAATTTATTAAAATTGGCCCAAACAAACAATGCACAAAAACCAGGCCTACCCGGTCCAGTCCCAGCTAAACACCAGAGCGTCCAAACGACGTCGTGTTAATCCAGGTCGATCTGGGCCGTTGATCTCAAATTGATCAACGGTCAAGATCGATTCCCCACAACCCACTGAGGAACCCGACCCGTTGCCACCCGGACCAACCCAAACCCTTTACCCTCGAAACGACACCGTTCCACTTAAGCCCTCGGATCCAGACCGTAGATCTAGATTGATCTAACGGCTGAGATCAACCCACCCATTCCATATATAAGCCCTTTAACCTTACCCTGCCCCCCCATCTGATACCCCAGCTCCCGTCTTCACCATCTTCCCCCATCAAACCCTAGAGCCGCCCCTGTATCCTTCACCATGAAAACCGGCGGCACGGACGCCGGTGACCTCGCCCTTAACACCATAGAACCCCCGTGCCGTCCTGAACCCAAATCTACCAACCACACACCTCGAATCCTATCCCACCTTCTCGAATCGTCATTTGAAGATTCGAGTCGGAACCTAATCTACACCGATCTGCTTTAAATTCATACCAGACACTCCCCAGACCCCCCTCGTGACCAAACCATACTTGCTTTGGTCCGAATCTGACCAGGGAAGCATGAATACCGGATCTAGTTTTCGAACCTTAGGGTTCCTCGTCACTGGTCCGTTGTTTTGTTCAAACCAAAGGATTAAGGTCTAATGGACCTTAATCGAAGTGTTTCTCACCTGAGAAACACTTCGATTAAAGCCCGTTCAGCCTTAAGAAAGGTCTGTCCAAATATGAGTTCAAGACTTTTGATTTTTCGAGTTTTAAGGTGAGTTTGCTTTCTTTCCTTTACTTGGTTTAGTCCGTGTGATTTGTTTTAAAAGCTGTTCATGATTGTTGAAGTCTGTTTTGTTGTGCAATTAGTTGAATTCCAAATTTGTACTGATTAACTGATTCCTCGAAGCACAATTCTGCTCAGTCAATATAATGCTAACCTTGTGTGATACTGTTAAATGTCGGATTTTTGGCTACGATTGTATGTGTTATAACTAATATAGTCGAGTCGACATGTGTCGTCAATTAGTTTCAACTGTCTGAACAAAAATAAATCGATTTGCTTCTGTTGAACATTGCCTGAATCAATTAAGAACCAAGTTCAGTTACTTATAGTTGTTAATATGTCGACATGCTTTAGTTTAAGAAGTATTAAACCTTTTAAAGGTTAAATCTGCCAGGGAATGTTGATGGGGGTTAATACTTAAATAACTAAGTGGAACTGAAAAGAAGAGGGCACATGGGAGGGATGTTCTTTTGGGGTCTAACAGGCTGTTAAAGGGCTGAGGTTTAGGCTTATAAAAGGGGAGTTGGAAATACATACAGAGGGGGACAGACCTAAGAGAGGGGAGGAGAAAAATACACACACATTGTGAGTAGATAAGAGAAAAGGGGAGAGATGATAGAGATACACAGATAGAGACAGAGAGAGAGGCACACGGTGAGGAATAATTTGAAAGAAAGAAAGGGTGACACACGTTGAGAGATATACACACACACACATAGAAACAGACATTGACAAGAACAGAGTGATTTGAGGAGAGAACATTTTGAGAATTAAAGTGAGGAAAACAGAAAACTGGAAAAGAATTCTCTTTGATGACACAGACAGGCAGGACTAGAAATTACATCTTTTGATTGCTGTCTTGATTTCACTAGTCTTGACCTGTTTGTGCAACATTGATTTCTTCCAAATCCCAGCTGAGTCTGCTTGGTTGTTGTTGTTTTACTCGAAGACTTGGTCTAGTTGAGTATTCCCAGTTGAGGTGTTGATCCCATCCCAATTGTTTTGTGATTTGTTGCTGCTGCCCTACTGCTGTTTGCTGTTGCTGCTGCTATTCTGTCCTGCTGCTACTGTTAATTCTGTTTCTTTGCTGCTGCTGATTTCCTCATCTTCTTCCTCTTCTCCTTTGCATTTTCAGTATTTCTAGGTACACATCTCAAGTCTCACATTGGTGTAGCTGATTGTAATATTGAAAAGCATGAATAGAAAGAGTTGAAGGAGTCACAATCACTTGTTATTCATGAATGTTGTTAAGTTGTGTGAATTTTAGTTTATAGCTAATAGAGAATACATTGGTGAGTTTGTAGTTAAGTAAATTTTATGTTAATCTGAAACTGTGGTATTTGATTCGTTTAGTAGCATACAGGATGTAAACACAATCCATGGAATGTGATACTATTTATACAATTGTTAAACTTAAATTCATTCTTTAGCATGCTTGAATTGGTAGGGGCAAATAGTTGTTAAATCTAGCCAGATATAATACAGTTTTGAATCATCCAGTTTCGATTTCTTTAGGCAGTTTATAGGACTAGTTTTGAACATCATCAGTAACATCTTTTAATAAGGAACTCCATTAATCCTGTTTAAGCAATTTGGTTTGAATTCGACTTAAGGACGTCGTTCGGATTAAGTATTGCATTTCATCAATCTCATATGTAATTTCTTTGTTCAACCAAAGCATGTCCGTAAGGTATGACGTCTTTTCACTTTATAAGTAATTAATCAGAAACTGATAGGAGTCTGGTTTAGGCCAAAGCATATACTTCAATTAGCATACATTTTTCTTCTTCTATTTCTGGAAACAAATAATAGAAATCTAGTCACTTTAGGATATCCTCTTCTAAAATAATGAGACGAGCCTCTCTAAATAAAAATGCAAATTGCGGGGCCCTCGATGATTAACCATAATAAATACTTAGAATTTGGGATGGACTGTTTAGTGAATTCCACTGCCTTCCCCAAAGATAATAACGCGTTAGATTCTTTAGGCGCGACATTAATTAAATTACATTCTTAAATTTGGGTGCGCATTTATGTGACCCAAATTCAAATCTCAACGGAGTCGAAATGTGTTAACAACTACGGGTGCATTGATTGTGACGTGGTTCGAGATGCATTTTCACGACGTTGCAATTCTATAAAAATAAATGAAAATAATAAAAGCGGTTTAAACTTAATAAAAGCACATAAATCACAACATGTATTTAAGTCAGATATTTAGCCATTATAACAATTTAAGCGACCGTGCTAGAACCACGGGATTCGAGGGTGCCTAACACCTTCCCTCGGGTCAACAAAATTCCTTACTTAGAATTTCTGGTTCGCAGACTTCATTTGGAAAAGTCGAAAATTTCCTCGATTTGGGATTCAAGATAAATCGGTGACTTGGGACACCAAGAGCCAAACCTTTCCCAAGTGGCGACTCTGAATTAAATAAATAATCCCATTTCGAATATTGTCACTTAAATTGGAAAAACTCCACCCGCGCATTTTTAACCCTTCGGGGCCAGGCGCGCAAAAAGGAGGTGTGACAGGCCCAATCTCTCAAATACAAAAGTTTTCACAGTTGATTTTCCAAGTCGATCAAAGACAAAAGGCCTGTTAGAAGCGGCGTATTCGTCTTCTACACTGATATAATTTCTACTCGCCCTTCTTATTGAGATGTGCACTGGTGATGATTGCTTGTATCCCAGACCTTCACGTGGTTGCCTCGTTGCAGCTTCTGATGGTATCTTCCCTAACTTTGACGGCTCATTGGGATTGTATCCAGCTTTTGCAAATAGATTGTAAGCGTTAGGATCAAAACCTCCATCTATTCGCTTTGTAGGGAGTGCCACATTCTGCAAACGATTTTGGGCTACAAACCCTGCAAGCCGCTTTGAGGACAACTTTAGTGCCTCAATTCGGTTTACCAGAAGAGTTAACTCCCTTAGCGTGTTGGTTTGGAGATTATATGATTCGCCCTCGTCTTTTTTCCTTTTAGGGACATATTGGAGCGCGGGACTTACTTTCTTTCCATAAGACGCAATACCTCCTTTATGAGATTTATTCACATTGGCGGGTACCTCCTCAGTAACAACTTTGGCTTTACCAATAGTCACCTCAGCTCTTTTAGTTATGGGTTCGTCATTCTTGCTTTTCATTCCATCATCAACTTTTATCTCTTTCACAATGCTGTTCTTCTAGTAGAACTTTGCATCGGCGAAGTGCGACTCTGCCTCGGTGAATGGCTCGTCATCAGCAACTATCTTCTTCTCCACTTCACCCTCATTGTATTTTAAACATTGATGGTAGGTAGATGGAACCACTTTATTCTTATGTATCCAAGGCCTTCCAAGAAAGACATTATATGAAGTTTTTGCATCGATCACTTGTAGCCATGCACTTGATTGCATATCTTCAATGGTGATTTCCATCCTGATCGCGCCTATGGCTCTTTGCCCCCCTTGGTTGAATCCTTGGATCATCACACGACTTTCTGAGAGTTCGTTCATGGGAATACCAAGTTCTTCACAATACGAATTGGCAAAATATTCACTGAGATCCTCCATCAAACAAAATTCGATTTACCCTTTCATCACACATATAGCCAACCAGATACAATGGGTGATTATGAAGAGTATCACCTAGCAGAAGATCGTCATTTGTGAACGTGACTTTTTCCTCAAAAGAATTAACTTCTTGAGGAGTGGACTCAGTGAGATTTTCCGAAGATGGTTCCAATGGTAGGTCATCACTCCTTTCTTCCCCTTTGTTAGCATGGCAACAAGAGGCATCGATACCCTCATGGGAAATCTTCGTGCGAAACCAACTTGGTAAAAACTCCTCCAAGGTCACTGGATTTCGTGGCTTTTGATAATGGTGCATCTCCACTTTTTCTTTCTTCAAATGTTTAACTGGATTCTTTTTTGTTGATCTTTTTACCAACATCTTCCTTGTTGTTCTATTTATTCTTTTCGTGGGCTCTTTTTGTGGTGCCTATGACGAGTCACCAACGTCCAACCTTCATCATCATCAGGTTGATTGTCTTCAACTTTGTTGTTTACTAGTAATTCTTCATTTTTGATTCCTTTTAAACTGCATAACGCATCTAGACTGAATGAGCCAAAGGTGATAGAGACTTGGTTCACGCTTGCTTTCTCATCTACAAGTACAATCTTCTTTTCACGGGCCAAGTCCATAAGTTTGTCCTTGAAGACAAAGCACTTCTCCTGAGGGTGGCTTACAAGTCTGTGATATTTACAGTAATTTGGGTCATTCATTTTCCCAGCTTCATATCCAGAAGCTCAATGAGATTTAATTCGAGGAGTTCTTCGAAAATGGCTGGTACATCAGAATCCAGGAATGGGTACTCTTTCTCATGCATTTCTTTTAGAGTCAACTTTCCACTTGGCTTATCTTGAAAAGAAGTGGATTTCATAATCTATTTATTGCTCACCTTCGTCGTGAACTTCATAGGTGACATGTTGACATTCATAACTTCTTTGCTTTCAGACTTGGGTACAAACTTGCCCCATTTACTAACTTCTTGCTTGTCATTCCCTTTGCGAGGTTCATAGATGGGCAGCCTTCCATTTCTAGTGGAGGCCATGCTCAATTCCATGTCATGGGCACGAGTTGCAAGTTCTTCAAATGTGCCAGGCTTGATACCTTGCAAGATGTAGCGCAATCCCCAATGCATGACTTGGATGCACATCTCTATGCCTGAAGCTTCACTAAGCCTGTCTTTGCAGTTGAGGCTTGCATTCTTCCAACGATTGATAAAGTCGATAACTGGTTCCCCCTTTCATTGATGAGTATTTGTAAGTTCTATCATACTCTCAGTACGTCTCATACTATAAAAGCGATTGAGGAACTCTTGCTCTAGTTGATCCCAGCTATCGATAGATCCAGTCTCGAGGTCCGTGTACCAGTCAAAAGCATTTCCTTTTAGCGAGCAGACAAATTGCTTGATGAGGTAATCTCCATAAGTCCTAGCATTGTTGCACGTCTCCACGAAGTACGCAACATGTTGCTTTGGGTTACCTTTACCATCAAACTATTGAAACTTTGGAGGTTGATAGCCAGAAGGCATTTTCAACATATCGACCCTTGCAGTGTACGTCTTTGCATATGTAAGGGAGGATTTGGCAGCAACTTCATATTTATTCTTAATGGTTCCTTCAATGAACTCCTTCAGTTGATCGATTAGAATCATCCCTTTAGATGAGACAGGATAGCCTTAGTGGATGCTGCTTGTCTTGGAGAGAGTCACTCTGTGAGCACGTGATTTTTGCCCTATATGAATTACTCTCATAAATTCAAAAACAAAATAACTTCTTTTCATTATTTGCAATTTTTGTGAACTTCGTGGCATTTTCTGATAATTGCTTGCATTTGTCTGTGCAATTTTATTTTTGTTTAATTAATGAAAATACAAAAATATGTTGCATTTGCATTTAGGATTTGACTTTGCATTTTTAATATTAATTGGCGAATTAATTATTTAGAAAAATAGAAAAATTAAAAAAAAAAAAGAAATAGTTTAATTTGCACTGTTGGTTTTAAATTTTGATTTCGAGTAGTTTTCTTTTAATTTGCTTGTTTAATTAATTGTGATAATTAGTATTTAGGCTTAATTAGTGTTTTTGATAGGGTAATTAGGTTTTAGAATTTGATTTAGGTTTTAATTTAATTTTGGAAAAAGAAGAAGAAAAGAATTTTTGAAAAATTGATTTGCAAAGAATTAGAAAGAGAGCTGGATGTTGGGCCATTTTCATTTAATTCGTTCAGGCCCAAACCCAGAACCCGTCCAAACCATGCCTTGACCCGCTCCTAACCTGGTCTAAACCTAGGCACGAACCAAACGACGCCGTTTTGCTATCCCCAAATCTGAGCCGTTGATCTCTTTCAATCTAACGGACAGGAACTGAGGATCTTTTAATATATAATGGTCAGAACCCTTAACCCCCACCCCCCCCCATCGTCTCTCTCGACTCCACCCCCTTCAGAAACAGAAACCCTACCTGCCACCACTAATCCCCACCGCCTTAACCTTGCGGCGTCGTTACTAAATGACCCCAAATCGATACCACATAATCACCTCACTCCTCTCTTTCCAAATCCACCCTCCATGTCCCTCGAATCCCCCCGAATCCCGTCGAATCTTGAATTTAAGGTCAGAGCTAGAGGTCCCCAAGAACCAAAATTGCTCCGCCTTTGATTCTGTGGATTACATGTTGTTGTTATGGACGATTTGAACCGAAATGGGTTTTGATTGGTTGTTCCCGATGGGAACAATCATTTGACACCCATTTCTGGATTAAATCGGAGGAGTCGTTCCCGATTTGAAGCAGCCCTGTCGCTTGATTAGGTATTTGCTTTTCCCTTTTCTTTTTTTTTCCTTCATCCTTTCACCTTCTTGCTTTGGAAGCTTCCTGACCTTGTAAAAATTTTCGTTCCTTTTGATTCTCTTCTTCAAAAGAACGAGTTCATTTTAATCTTTGAATTTTATTAAAGGGAAAATCAATTGTTGACACTTTGTTTTAAGATTGATCTTAAGTTCTTTTAAAGAAAATCGTTTGTTTTCAGAGTTCCTTTTATTTGTTTGTCTAAAATTGCTTAGTTTGTTAATTAATAGTTTAGTTAATTCCCTTGCTGTTGGTTTAATTGATTAGTTTAGATTTTTTAGAACATTTGGTTCTAGTGTGTGTTCTTCTGTCGCTTACAAGGGCTTTGAATTAAGTTGTTTGGGCTATGGGTTTTCTGACCCATTTACAAAAGAAAGGCAGCCCATTTTATTTAATCAAGTCATTGGGTCAGTTTGACCCATGAGTTTCAGGGGGTAATAACATGGGTTGAAGGGTTAGTTTTCAGAGGTTTAAAGGGTAATTTGGGTAGTATAGGTGGGGGAATCTTTTATAACTGCCTGGGAAGCTTCTAGGAAGTTGGGGTGGGGGCTATTTTAACTTCTGAGGATTAAACTAAGGGCACCTAGGCTAAAATAAAAATTTTAGAAGGTGCAAAGTGCAAACTTGATTTTCTTTAAACTGCCCTACTTCCTTGCCTATAAAGACATGTTTTTTTGCCTTTCAAGGCAGAGATTGAAGAGAAAAAAATCAGAAAAATCAAAACGGCTGAAGAATTTTAGGAAAGTAACACTGTTACGTTAAGTTCTCGTAGTGTTTTTCTGAAGTTTTCCTATTGTTGAAGCAATTTCTAGTTAGCTGATACTAAAATGGGTTAAGGCCAAGTCTGATTTGAGGTCTTTTGGTTCATTGGGTGACTGAAATTAGTGTCTGGATTATTGTATCTCATATGCTGGGTTTAAAACTAGTCTGCTGGCTCATTTTCTGGGTGCTGAGTGTTATTGTTGTTGCTGTTTACTACATTCACCTCTTTTCCTTTTTCAATCTCCAGGTACTCCTTTGAACTGTGACTGGAAATGAGGCCTGATTGAGTCTCTGTGTGAAGAACTATAAACCAAGCTGAAGTTAAATGACAAACATTAGTTCCTGTTGTTGATTACTACTTGATTCTGCCATTTTATTTATCTCATGTTTGCCTAGCCTAGCTTATTTTGCATACTTCATTCCCTGGTATTACATCTGTTTTAAGTGATGGATTTGGACCTTGTCTGAATGTAGTTGATTCAAAAGTATTCATCTAGACCTAGTGTAATATGTGCGGATCGTGATCCTTAGTCTAATTAGTGTAATATGTGTTAATCAAGTGATGTCAAAGTCTCACTTAGTTCTGGTTTTGCTTGTGTATGAGCTTCTTGCATTTTAAAAGGTCTTTCGACTAGGTATAGAGTGAAAATTTCTTGTTGAAGCTATGTTATCAAACATATACATGTGTTTCGAGGTCCTTTCTGGTATTTCGATGAAAACTGAAATAAGAATTGGTTGTGTTTGATTGCTAGGCTAGTTGTATGAACGATAATGATGCTCAAGGAAGATTCATTAAGTGTTTCAATTTCATGTAATGATTGGTAATGGGTCAGTTGTTATTTGGGCATGGAATGTTCTATTTTGGCGATGTAGGAAGATCGTTTTGTTGAAATAAATCTCACTAGGACTTGCATATTCACTTCAGAATATATGTTAGCATTTAAATATTATTTGCATCTGAGTCCAGGATTATCAGTATTAACTCATATTTCCTTGAATGATGCAATTGGCCTCAAACATTAGCGCTGAATCGTGAAACTGGGCTGCCTTCTTTGGCCCAGTTGTGCCGAATTTCTTTTCAGCGATGGGATTTTCCGTCTGGGTTCACATCCAGCCCAGCTGTTTCTTTCGTTGATCATATAGTAACTGGTAGTTGGCCGTTCGACTTCTGACCATCCTGGGCCTTTCCGCGATCAAGCATGGGTTGTTTGTTATTAGTTCATCAATTATTAAATTTTGGCTCAAACATTAGCATAAAATAAGTGGAAATCCTCTTACGTCTTTTAACCAACTAGTTATGCTCATTAATTAGTTGAGATGTGCCATACACAAACAAAATCCTTAAACTATGGCCCTTGCATTAATATTAACTTAGTATAAAATAACCTCAAACACTCGTAGTTTGCTTTAGACCCAGTTTAGATTGGTATTGCGATTATGTATACGTTCGTGTAACATAATGGCAAATTAAACTCTTAAAAGACTCGAGGTATGCGTTCGCGCAACTTCAACCAAATTTTTCTTAAATAAGTAAACAAGCATTGTTAATTATGGACACGTTCGCGTGACATGATTTTTGACGCACCAAAAGAAAAGAGTATACGTACGCATAACTCAATTTTTTAATTACGAATAAATCAAGTGATTAGAAGCGGTTAAAAGGGTAAATGCACAAAAATTTTAAAATTAGTAATTAGACAATTTAATAAGCCGAGTATGATCAAAGCGACCGTGCTAGAACCACGGAACTCGGAAGTGCCTAACACCTTCTCCCGGGTTAACAGAATTCCTTACCCGGATTTCTGTGTTTGCGGACCGCAAACAGAGTCAATCTTTTCCTCGATTCGGGATTTAAACCGGTGACTTGGGACACCATAAATTAACCCAAGTGGCAACTCTGAATTTAATATAAATAATCTCATTTCGATTGTCACTTAAATTGGAAAAACTCCCTTATACTCCCTTCCGGGGTGTAGGTAAAAAGGAGGTGTGACAGCTTTGGCGACTCTGCTAAGGACCGAACCCAGAATCTCTGGTTCAGGGTTCAAGAATTCGAGCTTGTTAAATGCGATTTTTATCTGGCTTTATTATTGATATTACTGTATTTTGTGGACTTAACATGCTAATTGTCATTTACCGCTTTGATATTACTTGAATTGTATTTAAATGTCTTCTTACGCCACCCTCTAAGTCATCTGAAAATGGCGCATACGTTCGCGTAGCCCGCTTTTTCTGTAGAAATTATACCAAATAGAGCGAGGCTGGGCAAGCGACAAGGCTGGGCAGACTTTAGTGCTCCCGGTACGCCGCCCCCTCCTCGACCCCAGTTGTCCGCTCGGGTACCCCAAGTCTAGACCAAAACCCCAGGATTTAAACCTGGAAAAATACAGCTTCATGTCGGATCTCTAGTAAGAACGTTTGTTTGCATCATGTGCATTTGACTTAGGGGACTCAACATAGGGGTTGGGTCCGTCTAGGATAGGTGTGCCCGAAATAACAGACCATCCTGATGTATTCTATGTGCTATATGAACATTTATTTGTTTTGGCTTGCATGCTGACTGGCCAGGGAAAATAAAGCAAAAAGATAAACCAAGAGTGATGTAGGGAAGGAAATAAAGCCCGGTTCTAAAGAAAATCACGGTATTCGAAAAACGTCCCGAAACTCTGCCAAAAATTTTCAAAAAGAGTTATTCAAAAGAGTCAAACATTGTGTTCTTCCAAATGTGTCAAAACTGACCGAACTACGCAGGTCTGATTCTCACCTGACGTGGGATACGTAGGCAACCTACATAAGGTTCGGCCTTATTTTTGAAAAAAACAAGAAAAAGAGAGTCAGTGGTCAAGTGAATACAATCTGGATTTTGGTCAAAATAAGTCGATCCATCTTCGGCAATGTCTTAAACCGTTCTTGCCAAGATAGCCTTAGAGTATTTTTCAATTTTCGAAAGGCTATTTTTGTAAAAGAACGGACAAGTTTGCGAAGTGTCATATAATAATCCTCCCCGGCCTCAAAATTCATGTGAAATTGGGAAGGGGCCACATTTGCAAAAACAGTCATTTGGCTAAAATTGGTATATAGAGGAAGAAATCATAGTCCTTTGATTTGATTTTTTTTCTTCAGAAACCTTTTTATAAAAAGGTCCACTAGAGTCAACCCTAACCTTAACTTTTCACAGGAACAAATGAATACCATCCAGGATCCGCCAGAAATGGTCAGGGAACAAGCTCAGTTGCACTTGCGTATGTGGTGGAATGATCTAGACGAAGATGGTAAAAAATGGGTGAAAAAGCAATTGGGTGCTCTTATAAACATTTTTGAGATCAAGCCACGGGAAGATCTGATCAAGGCTTTGGTAACTTTCTGGGATCCTGTCCACAATGTCTTTCGTTTCTCGGATTTTGAGATCACCCCTACTTTGGAGGAAATGGTCGGGTACATTGAATTTGGACGGGATTTGAGGAAGCAACAACTTATATTTCCAAGGGCTCCATCGGTGCACAAGTTCTTTGACCTCCTGAATATCAGTAAACAGACGAATAAAGAGCGTGTGAGCACCGGGTGTTGTGCTTTCCATTTCTTATACTTCAGGTTCGGGCATTCTGCTGGTTTTGAAACGCATGAAAAGGGTCTAAGCAACAAACAAGATAATGGCCTTTGGCAAATTCATCGACGGTTCGTATTTATTGTGGCATTCTTGGGGATCATGGTTTTTCCAAATGAGAAAGGGACGGTGGACATTCGTATGGCTAGAATTGCACAAATCCTCACTACCAAGGAAGATCATACACTTGCCCCATTGATGCTGGCGGATATTTATCGAGCATTGACTTTATGCAAAGCAAGTGCTCAGTTCTTTGAAGGTTGCAGCATCCTTCTGCAAATATGTTGATCGAGCACCTTCGCCATCATCCCAGATTCATGATTTATGGTTCGAGCCCGGGTAACTTCATCGCCAGCTATGAGGAGAGGGTAAAGGATTACAACACACCAGAAGGGTTTGAAGCATGGGTCTCCCACTTGAAAGTTCTTAACGCAGGTCAGGTCGAGTGGACGATAGGATGTCTCCCGAGGATAGAAGCCATATACATGACTACTACCAAGGGCTACTTGAGGTTAATGGGTGTAAGGGGTATTCAGCCATGTGCACTGTAGAGGGTCTTGAGGCAATTGGGAAGGTATCAGATTGTGCCTGAAGATGAAGATCTAAACACCCAGGTCATAGAGTTATATCCAAAAGCTGCATTGCCCGAAGCTGTAGTTCAACAGGATTGGAATAGCTGCCGGTACCTAAAAAATGGCACCCAGGTACCAGACATCGCCAAGGGGGAAGTAGATTCAAACTATGCTGCTTGGTTTGAGAAAATGTCTTGTGTAAATAACGAGCCAGAGTCCGAGAGGCCCGCCAAAAGGCCTCATGTTCAAGCCTTTGATGATAAAATTCAGGAGAGGTTAGCCTGGGGGAGAAGGAAAAGGAATATAAGGCCACCATTCATGATCTGCGAGAAGAGTTGAGAAATGTCACCTTCAATAATGATTTACAGGCACAAGAGGCCGAGGGTGAGAGGAGAAGATTGGTGCGAGAAAATTAAGCTCTTATTGCCCAGGTTCGACAGTTGAAAATTAAAGCCGAGAACCCAGGCCAAAGCAGGAAAGATGAAAGGCTCATTTATAACCTTAGTCAAAAGGTACGTGACTATGAAGATGACCTGCAGAAAGCTGAGTCTGAACTAGCAAAAGCACAAGCAAAGTTGGCTAAAAGTGCCAAAAGGCATGCAACTTTTGTTCAACAGATGAAATAAAGATATGAAAGAGGGGTCACAAATTGGGAAAAGGCAATTGACAACCTTGAAGGTGAAATGGCTAAACAAGCCAAAAACTTTAAGACTGAAAGAGAACATTGTTACGCCTTAATGGCATGGTTGGAAGAGGACCTGCGACACTTGCAAGAACAAAACCACGCTACCACTCAGGTTTTAGAGGCTAGATCCCATCAGATTGGCCGTCTGTTGCAAGGAAAGGGCATTATGAGAGAGAGAGTTTGAAGGATTGCTAACTACATTACCATGAAGTGCAGTGCGTGTGAGGATATGACTAGGTCCAGGTTTTTCGCCACTGTAATGATCTTCGTCCGTCAGATAATGGAAGAACTCTATCGGCTCCAAGATCACATGGCAAGCAGGCCCGCTGCAAGACCAGTTGGTGTTCCTAGGGCAGGGTTGGAGGCACTGATGTATTCGTGATTTTCACTTGAGTCTGTATTTTCTTTCTTTGGGAGTCTGTCATCTGTTTTTGAGTCTGTATTTTATTTTGTTGGAGTATGAAAGCTTATTTTAGAGTCTGTATCTCGTTCTTTCATCATAGTTTGTTAGTTTCTTTCGAGTCTGTTAGTTTTGAGTCTTTGTAATAGCGTTTGTTTTTTATGAAAATTGAAAATCCCAAAATAATTTGTTATTTATTTTTATCTCTCCCAAAACTACGCTCAGTCTGATTCATGTGGGGTCATGATACGTAGGCAATCTCCATAGGATTCGACCGTAACCCTAAAAGAAAAGAGAAGAAAGGAAAAACAAGAGAGAAAAAGAAAAGAAAAAGAGAGAAAAATAAGAAAACCAAGAGAAAGAAACAATGGAAAAACAAGAGGGAAATGAGAGGATAAAAACAAAAAGAAAGCAAAAGCAAGAGTGAAAAGACAAAAAGAAAAAGAAGAAAAGGAAAAAGGAAAAACCGGGATGACGCAAGTAGCCGATCAAATGCATAATAGAAACGGTTATCTACTTAGGTGTATTCATTCCCCAAAATGTGCGGTTACCAATCCGTTAAGGCCCTAATCGCTAACAAGGTTGTTGTTGATATATTGAGTCCAGACGGGTGGTTAGTTGATTGGCATTCTGGCAACTCACTCCTACAACACCCGATCAAAAGAAAAGCTAAACATGGCCAACCAAGAACCGGAGGCAAGTATTGTTGATCCATCAAAAGAGGTGGAAGAATTGGATGCTAATGCGATGAAGGAAGAGATGTATAAGTTATAGCAGCAAATGGCTGAAATATACCAGGCCTGGCAAAGGGGCATCCACTACCGGTTTATCCCGCCAACCCTACTTATATCCCACTATCGGCCCAACCTCAGGAGCCTCCCACTGTGAACTCATCTCTAGCCTTTCCCCTCTACCAACAATGCTATGGCACCACTTCCCATACTTCCCAAGCTCCACCTCCCAAACAAGTCCCATATCTTCCTCCACCAGTCACACCCGTCTTTATGGCACCTCCACCTGCTGCATTACAACGATCTTCTAGTAAGCCTCTGTTCCAAACTCACGACAACTAGTATTACCCCCCGGCCCCCCCCCCCGAGCCTACCTTCAATGTTCCAGAACCATATTCCTACACTCCTCATTTTGATCTCCCTGCAGAGATCGAGAAGCCACCCAAAAATTCCGAACATGAGGAGATGATTAGAAAGGTCAAAAGCTTAAAACAATCGTTCAGATATATGAGGGGGTTGAGAGGTCAGGTAAGTGTGGTCTATAAGGATTTATGTCTGTTCCCAGATGTTCAGTTACCAACAGGGTTTAAGATGCCCATGTTGATCTGTACGACGGGCATAGTGGCCCAGTAGCACACTTAAGAGGATTTTGTAGCAATATGAGAGGGGCAGGCAGAAGAGATGAATTACTAATGGCATATTTCAGCCAAAGTCTAGCAAATCGACATTGGAATGGTATACCAGACAAGATCACAGCAGGTGGTACACATGAGACGATTTGGCCCAAGCCTTCGCCTGCCATTTTCAGTACAATCTTGAAATTATCCCAGACCGTCTGTCATTGACAAAGCTTGAGAAGAAGCCCGGTGAGAGTTTCAGGGAATACAGATTCTGTTGGAGGAAGCAAGTCGCGAGGGTTGACCCTCCAATGAAAGAAAGTGAGATGGTTGATTATTTCTTGCAGGCTTTGGAGCCCACTTATTTTGGTCATTTGGTGTCAGCAGTGGGCACGTCCTTTAATGAGGTTGTAAAAATGGGAGGCATGGTTGAGGAGGGACTCAAGTCCAACAAGATCATGAGTTATTCAACAATCAAAGCGACCACCCATGCCATTCAAAATGGTACTGGGGGTGTACTTGGGAAAAAAGAAGAAGAGGATATTGCGACAGTTGAGTCAGGAGCTTGGGTCGGATCTAGGGGCCCTTCACGTTACTACAACCAGCCTCGACCCTATCACCAAACTTACCCCCACACTCCATATAACCCACCACAACACTATTACCCACCACCAGATCCCCATTTTTCCATCCATCATGCACAAACATACCCTCAACCTCCGCTCACGCACAATGGCGTGCGCCAATTCCACATAATCCCTACCCAGCTCCACAAAATACCTATACACCCTCAAGAGCCTACCGAAATCACCCTGGAACAAGTTTTAGGCCCAATCAGGCCACCAAAAATAAGAGGTTGCAGAAGAAGACTTTCACTCTATTGGGAGAATCCTATACCAGTTTGTTCCACAGGTTGAGACAATTGGGTATGCTAAGTCCGATCGAGCCAAAATTGCCAAATCCTCCCCCCAGGAATCTTGATCACTCTGTGAGTTGCGAATATTGTTCTGGTGCTCCGGGGCACGACACAGAGAAGTGCTGACAATTGAAAACATATATTCAAGAGCTCAATGATACTAATCGGATTGAGGTCCAAGCTTCGGAGGCACCTAATTTCAACAGAACCCATTGCCAGCCATCATGAGACAAATATGATTGAGATAGTGCATAAGGGAGGGGAGCCTAAGAAGCCTTCGCAAACGGTTATGATGATTCGGTCCAATGATGTCAGGCAGCTTGAAAAGTCAACAAGTGTGAAGTCTGTGATCAAGTTGAACGGGACAAAAAGTGAACCATCTGTGGTGGTCAAGAAAGGGTTCTCATGTGATGTTGTAGGAAAACATGAAAAAGCGAAAGTGCTTGTGCCAGGAGTGGAAAACAAGCCTGTGGTAGTTGTGGAGGGTGCTCGCACAGATCCTGTCATTATCAAGTCGGTAACTCAATTACCGATAGTCAACATCAAGGCAATCCCGTGGAATTATGAATGAGTGACAGTGACTTACAAGAGGAAAGATGTTAAAGAAGAAGTTTGTGAGACCCATGGTTTGACTCGATCGGGGAGATGCTTTGCCCCCGAAGAGTTGAGAAAAGATAAGATCTCCAAAGATAACACAGTATTGGCGAAGAAAGTTGTGACCGAGGAAGAAGCAGAGGAGTTCTTGAGAAAGATGAAAGTGCAGGACTATTCCATTGTGGAGCAGTTGAGGAAAACACCGGCTCAGATTTCATTATTGTCATTACTGATCCATTCAGACAAGCACCGTCGGGCTTTGATGAAGATCTTGAATGAGGCCCACGTTCCTGAAAAAATCTCAGTAAACCACTTGGAAAAGATAGCTAACAAGATATTCAAGGTAAACAGAGTAATTTTTTCTGATGATGAGTTGCCCGTGGAGGGTACTGAGCACAATAGAGCCCTCTATCTGACGGTGAAATGCGAAGATTCCGTGGTTACTCGGGTACTGGTTGACAATGGTTCCAACGCGAACATTTGCCCCCTCTCCACTCTGAACAAGTTGAAGGTGGATGATGAAAGAATTCACAAGAACAGTATCTGCGTTCGGGGATTCGACGGTGGAGGGAAAGATTCAGTCGGGGACATAGTGCTTGAGCTTACAATAGGGCCAATTGAATTTACCATGGAATTCCAGGTGCTCGATGTGGCTGTTTCTTACAATCTGTTGTTAGGTCGACCCTGGATTTATGCTGCCAAAGCGGTCCCGTCTACTCTGCATCAAATGGTCAAGTTTGAATGGGATCGACAAGAAATTGTTGAGCACGGCGAAGATCATTTGTGTGTTCCCAGTGATGCCATTGTTCCGCTCATAGAGGTTGAAAACGACAAGGGGCCATGGGTTTATCAGGTTTTTGACACAGTATTGGTAGAAATAATCCCAGAAGGGAAGTGCTTGCCAACTACAAGGGTAGCTGCTGCATCAATCATGGTAGCCATTGAAATGTTGAAAAATGGTTTTGTACCGGGCAAGGGTTTGGGTGCATCTTTGCAAGGTATCGTACAGCCTATTTCTCTTCCTAAAAACTTGTATACATTTGGTTTGGGATTCAAGCCCACAGTCGCAGACGTAAGAAGAGCTAGAAAAATGAAACAGAGGGCATGGGCCCTTCTAAAACCGGTCCCACGTCTTTCCAGATCATTTGTCAGGCATGGTACCAGAAACCGCCCAGTAACGATGGTTCCCAGTTCAGTGGTTGATATGGATGGAGATTTGATTAAAAAGTTTGAGAGGTTATTCGCCGATGTGAATGTGTTGGAGGCTGGAGAGGGTTCGAGTAAAGTGGATGTGCAGTTTGTTGGGCCCAGTACAAAGATTAACAATTGGGAAGCTACTCCTCTCCCCACCAGGAAGGAGTTTTGGTAGTTTGCTTTGATTTTCTTTCAGTTTATCTGGATTATTCCAGGGTTGTAATTTAGATTCTATGATCCGTCCGTTTGGATGTATAAACCTTGTTATCTTTAATTTCAATGAAATGCAGCTTCCCTTTTCCTCTCTTTCTGATAGTTTTATTTTTGTTTTTCTTTTCTTCCTTGTACAGTTCTTTTTATGTTGGCTTCAATGATATGACATGCATGAGGAACCTCCGTCCCAGTCTCAAAAGCCAATCTAATTCTAAAATAGTAATTCAAGAAATAGAGTGTGATGGTTAATCGGAATATGACGAGGATGAAGCCTTTGATGAGAATAGTAAAGAATTAAGCCATTTTGAAGAAAAACCCGGGCCTAACCTGAGTGATACAGAAGCAATCAATTTAGGGGACCAAGATAATGTCTGGGAAACTAAAATAAGTGTCCATCTTGAACCAACAACAAAATCCCATTTGCCCTGAAATTGAAACCGGGGCACGTCAAGCGGCTTAGAAGTCGTAGTATCATCTACTTCTCTTTGCCAAGCACAAGCCTTTCTGATCAATTACCAAAGGTAGCGGGAAGCCAAGAAGCGTCACAAAAGGAGACCGGTACACTGTAAATTGAGAGAAATAAAATGAGAGAGTCTCGTCGGTGAAAACCCTCGGGCACCGCGAGGCGACGGGAGTAGAGAAACCAAAATGAGAGAGCTTGTGTAGTAAAAACTCGCAAAGAGTTCTATCGAGCGACAACAAGGAGGGAAATGAGAGAGGTCAGCCAGCGAAAACCCGCAAAGGGCGTTGTTGGCCGAAAGAACGACTCCACCCAAGGAGGTCTCGGCAAAGTTCCACCGGTTTGGAAACACAGATCCATTTTGGTTCGGGAGGAAATGCAAGTTCATTGAAGGTCAGGCGTCCAGTCCAAAGAGCATGTCATGTCCATTTAAAGTCAGCATTGTCTTCCTCGGATAAGTCTTTCTTATCCCGAAAGGGACACTTCTTTTCTGAAGTTTACTTTCTCCATTCTTTGTTTTTCTTCGAATCCCTTTCATTTTTAACCCTAAGTTCCAGATATACCGGAAAGGACAGGTGGCAGGGTTGGTTTCACGGGATTCCGTTTCGCAAAAGAAATGCCCCGTTTCATTGGTACGTTTGTCCAAACCTAATGAATCATGATGTTTGACTGCATTTAAAGTAAAGTCACAAAAAAAAAATTCCCCAGCGAGCTTGCCCCAACAAATCCTGGCAAGTCCGCTTTGCAACAAATCCCCAGCAAGTCCCCCTTGTACAAATCCCCACAGAGCCTCCCTTTGTAAAAATTCCCCAGCGAGCTTGCCCCAACAAATCCTGGCAAGTCCGTTTTGCAACAAATCCCCAGCAAGTCCCCCTTGTACAAATCCCCGCAGAGCTTCCCCTTGTACAAATCCCCACAGAGTCTCCCCAATAAAATCCCCGTTGAAAAATCCCCAAGCAAAAACCGGATGGAAAAACCAAAGCCTTACAAGGCAAATCATCACAGAATCTGGAAACGCAGGCCTGAGCAGTCTAAAGGGTTTTGCCATTTGAATCCAATCAATGGCAGAGTTTCTCAACAGAAATAAGGACGCAGCAAAGCAACTGAAACAATCAAGGTCACCGAACCAACCGCCATTTCCGAGCTAACGATTGTTCTTTGTTTGAAAAGTTGAAACAGGTATGATCCAAGACAACCGTGCAAGAAGCAGGTGTCGCCCAAAGAAGAAAGTACATGAGTGCAAGAAACAGTTTGGCAATAAGGGATCCACTCGAAAGGGAAGTTTCCACGAAATTCTCTTTTACATTTTTATTAAAAACAAGAAAAAACTCAAAAAAAAGGGTCAGTTAGTATCTCCGGAACTTTTCCCTTTAGTCAGCATTAGGGCTCCAACCCTAAACTGAACTTTTTCCCTTTAGTCAGCATTAGGGCTCCAACCCTAAACTGAACTTTTCCAGTTAGTCAGCATTAGGGCTCCAACCCTAAACTGAACTTTTCCCTTTAGTCAGCATTAGGGCTCCAACCCTAAACTGAACTTTCCCCAGTTAGTCAGCATTAGGGCTCCAACCCTAAACTGAACTTTTTCATTTAGTCAGCATTAGGGCTCCAACCCTAAACTGAACTTTCCCCAGTTAGTTAGCATTAGGGCTCCAACCCTAAACTGAACTTTTCCCTTTAGTCAGCATTAGGGCTCCGACCCTAAACTGAACTTTTTCCAGTTAGTCAGCATTAGGGCTCCAACCCTAAACCGAACTTTCCCCAGTTAGTCAGTATTGGGGTTCCAACCCTGAACTGAACTTTTCCATTTAGTCAGCATTAGGGCTCCAACCCTGAACTGAACTTTTTCCATTCCGCCAGCATTAGGGCTCCAACCCTGAACTGAGCATTGTCTGTTAGTCAGCATTAGGGCTTCAACCCTAAACTGAACTTTCCCCAGTTAGTCAGCATTAGGGCTCCAACCCTAAACTGAACTTTTCCCTTTAGTCAGCATTAGGGCTCCGACCCTAAACTGAACTTTTTCCAGTTAGTCAGCATTAGGGCTCCAACTCTAAACTGAACTTTTCCCTTTAGTCAGCATTAGGGCTCCAACCCTAAACTGAACTTTCCCCAGTTAGTCAGCATTAGGGCTCCAACCCTAAACTGAACTTTTTCATTTAGTCAGCATTAGGGCTCCAACCCTAAACTGAACTTTCCCTAGTTAGTCAGCATTAGGGCTCCAACCCTAAATTGAACTTTTCCCTTTAGTCAGTATTAGGGCTCCAACCCTAAGCTGAACTTTTCCCTTTAGTCAGCATTAGGGCTCCGACCCTAAACTGAACTTTTTCCAGTTAGTCAGCATTAGGGATCCAACCCTAAACTGAACTTTCCCCAGTTAGTCAGCATTAGGGCTCCAACCCTAAACTGAACTTTTCCCTTTAGTCAGCATTAGGGCTCCAACCCTAAACTGAACTTTTTCCATTTAGTCAGAATTAGGGCTCCAACCCTGAACTGAACTTTTTCCATTCCGCCAGCATTGGGGCTCCGACCCTGAACTGAGCATTGTCTGTTAGTCAGCATTAGGGCTCCAACCCTGAACTGAACTTTTCCCTTTAGTCAGCATTAGGGCTCCGACCCTAAACTGAAATTTTTCCATTTAGTCAGCATTAGGGCTCCAACCCTGAACTGAACTTTTCCATTCCGCCAGTATTAGGGCTCCAACCCTGAACTAAACTCTTTCCATTTAGCCAGCATTAGGGCTCTGACCCTGAACTGAGCATTGTCATTTAATCAGTATTAGGGCTTCAACCCTAAACTGAACTTTCCCCAGTTAGTCAGCATTAGGGCTCCAACCCTAAACTGAACTTTCCCCAGTTAGTCAGCATTAGGGCTCCAACCCTAAACTGAATTTTTCCCTTTAGTCAGCATTAGGGCTCCAACCATAAACTGAACTTTTTCCATTTAGTCAGCATTAGGGCTCCAACCCTGAACTGAACTTTTTCCATTCCGCCAACATTGGGGCTCCGACCCTGAACTGAGCATTGTCTGTTAGTCAGCATTAGGGCTCCAACCCTGAACTGAACTTTTCCCTTTAGTCAGCATTAGGTCTCCGACCCTAAACTAAACTTTTTCCATTTAGTCAGCATAAGGGCTCCAACCCTGAACTGAACTTTTTCCATTCCGCCAGCATTAGGGCTCCAACCCTGAACTAAACTCTTTCCATTTAGCCAGCATTAGGGCTCCGACCCTGAACTGAGCATTGTCCTTTAATCAGCATTAGGGCTCCAACCCTGAACTGAACTTTTTCCATTTAGCTACCATTAGGGCTCCGACCCTGAACTGATCATTTTTACCTTATGGCAATATTAGGGATCCAATCCCGGAGTTGCATTTTGTAGACCAGAATTTTCCAATCCCTTCATCAATTCTATAAACTTCATGGCAACTGACTCACGAAATTTTCCTAGTAGAACTGGGGCAGAAAATTTCGTCCGTTTGTTTTTCCCCGTAGGTCTGACCTCTAGACGCATGGATCAGGGCGACCCACGAGATGAGTCTCAACCCAGAATAGAGAAAAGAAAGAAAAAGAAAAAAAAGATGTTCCGAGAGACGAAGGGCGGACCGCTCAAAGATTTGATCAAGGTCCCGAGTTCTACCAATCCCATCTCACTCAGTATCGCAGAAATAAACAGGCACCTACAACTTGCAAGCATCAAGATTCGGATCGAAGTCTACGAGCAAAATCAGCTAAGACCCAAGATCAAGTTACAAAAGAATCATAGATAGGAATCTTGTAACTAGCAATTGACAAGCATAAGTAGTTAGTTCAGTTTCAATTTTCCTTTGGTTGTAATAAGGTGGTCAGTAAAGCAACAGCGACAACAGCAACAGCAGTAACTGCAAGCATTGCAATTCTATGGTAGTCCCAATTACCAAAATTTCCCGAACTACATTGACCTGATTCCTGTTTAGCCCAGGATATGTAGGAAATCTTCGAAGCAAAGATTCGGTCAAGTCTTTCAAAACATGCTTCACACGGAGTATTCCATTAGGCAAAAGTCGCTCATATCCGCTCACTTTATCTTTCCACGAAAACTCTTTGTGTTTCCGAACAAAGAGGGGCAGCTGTGAGCACGTGATTTTTGTTTTCGCGACAATCACTCCAAAAGAAACAAAAATAATAGCAATTGGTCTTGCTGTACAATTTTTGGATTTTTACGTGGCATTTTTATTAGTTATTTGTGATCTTGTCCATTTTTTTTTTATTAAACACAAAAATGTGTGTCGTGTGTAGTTGAACCATAATCCGGTTATTAAAAGAAAAAATCACAAAATATGCATCTTTTGCCCTATTTGTTGCCTTGGTTTGATTTTACCTATTTTTAACATTTTAATATGTGTGTAATAATTGCTTTAAGTGTTAATTAATGAGGTTTAATTTTGTTTAATTGGGTTTTGTGTTTTTTAAAATCAGAAATGGAAGAAAAGGGTGCAATTTGGTTTAAAATAGATTTGGGCTGGTCCCCTATTTAAAATTTGAGGCCCAAAAGAGCAGCCCAAGCAACCGGTCCAGCAGACCCATCTCCAGGTCTCCAAACGACGTAGTTTGACACCAAAACTACGTCGTTTCAGGGGGCAACCCATCTCAGCCGTTCAAGCCACCCTGATCTAACGGCCCTTATCATATCCCCCGTACCCACATACAAACCCGACTCGTTCTACCCGAACCAACCCTGACCCTAATACTAAGCCAAACGACACCGTTCGTTTAAACCTTCAGATCCAGGCCGTTGATCTCGATTGATCTAACGGCCGAGATCAAGCCATCCACCCCATATATAAGCTTTCCTCTCGTACCCCGCCCCCTATCCAAACACCCCTCCTTCGTCCTCATCCCCCTCACCTAACCCAAGCCACCACGGAACCCTAGAGCCGCCCCCTTTCCCCTCACCAAAAACCCGACGGCATGGACGCCGGTGACCACTACCTTAACACCATAGGACCGCCTCACCACCCTGAACATAGATCTGTTGTCCCTTTGTCTCGAATCCTCTCCCACCTTCTCGAATCTTCATTTGAAGATTCGAGCCAAACCTCAAACTATGCCAAGCCACCCCAGGTTCATACCAGGCACTTCCCTGACCTCCCTCGTGACCAAACCAGGCTTGGTTTGGTCCGAATCTAACCAGGGAAACACAAATCCCAAATCTGCCCCTTAGGAACCCTAGGAACCCTGAGCCCGATCTGTGTCCGTTTGAACTAAATGATTAGGGTCTAATGGACCTTAATCAAAGTGTTCTCAGTAGAGAACACTTCGATTAAAGTCCGTTCAACCCCAAGAAAGGTCAATTCAAATCTGAGCTAAGGCTTTCTGATTTTTCAAGGCTTTAAGGTAATTTTTGTTTTCTTTTTCTTTATCAGTTCATCTTGTCTGTTGTAATTGAATGTCTGTTCATATGTACAAATGTTTTGTTTAATTCATGTTTTGAATTTTTGTCGACTGTGTTGTCCACCTTTCCCGACCTCTGTATTTAGTCAAGTTTCTCTTCATTTATTGATCGTGTGTATGTGTGTAAGCTGTACAATCAATTGAATTTAAATTTGGTTGATTTATTTGCCCCAGTACAACCTTGTTCATTCAGTACAATTTGAATCACACGTTGATACTGTTAGATTTCTTATCATTGGCTTCGATTGTATCTGTTACAACTAGTATAGTCGAGTCGATATACGTCGCCAATTAGTTTAGCTTTGAATGATAATAATCTGATTCATGTTATGGTTTTTGTGTGAGGTTCTGTCTGAATCCAACTGGGAACTAAGTATAGTTGTTTGTGGATTTGAATCAGAAAACATTTATAGTTTAGTTTGTGGTTTTCAGTTCAGCTTGAGTTCTGAATTGATAGCATGTGCACTATAGTGCTTTAATAATTAGAGCAAATGGGACAGCATGGGCTGTTAGGCCACCTTCAGGCTTCCCATACCTTGGTCTTAATTTAAATAAGATGATAAAGGGCTGTCAGGGAATCTCATGGGAAGGGTTCTACTTTTAAAAGATGAGTGGAAAAACAGCAGAAAAGAGGGGGGTTCTGATGTGTTTAACAGGCTGTAAATGGCCTAATGCTAGGCTATAAATAGAGAGATCACACGGACAAAGAAGACAGACAGATACATACACAGAGAGATACCACAAAAAACAGGCATATACAGATACACATTGAGGGGGGACATACATAGAAACTGATTTTGGAGAGACAGAGATAGATAGGAGATACAGATAGAGAGATACACACATACACACACAGACACAGATACACACACACATACAAAGAGGTGCTGAAATTAGTCAGAAACAGCTTTGAATAAGAAAGAGGGGTTTCAGAAATCAGGGAGGGAGATTAGAAAGGAAATTTTTGTTTGTCTGGAACTGAAAACACTGCTTTTTTCCATTCTTTTTGTTTGAAATTCAGCATCAAGTTTGTTATTGGTTCTGTCAAGATTTAAAATTTTCCTTTGAGTATTTGAAAGAATCAGCATTGGGTACTGTATCGTCGGGTTACTATTTTGGTTTCTTTTGCCTGGGTTTGCCTTTGTTGCTGTGTTGCTTTGTCGTTGCTGCTATCTGTTGCTGCTGCTGCTGATTCTCCCTATCTTCTTTTTCTTCTGTTGATATTCAACATTCAGGTACACATTTAAACCTCACATTGATGTAGAAGTCGAAAGCATGAAATGAAGATGCAAAGGAATTTAATCAGTCGTTGCTTTACTTACAGCTTTGTAAATATTGCCAAAATTGTGTAATTCTTTAATTTGTAGCCTAATAGAGAACATCTTAATAAGTTTGTACTTAATGGAAACTACTTGGATCTAGAAATTGCAAAATAGTTCGCTTAGTAGTATACATGACATAGTTGTATAATTTATGGAATGTGTAATCGCTTAGTATAATTGTTAATTCAAACTCTTTCTCCAGTCATGCTTTGAATATGTAGGGTGGATGGCCTTTAAATTTTGCCATATACCATACAATTTTAAATTCTTGAATTTCAGCTTCATTAGGCAGTTTATAGGACGAGTTTCTGAATACCATTGGTAGCATCCTCTAACAAGTAATTCTATTAATCTTGTTAAAAGGGGCTAATCTAAATTTAGCTTAAGGTTGTTTGGAGTAAGTACAGCATTCCATCAATCTTGTATGTTAATTTTCTTTTTTTATCAAATTAAGAACATGTTTTATGAAGTATAGCATTCTTCATTCTTTGGTAAATAATTGATCAGATGATTAACAAGAATCCGGATTTGGCCAAAGCATACAATTGAATTAGCATGTATCTTTTTCTTCTATTTTTAGAGACAAACACATTAGAAATGTAGTCGCTTTAGGATATCCCTTCTAAAATAATGAGATGAGCCTCGCCGAACAAAAAATACAAATTGCGGGACCCTCAATGATTGATCATAATAAATACTTAGAATTCGGGAGGGATCGTTTTAGTGAATTTCACTGTCTTCCCCAAAGATAATAATGCGCTGGACTCTTTAGGCGCGAATTAATTAAATTACATTCTTAAATTCGGGTGCGCATTGATGTGACCCAAATTCAAATCTCATCGAAGTCGAAACGTGTTAACAACTACGGGTGCATTGATTGTGACGTGGTTCGAGACGCATTTTCACGACGTTGCAATCCTATAAAAATAAAAATGATAATAATAAAAGCGGTTTAAACTTAACAAAAGCACATAAGTCAGAACATGTATTTAAATCAGATATTTAGCCATTATAACAATTTAAGCGTCTGTGCTAGATCCACGGGATTCGAGGGTGCCTAACACCTTCCTTCGGGTCAACAGAATTCCTTACTTAGAATTTCTGGTTCGCAGACTTCATTTGGAAAAGTCGAAAATTTCCTCAATTTGGGATTCAAGATAAACCGGTGACTTGGGACACCAAAAATCAAACCTTTCCCAAGTGGCGACTCTGAATTAAAATAATCCCATTTCGAATATTGTCACTTAAATTGGAAAAACTCCCTCGCGCATTTTTACCCTTCGGGGCGGGGCGCGCAAAAAGGAGGTGTGACACATGTCATGATCATTCATGCCAACTGCTCCACTTAGATAAGTTTCTTTTTTTTCCTCTTCAGACAGTCCTCCAGTTTTGGATTTTTCTTATCCCTAACTCTCAAAGTCATTGCATTTCATTTCTTTTGGGTTTATTTCTCTAAGATATTCCCAATGTCAATTATGTTTAAGCAAATAAGAAGGAATTTCAAAGCCTACTACCAACTTCCAAAGTTGCACAAGGCGCAGGGCAGCCAAGGCATTGCTAGAGGTAGTATGACGTGAAATGGGACATAAGGTGCCAGTGAAAGTTCCATCGGTGGAATGATTCAGTACTTTCATGGGAGATGTAGAATTCTAGTTAAAGGGGTCATAGTTTAAAACAACGGTTCGGATATAGAACATTTGGGTCATCCGAGGTCACGTGGATTGAAAATCAGTCAAAAAACCAAGCGGTTCTTGGCCATTCCAGGGGAAGCTAGTCAAAACGAAGCACGACAACAGGGAGGCCACTTTCAGCAAGAATGCCATCAGCTAACCGCCATATTTTAAACTGGCAAGATTTTTCTTTGATTGAAACAGGGGCATAAAGTTTCGTTATTTCCGGAGTAATCCTCCTCAGGGGAAAGGCAAGCACCAGACAGGTTTGATTTTTGATTCCCATGACCCACCTGGATAATGAGGTTCAATTTAAAGTTCCAGGACCCTCCTGAATAATGGGACTTAGTTTTAGGATTTCAATAGATAATAATATTTAGCGTAAGTTCTGTTGTAAGATAGTATAATTCATTCGTAAAAGTTGTCACTCTTAAGATATGACTTGATGTTTGATTTTCAGGACCCTCCTAGATAATGGGATGTAGCTTAAAACCTTCTTACATAACAAGATTTAGCGGAAGTCACACCTTTAGAAGATATAATTTAAATTTTAAAGCCATCATTTAACTAGGAGTTTTCAGTACCCTCTTGGATAATGGGATTTATCTTTCAAATTCATAGAGATATTTGGTAACATAATTCAATTAACACTCACATATGCGCCCAACACCAAACTGGGGCCGAAGTTGTTCTTTGTTTTTGTCTACTTTGTTGAAGTCAGGCACCCACCTGGAGAACAAGGGAATACATTTCAAATTCAGCAATCAGGCATCCACCTGGAGAACAAGGGAATACATTTCAAATTCAGCAATCAGGCGCCCACCTGGAGAACAAGGGAGTGCAACGTCCAGATCTGGCATCTTTGCCTCTTCTTGTTCAGGGTCCTCTAGAACCGCAAAACGGTTCGGGTTGACTAGGTCCAATTGGGTCATTCCACTCGCACAACTACTCAAGTTTTAACTTTCAAGTTCTTACTGATATTTGGTAACATGACATGCCTAGCACCAAACTGGGGCAGAAGTTTTCTTTGTTTTTGTCTATTTTGTTGAAATCAGGCGCCCACCTAGAGAACAAGGGAATACATTTCAAGTTCAGCAATCAGGCGCCCACCTGGAAAACAAGGGAATACATTTCAAGTTGAGCAATCAGGCGCCCACCTGGAGAACAAGGGAATACATTTCAAGTTGAGCAATCAGGTGCCCACCTGGAGAACAAGGGAATACATTTCAAGTTCAGCAATCAGGCGCCCACCTGGAGAACAAGGGAATACATTTCAAGTTAGCAATCAGGTGCCCAGCTGGAGAACAAGGGAATACATTTCAAGTTCAGCAATCAGGCGCCCACCTGGAGAACAAGGGAATACATTCAAGTTTCAGCAATCAGGCGTCCACCTGGAGAACAAGGGAGTACATTCAAGTTTCAGCAATCAGGCATCCACCTAGAGAAAAGGAAAATATCTCAGATTACAATTCAAGGCGGCAACAAGGGGATTCCACCGGGAGAATACAAGTCAACAAGAACCACAAGAGCAAGTTTGATATAGACAGGATTTTGTAATGTATGATCATAGTCTAGTCTAGCTTCTTTTTATCATGGTGTTATAAGGGGATTCAGTAAGCAGTAGCAGCAGCAACAACAGTGAAATCATAGCTTCATGGTAGTCCCAGCTACCAAACATTCCCAAACTACACTGACCTGATTCCTTTATAGCCAAGGATATGTAGGCAACCTCGGAAGCAGGGTGCAGTCAAATCTTTCAAAAATGCTTCTCACGGAGTATTCAAACGGGCAAAAATCGCTCGTATCTGCTCACTTTATCTTTGCACGAAAACTCTTCGTGTTTCCAGGCAAAGAGGGGCAGCTGTGAGCACCTGATTTTTTCCCTATATGAATTACTCCCATAAATTCAAAAACAAAATAACTTCTTTTCATTATTTGTAATTTTTGTGGACTTCGTGGCATTTTCTGATAATTCCTTGCATTTGTCTGTGCATTTTTTTTTGTTTAATTAATGAAAATACAAAAATATGTTGCATTTGCATTTAGGATTTGACTTTGCATTTTAAGATTAATTGACAAATTAATTGTTTATAAAAATGGAAAAATTTAAAAAAAATAGTTTAATTTGCATTGTTGGTTTTAAATTTTGATTTCGAGTAGTTTTCTTTTAATTTTCTTATTTAATTAATTGTGATAATTAGTATTTAGGCTTAATTAGTGTTTTTTATAGGGTAATTAGGTTTTAGGATTTGATTTATGTTTTAATTTAATTTTGGAAAAAGAAGAAGAAAAGAATTTTGGAAAATTGATTTGCAAAGAATTAGAAAGAGAGCTGGATGTTAGGCCATTTTCATTTAATTCGTTCAGGCCCAAACCCATAACCTGTCCAAACCATGCCCTGACCCGCCCCTAACCCGGTCTAAACCCAGGCACGAACCAAACGACGCCGTTTTTCTATCCCCAAATCTGAGCCATTGATCTCTTTCAATCTAACGGACAGGAACTGAGGATCTTTTAATATATAATAATCTGAACCCTTAACCCCCCCCCCTCTCTCATCGTCTCTCTCGACTCCACCCCCTTCAGAAACAGAAACCTTACCCGCCGCACCTAATTCCCACCACCTTAACCTTGCGGCGCCGTTACCAAATGACCCCAAATCGATACCACATAATCACCTCACTCCTCTCTTTCCAAATCCACCCTCAATGTCCCTTGAATCCCCCCAAATCCCGTCGAATCTTGAATTTAAGGTCAGAGCTAGAGGTCTCCAAGAACCAAAATTGCTCCGTCTTTGATTCTGTGGATTGCATGTTGTTGTTATGGACGATTTGAACCGAAATGGGTTTTGTTTGGTTGTTCCCGATGGGAACAATCATTTGACACCCGTTTCTGGATTAAATCGGAGGAGTCGTTCCCGATTCTGAGCAACCCTGTCGCTTGATTAGGTATTTGCTCTTCCCTTTTCTTTTTTCTTCCTTCATCCTCTTACCTTCTTGCTTTGGAAGCTTCCTGACCTTGTTAAAATTTTCATTCCTTTTGATTCTCTTCTTCAAAAGAACGAGGTCATTTTAATCTCTGAGTTTTATTAAAGGGAAAATCAATTGTTGACACTTTGTTTTAAGATTGATCTTAAGTGCTTTTAAAGAAAATCGTTTGTTTTCAGAGTTCCTTTTATTTGTTTGTCTGAAATTGCTTAGTCTGTTAATTAATAGTTTAGTTAATTCCCTTGCTGTTGGTTTAATTGATTAGTTCAGATTTTTTTTAGAACGTTTGGTTCAAGTGTGTGTTCTTCTGTCGCTTACAAGGGCTTTAAATTAAGTTGTTTGGGCTATGGGTTTTCTGACCCATTTACAAAAGAAAGGCAGCCAGTTTCATTTAATCAAGTCATTGGGTCAGTTTGACCCATGAGTTTCAGGGGGTAATAACATGGGTTGAAGGGTTAGTTTTCAGAGGTTTAAAGGGTAATTTGGGTAGTATAGGTGGGGAAATCTTTTATAATTGCTTGGGAAGCTTCTAGGAAGCTGGGGTGGGGGCTATTTTAACTTCTAAGGATTAAACTAAGGGCACCTAGGCTAAAATGAAAATTTTAGAAGGTGCAAAGTGCAAACTTGATTTTCTTTAAGCTGCCCTACTTCCTTGCCTATAAAGGCATGTTTTCTTGCCTTTCAAGGCATTGATTGAAGAGAAAAAAAATCAGAAAAATCAAAACGGCTAAAGAATTTTAGGAAAGTAACACTGTTACGTTGAGTTCTCGTAGTGTTTTTCTCAAGTTTTCCTATTGTTGAAGCAATTTCTAGTTAGCTGATACTAAAATGGGTTAAGTCCAAGTCTGATTTGAGGTCTTCTGGTTCATTAAGTGACTGAAATTAGTGTCTGAATTATTGTATCTCATCTGCTGGGTTTAAAACTATTCTGCTGGCTCATTTTCTAGGTGCTGAGTGTTACTGCTGTTGTTGTTTACTGCACTCATCTCTTTTCCTTTTGCAATCTCCAGGTACTCCTTTGAACTCTGACTGGAAATGAGGCCTGATTGAGTCTTTGTGTGAAGATCTATAAACCAAGCTGAAGTTAAATGACAAACATTAGTTCCTGTTGTTGATTACTACTTGATTCTACCATTTTATTTATCTCATGTTTGCCTAGCCTAGCTTATTTTGCATACTTCATTCCCTAGTATTACATCTGTTTTAAGTGATGGATTTGGACCTTGTCTGAATGTAGTTGATTTAAGACTATTCATCTAGACCTAGTGTAATATGTGTGGATCGTGACCCTTAGTCTAATTAGTGTAATATGTGTTAATCAAGTGATGTCAAAGTCTCACTTAGTTCTACTTTTGCTTGTGTATGAGCTTCTTGCATTTTAAAAGGTCTTTCGACTAGGTATAGAGTGAAAATTTCTTGTTGAAGCCATGTTATCAAACATATACATGTGTTTCGAGGTCCTTTCAGGTATTTCTATGAAAACTGAAATAAGAATTGGTTGTGCTTGATAGCTACGCTAGTTGTACGAACGATAATGATGCTCAGGGAAGATTCATTAAGTGTTTCAATTTCATGTAATGATTGGTAATGGGTCAGTTGTTATTTGGGCATGGAATGTTCTATTTTGGCGATGTAGGAAGATCGTTTTGTTGAAATAAATCTCACTAGGACTTGCATATTCACTTCAGAATATATGTTAGCATTTAAATATGCTTTGCATCTGAGTCCAGGATTATCAGTATTAACTCAGATTTCCTTGAATGATGCAATTGGCCTCAAACATTAGCGCTGAATCGTGAAACTGGGCTGCCTTCTTTAGCCCAGTTGTGCCGAATTTCTTTTCAGCGATGGGATTTTCCATCTGGGTTCACGTCGAGTCTAGTTGTTTCTTTCGTTGATCATATAGTAACTGGTAGTTGGCCGTTAGGCTTCTGACCAGCTCTGGCCTTTCCGCGATCAAGCATGGGTTGTCTGTTATTAGTTCATCGATTATTAAATTTTGGCTCAAACATTAGCATAAAATAAGTGGAAATCCTCTTACATCTTTTAACCAACTAGTTATGCTCATTAATTAGTTGAGGTGTGCCATACACAAACAAAAACTCTAAACTATGGCCCTTGCATTAATATTAACTTAGTATAAAATAACCTCAAACACTCGTAGTTTGCTTTAGACCCAGTTTAGATTGGTATTGCGATTATGTATACGTTCGCTTAACATAATGGCAAATTAAACTCTTAAAAGACTCGAGGTATGCGTTCGCGCAACTTCAACCAAATTTTTCTTAAATAATTAAACAAGCGTTGTTTATTATGGACATGTTCGCGTGATATGATTTTTGATGCGCCAAAAGAAAAGAGTATACGTACGCGTAATTACGAATAAATCAAGTGATTAGAAGCAGTTAAGAGGGTAAATGCACAAAGGTTTTAAAATAAGTAATTAGACAATTTAATAATTTCTAGCAACCGTGCTAGAACCACGAAACTCGAAAATGCCTAACACATTCTTCCGGGTTAACAAAATTTCTTACTCGAATTTCTGTGTTCGCGGACCGCAAACAGAGTCAATCTTTTCCTCGATTCGGGATTTAAACCGGTGACTTGGGACACCATAAATTATCCCAAGTGGAGACTCTGAATTTAATATAAATAATCTCGTTTCGATTGTCACTTAAATTGGAAAAACTCCCTTATACCCTTTCAGGGTGTAGGTAAAAGGAGGTGTGACACACTCTCTAGAACTTCTAGGAGCTTGTCGGGTGCATGGGTGGATTCTTCCATCAAGATTCCCACCCTGTCTGTTAGCTTATCGATTCTAGCCTCTTGATTTTGCATGCATTTGGTCAAGCCAGCGATTGCTTCCGTCAAGTTTGCCAACTGCTCCTCTACGGATGAAGTATTTGTCACCATGGCTTGCATGATTGTTGTGGACGATGGAGAGTAGTATGGATTTTCACACATATTGATCCTTGATCGGCTCACACTACGTAGTGTAAGTAGGGAGGATCCATCACTTGAAGCATCATCATCTTCCTTCATAGCAGAGTGCTTGGATCCGGAAAGGTCAAGCAGAGCAAGAGTTTTCTTGATCTTTTCAGCAACATCGCTTCCTCCTTCAGATGCTTTTGTGGAAGATCTTGCTCCTTTTGAGGATGAAGATCCGAAAACAGGGGTTGACGTGGATGACACTTGGGGTGCTTGTTTTCTTAAAGAGCTTGCTTTGCTCCTCATAACTGGTCTGAAGCTTCCAAAGGTAACATCGAGAATGCTTTCCACATCAGCATAGAACCTGGAGTTAGCAGCCTTGGTGGAAGTTGAAGCGGAATTGATTTTCTTTGAATCCATTTCAATGTTCTTGGACTTTTGTGATTGAAAGGTTGAGATGAGAGGTAGAGATTGTCCCACTAGGCGTGCCAGAATTTGTAGACAATAAATTGCGTCGAGAAAATAAAATCAAGACCGAAAAATATTGCAACAATCGTAGTATTTTATTTCAAATATTTGAGTGTTACAATCTCTATGATTTCTCTGATTCTACTTTCCAATTGTAATTAAATTCAAGGGACTTTGAGCTTGATCTTGAATCTATGTTTGTTGCTACGAACGATGATCTTGTTCTTGATCTTGAGCTTGATTTCTTGAACTTGACCTTGATTTGTTCTTCGTTCTTGAGCTTGAACTTGATTCCTTGAACTTCAACTTGATTGCTTGAAGCTTGAAACTTATACAGAAATTTGCAGCGTTTGATCCACGAGCTCTCTCTTGCTTCTTGTTATAACTTCTGGTCCTTTTCTAAGTTATGAAGACCCCTATTTATAGTTGTGGAAGGGAGAAGTTGTGATAAGAACAAGCTCTTTCCGACCAATCAAATTGAAGTGTGACATGTCCGCATTTGATTGGCCAGAACATGTCACTTGCACACGTGGCGTGATTTCATTGACCTTTTAGTGTGACTTGACATGCCTTGTCATTTTGACACGTGGCATGATCCTATTGGCTCTTCCATTTGACTTGGCGTGCCACGTCATTTGACACGTGGCACCAAACTGGGTCTCTAGGAAGATGACAAGAAATTCAAAAATAGCCAGATTTACAACTGGTCGTTCAAAAATAGTCCAGTTTCAAAAGTAATCTAAATTTAGCCACTTTTTATGTAAAGATAAATCTGAGCGAAAACACTGTTCAAAACCCGAAAAATACGCCAGTATATTATACTGGAGTTCCAGCATAAGTATGCTTGAACTCCAGCATATTATACTGGAGTTCTAGGATAAGTATGCTGCAACTCCGGCATAATATGATGGAGTTCCAGCATAAGTACACTAGACTCCAGCATAATATACTGGAGTTCCAGCAAGTATAATTGTCCAATATAATATACTGGAGTTTGGAGCACCGGTGCTCCAGTCTCCAGTATATTATACTGGAGTCAGCAAAGTATATCGGTCCAGCATAATATGCTGGAGTTCATACACAGGTGCACCGAATTCCAGTATATTATGCTGGACCGGTCTCTGTTGTAGCAAAATAGTGGCTATTTTTCATTGACTTTGTAAAAGCTAGCTATTTTTGAATGACCAGTCCGAAAACTGTTATACCGTGCTATTTTTACTCTTAGGCTTAATGAAGTGGGCTCATCACTTTAGCCCAATTAAATGTTCTAGCCCAATGGATTAAGACTTATTTATTTAATCCATATATATTGGACTTATATAATTAATTCAATTATATTAGCACACAATATTTATTTGGACTAGTATATTTAAATATAATCCAAATTATTTATTAAATTTAATTTCAATAAATTTTACATGCCTACATTGCACTTATCCTATCAAAATTCTAGATCTGCCTTTGCCGGTCGAACACAAAAACCTTTAGAAAATGAATGGAGAAGTACGCTCTGTACTTATAATTTTTTTTAAAGCTCTTAGACTATCTAGAATAGCTATATAACTCAACAATCTCACTTGCCGTATAAGTAACTTTAATATGTTCTACCTCTAGCGACTTAGAGGCAAATGGGTATGGCTGTCCATTGATTAGAAATTAAAAGGCCATTACTTGTACGTGTTGGAGATTGACCAGATTGTGATGTGAGTTTTTGCTGGAATTAATTACGAACTTCGTTGCAATTCAGTAAATTGCTCGTAATTAATAGAATTTTTTGATAATATATCGTTAATTTGTCGCTAAGTAAGAATAACAAGGGATTTTGTTGTTTAGCTACATAATTTATCCGTCGCTAATTTTTAATTTTTTAGTAGTGATTATAAAAAATGACCTCAAGATTGGTCATCTTCTTTATCATTCAATTCTTTCGTCCAGATTTAGATAACTTTATTCGTGTTTGCGACCTTCAAATTACCTACATTCTATATTGATTTGGCATAGGTTGTTTCTTTTTTGCTTTATGGTAAAAAGTTGATATACTACGTTATAAAGCTGAATTAAGAAACTGCCAAGAAACTTCTTGAAAAAAAGAAAGAAAAAATGTGACAATTTATCTTCCGACTTTCGAGATAATAAAATTAAGTATTTAAGGAAAATGGAAGAGTATCTAACTAATTGTAGTGCGTGCTTCGTCCTTGCTATTTGGCACTATACAACTTTCTATTACAACAACGAGAGTCCATTACTCAAATAATCATTCAACTATCCCAAAGTATATCCTAGAGTCACTTTTTTTTTCCGTTTATAACAATAAAATCACTGAACTATGCCTATTCTACTCAGAAGGTTACTCAACTAAATTTTCTAAATTTTGAATTACCAAATTCCTATTTCACCCTCTAAGTTATAAATATTTATCTTCTTTTTATTTTTTAAACTTTTTAATATTATGATTTTCCCTTTTTTATTTATATTATGGACTTACCTATAGAATAAATAAATATTATTTATAAATTAAAAAATAAAAAGTATTTAAGCATATATAATGTTGGAATAATAAAATAATGAGCGTAGTAAAAAAATTAATTAGAATAATTTGTTAGTAATAATAATTTTAGTATTAACAACAAAAATTCAAAAAAAATTGACAATCCAAAATTTGGAAAAATTTTAAATTCAAATTCAAAAAGTTTACAAAAATAAAAAGAAGATAGATGTTTATAATTTAGAGGATAAAATAGGTATTTGACAATCCAAAATTTGAAAAATCTAATTGAGTGACCTTCTGAGTGCAATAGACATAGTTCAGTGATTTTGTTGTTACAAACGAAAGAAAAGTAACTTTAGGAGATAATTTAGGATAGTCGAGTGACCATTTGAGTAATTGACTCTAACAACGACGATAACTACACCTCAGACCTATAATAAGTTAGGAATAACTATTCTACTTCTTTATATAAAATTTTGTAGTGTATAATCTTTTTTCTTTTTGGATTTAAGTGATATAAAATGTCAGTATATTGCAATTAACGATTTATAACATGTCAGTTAACCTATTTTTTTATTACCATTTTAATATATACAGTTACCTGCATTTATTTTTGAATAACTTGATGATGTAACTTTTTTATATCATCAGTCTACAAATTAAAATTAATTTCAAAGGAAGAAGTGGTGTTTCTCTTGTCAGGCTGTTACTCATACTTCGATGGTGAGACTGAAACCTATATATTGTTGTCAGGGTGAGGCAAACCTTAGTCTATTTGTTATCTTCCATAAGTTTAATTAAGGGTGGACATAACTCTGGTAGGTTCGAATTTTGTAATTACCAAATCAAATTAATTGTGTCGGATTATTTAATTTAAAGACTAAATCAAATCAATAAAACTTGGGTTTTTCAATCTCGATCTTTCTCAGATTTTCGGGTTATTCGTTTTTTCTTCCGATAAAATCTTCATAGCTGAAAACATATAATTTGTGCTCAAAATATTTCTTTAATCTTAGTAAGATACAACTATATAAGGTATTTTTCAAGAAAATAATACAAAATATGAGATGTGTCATGGCATTATAATGTTGTACGGTGGGCCGGGCTGGACCGGGACTGGACCGGGCCGCGGTCCTAACGGGCTAAACGGGCCTGGCGGGTCGGGCCTGGTGGGCCGGTCCCTAATGGTGCAAAAAGCCTGTGGCGGGCCGGGTATGGTAAAAAAGCCCACGAGCCCGGGACCGCTAAGCCCGGGACCGGCTGGCGGGCCTGGGCCGGTCTTACCAGTACTAACGGGCCTATCGGCTACTTTTTTAAAAAAATCTTTTTTTAAAAAAAAATAGCAACAGTCAAAAATTAAAATTATAGCCGTTGGGCTGCAATTTTGACCGTTTGAAAGTTCAAAAAATAGTCATTTGGCCCCCAAACTTTATTTTATCCCCAAACTTTATATAATTACACTTTTTTCCAATTCTCAACTATAAATACTCCCTCATTCTTTCATTTTTACTCACCAATTCATCAATCTCTCTCAATCTCTCTACTATAATTGCTTATTTTATTGTTGAAATTTCGTGAAAAATTGTGAAGTTAGTGAATTGAAGTATTCAAATCTTCAACGATTTTCAATTTTCAAGAAGTTGTTCGGCAATTCGGTAAACGCGTTCCAACTCTTAAGTTTTAATATTATAGTTTTATTTGGTGGTAAGGGTAAAGCTAAAATTGGTGAAAGTAGTGGCCAACCTACTACCCTTCCCCCGGCTCCCCGACCCAGACCTGGTAGACGTCCTGCTGCTCCTATTATTCTTGATAGTGATAACCCCTATTTTCAATTTTTTGATAGTCAATTTTGCCATAATGTTGCACCAGGTGAAAATTTAGATGATGAAACTATGAATACTCTTTATCCTAATGAAACTATCTTTGAAAATGAGGATGAAGATGAAACTCAACCGGATTTAGATGATACACCTACTAGTCCTTTTAATAACCCAACTGATGTACCACCCCGACCCACCTGTAGAAACCCCTAGTTTTAATAGACAACCTCCTAAACGCCTAGAAATATCATTAGTTTGGAATTTTTTACTCAAGTAAGAGAACAAAATAAGGCTAAGTGTAAAACATGTGGGAAATTACTGGCGCATAAATGTACTGGAGACCGTAGCGACACGGGTAGTTTGACTAGACACATAAAAACACACCCTAGAGATAAAGCTAGATATTTACAAATGAAAGTGCAGCTAGAGGGAACACGTGTAGATTCTGATGTTAACCCTAGTACAGGATCAAATCTAGTTCAACCAGGAATTAACACTGTGACCGGAGGTATTTTATATTACGATCCAAATAGAGATCGTGAAGAATTAGCAAAGATGGTTAACGTTATGTGCTTACCCTATTCTTTTCCCTCTAATCCTAATTGGGTGCATTATATTAGAAGAGTTTTTAATCCTACTTATAAAGGTTGGCCTCGCGCAATAGTTAAGAGCGATATTTATAAATATAAACATGAATATGAACAATATTTGCGGTATTTATTTACTCATATAAGTAATCGGATTTCTATTACTACTGATATTGGTAGAAGTGGTAATGATTGTGATTATCTAACTGTTACAAGTCATTGGATAGATGAAGAGTGGACAATGCAAAAACGCATTATTGCGTACAGAATAATTAATTCATGTCACACAGGTAAGTTTATAGCTAACACTGTTGCAGATATTTGTAGATATTTTTGCTTTAGAGATAAAATAATGGCAATTTCTATGGATAATGCTTCTAGTAACACTAGTGCTATAGGCATACTTACAACAACACTAAATCCCGCATTTAGGAATATATTCCATGTTAGATGTATTTGTCATATTTATCATTTAATTGTCGGTGATGGTATGCGAATTTTAAATTTAGAAATTGAAAAGGTTAGAATGACTCTTAATTGGCTTTTTTATTCAAACCGTAGAAGTAGACTTAGAGAATATTTTAAAAAATGTGATGAATATGGCCTTAAAAATCTCTCTCTCTCTCTATATATATATATACTACAAAACATTATAAGAAATTATATTTGGAAATATATATACATAACATACTATATATAGTATACTATACTAGTATACTATATATACTACAAAATAAGATTTTTATAAATTTCTATATATATATATATACTATACTAGTATACTATATATACTACAAAACAAGATTTTTCAAAATTCAAAATGAGGGCCCCACCCCCAATGACCACCAACGGCCATATTGCACAAATAGCCATTTTTTTCAATTTACAAAACTATCCTTCTCTAACACTATAAATACCCCCCTCCCTCTTCTTCATTTCAATACTCAATACTCATTTCTCAATCTTAATTTTCAAGTTACATCATGCCTCGTTCGGAAAGAGTGCGCTTATTTGTTTCGCACTACTATGAAGTGCTTGAAGAAAATGAAGAAGGCCAAATATTAAAATGCAAGAACTGTGGAAGAGTCTTAAATTTTCGTTCAGGGTGTACCACAGGCATTTTAAGGAGGCATATAACGTATTGTATTGATGGTATTTATCCGCAAATTCGTCTTTAAGATATTTCAACAATTTGTGTTATTTTAAAATTATTAGACGTATTTATGCTTCATGTTGTACTTTCTTATTAATTTATTATGCATGGCAATTTAGTTTTACTATTATTTTGTTATTTTACTTTTTCGTCAAACACTTTAATAATTAGATTTCTACATATATATTACATATATATTATTTATATAGCCATGATATGGTTTACAATAAATTGCCTTAAACAAAAAAAATTAAAAAAAAGCCCGGAAATAAAAAAGCCCGTTAGGCCTGCTAAGCCCACGAGCCCGGCCCGTTTAGCCCAGGACCATATGGGCTTAGGCCCGTCACGGGCTAGTTCCACCCGTTGAGCCCACGAAGCCCGGGACCGTGAGGCCCGGGACCGCCAGAGCCCATGCCCGTTAAGCCCGGCCCGTTTGGCCCATTTAAGCCCGGGCCCGGCCCAGAATACAACATTATGGCATTATCCTAAAATGATAGAATATATGAGTTCACCAAACTATGAAAAGACCACGTCCTCTATGAATTTCCACTGAGAATGTTAATGAAACAGTAAGTGAATAAGACAGGGAGTTTTACGTGGAAAAATCCCTGCTCAAGGGGATAAAACCACGACCTACACTGGTAGGATTTCAACTTCACTATGAGCAACTTTAGATTATAACCTATGCAATCTAGGAATTAAACTCTTAATCCCTCACTAACTTGTAATACACCTATTACAAGCCACTTTGCAATACACCTATTACAAAGACTTCAATTCATGACTAACTCTAGTCTGACACAAACAATAAGGATTTATGGTTTTACAAGGGGTTACTAAGCAAATCTTCTAGATAAGCAAAGTAGGAATTATAATGAAGAACAATTACAAAGTTACAACTTAACTAAGGACATACAGATACTAGCTCTAGGAACTGGTCCATAGTAGTGTTAAACTTTGTTCTTGATGCACTTGAGAATTGAATGTTTGAATGTCAGATGCTTGAATGCTTGTATGAATTCTCAAGTGTTCAAGTGATATTTTGTTGCAATAATCTTGTCAATACAACTTGGATGACATTACTTGAATGATGTAATCACTTGGTTGGTCAAAGGATAAGTGACTGCAGAACTGTGTTGCACTGTTTCTGTGTACAGTGTAGGCATTCACTTTCCAGCTGTATACAGTTGACTTCGTACTGCTGTCAGGGAGACACAAGGGTATCAGGTCCCTGTGTTGATTCTTTATCTTCTGAAGTTGTAGCAGTTCACATTAGCTGGAGTCTGTTGATTTGCGATGTGTACCAAGTGTGTCAGGTTCCTTATCTAGTTCTTAGTTTGTTAGATTATCAAAACATAAAGCTAAGGCATTATAAACCTATCAAGTTCCCCCTTTTTGATGATGACAAACTTGGAAATTGATAGCACACGTTTAGAGAAAAATTAACCAGATGAAGCAACAGGAACAAGTTCCCCCTAACTCTATGTTTCCCCTTAATCATATCCCTCTTTCAATTATACTTTCCCCTTTTTGGCATCATTAAAAATACACAAGCAAGCAATTAGCATAAAGAAGTCTACAATCTCTAACTCATGCCAATATGTGCACACAACATGATAGAAAAGAGAAACTGAGAAACATAAACATTAAATAGAAAAAAAGGATAGTTTTTATAAAACATATGCCTTTGCTATACAACAAAGGCAAAGATTGGACTGTTTTCGGTGGGAGTAGTACAAGTACATCTCATCCACACCACAAAAAAAATAACTGCCAAAGTCATCAAAACAAGAACAGAAATCCAGCAACTGGTCACTGAAAGGACTGCCTAAGGGACACTGGGATCAGAGGATTTGGAGGCTGCAACAAGGGTGTTGAGAATTAGATCTATTCGGTCATTCACCGACATTTGCTCGGTGAGCAGTTTCTCCTTTAGGTTCTCCACTTGTTCCTTGAGATCAGCATTTTCTTTGGTCAGACGAGCTTTCTCCTCATTTGACCCTGGGGCCCCTTGGGCTTGCTGACTCTCCAGTATGGCATTCCTTGCCTTCAAATTTCTAATCTCCTCAGTAGCATTGTTTTGAGAATTGATGAGCTGAGAGATTGTCGAAGTGCTACCTACCCCTCCATTCTTTTCAATATACTCACATTCCTCCAAAGTAGTTTGAGAGAAGGTACACTTCTTGGTCCCTACTTTGGATTGTCCCAAGGGCACTTTGAAGAACTTAAAGACGTGAGTGAGAAGAAATCCATATGGAAGACCGTGGTTTCGATCCTTGAAAGTAGCCACCTTCTGCATATGCTCAATCATGATGGCAAGCAAGTTTATAGCTTTAAACCCATCTAGTGCTTCCATCAGATAATGGACCTTCTCTCAGCACGGGATAGAAGAACCTTGTTCACCAACACGACTGATAAATGGGAAGTAAGGCTTTCTTGTGAACCCGTTCCCCCTGCTGGTTTTCACCTTCCTTCACAATAGAATTTATGAAATTTGACCCACACACATTCTTCACAGAAGACTTACCAGCAGCAGGGACCTTAAGAATGTCCCCGAGCAAAGCAACATCCAATACAATATCCACTCCATTAACTAAGGCATAGATATGGTCAATGTCAGCAGGAGAGAGGTCGGCATAAAAGCTTTGAACCTCATCCTCATTGACCTTGGGCACATTCACTTTTAAAAGATATCCCACTATTGAAACTCAACCATCTCAACTATTTGTCTCATTCCGACCATTTCAGAGATTGCTGGGTCAAAAGTGCAACCCCACAAGACCTTTTGGTACCTCAGTTGTTCTTTAGCAGACAGACTCTCATGTTTCACTCTTTTTGCAGAATCAGGTTCCCTCATAGTTTCCACCTTCCTCTTTCCAGACTTTACACTCAATTTGCCTTTTCCACTTGACTTGTCCAACACATCCTCATCAGACAATGACTGGTCACTCACTACTTCTTTTGCTCTTTTGTAGGGCAGACTCAAAAGCCTCTTTTGCTTTCAACCTAGTAGTAGGTCGCTTAGAAGAAGGCTCAGGAGTGGTTACTGCCCTTCTCTTGGAAATAAATGTGTCCAAAGCAACATTTTCTTGATCTTCCTCATCATTGGACCTTATACCAGGAACCAAAAATTCCAAGGGCTCAACAACAAAGTGTGGAGAGGGAGCAAGGTCAAGACTGACCTGAGAAGAGGATCCCTGACCTATTTTCTCAAGAAAGGGGCCAGGTCCTTCAAGAGGGTTCCCAGTAGTCTCTTTTGCTCTAGAAGTTTCAAAAAGCACCACAATTCCGGCTTCCTCTAACAACGGTGACTCTATTCTCCGAGACTTAGGCACTGAAGATATCACCCCATACACTATGCCATGAACCGATATGGCCAATATGTTTTTTATGGCTTCCTTGTCTTGAGACTCTATAGGTTCCATAATCATAGAAGCAGGAACAAATGAAGACTAATTAATAACAACCTCTGAAACCACTACTTCCTATGGAATGGTACCCTGTTCTCCACCCTTGCTTTGGTCGGTAAGAATCTCAGGCAATAGAGATGAAGGATTATCGAATTTGGGGTTTATGAGTTCTCACTATTTGGAGTGAGAGAGAGGTCTGAGAGAGTTTTCATGAGAACTAGAGGGTGTATGAAAATCTGGTTTGGAGGTATTTTCAGTGGTTGAGACAGGGATGGTGAAAGAGGGTTCATTAGAGATGGAAGAATCAAGGGTTTTCTCAACTAAGGAAGGGATTATTGGTTGATTTTAAGCTATGGCAAGGATAATGTTGAGAATTTGGAGAAGGACTGAAGAGAGGAATATGATCGTTCAAGAAGAAGAGCGGGTTTCATTGGGAGTGGAGAATTATGAGGGAGAGAGAGAAACCGGTTCTGAAACGGCAGTAGTGTGTGGAGAGTTGCAAAGTTTCAGAGGGAGATGGAGGGATTTGAAATGAACATACATGACCACATGGTCTGAAAAGGTTGATGATATGGCACTTGATTTTTGTACCTTTTTAAGATATGTATGAAAAATGCACAGGACTACTAACCCGTGGTACAAGAACCAGGTTCTTGACATGTTTTTGAAAATTTCAATCCTTTTTTATCACCCATTTAGTGCAGCTACAACTTCTATAATCATCATGCATGTCTACCTGCAACGGTATTGGAGTGAGTTAAATTTGGCTGGAAAATACTTTAGCTAATGTTACCTGAAGGTGACTTTCATAGCCAACTGATAGGAATCAGGTTCTCAATTGGGCTTTATTACCCCAGTTCTAGCCTATTTCTTTCAAAATGTTCTCTACTCAGTGCATTGGTGAAGAAATCTGCAATTTGGTCTTCTATACTATAAAACTTCATATAGATAAGCCCTTTCTCCACATTGTCTCTCACAAAATGATGTCTCGTATTAATGTGTTTGGTTCTTTTGTGTTGAACAGGGTTCTTGGCCATGTTGAGTGCACTGGTGTTATCACATAGAAGAGGCACATAGTTAGTGTACACACCAAAATCTTCCAATTGTTGTTTGATCCATAAGAGCTGAGCACAGCAGGAAGCTGGAGCTACATATTCTGCTTCAATAGTTAAAAGAGCCCCTGAGTTTTGGTTCCTTGTGCCCCATGAGATGAGACATGATCCTAGAAAGTGAGCCATTCCAGAAGTACTTTTCCTGTCCACAAGATAACCTGCATAGTCAGTGTCAGCATACCCAATAAGATTAAAATTGTCACCCGAGGGGTAGTACAGGACCAGGTCATGTGTTCACTTAAGATATCTCAAAATTCTTTTGGCAGCCTTCAGATGAGATTCCTTGGGATTTGATTGAAACCTTGCACATAACCCCACGCTAAAGACAATATCAGGTCTGCTGGCAGTGACGTAGAGAAGAGGCCCAATAATGCCTCTATACATGGTTTGATTTACAGAAGAGCCAGATTCATCCATGTTAAGTCGAGTGGCAGTGGCAATGGGAGTGTCTATCGCTTTTGATGCTTCCATATCAAGTTTCTTCAAGAGATCCTTGATGTATTTCTACTGGCTGATGAATGTACCCTTTGTGGACTGCTTCACTTGAACACCCAAGAAGAATTTCAACTCACCCATCAAGCTCATTTCAAACTCACTTCCCATGAGTTTTGCAAATTCTTCATACAGTGAATCAATTGTTGCCCCAAAAATGATATTGTCAACATATACCTGAACGATGAGCAGGTTCCTCCCCCGTTTCTTAAGGAACAAGGAGTTGTCAATTTTTCCTCTTGTAAAACCATTTTCTAAGAGAAACTTTGACAACCTTTCATACCAAGCTTGAGGATCCTGCTTCAACCTATACAGGGTTTTGTCTAATTTAAACATATATTCAGGGTGTTCATGACATTCAAACCCTGGAGGTTCCTTTACATAGACTTTTTCTTTAAGAAATCCATTTAGAAATGCACTTTTGACATCCATTTGGAACAGAGTGAATTCCATGTGTAATGCAAAAGCAATTAGGATTCTGATAGCTTCCATACGAGCAACCGGAGCAAACGTCTCATCATAATCAATTCCTTCCTTTTGATTGTAACCTTGAACCACTAGCCTAGCCTTGTTCACTATAGTGTTTCCATGTTCATCAAGCTTATTTCTGAATACCCATATGGTTCCTATGATAGTTCGATCTAAGGGTCTAGATACCATGTGCCATACATTGTTTCTTTTGAACTAATGCAACTCAGGCTGTAATCCAGTCTACATCTTTTAAGGCATTCTTGATGTTTTTAGGTTCTATTTGGAAAAGAAAGGCAGAGAAGGCAAGTGAATTTTTGGCTTTTGATCTGGTTTGCACTCCTGAATCTGGAGGGGTAATTATGTTGTCAAGAGGATGTGAGCTTTTGTGTTTCCAATTGGGCACTTGTGCCTCATTTGTAGAGGAGCTGGGTAGATCTAATTAGATCCCTTGCATTATTCTCTCAGCTACCTGTGGAGTACTTTGCATTGTATCTTTCTTCAGCTTCAGTGGTTGTAATTGTGGTACCTGGTTCCCTTGAGGAAGAAGCTGCATTGTCTTCACTTGGCTCCTTCACTTGACTCATCATGTCTGCCTTTCTGTTTGTCATGTCAATGACTTCACCTGGAACCAGCAAGGGCTCTCCATCTTGGTCATCCTTGTTGGTTTTCTCACATGAGAGATAGGACTCACTAAATATTACATGTACGCTTTCCTCAACACACTGAGTCCGCTTGTTGTATATCTTGTAGGTTTTACTTTGAGAAGAGTACCCCAAAAAGATTCCTTCATCACTCTTGGCATCAAATTTTCCAAGCTGATCCTTTCCATTGTTGAGAACATAATATTTGCACCCAAATGTTCTTAGGTGAGTCAACTTGGTCTTCCTTCCATTCAGCAACTCCTAAAGGGTTTTGTTCAGGAGAGACCTAATCATGCACATGTTCACTAAGTATCAGGCAGTGTTGACAGCTTCAGCCCAGAAGCTCTTAGCAATCCCACTATCAATCAACATTGTTCTTTCCATTTCCAAGTGAATATGGAGTAGTCATCCACTATCACAAAGATGTATCTTTTTCCTCCCCTGCTTTGCACTCTCATAGGGCCACACAGAGCCATATGAAGGAGATCAAGTGGTTTTGAGGTGCTAACATCTTTCTTTGACTTGAATGAGGATTTCACATGCTTCCCTCTAGCACAAGCATCACAGACTTTGTGTTCTTTGAACCTTGATATGGGTAGACCACGAACCAGGTCCTTCTGAATATGCTTATTCAATATAGAGAAGCTTGCGTGCCCTAGTCTTCTGTGCCACAGTTCAGCATAATCATCAACAGCTTTCAAGCAACTCAGATCACCACTTTATAGAGACTTGAAATCAGCAACATAGATGTTCTTGTATCTTTTGGCCACAAGTACCACTTCACCAGTTACCAGATTTGTAACTGTGCATATCTTGGATAAGAACTCCACCTTGTTTCCTTTATCACAAATCTGAGAGACACTCAAGAGACTGTACTTAAGACCATTGACATAGTACACATTCTCAATTGAGTGAGTGAGTGACTTTTTAATTTTTCCAACACCAAGAATATACCCCTTTTCCCATTTCCGAAGGACCCACTCCCTCCTTGTAGGGCTTTTAGTGAAAGAAAGTCCATAGTATTTCCAGTCATGTGCTCTGAGTATCCACTGTCCATGAACCATTGCTGACTGCTTCCTTTCACTATTCCCTACACAAGGAGACGACCCCAAAGGTTCCTAGTGATTGACCTCGAGGGTTCTCAGTGATCGACCTTGAGGCAGCGTAAACAATAATCGGCCTCGAGGCAGTGTAAATCAGCGGCTACAGTGGATCAATGTAAGGTTCCCAAGGCACGTGACTAGAGCTGACAAAGTGTATTAGGCTAGTCCAAACCCGTATCATGGCATTAAATGGTTGTACCAACCTCATATCTTTGTAATAAATGCATTTGTACTATGTTGGGATTCCCCCTCATATATAAAGGGGATCCTTGTCATTTTGTAATGGAGATTTGATACACAATATTGAATATACAAGAACATTCTCTCTACTCCCTAACTTAACATATTCTCTTGATCTCACTATTTACGTTTATTGCTTACATTTATTGAGTTCTATTTATTGTTCTTCATTTATTGCACAATATTTCTCATAGAGAGCCTCTATCGAATTTATCATAACTGTTAATCCTCCATCAACTGCCTTTAGTCGGGCATCCGACTCGACCTCGAGGTCCTATGTACACACGCTCGAGGCTCCAATTTTCAGTCATTCGGTTTGATTATTTTACCAGATACAAGCTATTATCTTATTTTTTCTAATCTTTCACTTAGTATCTATTGCCTAACAACAAGCATAAAAATAGATCACATATTTTTAGAACCACAAAATCAAATCTAATTGTTACTATCATTTTCAAGATAAACAGTTTGGCACTCACTGTGGGGCTAAAAATAATAGTGATTGTTTTCTTGCTAGTTTACTACATAACGCAAGTTATCTTTCACGCTTTTTCTTGTCCAAGAATCTTTGATTTCATGTCAAAATGTCTAACTCAATGAATACATATGAAAATAATGGTCTTGAAAATCATGGGGAGACTGGTGTAGCTGTTCCAGATATTGGCGCACTGCCATTAAACCCTGGGGACGCGCCAGAGCCAATCCCAGCAAATATGGTCTCACACGATGCCCAACACGTCGATATAAGCTCCCACACTAACAGGAGCATACGCCAAGGAGACCAATAAGAAGCTCAAAAAACCCCTGCTAGAGAAGAACAAGAGGTTAGCCTTCATGTTATTTTTGAAATGTTATAGGCACACCAACTGGTAATTGCTTGGCTACAAAGCCGCCAGAAAACTCCTAGCACAGTAGCACCGGAAACGGCTCCCCAAGACAAGCAAGCACCACAAAGATCAAGCAACAATGGGCTGGCAGCCAATCACGCCATCATAAATATGCTCGAGGACCTCACAAAGAGGATCGAGTCAGGCGAGAAGAAGATAGAAGCCAATGACAAGAAGGTGGAGACCTACAATTCTAGGGTCGATCAAATTCCGGGCGCACCCCCGATCTTGAAGGGTGTAGATTCGAAGAAGTTCGTACAAAAACCATTCCACAGTAAGCGGCCCCAAAACCCATTCCAAAGTAGTTCAGAATGCCCCACCTTTCGAAGTACAACGGAACCTCGGACCTCAACGAGCACGTCTCTGCTTACACTTGCGCAGTGAAGGACAAAGACCTAAAGAACGACGAGATCGAATCTTTCCTACTAAAAAAGTTTGGAGAGACACTTTCAAAAGGGGAGATGATGTGTTATCACAACCTGGTCCCAAACTCGATAGATTCAGTTTCCATGCTGGCAAATTCCTTCATAAAGGCACATGTTGGCGCCATCAAGGTTGCTACAAGGAAATTTGACCTCTTCAAAATCAAGCAAAGGGAGAACGAGATGCTACGAGAGTTCGTATCTTGCTTTCAAATGGAACGAATGGAACTACCACCAGTCTCTGACGACTGGGCAGTGCAGACCTTCACTCAAGGTTTGAACGAGCAAAGTTAAGTAGCTTCAAAGCAGCTGAAGTAGAACTTAGTCAAATATCCCGCCATCACTTGGTCGGACGTCCACAATTGATACCAATCAAAGATTAGGGTTGAAGACGACCAACTGGGAGTCCCCTTCGGGCTCGGTATATCCTAGCAGGCTTCCAGCAAAGGAGCCAAAACCAAACAAAGAAAGATACCAACCATACACTGAGGATAGAAGAAATGCCCGAGGCGAAACATACTCCGCAATGACCGAAGGATGGATCGAGTCCAGAATCCTGGTGGACTCGTTAGCAAAGCTAGATTCGATAGGCTTATAGGGCCAACGGAGGCACCCCACCTGTCGGAATACAACTTCAATGTCGACATTTCGGACATCGTATTCGCCATCAGTAAAAATAGAGACACAAGGTGGCCAAGGCCTGTATAATAAGATCCTTCGCAAAGGAACCATAACTTAGCATGTGAATTTCACGGCATGCACAGTCACAAGACCGAGGACTGCCGACAACTCCAGGAAGAAGAGCCCAATTACTCAGCAAAGATCACCTCCGAGAATTCCTTAGCGACCGAGCCAAAAATCAGTTCCGGGAAAGAGAGGCGACCAAGAAGAATGAAACAGATGAGCCACAACATGTCATCCACATGATCTTAGGAGGCATCGATGATCCACAAGAACCCATGGTCAGGAGAACAAAAATATCCATCACCAGGGAAAAGCAAACTCGAGGTTACATACCTAAGGACGCTCTCATCTTCAGCGATGAAGATATCGAGACCTTGTCTCAGCCTTACAACGACGCATTGGTAATCTCTTTTCTTGTGAATACATTTCAAATTAAACGTGTACTTGTGTATCCAGGTAGCTCGGTCAATATTATCAGGTCAAGGGTGGAGGAGCAACTCGGACTGCTTGACCAAATCGTGCTCACCTTTCGAGTCCTCAATAGGTTCAACATGGCTTGCGAAATTCCATGTCATCGAAGGAGACATGAGGTACAATGCCTTGCTTGCAAGGCCATGGATACACTGCATGAGAGCAGTACCATCAACCCTTCACCAAATGATGAAGTTTCCGACGAAGGACGGAATAAAAACCGTGTTCGGGGAACAACATGCAGCGAGGGAGATGTTCGCGGTAGACGACGTAGCACCAACACCGATGCCTTTGACGTCGAAGGAACCTCAGGACAAACAAACATTGAAATAGCAATCACAAGACACATTCTCGGCTATACCCGAATAAAACAAACAACGGACCGTGTCGTGTCCTCAAAGCAAATATTGAAGACCTACTGAGGCTCAAAGCGCCATCGCCACTAAGGTATAACCATCTCCCTTTTTATTTACATTTCACACTAACCTTTATGCAGATGTCCGATCAGAATAGCCGAAGCGCCATACAGCTTGAAGACCTTAGGTTCCGAAGGCATACGTTGCACCTTTTTCCTTCGACCGAGTTTTTATACCAAAAAGGGTTTTACCGACAAGATTTTAAACGAGGCAACATCCATATGCTACCTAAGGAAAACTCAACAAGTATTCAAGGCTTCTCTTCAATCAACCTCGAATACTGGGGGGGCATTCTCCCGGAAGGTCACCTCCTTGGAGAAGCCAAGATATGCTAAATGGGGTCTCGATAGGAAAATGATATACCCGGCCAAATGGTCGAACGAACTGTGTCTGTATAGAATTACCGAGCCCTTGACAACAAAACGTATATATGTGTACCAAGTAATCAAAGAAAACTTTCCTCTCCATCAAAGCATTTTGCATTTCAAAGGAGCTCGGTATTTTTTCCAAAAAGTCTCCAGAGCCTAAAACGTCCCGAACACTCGGGGACTGACGTCAAAAACTTGAAGCCGTATGACCTCCGGGTTGGAAGCTTCGAACTTGTAAGCCCTCAATGAGGCAACGTCAAGGTTATTAAAGTGGCTCCAGAAGCCAAGAACATCCCGAACACTCGGGGACTGGCGTCAAAAACTCAAAGCCGTATGACCTTCGGGTTGGAAGCTTCGAACTTGTAAGACCTCAATGAGGCAACATCAAGGTTACAAAAATGGCTCCAGAAGCCAAGAATGTCCCGAACACTCAGGGACTGTCATCAAAAACTCAAAACCGTATGACCCCCAGGTCAGAGGCTTCAAGCTCGTAAGCCCTCAATGAGGCAACGTGAAGTCTACAAAAATGGCTCAATAAGGCAACGTCAAGTCTACAAAAATGGCTCCAGAGCCAAGAAAACTTTCAACGTCTCAGGGACTACCACCAATTGCCATTCCATCGACTTATCGAAACCCGAGGCTATAAGACCCCATATGGGCAACCTCGACCCCGTAAGACCTTTATAAGGCAACACCAAAACTATAAGACCTCAAGTAAGGCATGAACCATACTTGTACCAAGTGACCAAAACTGTAAGACCTTAAGCAAGGCATGAACCATACTTGTACAAAGTAACCAAAACTGTAAGACCTCAAAGGCATGTAAAAATTATAAGACCTTACAAAAAGGCATTATCTCGACCTTAAAGTTAAGGCTATATATTCGAACTTGTAAGACCCCTAAAAATACATACCCTCGATATAGACGCCAAAACTACTTCACTCGGGGACTGAAAGGCTCTGGCCAAACACAATGACTACGGTCACAAGGCTGTACCAGCCAAACTAACATGACTCAGGTATGCCCGAAACCGTCACTGTAAAATCACAGGCCTTCAATTACTTTGAAAGTACTTCGAAAAGAACCGGTTAAACAGGCTACCCTTGACATAGGAAAAAGAGCTTTGACCATGTCAGCTCCAAACTATGCTCTTTGAAACACTCAATCACCGAGCAAAACCTCCCGAGGTGCTTGTCCATCACCATATAACGATTCATAATCGAGGTTTTTATCGAACTGTCGAAGAGTCAGGCAAACACAATTTCAAAAAGTCCTTAATGAGGGAAAAATAAAGTCTATATTAGAGGTCGTACCGAGCCAATGCATAAGAGCCACTGTCGCCAGCCCATATAAAGGGTCGTACTGACCTAATGCGTAAAAGCCACTGTCGCCAGCCCATATAAAGGGTCGTACTGACCCAATGCATAAGAGACACTACCGCCAGCCTATATAAAGGGTCGCACTGACCTAACGCGTAAGAGCCTAAGGGCCAGCTTTAAATTCAAAAAACTTAAGGGTCAATGAGCTCGAGTCGAGACCCGATTCGGAGACTGAACCCAAAATAGTTAACTAAATATGCCCAAGAGGAAAAGCATAAAAGCTTAAACGCCAGCTTATACTAAAAGATCGTACCAACCTAACGCGTAAGAGCCTACGGGCCAGCCCAACGAGCCCTAGGGACATATTATAAACCTAAGGGTTCTTTTAACTCGAAGACCAGTTCGTCTGGCTAATGGCTGACAAACATCAAAGCAAAGGGAAGTGCATAAAAAATGAAACCAGAAGGCTTCCTTTTATATACGTATATGTGAAAAAAATACAAAGTTCCATGGTCTTTAAAAGCACTATACAAAAAATCAGAAAAGAAAGGCCTAATCTAAGTCCCCTTCGGGGACTATGGCCTGTCGGCCTCTTTCTTGCTATCTTCAGCATTGGACAGAAGGAACTTAACGTTATATTCGTCCGCATTCGCCTGTTTTATCTCTCCCAAGAGATCGATGCCCCTGGCATGGATCTCCTCGAGGGATTTCCTCCGAGATTTACACCTAACATACTTTTTGCTCCTACTCTCCCGGTCAAGAGCCCCCCTCAGCTCAGCACGAGCGTCGGCAACATCCTTCAAATAAACAACCACTTTCTTATCAGCCTTAGTTCGGATCTGTTAGTTTGTATGAGTTCACCAAACAGTAGAGTACATGGTCCTGTACAAGATTCTGCTGAGAATGCTAATAAAACTGTATGTAAATAAGGCAGAGTATTTTTACGTGGAAAAATCCCACACAAGGGGATAAAAAAACCACGACCTACACCTGTAGACTTTTAACTTCACTAACTTGTAAACAACCTATTACAAGCCACTTTGCAATGACTCCATTACAAAGGATTTACTCAACTAACGTGTGGTACTCTTACCACAAGCCACTTTGTGACTTCCTAGTTACAAAGGCTTTTACTAACTTGTGATGATCTCACCATAAGCCACTTTGTAACTCTATAATTACAAAGACTTTTGCTTATGACTAAATCTAGTCACAACATAAACTCAACAAGTTTATGGATTTACAAGAGGATTCCTACTCAAACGCTTTTAGCTAAGCAGTTTATGAGATACAATAAGTACAATCACAAAGTTACAACTTAACTAGGACAACAACAGGATATCTTTTAGGAACTGGTCCGTAGTTGCATTCAACTTTGTTCTTCAAGCTTGTGAGGATTGATTTCTCTATTTTGGCAAGAGGCTTAAATGAGAAACCGAAACATTCAGGTGATGTTTTGTATAAAACACATTGTAGGTACATCTTAATCACATCACTTGAAATGATGTGAGCACTTTATTTGGTTAGAGAATGAGTGGGCGCTGAAGAGAGTGCAGTGCAGTAGAAATAATGCCATCAGTCACTTCATTTCTAGCTGTGACCAATTGACTTGTACTGTGATGAGGGAACCATATAGGTATCAGATCCTTATTTGGGTTCCTAGATCCTGAAGTTGTAGCAGTTAACCTTTAGCTTGGAATTCGTTAAGCTTGCAGTATAGTCCAATTAGGTCAAGTTCCCTATCTGGTCCTTAACAGTAAGTTTGTTAGATCATCAAAACATAAGACAAGAGCATTTAAAACCTATCAATTTTCGCTTTTTTGATGATGACAAACTTAACATTTATAGAGTGGATTTAGAGAAGTAAGAACCAGTTTAAGTAACGGGGGAACACAGGGTTCCCCCTAAGACTTTGCTTTTATCATGACAATGAGTTCCCCTTGACAATGAGTTCCCCCATGTGTTCCCTCTGAGACCATTTAATTTCCTCCATTTGGCATCATTAAAAAGAATCATAACAGCACAAAGAAGTCTAGCTAAGCTAACTCATGCCACATAGGTGCCCACAATCATGATAGAGAATAGAACACAGAAGGAGAGTATTGACATAATAAAACGTGGATTGATATTAATAAAGCTTTAATATGCCTTTGCTTTGAAAAAGCGAAAGGCAACATTGGACTTGATAACGGGAGCAATAGTGTTTCATCCCAACCACATAAAAAAAAAAAACATTCGCCAACGCATAAAAAAAACACTTAACAAACATTTCCAGAAACTGGTCACTAAAGGGGTACTTAGGGGGCACTAGGAGTAAAAGGCTTGGTAGCTACAACAAGTGTTTGGAGAACGAGGTCTATTCGGGAGTTTGCTAACTTTTGCTCATTGAGCAGTTCTACTTTCAGGTTCTCTACTTGCGCCCTGAGATCAGCATTCTCCTGTGTCAAACGAGCCACTTCGTCATTTGACATCAGAACCCCTTGGGCTTGTTGACCTTCCAGGATAGCATTCCTGGCCTTCAACCGATGAATTTCCTCAGTTGCACTGTTCTGAGCATTTATAAGCTGTGAGACGGTTGATGTACTTCCTACCCCCCCCCCCCATACTTTTCCACACACTCGCACTCTTCCCAAGTCATTTGTGAGAAAGTCTGCTTCCTAGTTCCCGCTTTGCCAGTCCCCAGTGGGACTTTAAAGAATTTGAACACTAGAGTAAGCAGGAACCTATAGGGAAGGTCATGATTACCATCTTTGAAGGTGGCGACCTTTTGCATGTGTTCAATCATAATAACAGGCAGACTCACAGGAGTAAAACTATCCAGTTGCTCCATCAAGAATAGGTCAGACTTAGAAGTCACTGACCTCCTCTCAGCTCGAGGCAATAGAACTTTGTTAACCAATTCGAACAGCAGCTGGTAGACAAGGAGTAGCGCTTTCTTATTTTCTGGTCCCCTTTCTGGTTAGCATTGTCTTTTACCACGGCATTTCTGAAGTAATACTAACAAGCATCTTTTACACTGGACACACCAGCTGTAGGAACTTTTAAAATCTTTCCAAGCAACTTTACATCAAAGACGATGTCCACCCCATTGACCAAAGCACAAATGTGGTCAGTATCAACTGGAAAGAGGCTAGCAAAGAAATTTTGTACCTCATCCTCATATACCTTAGGTGCATCAATTTGAAATAGATGCACCCAACGTTGAAACTCGACCATTTCCAGAATTTGGCGCATTCCAGCCATCTCAGAGATTGCTCAGTCAAATGTACGACCTAGCAGAACTTTTTGATGCCTAAGGCGCTCAGAGCCAAGGCTGACTTCACTTCTTATTTTCTTCACAGAACCAGGTTCTTCAAAAGATTCAGACTTGCATTTCCCGGACTTCTCTCCACTGATTTTGCCTTTTCCCTTGGATTTGACTAGGACATCCTCATCAGACATGGAAAACTCACTCACTACCTCTTTCATCTTAGACCTAGATATTGACCGTTTATCTACTGAAGTAGGCTTCGTCTTTTTCGAAGACCGTCTAACAAGTGAACCAGGTTCATCTGGGGCTTCCTCTTCCACCTCGACTACAGGGATCACCTCATCACTTACAAGTACACCATCTTTCACCAACTTTCTTCTTTTCTTCTTACTACTCTTCTTGCTCTTTTGAAGTGCAGAATCGTAGGCCACTTTAACTTGAATCCTGGTGGTAGGTCGTTTGATTTCAGACTCAGGGGTGGACACAACCCTCCACTTACTGATGAATGCATCAACAACCACATTATCTAGGTCTTCTTCATCACTGGATCTCATTTCAGGTGCTTGATTTCCAGGGGCACAACATCGAATGCAAGAACAACACTGTCTTTGGGAATGAGAGCTCTGACCTAGGTCCTCCGGAGAGGGATCAGGTTCCTCATGTGATGCCCCAGTAGTATCTGCTACTGCATCCCCTTCAACAGCTACAATGAACCCTTCTCCCTCCACACTTTGTGCCTAGTTTTTCTGAGATGTAATCTTAAGCAGTACACCATCAGCGGAAAACACAAACATGGTTACAACATTTTCTCTTCCTCAACCGGTGCTTCCACCACCATGGAATAGGTAGCGACGATGGAAGAACTCTTTGTGACCTCAGGATTTTCACCTTGCTCTCCACTTAGTCTGGTGGGAGCCTCAAACAATGGGAAGAACAGAGCAATAGTTTTAAGGGTTTCTGAATTAGGAAGAGACCAGGAAACTGGGTGAGGTATGACTGTAGCGACAGGAATAATAGAGGGCAAGGAAGGCTCAGTGGGAGCGGAAGGCTCCATAGATTGATCGGTGGTATTTACAACTGAGGTAGGGAGATCGGAAGTTGTCGCAGCCATTGAAAGGAGTGGTGTGACGATCCTTTAGGGAAATTCTAGTGTAAGACTTATGGTTAGGAAGAGCATAAATGAGGGTTTTTAAAAGAAGAGGATAATTATAAAGAGAGAGGAATAAGCATTGGTTCTGAAATGGCAGTTGGGCGTGGAGAATTGCAATGTATCAGAGGGAGATGTGAAATGAAGAGACGTGACAGCAGGATCTGAAAAGTTGATGACATGGCAGTTATGTTTTGTACCCTTTTTAAGAAGTGTATTAAAGGATGCACAGAACTACTAACCTTTGGTACAAGAACCAGGTTCTTGACCTTTTTTTGAAAGAATCAATCCTCTTTTATCATTCATCCACTGCATCTACTGTTTCTATACTCATCATGCGTGTTTACCTCTAATGGTATTGAAGTGAGTTAGACATGGCCAGAAAACACTCTGAGCCAGTTATTTCTTGAAGGTAAAAGCCAGCTAAAGAGGAATCAGGTTCTCAATTGTTCTTTAGAAGACCCAGCTTCACTCTGTTTCTTTCAAATTGTTCCTTACTTAGAGCCTTAGTGAAAATTTCTGCAATTTGATCTTCTGTGCTGCAGAACTTCATACATATCATCCTTTTTCTCCACATTATCTCTCAAAAATGATGTCTCAAATCGATATGTTTTGTCCTTTTGTGTTGAACTTGATTCTTGGCCATATTGTGTGCATTGATGTTGTCACATAGAAGCGGCACACTCTCAGTGAGTACCCCAAAGTCCTCTAGTTGCTGCTTGATCCATAAAATCTGAGCATAGCATGATGCTGCAGCTACATATTCAGTTTCAGCTGTTGAAAGAGCCACTGAATTTTGCTTCCTTGTACCCCAAGAGATAAGACATGAACCTAAGAAGTGAGCCATTCCAGAAGTGCTTTTCCTGTCCACAAGATAACCTGCATAATCTGCATCAGCATACCCAATTAGATTAAAACTGTCACCTGATAGATAATACAGCACCAGGTCCTGTGTTCCTTTGAGATATCTTAATATTCTTTTGGCAGCCTTCAAGTGAGATTCCTTGGGATCTATTGAAATCTTGCATATAGCCCCACACTGAAAACAATATCAGGTTTGCTGGCAGTGAGATAGAGGAGATACCCAATAATGCCTCTATACATGGTTTGATTCACAGGAGATCTAGTTTCATCCATGTCCAGTCGAGTGGCAGTGGCAATGAGAGTATCTATCACCTTTGATGCTTCCATGTTAAACTTCTTCAAGAGCTCCCTGATGTATTTTTGCTGAAAAATGGATATACCCTTTGGGGACTGTTTTACTTGAAGGCCCAAGAAGAAGTTCAATTCCCCCATCATGCTCATTTCAAATTCACTTCCCGTGATTTTGCAAATTCTTCACACAAAAAATCAGTTGTTGCTCCAAAAATGATATCATCAACATAGACCTGAACAATGAGCAGATTTCTTCATCGTTTCTTTAAGAAAAGAGTGTTGTCAATTTTCCCTCTTTTAAAGCCATTTTCCAAGAGAAACTTTGACAACCTTTCATACCAAGTTCGAGGAGCCTGCTTTAGCCCGTACAGAGCTTTGTCAAGTTTAAACACATATTCAGGGTGTTCATGACCTTCAAACCCTGGGGGTTGCTTCACATAAACTTCTTCCTTCAGGAGTCCATTCAAAAATGCATTCTTGACATCCATTTGGAACAAGGTGAATTCCATATGAGATGCAAAAGCGATTAGAATTATAATGGCTTCCATGCAAGCCACTGGAGTAAATGTTTCGTCATAGTCAATCCCTTCCTCTTTATTGTAGTCTTGGACTACTAGCCTTACCTTGTTCCTTATGGTAATTCCATGTTCATCGAGCTTGTTTCTGAATACCCAGCTGGTTCCTATAATGGTTCGGTCTGGGGGGTCTAGGTACCAGGTGCTACACATTATTTCTCTCAAACTGATGTAGCTCATCTTGCATGGCTGTAATCCAATCTGCATCTTTCAAGGCTTCCTTGATATTTTTGGGTTCTATCTGGGAGAGAAAGGCTGAGAAGGCAAGTGAATTTCTGGCTCTTGACCTGGGTTGTACTCCAAAATCTAGAGGAGTGATAATGTTGTCTATTGGATGAGAGCTTTGGTGTCTCCAGTTAGACGCCTGAGGTTTATTTTGAGAGGAGGAAGGTATGTTTGGCCGATTTTCCTCTATCCTTCTCTCAGGTGCTAGAGGAGTTCCCTAAAATACATCAACCATTCTTTCTTCAACTTCAGTGATTGTAATTGAAGTGCTTGGTTCTATTGAAGATGAGGCAACGTTGTCTTTATTTGGCTCCTTTACTTGACTTATCATATCTGCCTTTCCATTTGTCATGATAATGACTTCACCAGGAACTAGTGAGGGTTCTCCATCTTGATCTTCCTCAGCACTCTTCTCAAATTATGGAGAAGATTCATCAAAAATAACATGAACACTTTCCTCAACACATTGAGTCCGCTTATTATATATCTTGTAAGCCTTGCTTTGAGAAGAGTAGCCCAGAAATATTCCTTCATCGCTCTTGGCATCAAATTTACCAAGTTGGTCCTCTCCATTGTTGAGAACATAGCATTTGCACCCAAATTTTCTTAGGTTAGTCAACTTGGGTTTCCTTCGATTCAATAGTTCATACGGGGTTTTGTTCAGAAGTGATCTGATCATGCACCTGTTCACCACGTAGCAGGCAGTATTGATAGCTTCAGCCCAGAAGTTCTTTGCAATTCCACTGTCGATCAGCATTGTTCTTGCCATTTCCTCCAGAGTTCTATTCTTCCTTTCTACTACTCCATTTTGTTGGGGAGTTCTGGGAGCTGAGAAGTTGTGTCTGATGCCATTTTCATTGCCGAATTCATCAAATTTGACATTGTCAAATTCTGTCCCATGATCTGATCTAATGCATGCGACTCTAGACTTCATTTTCACCTGGATTTTCTTCATAAAGGCCACAAGTACCTCAACAGTTTCACCTTTGGTTCTGAAAAACAAAGTCCATGTGAATCTGCAGTAGTCATCTACTATCACAAAAATGTATTTTTTCCTCCTCTGCTTTGCACTCTCACAGGTCCACACAGATCCATATTCAGAAGCTCTAGTGGCTTTGAGGTGCTCGCATCTCGTTTAGACTTAAAAGAGGACTTCACATATTTTCCTCTAGCACATGCATCACAGACCTTTTGCATATTGAATTGTGAATACACAGACCATGGACCAGGTCCTTCTGAATTAGTTTGTTTAGAAGAGAAAAACTTGCATGGCCCAGTCTTTTGTGCCATAGTTCAGCTTCATCATCAATAGCTTTCAGACAACTCAGATCACCATTCTATAAGGACTCGAAATCAGTGACATAGATGTTTTTGTATCTTTTGGCCACAAGTACTATTTCACCGGTCACCAGATCAGTGACTGTACATAATTTGGACAAGAATTCCACCTTGTTTCCATTATCACAATTTTGAGAAACACTCAAGAGACTGTACTTAAGGCCATTTACATAGTACACATTTTCAATGGAATGAGTGAGTGACTTCCTGACTTTTCCAATTCCAAGAATGTACCCCTTTTTGCCATTGCCAAAGATACACTCCCTCATAGCAGGGCTTTTAGTGAAAGAAAGTCTGTGGTGTTCCCCGTCATGTATTTTGAACACTCACTATCCATGGACCATTATTGACCGCTCCTTTCACTGTTCCCTGCACAAGAGATTAGGAGTTAGCTTTAGGAACCCAAACAAGTTTGTGTCCCTTATAGTAAGCAAGAGGATGAATAAAAGTTCTCTTAGTTCATGCATGTAATATGCGTTTTTTGTGAGTGGAACCTGGTCCCTATTTTGTAGTCACCGTTTCAGCAAACACTTTGTTTTTCTGAACTGATTGATTCTTAGCCTGGACATCTTCCTTGAAGTGCCCAGTGTTCCCACATCGGGTACAAGGCCAGTTATTAGAGACAGTGACGTACTTACTGTGAGGATTGTGAGGAGTTCTCTCCCTTTGGAACCCTACTCCCTGCCTGTTTTCACAATCATTAGTATGCAAGGCAGTGGTAGCTTCTGAGGACCAGGTCCATTTTAGGGACTTTTTAAGATCATTCTTTACTCTTTCCAGATTAGTTTGGAGAAGCTCGTTTTTCTCAATTTTAGCACATATCCTAAATCTCATAGCCTTCACCTCATTTTTAAGCCTAATGTGTTCCTCACTTGCTATCTCCTTTCCCTTTCCAGAACTTTCAGGTTTTGATCCATGGTTTCACTATTGTTTCCCTTAGGTCTGCAATTTCTACCAACAGATCACTCTTTTCTTTTTTGAGGATTTCAATGGTTTTCTTATGGTCAGTAACTACAACCACTAAGTCGTCTCTAGTTTGCTTAGATTCTCATAATTCTAAGGTCAAATAATTCCTATCCTCCACAAGACTATGAAAAGCATTGAATAATACATCAGCTAACGACATTAGTTTTTTTGAAGAATAGGATTTCAGATTTCTCTGAACATCCCTAAAATTTACCTTTTTGTTGCCATTGTCTTCATCATCATCTGATTGAGCCATCAAAGCAAAAGTTGAGTCATATCCAGTCTTTTTGCATTCAACTGCCATCATGGAACTATCACCAGTATCAGGTTCATCTTCAAACTCACTAGATGAATCCCCCCATGCTGCAAGAGCTTGTCTCATCATATTGTCAGCATATCTTTTTCTCTTGAAGTCCTTGACATGAACCAGGTTCGTCTTAGCTGTTTTCTCATGATGATTCTTGGAGAGTTCTTGCTTCAAGAGAGGACAGTCTTTCATGAAGTCTCCAGGCTTTCCACACTTGTAACAAAGATCACAGTTTCTTGCTCTGTTGAAAGTGTCCTTTTTTAGCATTTCTCCATTTCTTCTGACCATATTCTGAAATCTTTTGGTTAGGTAAGCCATGTCACTATATTCCTCACTTGAATCATTGTAATCAACTTTAAGTACCAAGTTCTTTTCCTTCTTTGGTTCTCTTCTTTTAATAATTATCTTTTTCTTCAACTCATAGGTTTTTAAGTTTCTGATCAGCTCTTCTACGGTCAGCTCCTGTAAGTCCTTTGATTCAGTAATAGCATTCACTTTGCTATCCCAAGAGCTAGGCAGAAAGCTAAGGATTTTCCTTACTAGCTTGTCTCTGGGAATAGTTTCATCAAGGGAGTGTAACTCATTTATGATGGAAGTGAATCTCGTGTGCATATCTTGAATGGATTCATCGTCCTTCATTTTGAAGAGTTCATACTCGGTAGTGAGCATATCGATCTTAGACTGTTTTACTTGTGTAGTTACCTCATGAGTTATTTGCAAAGCTTCCCATATCTCTTTGGCAGTCTCACAGGTGGAGATTCTATTTTACTCTTCAGGTCCTATACCACATACTAGAATTTTCTTGGCACGAAAATTCTTCTCCACAACTTTCTTATCTGCTTTAGTGTACTCTCTACTGGTTTTTTCCATTGAAAATGGAAGTTCCTCTAATACTCTAGTTGGAACATAAGGACCATCGCATATAATATCCCATAACTCACAATCCTCAGCCATGATAAAATCGTGCATTCTTGCTTTCCACCACCCATAGTATTGTCTATTGAACTTGGGTGGTCGGTATGTAGATTGACCTTCTTCCAAATTTGGTGGGGCATCCACGAGGATCCTTCCTAGGTGTTAGCCTAATAGGAAAAACCCGCTCTGATATCAATTGTTAGTTTGTGTGAGTCCACCAAATAGTAGAGTACCTGGTCCTCTACAAGATTCTGCTAAGAATGCTAATAAAATAGTATGTAAATAAGGTAGAGGATTTTTATGTGGAATAATCCCACACAAGGGGATCAAAAAACCACGACCTATACCTGTAGGCTTTTAACTTCACTAACTTGTAAAGAACCTATTACAAGCCACTTTGCAATGACTCCATTACAAAGGATTTACTCAACTAACTTGTGGTAATCTTACCACAAGCCACTTTGTGACTTCCTAGTTACAAATGATTTTACTAACTTGTGATGCTCTCACCACAAGCCACTTTGTAACTCTACAATTACAAAGACTTTTGCTTATGACTAAATCTAATCACAACATAAACTCAACGAGTTTACGGATTTACAAGAGGATTCCTAATCAAACGTTTCTAGCTAAGCAGTTTAAGAGATACAATAAGTACAATCACAAAGTTACAACTCAACTAGGACAACAACAGGCTATCTTTTAGGAAGTGGTCCGTAGTTGCGTTCAACTTTGTTCTTCAAGCTTGTAAGGATTGATTTCTCTATTTTGGCAAGAGGCTTGAATGAGAAACTAAAACCTTCAAGTGATATTTTGTATAAAACACATTGTAGGTACATCTAAATCACATCACTTGAAATGATGTGAGCACTTTATTTGGTTAGAGAATGAGTGGGCGCTGTAGATAGTGCAGTGCGGCAGAAATAGTGTCGTTAGTCACTTCATTTTCAGCTGTGACCAATTGACTTGTACTGTGATGAGGGAACCACATAGGTATCAGATCCTTGTTTGGGTTCCTAGCTCTTGAAGCTGTAGCAGTTAACCTTTAACTTGCAGTATAATCCAAGTAGGTCAGGTTGCCATTTTGGTTCTTAACAGTAAGTTTGTTAGATCATCAAAACATAAGGCAAGAGCATTTAAAACCTATCAGGATCACTTCGACTTCAGTCCAGGCATCCACAACTTTGGCCTTCATCTTCAGAAGCTCAGACTCGAGCCTTGTAATCATGTCTGTTCGGACCAAGCTGTTCTCATGAGTGTTGCAAAGTTGTACTTTAAGGGCGGAAGCCTTGGCCAAAACATCCTTCTTAGCCGCAACCTGGGTGTCCACTTGAGCCTTTAGCTCATCACGCTCACACTTAGTTTGACCAACTTTTCTCAAAAGGTGTTCCAGGTCCCCCATCATTTTCTTTAACTGAAGTAAATAAAACATTAGCCTCAGAAGATAGAGGAAGAAACACGCACTCCCTTAGAACAAAATTTACCTGCTCCTCTAGGTAGCTTTCATAGTTCAGGCTCCGACTTGCCTCATACCGCAAGTGTGCCAACTCATCTTCCCTTTCATCGCAAAGAATCCTGAAGGATTTCTCCCTATCCACGGCTTTTTGCAGCCTGGCCTCACAGTGAAGCAACTTAGACTTGAGCTTGTTGAAAGCCTATGAAGGAGAAACTCAATAAGAGAGTAAAAATTTGCAAAATAAAACTATAAAACCAATACGATCGGTCAAAACTCACCATAGAGTAGAGCCACTGAGCTTCCTCAAAAGTCGAGCGCGCATCTACTACTCTGGCTTCATCGACCCCAGTAGAGCCACTCCTGGCTGGATACGGTCGCTTGATATATGAGGCCCTTGGCTTCGAACATCCCTTGAAGCACCTTCAACGGGAGAAGAAGTCGGCAGCAGAGAATCCTCATTCCTCGAGATACCTTCGACGAGAAAAGAAGAAGGCAATGGAAAAGGGACCATTTTTCTAAAAATAGAGATCTCGGGCGCTGTAGGCTCAACTGATATATCCTCTATAAGCCTCCAGGCTGGACTCGTCTTGCTATAATCACCATCGCCCTACGAAGGCCCTTTCTGCTTATTAGTATTGTTCCTCGGCCCCAAAGCTGATGATCCTTCTCCCTCTCTGAGAGGGCACGATCTCACCTCAAAGAACCCCTCAATGCCTACAATGACGGAGTTAGTACACATAAAAAGAAAGTGCCTTTCGAAAAAAAGGAGCAAATCACATAGCACGTACCGTGGTGTTTTGCCTCCCATCTAACCTTAGACAAGGCTCGCCACTTACGTTCATCGTAAGTCGAATGGGTCGCCAACTTCCAATCCCAATCCATCAGGTTGGGGACCTCATATGGCATCCATGGAATTGCTGCAAAAGGGAAAGAAAGGTGCATTTACGGAGCTTGCCTCCGCCATAAGAAAAATAATGAAGGCACAAGTGTACCACTTATGTGTAAAATTCCATTCCTCGGGAAATGGCAGAAACTCTGCAGGAATAATATCAATAGTCCATACTAGGAGGAATCGGCTCATCCATCCCCAATCCGGATCTTTTTTGTCATCAACAATGAAGGGCGTGGTGGATCAGCATCGTAGGGTTAGCAGGCCTCGATGGTGAAAAGGCCGGTACAGCCTGATGAGATGACTAAGGGTGAACTCAAGCCCTACTTCCTCCGCAAAGAACCTCATCATCAATACTATCCTCCAAAATGACGGATGAACCTATGCCAAGGTAACCTGATACTTTTGACAGAAGTCGAGCACTACCCTATCATGGGGGCCCAGCATAAATGGGTATGTGTATACGTTCAAAAAACCCTTGACATGATCCATGATGCTCTCTTCCGAGGAAGGTACCCATAGTGCTACCTTTTCCCCCATCCACAATCTTTCCTCACTAACTCAAGGTGCCCCTCTCCTATTAAAGAAATAAACTTCGAGGCATACTCCCAGTGACCCCGATTATTGGGAGGTTTTTCTGACAGAGAGTCCCCCCTCGAAACAAAATGTCCTGAGGTTGGGTCGCCTGGCACCAGTGGCGCACCACCAACAAAGCAAGAGCTAGAGGCAGAACACCCTTCTCCTTGCCAAGCGGACCCTGGCGTAGCAGCCATAACTGTGGTAAAACTAGGTAATTGGAGCTGGAATTTGAGCAAGGGCTTCAAAATTGAAATGGAGAAGGACCTAACGCAGGAAAGAAGAACTCTATGAATAAGGATAACTACTTAGAATAGCGGAATCCTCAAAGGAGGGAAGACAACCCTATATATAGAGAATGTTGTGATTGTCCACCTGCCTCAAAGGCTAATTAAAAAGACTGTCTAAGACATTTTCGCTTTGGGAAGATGTACCAATGGGATTGCCTCGGTCATTTCATAACCATATCATGCAACTAGTGCTACGGTACAACATTTTGGGGATCAAAGACCCCCGCATCAACAATCCTCGAGATGGTACCCGATCTCGAGGATCCTTATCAAAAAGAAGATAGGCTCTAAGGAGCCATTGATATCATTACAAGCTTCGAGATGGTACCCGATCTCGAGGACCTTTGTCAAGTAGAAGATAGGCTCTAAGGAGCCATTGATATCATTACAAGCCACGAGATGGTACACGATCTCAAGGACCTTTGTCAAAAAGAAGATAAGCTCTAAAAATCTACTCATACGGGCCTAACCTCAAGGTGGTACCCTACCTCGAGGATTTCTGCTAATGTAAATGCGGGTCATTTACCCGATTCTCTAGCCCTCGAGCTACCTAAGCCCGAGCTAATTTTCACTCAAAAACTACTAATAAAGCCTTATGGCTATTTTTTCGCCTTCGGATCAAGTCAAACATCCTCTCGGTTACTTTAATCCAAGGGCTATCCAAGTTCAGGCGTACCCTCATTCAGGATTTATCTATAACGCCTTAAGGCTAACTTCGCTCTAAGTTTAGAACAAGTTTTTCAGGTCGCCCGAGCTTGAGAGAACTCTCACTCGGGGACTTCCTTCAAAAGCCTAAGGGCTATCTTTATTCTCAGGCATCCGAACAAGTTTCCCCTCGAGGACTATCGACAGGGTATGAAAGGCTAAGTTTCGTTCTAAAAATTTGAAGCCCTACTCTCACTCAACTTGAAGTCGGGGGTCCTGGCAGCCTAAGCTTGTATCAATTCAATCCGGGCTCAGTCCGAGGAATGACAAAGGGCTCCACGGGATATCGTATTAACCAATCAAGAACCAAGAACGGAAGAAGGAAGAATGTGAAAGTGGATGGCCTTGGCTCTGAATGCTTGAAGATGTTGTAAAAGTTTGAATCATTAAATGATTGAGGTATTTATAGAAGCCATATGAGTAGAGGAAAGGACGAACCAATAGCGGTTCGCAGGCTTCTCGATAGTTGACTCAGCCTAACAGTCACTTTTGTGCAGTTGACTTGTACTTCTGTCAGAGAACACTAAGGACCAGGTCCCAGTTGTGTTCCTCTTTTGTAACAGTTGCGAGATGGTCACTTTCTGTTGTTACGTTCCAGCTGTACAGTTGACTTCTACTTCTGTCAGAGAACACTAAGGGACCAGGTCCCAGTTGTGTTCCTCTTTTGTAACAGTTGCGAGATGGTCATTTTCTGCTGTTACGTTCCAGTTGTACAATTGACTTGTACTTCTGTCAGAGAACCCTAAGGGACCAGGTCCCTATTGTGTTCTTCTTTCTAATAGTTGCGGATAGTCATTGACTTATACTTTTGTCGGAGAACCCTAAGGGACCTGGTCACCAGGTCCCAGTTGTGTTCCTCCCTGTGGTTGTTCATTCATTTACTGGAGATCAGACTGGACATTATTCAGTTGAAATGTATACCATGTGGGTCAGGTTCTCTATCTGGTTCTTCACAATAAGTTTGTTAGATCATCAAAACATAAGAAGCATAAGGCAAAGACATGGAAAACCTATCAATTTCCCCATTTTTGATGATGACAAACTTAGGCATTGATAGTATTTGTTTAGAACAGAAATAAACAGATAAGATACCAGAAACTACACAAGTTCTCCCTTAATCTCAAAGCTTTTCTGAAAATCTATTTCCCCCTTAATCTCAGATCTCTTTTTCTTTTTGATTCCCCCTTACTAAAATCTCATATTCTTCCCCCTTTTAGCATCATTAAAAAGAGCACAAGCAGGTAATTAGCATAAAGAAGTCTAACACAGTTAGCTCATGCCACATATGTGCACACAACATGACAGAAACGAAAAGCTAGAGGAACACAGCATTGTACAGGAAAAAGAGGAGCTGTTTTATTAATGTTTACAATGGACAGAGTATGACAGGAGTAGTAAAGGTGAATTCCAGCATGCCATCACAAAAAAAAACAAAAACAAAAACAAAACAAAATTCACAAAATATTAGAGCAAAAATAGCTGGACACTAAGAGGATCCTAGGGGACACTAGAAGAAGGAGGCTTGGAAAAAGAGACAGCAATGGTTTCGAGAATCAGGTCCAATCGAGCATTTGTAGACAGCTGTTCTTCAAGCAGTTGTGCCCGAAGTTAATCATTTTCCTTCGTCAGTCGGGCGACTTCTTCATTAACAAAATCAGGTCCATTAACTACTTGACTGAGCTGAGTTTCCAGTGTGGCATTTTGAGCCCTCAACCTTCTGATCTCTTCATAAGCCTTATTTTGAGCGTTGATCAGCTGAGAAATAGTCGAGATGCTTCCACCAACTCTTTCTACACATTCACATTCTTCTAATGTGGTCTTAGAGAAGGTTTTCTTGCGTGTCCCCACTTTGGGATTCCCCATGGGGACCTAGTAGAATCTGAACTCCTGCGTGAGGAAAAAGCCATATGGTAGCCCATGATTTCCACCTTTAAAGTTTGCCACTTTTTGCATATTATGATTGCTAGCAGATTGATTGGGACAAACTCATCAATCGTTTCCATTAAGACCATATTCGATTTTGTAGCAATAGACCACCTCTCAGAATGAGGTAAGAGCACTTTATTGACCAGTTCAAAGAGAAGCTGATACTTAGGAAGTAATACCTTCTTATGCACCTGAAGCATCGAGTACAATGTCTACTACATTTACTAACGCACAAATGTGATCTCCCTCAACGGTGAAGAGAGATGTGTAGAAAGTTTGTACCGTATCTTCGTGCACCAGAGGCATGCTCCCTTCAAAAAAGTGCTCCCATTGCTAAAATTCCACAATCTGCATAATTTGTCTCATACCGGCCATCTCTGAAATTGTTGGGTCAAATGTACAACCCCACAAAACTTTCTGAGTTCTTAATCTCTGCTGCCAAAGACCACTATCAATGGGCATGGTCCTCAGAGTACCAAGTTCTCTAACAGTTTCCCGTTTTCATTTGCTAGATCCTTCAACAGACTTTCCTGTCCAGCTTACTAGCCCCATAACATTATATTCAGACATGGCTTGCTCAACTGGACTTTTCTTAGACTTGCTGCTGCTCTTCACGGATACACCATTTTGTTTCTCAATATTTTCACCGGAAGCTTTATCCACAGACTTTTGAACTTTCATAGATTGTTGCACTATAGAACCAGGTTCCTTTGGAGCATTTTTGTCAATCCCACTTACTGGAGCACTCTTGTTAGTAACACATTCCCCTTGATTCATCAACCTCTTTTTTCTTGTCTTGACACTCCTCCTGCTTTTCTGCAATGTAGACTCAAAACCCTCTTTCTGTTGTGACCTGATAGTGGGTGAGTTGGAGGAGGATTTTAAGAGCATAGGATGATTAGGAGGTGCAAAAGTGGGTTTGCCTGGAAGAGGATCAAGTTCTTAAGTAGGTTTTTCTGGGAACGTCTTATGAGCCAAAGACTCGAGGAGTACTATAGTTCTTACATCGCCTAGGAATGGAGTTTCTTAGCCCTGATACTCCGACAAGAGATATTCTCCTTCATTCAACAGACTCTCTGCAGCGATAGCCATGATGCTATGCGCTGCTTCCTTTTCTAGTGACTCTTTGAGAGTCACTAAGTCCAAAATGAAGGAGTTCAAATACTGATCAGGATCATCCTCAGAGACCTCTGACACTTGAGAGGTGAAACCCCCTAAGTGTTCTTTGATGAGATCAGAGGAGTGACGAGACATAGAGTTCTTAATATACAACAACAACAACAACAACCCAGTATAATCCCACTTAGTGGGGTCTGGGGAGGGTAGTGTGTACGCAGACCTTACCCCTACCCTGAGGTAGAGAGGTTGTTTCCAAATAGACCCCCGGCATCCTTCCCTCCAAGAACTTCCCACCTTGCTCTTGGGGAGACTCGAACTCACAACCTCTTGGTTGGAAGTGGAGGTTGCTTACCATCAGAGCAACCCCTCTTCCCACATAGAGTTCTTAATATATGGGAGAAAAATAGGGTTTGTCAGAAAAGGAAAGACTATAAGAAAAGAGGAGGAACCAGGTGTGGGTAAAGTAGTAATATGAGTGAAATAGTGAAGCTCTAGGGATAATTTCAAGGATGATAGGGAAGTGGGAGTGGTGTTAATGGTGGGAGAGGGAGGCGATTGTTCGATTGCCATTATAGGAGTATTTGGAATATGAGTAGAGTGAGAGAGAGAGAGAGATGAAGAGAGGATCACATCTACACAGAAGAGATGAAGGTTCATGACTTGATGTGAGGGAGAAAGAAAGTTTTATTGGAAGAAGGACTAATGATGAGAAGAGAGAGAAACGGGTTCTGAATAGTTCTGAAAACAGCAGTAGGTTTGTGGAAAAATGTTATCGTGCAGAGAGGATGAAGGGATTTGAAAGACAAGACATGACATGCAGACTTTGAAAAGTCGGATGATGTGGCATTTGAGTTGATTTTGTTAAACAATTTTGAGAAGGCATGCAGAATAAGCACATTACTACTAACCTGTGGTACAGGAACCTAATGCCCGAACATTTTGTTTTTTTTGAAAAAAGGTTTTAGCAGCTCTTCTTTCGCAGTTTATAACTGTACCTTTAGCTTCTATGATCGTCATGTGTGTTTGTTTACCTGCAACGGTATTTATGTGAGTTAGGCTTGGTCAGAAAACACTTTAGCTAACTTTACTTGGCGATGTCTTGCAAAGACAACTTATGGAGAATTAGGTTTTTCATTAGACTCTCATGAAACCATCTTCACCTTGTTTGTTCCAGAATATTCTCTACTTAAGGCTTTGATAAAAATATCTAGAATTTGGTCTTCTGTTCTGAAAGACTTTCCACAGATCAACCCTTTCTCCATATTGACCCTCAGAAGATAATGCCACCCATCAATGTGTTGAGTCCTCTTGTTTTGAACTGCATAGAAAAGATATACCATCAGAAGATACCTCAAGGTTTTCCAGTTGCTGCTCAGTTCATAGGGTTTGAGCATAGCAGGGTGCTTCCGCTACACATTCTTCTTCAGTTGTTAACGAGGCCATTGAGTTTTGCTTCCTTGTCCCCCAAGGGATGATGCATGAACATGGCAAGTGAATTGTTCTAGAGTGTTTTTCCTTTCCACAAGAAAACATATATAGTTAACATCATCATACCCAACAAGATTAAAAACTGTCACATGAGGGGTAATACAGGACCAGGTCCTGAGTTCCCTTAAGGTATCTCAAAACTTCTTTGGGCAGCCTTCAAGTAGGATTCCTAAGGACTTGACTTTGGATTCTATTCTAGAGTGGAGATATAGAAGGGACTAAGAAAAAAATATTTTTTTTTGAATTTTTAATACGTATCTAACTCTAGAATAAAAGGGAGTGATTCAATTGTCACATAGATGGGAGCTTTTGTGTTTCCAGTTTGGTACTGAGGTTTGATTGGTAGGAGAAATTGGGAGGTTAATTTTATTTCCCCACACTCTTTGTTCTGTTGCTTGTGGAGTGCCATGAGCTGCATCTCCACTCTTTCTTCAGCTTCAGTGGTAGTAAGTGAAGTACCAAGTTCCTTGTGAGAAATGGAAGATGATGTTTCATTGTCTTTCACCAGTCTCCTTCATCTTACTCATTATATCAACCTCCCTATTTGAAACCTCAGATATTTCCTAGGGACTAGAGTTAGTTCATCATATTGATCATCACCGTTTCTTCCTTGGTTAGAGGAAGGTGTCTTGTTGAGTACCCCATGAGCACTTCCTTCCACTTAGTGTGCCCTTTGTTGTAGACTTTGTGGCTTTTTCTTTATGGAGAGTATCCCAGAAGGATTCCTTCATTCGCCTTTTGCATTGAACTTCCCAAGCTGGTCCTTCCCGTTGTCGAGAACATGGCATTTTCAGTCAAGAAGATTCTCAGATGAGTTGTCTTTGGTTTTCTTCCATTTGGCAGCTCATAGTGGGTTTTGATTCAGGAGAGACCTGATCATACACCTATACACCAAGTAGAAGGCAGTATTTACTGCTTTTGCCTAGAAATTCTTAGTGATTCCATTATCGATGAGCATTGTCCATGCCATGTCTTTTAGTTCTGTTCTTTCTTTCAGCAATTCTATTTTGTTGTGGAGTCCTTGGTGTTGAGAAGTTGTGTGTTATTCCATTTTTGTTACAAGCTCATCAAATTTTGGCGTTGTCACATTTTGTCCCGTGGTCAGATCTGGTGTATACTACCTTCAATTTTACCTTCACATGGATCTCCTTGATAGAGGACCTTAAACATTTCAAAAGTCTCATCCTTTGTTCTAAGAACCAATGCGTAGGTGAATCATGTATTTGACAGACCACGAACTAGGTCCTTCTCAAGTATCATATCACCAACTTGTAAGGATTCAAAATCAGCAACGTAGATGTTCTTGTTTCCTTTTGGCCACTAAGACCATCTTGTCAGTCACCAGATTGGTAGTTGTGCACTCTTTTGACAAGAACTCTACTTTGTTCCCTTCAACGCAGATTTGAGAGACACTCAGAAGACTGTACTTTAGGCCATCCACATAGTACACGTTCTCATTTGAGTGACAGAGAGATTTTTCAACTTTTCCAGCACTGAGAATGTATCATTTCCTTTATCAATGGATACATTCCTTTCCTGTAGGGCTTTTAGTGAGAAGAAATATATGGTGTTTCCAGTCACGTGCTTTGAGCATCCACTGTCCTTGGTTCATTGCAGTCCGCTTCCTCTCACTGTTCCCTGCACATGCAATTTATAGGTTAGATTTAGGATCCCAAACTAGTTTGGGTCCTTTGTTATGATAAAAGGGGTAGATGAGGAATTTTCTAGTCCATGTAGGCAATATTCGTTTCTTGCGACCGACACCTGGTCCCTTGTTAGTAGTCACTTTGTCAGTAAACACTTTGTTTTTTTGAACAGATTGAACCTTGGCCTGGCAATTTCTTTTGAAGTGCCTATTGTTCCCACAGTGGGTACACAACCAGTTATCAGAAATAGTGATGTACTTGCTGTGAGGGTTGTAAGGAGTTTTCTCCTTTTGGAACCCGATTTCATTACCTGTTTCCACTATTATTCAAATACATGGCAGTCATAGCATCTGAGGACCAGGTCCATTTCAGAGATTTCTGAAGATCAATTTTGACTTTCTCCAATTCAGCTTGAAGTTGCCGATTTTTCTCAAGTTCACCACATAGACGAGTTTTCACATTATTTAATCCATGTTCAAGCTTGATGTGTGTCTCACTAACTACTTCCTTCCCTTTCTCAAGACTCCCAGTCTTATGTTCTCTATTGAGTCCCTCAATGGTTTCCTCTAGGTTAGTGATTATCACTAAGAAATCATCCCTCTCTTGCTCAGTAGCAGAAATGTTTTCTTCTAGGGTGTGTTTCTCCTTGTTGAGACCTTCTATTGTTTTCTTCAAGTCAACCACCACAACCATCAGGTCATCTCTCTTATTTTCTACACTAGTTATCTTTTCATTTAGAGCTTCCTTTCCTTTTTCAAAATTAGATATGGTCTCATTTAGGTCCACTACACAGACCACTAGATCATCTCTAGATTGTTCGGCTTCTCCTAGTTCTAAGGTCAGGATCTCTTTATCATTATCAAGGCTTTAATAAGTATCAATTAAAACATTGGCTAATGACCTTAACTTCTTAGAAGAATAGGATTTTAGATTTCTCTAAACATCCTTGAAATTTACCTCATCATCTTCATCTTCTTCATCCTCATCATATTATGCCATCAGCGCGAACAGTGAGTCATACTTTGTTGCTTTAGTTTCCACTGCTATCATGGAACTGTTTTCTTCATCTGGTTCTCTTTCTGATTCACTAGAGGAGTCTCCCCAAGCAGCAAGAGCCTGCTTCACAATGTTGTCAGCAGCGCTTTTTCGATTGAATCGTTTGTCTGGAACCAGGTTCCTTTTTGCTGCTTTGTCAGCATTTTGTTTGTATTGCTCCTGTTTTGCGAGTGGGCAATTTTTGATGAAATGCCTTGTCTTTCCGCACCTATGACAGAGATCATTGTTCCTTACTTTACTTGAACTGCCCCTCTTTGGTATACCACAATTTCTTCGAACCATCTTTTGAAATCTTTTAGTAAGGTAGGCCATGTCACTATCTTCATCACTTGAGTCACTGCTTTCAGCTTTGAGCACCAGGTTCTTTTCCTTCTTCGGCTCTCTTATTTCACTGTCTTTCTTTCTTTTCATCTCGTATGTCTTCAGATTACAAATCAACTCATCCATGGTTAGAGTTTGTAGGTCTTTAGCTTTAGTGATAGCATTCACCTTACTTTCCCATAAACCAGGTAGAACGCTAAGGATTTTCCTTACAAGCTTTTTTCTGGGAATAACATCTCTAAGTGAATGAAGCTCATTTATGATGGATGTGAATCTGGTGTGTATATCCTGTATAGACTCATCATCCTTCATCCTGAAGAGTTCATACTCTATGGTGAGCATGTCAATCTTAGATTGTTTAACCTGAGTAGTTCCTTTGTATTCAGTTTGCAACGCTTCCCATATTTATTTGGAAGTATCACAAGCTCAGACTCTGTTGTACTCATCGAGTCCTATACCATATACCAAGATTTTCTTACCGCAATAGTTCTTTTCCACAGATTTTCTATCAATATCATGTACTCCTTTCTGTTTTTCGGCACCATTGGTCCAGTTTCTTCAAGCTTCTTCATGGGATCATGTGGACCATTACAAATGATATCCCACAGTTCTGAATCCTCGGCCATTATAAAATCATGCATGCGAGTCTTCCACCGGCCGTAGTACTGGCCATTGAATCTACAAGGTCTATAGGTTGATTGTCCTTCCTCAAAGTTAGGTGGAACAACCATTGAGATCCTTTCTAGGTGTTAACCTTTTAGTAAGAACTTGCTCTGATACCAATTCTTAGTTTGTATGAGTCCACCAAACTGTAAAGTACCTGGTCCTCTATGAGATAATACTGAAAGTGCTAATAAAACTGAAAGTAAAGAAGGCAAGGAATTTTTACGTGGAAAAATCCCACACAAGGGGATCAAAAAACCACGAGTTACACTTGTAGGCTTTTAACTTTAATAACTTGCAATCTCACTATTACAAGCCACTTTGCAATAACCCTATTATAAAGACTTCAACTAACTTGTGATGCTCTCACCACAAGCCACTTTGTCACTCTCTACTAGTAAAGACTTTTACTCACTCTAATTTGTAATAACACTTATTACAAGCCACTTTTCAATAACCCTATTACAAAGACTTCAAATAACTTGTGATTCTCTCACCACAAGCCACTTTATAACTCTCCTAGTTACAAAGAATTTAAACTTATGACTAATCCTAGTCACAACATAAACTCGAAAGTTTACAGATTTTTGGTTTTCCTAAGACAAAGCTTCTAAGAAATCAACATAGGAGATACAATGAAGAACAAATAACAAGTTTACAACTCATTATGGATATACATAAACTCATTAAGAAACTAATCCTTAGTGGAGTGTCTTCTTGTTCTTGACGCACCAGTGACTTCAATGCCGGATGAACACTGTTATGCTTGAGAGAATATCACTGAATGCACAAGTGAAATGTTTTGCCTTGCACCAGGTTGTTATATCAGAAAAGACATCACAATTGATAGTGATGTCAATTCTTGGTGCACGCTTCTTCCCAATGAGAAGTGACTGTTGCACTGTCTGCTGCACAGTCACTTTTGTGCAATTGCATTTCAACTGTAAAGTTGACTTGTACTTTTGTCATAGAACACTAAGGGATCAGGTCCCAGTTGTGTTCCTCTTTTGTAACAGTTGCGAGATAGTCACTTTCTGCTGTTGCGTTCCAGTTGTACAATTGACTTGTACTTCTGTCAGAGAACCCTAAGGGACCAGGTCCCTGTTGTGTTCTTCTTTATAATGGTTGCGGACAGTCATTGACTTGTACTTCTGTCGGAGAACCCTAAGGGACCAGGTCACCAGGTCCCAGTTGTGTTCCTCCCTGTGGTTGTTCATTCATTTGCCGGAGATCAGACTGGACATTATTCAGTTAAAATGTATACCATGCGGGTCAGGTTCTCTATCTAGTTCTTCACAATAAGTTTGTTAGATCATCAAAACATAAGAAGCATAAGGCAAAGACATTGAAAACCCATCAATTTCCCCCTTTTTGATGATGACAAACTTAGGAATTGATATTATTTGTTTAGAGCAGAAATAACCAGATAAGATACCAGAAACTACACAAGTTCCCCCTTAATCTCAGAGCTCTTCTAAAAATCTATTTCCTTCCTTAATCTCAGATCTCTTTTTCTTTTTGATTCCCCCTTACTAAAATCTCATATTCTTCCCCCTTTTGGCATCATTAAAAAGAGCACAAGCAGGTAATTAGCATAAAGAAGTCTAACGCAGCTAGCTCATGCCACATATGTACACACAACATGATAGAAAAGAAAAGCCAGAGGAACATAGCATTGTACAGGCAAAAAAAGGAGTTGTTTTATTAATGTTTACAATGGACTGAGCATGACAGGAGCAGTAATGGTGAATTTCACCATGCCATCACAAAAAAAGAAAACAAAAATAAAACAACAGCCACAAAATATTAGAGCAAAAATAGCTGGACACTAAGAGGATCCTACGGGACACTAGAAGAAGAAGGCTTGGAAAAAAGAGACAGCAATGGTTTTGAGAATCAGGTCCAATCGAGCATTTGCAGACAGTTGTTCTTCAAGCAGTTGTGCCCGAAGTTTATCATTTTCCTTCGTTAGTCGGGCAACTTCTTCATTAACAAAATCAGATCCATTAACTACTTGACTGAGCTGAGTTTCCAGTATGGCATTTTGATCCCTCAACCTTCTGATCTCTTCAGAAGCCATATTTTGAGTGTTGATCAGCTGAGAAATGGTCGAGATGCTTCCACCAACTCTTTCTAAACATTCACATTCTTCTAATGTGGTCTTAGAAAAGGTTTGCTTGCATGTTCCCACTCTGTGATTCCCCAAGGGAACCTTGTAGAATCTAAACACCTGCGCAAGGAGAAAGCCATATGGTAGCCCATGATTCCCACCTTTAAAGTTTTCCACTTTTTGCATATGATCTATTATGATTGCTGGCAGATTGATTGGGACAAACTCATCAAGCGCTTCCATTAAGACCATACCCGATTTTGTAGCAATAGACCACCTCTCAGAATGAGGTAAGAGCACTTTATTGACCAGTTCAAAGAGAAGCTGATACTCAGGAAGTAATACCTTCTTATGCACTTGTTCCCCCTGTTGAATAGCTTGCTCTTTCATGATGGCTCTTCTAAAGTTGACACCACAGACACCTTTGACTGAGGACATTCCTTCGCATGGAATTTTAAGAACTTTCCCAATGCTGAAGCGTCGAGTACATTGTCTATTACATTTACTAACGCACAAATCTGATCTCCCTCAACGGTAAATAGAGATGCGTAGAAAGTTTGTACCATATCTTTGTGCACCAGAGGCATGCTCCCTTCAAACAAGTGCTCCCATTGCTGAAATTCCACAATCTCTATAATTTGTCTCATACCGGCCATCTCTGAAATTGCTGGGTCAAATGTATGACCCCGCAAAACTTTCTGAGTTCTTAATCTCTGCTGCCAAAGACCACTATCACTGGGCATGGTCCTCAGAGCACCAAGTTCTCTAACAGTTTCCCGTTTTCGTTTTCTAGATCCTTTAACAGACTTTCCTTTCCAGCTTACTAGCCCCATAACATTATATTCAGACATAGCTTGCTCAACTGGACTATTCTTAGACTTGCTGCTGCTCTTCACGGATGCACCATTTCGTTTCTCAATAGTTTCACCGGAAGCTTTATCCACAGACTTTTGAACTTTCATAGATTGTTGCCTATAGAACCAGGTTCCTTTGGAGCATTTTTGTCAATCCCACTTACTGGAGCACTCTTATCAGTAACACATTCCCCTTGATTCATCAACTTTTTCCTTGTCTTGACACTCCTCTTACATTTCTGCAATGTAGACTCAAAACCCTCTTTCTGCTGTGACCTGATAGTGGGTGAGTTGGAGGAGGATTCTAAGAGCTTAGGATGATCAAGAGGTGCATAAGTGGGTTTGCTTGGAAGAGGATCAGGTTCTTAAGTAGGTTTTTCTGGGAACGTTTTATGAGCCAAAGACTAGAGGAGTACTATGGTTCTTACATCGCCTAGGAATAGAGTTTCTTAGTCGTGATACTCAGATGAGAGATATTCTCCTTCATTCATCAGACTCTCTGCAGCGATAGCCATGATGTTATGCGCTGCTTCCTTTTCTAGTGACTTTTTGAGAGTCACTAAGTCCAAAATGGAGGAGTTCAAATACTGATCAGGATCATTCTTAGAGACCTCTGACACTTGACAGGTGAAACCCCCTGAGTGTTCTTTGATAAGATCAAAGGAGTGACGAGACATAGAGTTCTCAATATAAGGGACAAAAATAGGGTTTGTTAGAAAGGGAAAGACTATAGGAAAAGAGGAGGAACCAGGTGTGGGCAAAGTAGTAGTAGGAGTGAAATAGTGAAACTCTGGAGATGATTTCAAGGATGATAGGGAAGTGGGAGTAGTGTTAATGGTGGGAGAAGGAGGCGATTGTTTGATTGCCATTATAGGAGTATTTGGAATATGAGTAGAGTGAGAGAGAGAGAGAGAGAGATGAAGAGAGGATCATAGCTACATAGAAGAGATGAAGGTTCATGACTTGCTGTGAGGTAGAAAGAAAGTTTTATTGGAAGAAGGACTAATGATGAAAAGAGAGAGAAACGGGTTCTGAATAGTTCTGAAAACAACGGTAAGTTTGTGGGAAAACGTTATCGTGCAGAGAGGATGAAGGGATTTGAAAGACAAGACATGACATGCAGACTTTGAAAAGTCGGATGATGTGGCAGTTGAGTTGATTTTGTTAAAGAACTTTGAGAAGGCATGCAGAATAAGCACATTACTACTAACCTGTGGTACAGGAACCTGATGCCCGAACATTTTGATTTTTGAAAAAAGGTTTTAGCAGCTCTTCTTTCGCAGTTTATAACTGTACCTTTAGCTTCTATGATCATCATGTGTGTTTACCTGCAACGGTATTGATGTGACTTAGGCTTGGTCAAAAAACATTTTAGCTAACTTTACTTGACGGTGTCTTGCATAGCCAACTGATGGAGAATCAGGTTTTCATTAGACTCTCATGACCCTATCTTCACCTTGTTTGTTCCAGAATATTCTCTACTTAAGGCTTTGATGAAGATATCTGGAATTTGGTCTTCTGTTCTACAAGACTTTCCACATATCAACCCTTTCTCCATATTGACCCTCAGAAGATAATGCCACCCCTCAATGTGCTGAGTCCTCTTGTTTTGAACTGCATAGAGAAGATATACCATCAGAAGATACCTCAAGGTCTTCTAGTTGTTGCTCAGTTAATAGGGTTTGAGCACAGCAAGGTGCTTCCGCTACACATTCTTCTTCAGTTGTTGACGAGGCCATTGAGTTTTGCTTCCTTGTCCCCCAAGGGATGAGGAATGAACATGGAAAGTGAATTGTTCTAGAGTGTTTTTCCTTTCCACAAGAAAACATGAACAGTTAACATCATTATACCCAACAGGATTAAAAACTGTCACCTGAGGGGTAATACAGGACCAGGTCCTGAGTTCCTTTAAGGTATCACAAAACTTCTTTGGGCAGCCTTCAAGTAGGATTCCTAAGGACTTGACTTTGGATTCTATTCTAGAGTGGAGATATAGAAGGGACTAAGAAAAAAATATTTTTTTGAGTTTTTAATACTTATCTAACTCTAGAATAAAAGGGGGTGATTAAATTGTCACATAGATGGGAGCTTTTGTGTTTCCAGTTTGGGACTGAGGTTTGATTGGTAGGAGAAATTGGGAGGTTAATTTGATTTCCCCACACTCTTTGTTCTGTTGCTTGTGGAGTGTCATGAGCTGCATCTCCACTCTTTTTTCAGCTTCAGTGGTAGTAAGTGAAGTACCAGGTTTCTTATGAGAAGTGGAAGATGATGTTGCATTGTCTTTCACCAGTCTCCTTCATCTTACTCATTATATCAACCTCCCTATTTGAAACCTCAGATATTTCCTAGGGACCAGAGTTAGTTCATCATATTGATCATCACCGTTTCTTGGTTAGAGGAAGGTGTCTTGTTGAATACCCCATGATCACTTCCTTCCACTTAGTGTGCCCTTTGTTGTAGACTTTGTGGCCTTTTCTTTGTGGATAGTATCCCAGACGGATTCCTTCATTCGCCTTTTGCATTGAACTTTCCAAGCTGGTCCTTCCCGTTGTCGAGAACATGGCATTTTCAGTCAAGAAGATTCTCAGATGAGTTGTCTTTGGTTTTCTTCCATTTGGCAGCTCATAGTAGGTTTTGATTTAGGAGAGACCTGATCATACACTTGTTCACCAAGTAGAAGGCAGTATTTACTGCTTTTGCCTAGAAATTCTTGGTGATTCCATTATCGATGAGCATTATCCATGCCATGTCTTCTAGTTCCGTTCTATCTTTCAGTAATACCATTTTGCTGTGGAGTCCTTGGTGTTAAGAAGTTGTGTGTGATTCCATTTTTGTTACAAGCTCATCAAATTTTGGCTTTGTCACATTTTGTCCCGTGATCAGATCTGATGTATACTACCTTCAATTTTACCTTCACCTAGATCTCCTTGACAGAGGCCCTTAAACATTTCCAAAGTCTCATCCTTTGTTCTAAGAACCAATGCCCAGGTGAATCATGTATTTGATAGACCACGAACCAGGTCCTTCTCAAGCATCTCATATCACCAAATTGTAAGGATTCAAAATCAGCAACGTAGATGTTGTTTCCTTTTGGCCACTAAGACTATCTTGCCAGTCACCAGATTGGTAGCTGTGCACTCTTTTGACAAGAACTCTACTTTGTTCCCTTCAATGCAGATTTGAGAGACACTCAGAAGACTATACTTCAGGCCATCCACATAGTACACGTTCTCATTTGAGTGATAGAGAGATTTTCCAACTTTTCCAACATCGAGAATTTATCCTTTCCTTTATCAATGGATACATTTCTTTCCTGCAGGGCTTTTAGTGAGAAAAAATATATGGTGTTTCAAGTCACGTACTTTGAGCATCCACTGTCCTTGGTTCATTGCAGTCCGCTTCCTCTCAATGTTCCCTGCACATGCAAATTATGGGTTAGATTTAGGTCCCTTGTTATGATAAAAGGGATGGATAAGGGCTTTTCTAGTCCAGGCAGGCAATATTCGTTTCATGCGACCGATACCTGGTCCCTTGTTAGTAGTCACTTTATCAATAAACACTTTGTTTTCCTGAATAGATTGAGCCTGGCCTGGCAATTTTCTTTGAAGTGCCAATTGTTCCCACAATGGGTACACAGCTAATTATTAGGAACAGTGACATACTTGTTGTGAGGGTTGTAGGGAGTTTTCTCCCTTTGGAACCCAATTCCCTGCCTGTTTCCACTGTTATTCAAATACATGGCAGTCATAGCATCTGAGGACCAGGTCTATTTCAAAGATTTCTCAAGATCAATTTTGACTTTCTCCAATTCAGCTTGAAGTTGCCGATTTTTCTCAAGTTCACAACATAGACTAGTTTTCACATTATTTAATTCATGATCAAACTTGATGTGTGTCTCACTAACTACTTCCTTCCCTTTCTTAAGACTCCCAGTCCTATGTTCTCTATTGAGTCCCTCAATGGTTTCCTCTAGGTTATTGATTATCACTAAGAAATCATCTCTCTTTTACTCAGTAGAAGAAATTTTTTCTTCTAGGGTGTGTTTCTCCTTGCTGAGACCTTATATTATTTTCTTCAAGTCAACCACCACAACCATCAGGTCATCTCTCTTATTTTCTACACTAGTTATCTTTTCATTTAAAGCTTCCTTTTCTTTTCCAAAATTAGCTATGGTCTCATTTAGGTCCACTACACAGACCACCAGATCATCTCTAGATTGTTCAGCTTCTCCTAGTTCTAAGGTCAGGATCTCCTTATCATTATCAAGGCTTTAATAAGCATCAATTAAAACATTGGCTAATGACCTTAACTTCTTAGAAGAATAGGATTTCAGATTTCTCTAAACATCCCTGAAATTTACCTCATCATCTTCATCTTCTTCATCCTCATCAGACTGAGCCATCAGCGCGAACAGTGAGTCATACTTTGTTACTTCAGTTTCCACTACCATCATGGAACTATTTTCTACATCTGTTTCCCTTTCTAATTCACTGGATGAGTCTCCCCAAGCAGCAAGAGCCTGCTTCACAATGTTGTCAGCAGTGCTTTTTCGATTGAATCGTTTGTCTGGAACTAGGTTCCTTTTTGCTGCTTTGTCAGGATTTTATTTGTATTGCTCCTGTTTTGTGAGTGGGCAATCTTTGATGAAATGCCTTGGCTTTTCGCACCTATAAAGAGATCATTGTTCCTTACTTTACTTGAACTGCCCCTCTTTGGTATACCACCATTTCTTCGAACCATCTTTTAAAATCTTTTAGTAAGGTAGGCCATGTCACTATCTTCATCAATTGAGTCACTGCTTTTAGCTTTGAGCACCAGGTTCTTTTCCTTCTTCGGCTCTCTCCTTTAGCTTTAGTGATAACATTCACCTTACTTTCCCATGAACCAAGTAGAACACTGAGGATTTTCCTTACAAGCTTGTTTCTGGGAATAACATCTCCAAGTGAATGAAGCTCATTTATGATGGATGTGAATCTGGTGTGCATATCCTATATAGACTCATCATCCTTCATCCTGAAGAGCTCATACTCTGTGGTGATCATGTCAATCTTGGATTGTTTAACCTGAGTAGTTCCTTCGTGTGCAGTTTGCAACGCTTCAAATATTTCTTTGGTAGTATCACAAGCTGAGACTCTGTTTTACTCATCGGGTCCTATACCACATACCAAGATTTTCTTAGTGCAATAGTTCTTTTCCACAGATTTTCTGTCAATATCATGTACTCCTTTCTGTTTTTCGGCACCATTGGTCCAGTTTCTTCAAGCTTCTTCATGGGAACATGTGGATCATCACAAATGATGTCCTACAGTTCTGAATCCTCGGCCATTATAAAATTATGCATGCGATTCTTCCACCAGCCGTAGTACTGACCTTTGAATCTAGAAGGTCTGTAGGTTGATTGTCCTTCCTCAAAGATAGGTGGACCAGCCATTGAGATCCTTTCTAGGTGTTAACCTTTTAGTAAGAACCTGCTCTGATACCAATTGTTAGTTTGTATGAGTCCACCAAACTGTAGAGTACCTGGTTCTCTATGAGATAATACTGAGAATGCTAATAAAACTGAAAGTAAAGAAGGCAAGAAATTTTTACGTGGAAAAATCCCACACAAGCGATCAAAAAACCACGAGCTACACTTGTAGGCTTTTAACTTTACTAACTTGCAATCTCACTATTACAAGCCACTTTTCAATAACTCTATTATAAAGACTTCAACTAACTTGTGATGCTCTCACCACAAGCCACTTTGTCACTCTCTACTCGCAAAGACTTTTACTCACTCTAACTTGTAATAACATTTATTACAAGCCACTTTGCAATAACCCTATTACAAAGACTTCAACTAACTTGTGATGCTCTCACCACAAGCCACTTTATAACTCTCCTAGTTACAAAGACTTTAAACTTATGACTAATCCTAGTCACAACATAAACTCGGAAGTTTACGGATTTTTGGTTTTCATAAGACAAAGCTTCTAAGAAAGCAAGATAGGAGATACAATGAACAATAAATAACAAGTTTACAACTCAACTATGGATATACATAAATTAATTAAGAAACTAATCCTTAGTGGAGTGTCTTCTTGTTCTTGATGCACCAGTGACTTCAATGCCGGATGAACACTGTTATGCTTAAGAGAATATCACTGAATGAACAAGTGAAATGTTGTGCCTTGCACCAGGTTGTTATATTACAAAAGACATCACAATGGATAGTGATATCAATTCTTGGTACACACTTCTTCCCAATGAGAAGTGACTGTTGCACTGTCTACTACACAGTCACTTTGTGCATTTGCGTTCTAACTGTATAGTTGACCTGTACTTCTATCAGAGAACACTAAGGGACCAGGTCCCAGTTATGTTCCTCTTTTGTAACAGTTGCGAGATGGTCACTTTTTGTTGTTACGTTCCAGTTGTACAATTGACTTGTACTTCTGTCAGATAACCCTAAGGGACCAGGTCCCTGTTGTGTTATTCTTTATAATGGTTGCGGACAGTCATTGACTTGTACTTCTGTTAGAGAACCCTAAGGGACCAGGTCACCAGGTCCCAGTTGTGTTCCTCCCTGTGGTTGTTCATTCATTTGCTGGAGATCAGACTAGACATTATTCAGTTGAAATGTATACCATGCCGGTCAGGTTCTCTATCTGGTTCTTCACAATAAGTTTATTACATCATTAAAACATAAGAAGCATATGGCGAAGACATTGAAAACCCATCACCTAAGGAGTAGGAGTTCAAAACCGTTTCCTATCATTTTATTCTAGGAAACGTGGGGACTATTTATATACGGTAAAAAACAGCGGTTCGATTTTACGATCATGAAAGTGCCTCATAGAGACTGCCCCCAGAAGGCTCGAAGCTTAGCTCGGGGCTCCAACCCCGAGGGTTCCCAGTGATCGACCTTGAGGGTTCTCAGTGATCGACCTTGAGGGTTCTCAGTGATCGACCTCGAGGTAGCATAAAAAACGATCGGCCTCGATTTAATGTAAATCAGCGGCTACGGTGGATCGATGTGAGGTTCCCAAGGTATGTAACTAGAGCTGACAAAGTCTATTAGGCTAGTCCAAACCCGTATTATGGCATTAAATAGTTGTACCAGCCCTATATCTTTGTAATAAATGCATTTGTACTATGTTGGGATTCCCCCTCATATATAAAGGGAATCCTTGTCATTTTGTAAGGGGGATCTGATACACAATATTAAATATACAAGAATATTCTCTCTGCTCCCTAACTTAACATATTCTCTTGTTCTCATTATTTACGTTTATTGCTTACATTTATTGTGTTCTATTTATTGTTCTTCATTTATTGCTCATTATTAGTCATAAAGAGCTGCTATTAAATTTATCATAACTGTTAATCCTCCATCGACTGCCTTTAGCAGGGCATCCGAATCGACCTCGAGGTCCCGTATACACAAGCTCGAGGCTTTAATTTCCAGCCATTCGGTTTGATTATTATACTATCTACAACTTATTATCTTATTTTTTCTAATCTTTCACTTAGCATCTATTGCCTAACAACTAGCATAAAAATAGATCATATATTTTTAGAACCACAAAATCAAATCTAATTGTTACTACCATTTTCAAGGTAAACACATGTAACATGCATTTTTTATGAGTGACACCTGGTCCCTTTTCAGCAGTTACTCTCTCAGCAAAAACTTTGCTTTTCTGCAAAGACTGAACCCTGGCTTGGCAATTTTCTTTAAAATACTCATTGTTCTCACAGTGTGTACATAGCCAATTATTGGGTACAGTAGCATATTTGCTTCGGGGATTATAAGGAGTTCTCTCTTTTTGAAATCATATTACCTACTTGGTACCACCATTATTAACATACATGGCAGTAATAGCTTCCGAGGACCAAGTTCATTTAAGGGACTTCTCAAGATCATTTTTTACTTTTTCCAGTTCTGTTTGGAGCTGCCTATTTTTCTCAAGTTCAGCACACAAACTAATTCTGACAGCAATTAACTCTTTTTCAAGCTTAATGTGTGCCTTACTAGCTACCTCTTTCCCTTTTTCAGAGTTTCTATGCCTACACTCAGCTCCAAGTTCCTCTATTATTTCCCTTAAGTTTATAATCATTACTAAAAGGTCATCTCTCTCTTGCTCAATAGCAGCCACTTTCTCCACTAAGGATGGTTTCCTTTAAGTCAACAACTACAACCACCAAATCATCTCTTTCATGTTCTGCACTAACTATTTTTTCAGTTAGAACCACCTTTTCATTCTCCAGATTGCTTATGGTTTCCTTCAGGTCAACTACACACACTACCAAATCATCTCTAATTTGTTCAGCTTCTCCTAGTTCTATGGTCAAAGCATCTTTATCATCTACAAGATTATGATAGGCATCAATTAATACATTTACTAATGACATGAGTTTCTTAGGAGAGTAGGATTTCAAATTTATCTGAACATCCCTGAAGTTTACCTCATCATCGTCATCATCTTCATCATCGTCTGATTGAGCCATCAAAGCAAATATTGTATCATATTCATTTCCTTCACTTTCAACTGCCATCATGGAACTATAACCTACATCAGTTGCTTTTTTTAGACTCACTGGAGGAATCTCCCCATGCTGCAAGATCTTGCTTCACAACATTGTCAGCAGATCTCTTCCTTTTGAAGTGTTTGTCAGGAACTAGGTTCCTTTTTGTTGCTTTATCAGGGTTGTATTTGACGTGTTCTTGCTTCATGAGAGGGCAATCATTGATGAAATGCTCTGTATTTCCACATTTATGACAGAGGTCATAATTCTTTGGTCTGCTGGAGTTGCCCTTTTTTAGTATTCCTCCATTTCTTTTAATCGTCTTCTAAACCTTTTGGTTAAGTAAGCCATGTCACTGTCCTCCTCACTTGAGTCATTGCTTTCAACTTTGAGTACCAGGTTCTTTTCCTTCTTTGATTCTCTTCTTTCACTGTCTATTTTCCTCTTCACTTCGTAGGTTTTCAGATTTCCAACCAACTCATCTGTGGTCAGCTCCTGCAAGTCCTTTGCTTTAGTGATAGCATTCACTTTACTCTCCATGAACTAGGCAGGATACTGAGAATTTTCCTCACGATCTTGTTCCAGGGAATGATTTCACCAAGTGAGTGTAACTCATTTGTGATGGAAGTGAATCTTGTGTGCATGTCTTGAATAGATTCATCGTCTTTCATCCTAAAGAGCTCATACTCAGTAGTAAGCATATCAATCTTAGATTTCTTTACTTGAGTGGTTCCCTCATGTGCTGTTTGCAGAGCTTCCATATCTCCTTGGCAGATTGACAAGCTAAGATCCTGTTGTATTCATCCGGTCCTATGCAACACACCAAATTTTCTTGGAACAAAAATTTTTCTCCACAGCTATCCCAGCTGCATCGTTGTATTCTTTCTTGGTCTTTGGCATCGTCACTGGAGGATCTCCGACCTTCTTTGTTGGGACATAAGGACCATCACATATAACATCCCACAACTCAGAATCTTCAGCCATGATAAAATCATACATTCTTGTCTTCCACCACCCATAGTATTGCCCATTGAACCTGGGTGGTCTATACGTAGACTTATATATATATATATATATATATATATATATATATATATATATATATATATATATATATATATATATTCTTAACGGGTTAACGCAGCCATAAGGATCCTTCCTAGGTATTAGCTTGGTAGAAAGAACCCGCTCTGATACCAATTGACAGAATATATGAGTCTACCAAACTATAGAGAGACCAGGTCCTCTATGAGTTTCCACTGAGAATGCTAATGAAACAGTAAGTAAATAAGACAGGGAGTTTTACGTGGAAAAATCCCAGCTCAAGGGGATAAAAAATCACGACCTACACCGGTAGGATTTCAACTTCACTATGAGCAACTTTAGATTACAACCTATGTAATCTAGGAATTAAACTCTTAATCCCTCACTAACTTGTAATACACCTATTACAAGCCACTTTGCAATACACATATTACAAAGACTGTGACTTATGACTAACTCTAGTCACGATACAAACACTAAGAGGTCGTTTGGTAGAGTGCATAATACAAAATAATGCTTGCATTAGTTTTGTGTATTAGTAATACCTTGTTTGGTATACTTTTTCAACATATGTATAACTAATACAAGCATTAGTTATACATCCTATTTGGTATTATCCTGTGTGTAGCTAATGCATAGCAAAACCATGGTATTACTAATACCAAGGCTATCAATGCATGCATTAGTATGTCTAAAGACCAAATTGTCCTTAAAATCCCTTAAAACTAAAGAATATAGAGGGCATTTTTGTAAACAACTAATTTTTTTAAAAATTATGCAATGCATTTTAATTTTTAATACACCACACCAAACAATATATAAAAAATAATCTCTGCTTAACTAATGCTTGCATTACTAACACATGCATTACTAATCCCTGCATTACTAATATACCATATTCAGCATTATTCTTATACACCCTACCAAACGACCCCTAAGGGTTTATGGTTTTACAGGGGGTTCCTAAGCAACACTTCTAGATAAGCAAAGTAGGAATTACAATGAAGAACAATTACAAAGTTACAACTTAATTAAGGACATACAGATATTAGCTCTAGGAATTGGTCCGTAGTAGTGTTAAACTTTGTTCTTGATGCACTTGAGAATTGAATGCTTGAATGTTAGATGCTTGAATGCTTGAATGAATTCTCAAATGTTCAAGTGATGTTTTGTTGTAATACTCTTGTTAATACAACTTGGATGACATCACTTGAATGATGTAATCACTTGGTTGTTCAAAAGACAAGTAACTGCAGAACTGTGCTGCACCATTTCTGTGTACAGTGCAGGCAGTCACTTTTCAGATGTACACAGTTGACTTTGTACTGCTGTCAGAGAAATACATGGGTATCAGGTCCCTGTGTTGATTCTCTATCTTCTGAAGTTGTAGCAATTCACATTAGATGGAGTCCGTTGATTTGCGATGTGTACCAAGTGTGTCAGGTTCCTTATCTAGTTCTTTGATAGTAAGTTTGTTAGATCATCAAAATATAAAGCTAAGGCATTGTAAACCCATCATAAAATATTCAACAATAAAATTATGTAATATAAATATTGCTAATTAAAAAGTCATAATAAAAATAAACATAATTTAAAAGTACTAAGTCATGCTAAAATAAGAAAAACAAATAAAGGAATATTAGTTACATGACTAAACGCTAAAGAAAAAATAAAAATAGATTATGTGTTTTTATCTAAATCATTGCAAAATAAAAAATAGATATTCAATATGTTGTCGTTCTTAGTATTGAATTGAATTTCTTTTGTTAGCATTAGTATTGATATGATTTTGGTTTGGGCTTTTGTTAGCACTATTTAAATTACTAATATTAATGGTTATAAAACTTATTGGAACATTCAAAAGTTCTAAGTCCATACTTGAAATAATAATACATTAAAGATAAAATTATGAAAAAGTTTAAGAAATATTTATAAATTACATCACAATAAGTATATTTATGTATTAAATATATCTAAAATTTCTATATTTGTAATGTCGGGTTGGTTTGGTTTCGGTTTGACTTTCTCTAATTAAAACCAAACCAAATGAATTATGGTCAGTTATTGTTTCCAATATCAAACCAAACCACAGTCAGATTTTTTTCTTTTGTAAGCACCAATTGGTTTGGTTTGATATTGGAAACAATAACTGACCATAATTGGTTTTGTTTGGTTTTAATTAAATAATATATATGCATTGCCGTGTAGAAAATATATATACAATTCGGTCCAACTAATTACAGAATTAATTTGTCCTTTACTGTTATTGCTAAAACAAACAATCAAAGTTTTTCCTGTTGATTTTGCATGAAGTCGATTTTTTATGCTTTGGTCTCATTATATCATCTAGCGAGACCATCTCACTATACAGAGCTAGGCTCGAGTGCGAATCAATTTATATATTTTAATATCGAACAGATGTGATATTCATGACTTGAAATTTATTCGGTAAATATATGTAAATCTTTTCATAAACATTAGGCGATATATAATCTGGGAAATGATAAGTAACTTGATCTCACAATTTAAAATTTACTGATAGTGAATTGTTTTTCCCACTGTCAGTATACAATACATATATACATATAATTTAAATCCTCCTTCACTAATTAAGTGCAAAGAAATTTCAATATATTCATAAGTACTGGTCTTGGGATAATGATTCGTTTCAATCAAGGAGTAGAAGTTTAATCAATCATCTCTGCTACTGCAGATTGATTTTATGTCTTCTTGCTGCTTTTTATATCACCATAGAAGTAGGAAATGAATCCCCATATAGAAAGTGCAAGAGAAATACCTTTTTCTGCTGTGAATTTTTCACCATAAAAAATGACGGTTAATACTTCACTAATAGGAAGTAGAACAGTAATCAAAATGGCAGAAACCAGAGACGAAGAAGAATAGACAACTCCAATGGCGCCTAAGAAGAAGCATTGCCAAATAATTGCAGATCATACTATAACTATATAATATCTTCCTTCTCCAAGTTCAAATGCTTTTGCCTCCTGTGAAATCGCCTGCAAGTTTAACTACTTATTAACGAACACCCGTATAATAATCTATTGCCATGTCCAACTAACAAGTTTTTTTCCCACATAATCTGATCAGCTAAAAAATATGTATAAATACGGTTCATAATACGTGAAATTAGTAACTTGAAAAAGAAAAACTTACAACCTTCTACAACAAACTAAATTAAACTGATAGTGTAAATATTCTTTGTTATTGTCAGTGTATAATTGTATACTATAAATTAGCTTATATATGACTTTAGCCTTAAAATTGTACTTGTCATGCCTATATATATTAGCCAATGCTCAATTTTATTATCTGATGTCCTGACTCTCTCTTTCAATTCGACTGAAAATTGGTTACTTCTGTTCATGTTTTCAACATTAGAACAATAAGAAATGAACTCTTTAGATACTTTGTAGATCTTTACCTAAAGCCCACAGATATAAAAAGGATAAGAAGAAAAGATGAAATGCTTTAATATACCCTAATATGGGACTTCATCTCGATGCAAATACCGAACATCGAGTAAAGATAAAAATTAAAACAAAAGTTTACAAATATATACAAGCTTGAGCCAGATTCTTTTTCATGAGTTAAGATGTGAAAGAATCTTTTGCTTTTTTGCGATGATATTTGCATTAGGATTTCTTGACTGGTATAACATCATACTAAAATTATGTGACTAATTCATCTAAAAGTTTAAGCTGTTAGAAAATTCATACTTAAAATTTATTTTGTCTCGACAATACATACATATACTAATAAGAACAATTGGATACCAATATACCTAAATTTACGCTACCATGTGTATATTTGTGCATTTTACCGTGTCTCTGTGTGTGTGCAACTTAGCCAGAATGATTTGATTTTTGGGACAGCTTAATTATAATGAATAAATGATTACGTTCAAGTTGCATATATAGTACGTACGTAAAATAGAGCACAACAAATAGAGAGAAGGTAAAACGGAGAGCATTCAAATTCATAACAGAGAAATTATATTACCTGAAAGTCTTTGTTTATTATCATTCCAATTGTGCAAACCACAGTAGCAAAAAAGCAATACACAGCTTGAATCTGCAACACAAGTGTGTAAGTGTCCATCTCATTGCCTTCTTGTATAACAACTCAAACAAAGGCAAAATAAGCCCATACAAAGCTGCAGCTCCAAGTGTCAAGACAAACCCTAAAATATACTCCTTTTTCGACTCGCCTTTCGGCCGGTCACCTTTCACGTGGAGAGCCAGTACAATCGCGCCAAGTGTCAGAAGAAAAATGGAATTGATGGAGTATGCAGAGAACTTTTGTTTCACACGGATGAAAGCAAAGGCGGCCGTGAAAGCTAAGTAAGTTGTGAAGCAATGAGAAGTGCTGATGTGGAGACGGGTAATTTCGCCATGCCATAAGCGTAGAGATAGTTGTAAATTCCGCTTAGGATTCCTATCCCGATGGCAGATATAAAAATCCGAGGAGTCATCAAAATAAGCTTTGTATTATTGTTACTATTGTTATTGTTGTTATCGTTATTTTGTACTGTCGTTGCTATTCTACTTGGGATTTGCGACGGTTGAAATAAGAGATGGTTAAAGGGATGAGAATAATTTGCCAAGCACTAGTTTGTAGCCAACTTGATAGCCAAATTCTTGGCCACTAGTTTGTAGCCAACTTGATAGCCAAATTCTTGGCCACTTTTGCCTCCTTTGATGAAGTAAAGGCGCAAGATCAAAGGGCCACCACAATTTCCTATAGCTAGAAATATACAGTTCATAACTAGAAGAAACTTCTTCATTTTTAAGTTTACTTTAGGTTCCATTTTCTATGTAGAATTGAATATTTTGAGTAGTACTATATAATGTGGGAACATATATAGTTGTTTCGTCTTTGAGTTTTCGATCGACTATCTCAACAGAGACGGACCTATGTATATTGGTCATCGAACTCCATAAACTTTGATCGAAATCTTGTATATGTATATGTATATACCTTTGAAAATGGTTAACTAAAATCTCTTAGCACCCGAAATACTAAAAGTCTTTAGAGGACATTGGTTGAACAGAATACTATATTCCACCACATTAAAATCCTGAGTCCGCCTCTGTGTTGTGTGTCAAGGTTTCAACCTTATTGTCCTCATAATTTCGTTTTCCTATTTTCCTTTTCATTGTTGGGAAATAAATTTTCAACCAACGATATGAGGAAAATGACGGATATTCCGATGTCTGCTTAATAGTTCACTTCAGTGACCATTTTCTCGTCGGAAATATTTGTCGGTCTTCCGACAGATTATTCTCTGTTGGAAGATCCTTGCAAATTCGGTAAGTTCTAATAGTAAATCTATCTTACATTTAAATGAATTGACAATTAAATACATTGCAAAAAGACAATTTTTTTCCTTTCATGGTGTGAAAAGAAAATTAACATACAGAAATATTCGCACTAAAAATGTTAATTTCAACTGATGCTGACTACAGCTTGTTATTTTTGGAAAATGTCCAAACTTCAACTGATGCTGACTACAGCGTGTTAATTTTGGAAAACGTCTAAAATTGATTATTCAATCTTTATAATCTATAATAATCATATGAGTTGGACGTTGAGTGCGACTAGGCTTGATCTAACCCCGTATATATATATTCCACGATAAATTAAACCATAAAAATTTTAATTAATTCAGACAACGAAAACAACAGCCTTCACACACAATATGTTTCTTGAACTCCCAAGTCACGAAAAACTCCCTTAGGGAAGTTCTCCCAAGTCACGAAAAACTCCCTTAGGGAAATTGAAAGTCATACTTTAACGGCTGAAAAGACAAAAAATAAAAATCATATTTAATCCGCAAACATCAGATGCTATTATGGCTGACATTCGAATTAGTCGTATCAGTAAATTTCGAAGATCAAATTAAAAATTCCACCTAAAAGATCATATTAGCATGCAAAGTTGATTTTTTATTTTGCGTTAACAAGAAAACAACACAACTACTACGGGCGTTGTAATGGAGCTAATGCTGTTAGATCTTTAGTTAAACAAAAACCTACTAGCAGAGGCGGATCTAGGATTTAAACTCTATGAGTTTAACTTTTAAGATTTTTAACATTAAATCCATTATATTTTTAAAGTTATGTTTCAAATATATTATTTTTATAATTTTAATAAATTTTTACACATAAATTTCTACTCCGCATCAAAAATTATGGATTTAATTGAATCCGTAACTATCACATTGCATCCACCTCTGCCAACTAGCATTATTCTTACAAATTACAAACTCTCCTTGTAAAAAAAAAGTTTGTTAAATTCATATCCTTTGGTGGAAAAATCAATTGTTTGGTACAAACTAGGGGTGTACAAAGGAAACCGACAAACCGCACCAACACGATAATCCAAGTCAAACCGAGAAAAAAAAACCCGATTATAATTTGGTGTTGGAAAAAAAACCCAACCATAATTGGGTTGGTTTGGTTTTAACTAAAGAAAGTCAAACCGAAACCAAACCAACCCGACATTACATATATAGAAATTTTAAATATATTTAATATATAAATATACCTATTGTGATGTAATTTATAAATATTTCTTAAAAAATTTCATAATTTTATCTTTTAAGGTATTATTTCAAGGTTGGACTTAGAACTTTTGAATGCTCCAATAAGTTTTATAGCCATTAATATTAGTAAGTTAAATAATGCTAACAAAAGCCCAAACCAAAATCAAATCAATACTAATGCTAAGTAAAGACATTCAATTCAATATTACGAATGGGAATGTATTGAATATGTATTTTTTATTTTGCAATAATTTAGATAAAAATGCATAGCCTATTTTTATTTTTATTTAGCGTTTAGTCATATAATTAATACTCCCTTATTAATCTATTTATTTTAGCATGACTTAGTACTTTTTGATTATATTTTTTTTATTATGGCTTTTTAATTAGCAATATTAATATTACATAATTTTATTGTCTCTATTGTTGAATATTTTAGGATAATGTCATGACACATCTCATATTTTATATTATGTTATTGGAAAGTACTTTGTATAGTTGTATCTTACTAGGATCAAAGAAATATTTTTATCAAACGTTATATGTTTTGTTCTACGAAGATTTTACCGAAAAAAACCCGAAAATCCCGAATAACTCGAAAACCCGAGAAAATCCGAGATTGAAAAAATCGAGTTTTATTGGTTTGGTTTGGTCTTTAGATTTATTAACCCGACACAATTGGTTTGGTTTGGTAATTGTAAAATTCGAACCAACCCGGCCTATGTACACCCCTAGTACAAACTATCATCCATTATGTGTACCGTATATGCTCAAGTTTGGATTATACAAATAGAAATAGGGATGTACATGGATCGAATTGGTTCGGTTTCTATCAAAACCAAACCAAATAAGCTACTATATCGATTTAGATTTGTTCGGTTTTGTTGGGTTTTTTGAAATTTTTGTTACACGAATATTATTTCAATCTTACTTTGTTGAATTTTTTATAAGTAAATATATGTTTAGTAAATATTTAAAAAATTAATAAACATATGATTTATCAAAATATTATTCATATGGGAGAATGTTTTTAGTAACACGTGATAATTATTTTTTTAGTCGTCTGGCAATAATTTTTCCTTGATGTACACTTTCAAGATTAACCGAATTTAATAATTCAACATAAAATTCAATATGATATAACCTAAATAATAATATATTCTATATTTAATTTTAAATTATCGAAATACCACTTCCAAATCAAAAAAGATATAAGAATTTAATAAATCTTGACACATGAATAAGGAAGAATAAAGATATTGACCCATTTCAGTAACACTTGATAATAAAGTGATCATACAACCCATTATTTAAAGTTAATAAAATTGGAGCACTTTATATTCTATTAAATATTACATCCCATAACCAAATCCAAATATTTCTAGACATTTTTTTAAGAAAATTCTATATAAAGTCTTAAAAGTATATACAAAAATTATATATTTATATGTCGGTCTGGTTCGAATTCTTTTACTCAATATTAAACCAAACCTAATAGGAATTTTTAATCGGTTTGGTTTAATTTTCCGGTTCTGTTTGTATACTCCTATATACAACTCAAGTTCACGGTACGTATTGAGAATCCTTTATCTTAACAGACCTCACAAATTTGTTCCTTGAGCTTGCCATTATTGAGTTTAAAAAGAATGCATATCACGTGATCTTGTGTTATTCCTTATAAAGCTTTTAATTTTCCTTTTCTATTTAGATATTAGATTCGTCTAAAATGTCGATCTTTATCATTTTTCAAAGCTTGCCGGAGCCTATCAGTCGTTATTTTTGACCCGCCCTCCGTCGTTGGGCGTGACACTTACGTATGGCAACAAAAATATCGTTTGGCTTTTCGTTTTTTTTTTCCATCTCTTTTTCTGTTATTTTTATGCTTGGGCCATATGATTTCCTAAAAGAAGAAAGAAAACGCAGAAACTTTATAAGCTTACTTTCATTTAGAGGATGTTTGGCTAAGCTTATAAGCTGGTCAAATTGACTTATAAGTATTTTTTGGTTTATCTATGCGTTTTGTAAAATTAAAAGTGCTTATAAGTTAAGTGTTTATAAGCCAAAAGTCATAAGTTAGTCTCCCCAACTTATCAAATTTCAGCTTATAAGCACTTTAAGTTTAACCAAAATATTTACTATTCTATCCCTAAAATACTTCTTTTTAAAACAAAACTCTTTGTATACCTAGTTCTTCAGCTACTTATTATTAATTTTAACATCTTTATCCAAATATGTAACTACTTATTTTTTAAATTAACTTCAACACTTAAAAGTGATTTTCACCGTCTAATGCTTGTCAACTATTTTAATAGTATGTTTAGCCAAAGAGGCTCTTAGTTCTATAATCTTTTGCCAAATTGACATTCTTTTTGCATTTCTTTGGTTTTGTGACATCACTGCGTCACGCTGAAAAACTTTCTGACTATTCATTTTCCTTTCATCTTTATCATCTTTATTGACCAAATATAGTCATATAATACAAAAACAAAAAGACGAAACTAGAGTCTAAAATAGGATAAATGATATTTTGTCAATAAATTGTGTTTGGAAAGGATGGAAAAGAAATGAAAATGGAGGATGGACAAAAATATTACTCCCTTTGCATTCTAATTTATGTGAACCTGTTTGACTGGATACGGAGTTTAAGAAAAAATGAAGACTCTTGGAATTTGTTGTCCTAAACAAGTCAAAAAGGGACCGGAGTATTTGTGTGGTTATAAAAGCTTCTCATTAAGGGTAGAATTGTAAGTTTAAGCTAAATTGTTACCAAATTTAGAAAGGAATCATTCTTTTTGGAACGAACAAAAAAGGAAATAGGTTCACATAAACTGAAACAGAGAGATTATCTAAATGAAGAAAAGAAAGAAAATGTCACTTCTGACCGTACCAAAATTTAGATTAAACAGGATCATCATTTTTAGAGTCCGAAACTTTTTTGATGCTTTTTTGGACAAAAAACACGTTTCTAATGTTAAAAAAAATGTTACGTAATTACGTAAAACGTAGTACTATACTGCGTTTTACTTTCACGGAAATTTGGGCGTTAAAGTAAAACACAGTGTAGTACTGTCTTTTATTTTTAAAATTTTTTTTTTACTAATTCGCAGTACTATACTGCGTTTTACTTATAAGCAGTACATCACATTTGTTTTTTTTGTAAAACGTAGTATAATAATGCGTTTTACCTTAAACGTACTATTATACTGCGTTTTACTCTGATTTTTGGCCCCACCAATTAACTGACATAACAATAATTCAAATACATAAAACGTAGTATTGTACTGCATTTTATATAGAAAATTTCTCGGACTTACCTTATTTAAAGGCGTTTCAATTTTATGAAAATCCATTCAAACTTACGTTCATACTTCTCTCTTATTCTTATCAATCATTTTTTTACAATGTCTGAAGTGCCAAAAATAAGGGTTTCACTATATTAGGGGGTGTGAGGTTGTGCTGGAGAATAACTCTATCAGGTATAGCTCACGTCCACAGTGTCATGTTAAATTGCCGCTTACTATGGAGTACGATAAATTGGTATCGTTGTTACGTACAAAAATGAGTGATAGGAGGCATTCGGTTAACCTTAAAGTAACCGGTAGATTTCCGTATTCAGTCACTCCGCAGGGGTTTGCTTATTATTCTGAGTTTAACATCGAGGATGATGAAACTCTTAGAGATTTTTTTGCGTATTCCGGATGAATACAGGGAATTTATTGTAATAAAATTATTGAAAATGTATGTCAAAGTGGAAGACGTTCCCAATAATGAGGGTGTGCATAGTAGGGATAACCCCCAGTCATCGGGTGGTTATTTTGGAGCAGTTTTTGCCAGACAGATTGCTGATGAAAGAGCTTGCCTTGATTTAAACTTGTCACCACCGGCGAATGAGCAGCCACAAAATAATTTTTCAACTTTATATAATCAACAAGACGACTTGTAAACTTCAATTTTACTACGCTTTAGCGATGTTTATTTTATGTTTTAATTAGATTTGTATTAACACTCAAATTTTTCATAGGGGGTACCGTCCGGATATGAATTTTACAAGTTATGACCCCGCCCCTAGTTGGAATATGCGTAGTTCTGGAGTATTGGACCATGGTGGTCCATCTGGGAGTCATCACCAACAAGAAAATATCCATCATGAAACGTCAAGACAGTACGACTTGTAAGTAAAGTGATATAGCTATATCTAAAGTATTTATCTAGTTGGGTAACTTATCATTTTGTTCTTTATGTGCAGTGAAAACGAGCTTCTTGAAGCTCCTGACCTCACACAGTTGCCCATAGACGACGTATTTACTCGTGATTTGGCAGATGCGCAGAGTCAGGAAGATGATAGTGATTATGACAACAATGCGGATGAGTCTGGGAATGACACACCCTTCCATGATGAGGGTGATGATGAAGAGGAAGTGAATATTGAACCTGAGCTGACGAGGGAGCATGTTCCTCCACCTCTCGCTAGACCAAGAGTGTACGAGTCCCACGTGCCATTTCATGAGCGGAATATTCGCTACCTTGATAATTTTCCAAGTATGCTGAACGTGGATGCCCTCACAAGGGATGATGATGAATTTCGGTCAGCGATGTGGGATGAGTCTAGACCAGTTGTTCTGACAAAGGGCATGTATTTCCCCGATAAAGCTCGCCTAATTAGGGCTGTAAAAATCTACAGTATAAGAGAGTGTCGTGAGAGACGGTAAGTGAGTCAACTACGGAGAAATACAAGGTTGTATGCCGTAGAGACTTTATGGGTTGTCACTGGATGTTGCGTGCCACCAAGAAGAAATCAGGTTTGTGAAAAGTGGGTAAATTTATTAGCGAGCACAAATGTGAAATGGACGCATACAATGAGAATCACTTCAACTTGGATGTGGACTTGATTTCTCTTGTCTTGATTCTATATTTGAAAGTGTCCATTAGGTTCAAGATTAAAGAGTGTATTACAGCCGTCCACCAGGAGTATGGTTGTACTATAACCAAAAGAAAAGCATATCTCGGTCGCAAACGTGCCTTTGAACTTATTTATGGCGACTGGGATAAGTCTTTTTCAAATCTGCCCAGGTACATAGCCGTACTGCAATACTTTAACCCCGGGACTGTTGTTGAATGGAGGCGTGAGCGGAGTTCGGACAGACCTAAATATATTTTCAACTATGTGTTCTGGTCATTTAAACAAGCAATTGATGGTTTTGTGCATTGTCGTCCTGTTATTTCCATAGACGGTACTCATGCCTATGGAAAATATGATATTAAGCTTTTGATTGCAGTTGCAGTAGATGCCAATGGGCAAATATTTCCACTAGCTTTTGCCATATGTGCTAATGAAAGCGAAGAGACGTGGACGCTTTTTTTGAACCACTTGAAGTAGCACGTTGTCAAACAGCGTTCAGGTATTTGTCTAATATCTGATCGGCATGGTGGTATTTTAAGTTCTGTATGTCACTTGCCTGAATGGCAGGAACCATATGCATACCAACGTTACTATGTGTGTCACCTGAAGGCCAATTTCCAGAAGAAATATCCTGACAAGGCCTTGCATGACTTAATGTGGATGGCTGCAACTGAACACCAGCAATGCAAATTCACGAGGTGCATGGAAGCGATCCGGCAGTTAGAACCACGAGCCTATACTTGGTTGATAGGGCATGAGCTTCATATGTGGACATTGCATGCTGATGGTGGCAGACGATGGGGAGCCCTCACTACAAATGTGTCGGAGTCATTCAACGGCTTGTTGAAGTCTGCCCGTGGTCTGCCTGTCACTGCCATGGTCCGCATGACATTCAAACAGAGTGCAGAGAGGTTTGTTGAAAGGCATGCAGCTGCATCAGCATTGATAGACCGGGGTGTTCAATTTATGCCAATACCCATGAGAAGATTTGAAAGGTCCAGGAGGCGAGCACAGTGGCATTCATTTCTTCAGTACGATCATGAATGGGGTGTTTTTGAAGTTAAGACCGCTATCCGCGGACACCGTGGGAATAATCTACAGACGGTGAATGAAAATAGAAGGTTATGTTCATGTGGGAAATGGACCATATACCACATGCCGTGCGCATATGCGTTGAAGTGCTTTCAACAAGTTGGATATGGGGCAACAAACTATATTGATAGGCAATACAGTGTTGCTGCATACGTAGACACGTATAGTGGGAAGTTGCAGCCATTAGGTGCTGAGCATTATTGGCCGCCGGAACCTTTTAAGATGGTATGTAACAAGGACTATTTGCGCAAGCTGCAAGTACAAAAGAGAACGCGTATACGGAACCAAATGGATGTTGGTGACACCGTTTATGCGCGTAAATGTGGCATATGCTCACAAACAGGACACGACCGTCATAAATGTCCTTCAGGTGGTGTGCGTGGCGGTGGTAATCCGGCTCCTGATGCAAGTTCGTCGAATGTACCCAACTATCAAGGATACCCCTAGTCTTTTGTTTTGGTATTATTTTTTGTAATACGTGTTTGTACTTGTGTATGTTGCAATATATATCAAATAAATTTAGTACACATACATGCCATACACTTCAATACATGCCATACATGCCACTTCAATTAAAATAAAACATTACTACAGCACAAACACAAACATAACAGGCCAACATAATAAAAATACATGAAATATGAAAAATATACTAAACGCATACATGCCAATGTTTAGTGCCGGTTGCCATTTATTCTCCGCTCCAACCACTTAAATCATTCTTCTATTTGTTCTTTTTCTTCTTCTACCTCTTTCAGTTTCGCCTTCACCTCTGCAAGTTCCCGTTTATATTTTTTTTTACGTTCCTTTTGTGCTTCACAATTCCATTGTGCTTTCCATTTTTCTTCTCCCACCTCCTTCAGTTTTGCCCTCATTTCTACAATAATTCTATCGCTTTCTCTTTCTGTTTCCGTTGGCATAAACACATATTATGAAGAAACTGCAGTTGTTCTCTGTAGCATTCCTGATAACATGGTTCATCAACCCATTCCTCAAAATCACAAATAGGTTCGCCGGGAACCTTGTATAACTAGTTCATACAGCACCGTAGCGGCGTCCAACTTCACCACCGTCCCAATAATTTTGCATCGAGCATTCTTTTCCACAGTTACACTTTGGTGGACGAAGAGGTTGAGCCATTTAATGAAATATTTGCTTTTAGTAAAAAAACCTTACTTTTAATAAAATATTTGCTTTTACTAATTTTTGAGCACACAAAATAACTACAATGAGGCCGTTATTTATAGGCGGGATTTAATATATAAAACGTGGTATAGTACTGTATTTTATGGAGTTCTCCTGTCGTTCTGAAAAAGATGAAAACCATGTGAAAAAACTGCTTTATTGTAGAAAAATTTAATATATAAAGCGTGGTATAGTACTGCATTTTATGGAATTGTCTTGTCATTCTGAAAAAAATGAAAACCATGTGAAAAAAGCTGCTTTATTGCAAAAAAATTTAATATATAAAGCGTGGTATAGTACTGCGTTTTATGGAGTTGTCTTGTCGTTCTGAAAAAGATGAAAACTATGTGAAAAAGCTGGTTTATTGCAGAAAAATTTAATATAACGCGTGGTATAGTACTACGTTTTATAGTTTTAGTTATCCTTTGTGTAGTGATGGTTTTAGTTCTACTGTTTGTTTTTGTGTTACGTTTGCAATGTTTGTGTTTCTTGTGTACTGTTTAAGTAAAATTGCTGTTCAAACGCAATTAAAATAAAAATGTTGTTAAAAGATAATTGTTACTATTATTTACATAATGAACTATTTACACAAACTAAAAACATAAGTAAATCAGTGAGTCCCGCAGCCTGTGTGCTTCAGTGCTGCTGCTGGCCTAAGTCGCATCCCCTACCGCCTGGGTACACTATCTGGATCATCATCATCAAGCCGCCTCTTTATGTGAGGATGTGTAGCAGCATCGACACCACAACTGGTAGGATCAGAAGAATATGTCGTCGGGTCGTCAGCAACCTACAAAACAAGTAGTAATCTTAGCATGTGAAAATGTATATTTGTATTGTACGTATTGAGTCAAAAAATATTCTTTCACCGTGGTCTCGTCGGCCGCCTGAATATATGCATCCGTGGTGTCCTCATCAAAGCATGTAGTGGCCTCAAAGATGGGCTGGGACAAAACATACATAAGAAAGTTAAAAATTAATTAATGTCAGCTCATTAAGGAAAAGAAAACAAATTGAAATTTTAAAGTAATACAAACATACCTACCCCTGTGGTAGATCTGCATCAACCGCCGGGGATGAGGCATAACTCAACCTGCGCCTGCCATCCACATCCCGGGTGCGCTGATCCTCAGCTGTGGTAGATGGGCATGCAAAGTACTGGTCTACATCCCCGTCGAATGTACCCGTGATCGACAATGCTCCTGACAGGGTTACCTGCGATGCTGGCAGAGATAGCTGAAGGTTGTACGAAGGCATGCTGTTGGAAGGCACATCTACCCGAGGTATACAACCCGGTTGATCATCTCCAAGCGCCTCAACTCCAAAGTCCTCATAATGTCCCTCAACAGGTGGGTCGACAGGTGCCTCAACGCCCTCTTGCTGGGGACCACCTCCTCGCTGTCCCCCGCGACCCCGTTGAGCACCCCTCTCTCGTACCCTACCCCTGCCTCGTGGGACACCCCTACCCCGATGGTAGTCCTCTGGCGCCGCATACTGAGCCTCGTGGTCCAACCCCGCAGCACCTCTCGCCTGAAACAGGGTCCGACGAACCAATTATGCCACCCGCCGACCATAGTCAACGACTGTAGGGATGTCGGTATGCTGCTGCATCTCCTGTCCCAACTGGTAGAGGTGATGATGCCCAATAGCCTGTGAAACATTTAAAATATTAATTAAATAATGCTATATCACAATTATACGATATTAATAAGCCAAAAAACATACCAGTGCCTCGTGTCTCCCAGCGTATGGTCTGTAGCGCTCGCCAAGTACATGAATGGGGTTCCCGATAATCAGTCGGGTGTGACGGCGGTACCATGACGCATACAGATGAATAGTGGCCTCCTAGGTAAATGTAGGTGCTGGCGGAATACGGTCAGCTCGCTTCTCCTCCCAAATATGGACCTGCTGCTCTAGCCATCCCATATATATATCGTACAGCCTGGCACGGTCATCCCGCTGATAATGTATAGCCACCCATCCAGGCTCCCTCAGTATAGGTTGGGGACGGTGAAACTAGCGAAGCACACGCTCTGTGGCATGATACTCAACCATATCAAAGAAGATCATCGGGACGGAGATGCTCCAAAGCAGTCGATCGACTGAGCAATAAACGGGCAGCTGAGCTAGCAACTCGTCGCTGTATGGCGTCCAGATGAACTACCAAATAATAACATAAAAGTGAGTATGCGCAACACAACTCAATTTAAAACAAGTAAGTGTAGGTACATATTTACCTGTCTGTCCACCAATATATCTAGCACATCCCTGATAAGGGGGAGATTATGATGAGCATCGATCCCTCGGTAGTTCCCATGCCGGAGAATCCACCTAGAAGCTAGAGGGAGAAATGGATAAGCCTCACCGAGCGCAAGTGGTGGTAGAGGTGGCTGCAATGGCATAATCCGCTGCCAGGCCCAAACCTAAGATAAAAGGTTGATGTAAAATTTATGAGTCATTTCGACCATATAGAATTCGGAATAATGAACAGAGTATTCGAAAATATTATCACCTGTAGGAGGGGTAGAAAACCACATATGTCCACCGCTGGGCCCATGCTCAACCGGCACATGCTCCTATACAGGTATGCGAGAACAGTAACACCCCAACTATACTGGGGTAAAGCATCAAGCTGCTGAAGATGATGGAGAAAGTGCATAATCACGAGACTCCCCGAAGTGTTCGGGAACAAGACACAGGCAAAAAACAGGAGCAGCGCCAACCGCGTGTACCTCTCAATATGGAGATCCTCCGTCTCATCGGTAATGTCTGGGTGCAAAACAGCCATATGATCTCTGATGGCTGACAAAGCAACGCGACTGCCCCCAGCGTCACCCTGAGGTCTATAACCAGTAAAATACCCCATCATATCCAAAAACTGTGCACGCGTCATGGATCTAATGTACTGGGGCAGTGCCACGGCCCATCCATCTACGCGTAGCCCGTATAAAACCTGAACATCCTCCAGCGTGATGGTGGTCTCTCCAGTGGGCAAGTGAAAAGTGTGTGTCTCCGGTCGCCACCGCTCTACCAAGGCCGTGATGAGAGACCAATCAAGTTGCATTCGTCCAAGCTCAAAAATCGTATAGAAGCCCGTAGCCTGTAGGTGCGCGACTACACGGGCATGGAAAGGATGATCCACGATGAACTCCCACAAATCGTCAGGTCTCCTGGGGCGGAGAGCCTGCATCGATAGTTGTCCCTCCCATACAAAGGAGGACCTATGGTCGCCCTGCAACACTAGTAGCTGATCCTCGGCAGGTCCAGGATGCGCAGGCGGAGGAAAGTCCATGTCGTCTACTATAATTTAAACAAAATTAATTGTGTGTGTTAGTTTAAGGAATTAAATAATTAATTATGTTTAATATTGGACTGAATAATTATGTATGGGTTCCAAGCTCGATATTTGAAGCCCGGTAGCACCAAGTTATCCTTAATTATTATGCGTGTCAATTTCAACATTTTTAGAATTTTTTTAGCTTAATAAATTAAATAATTAATTATGTTTAATATTGGACTGAATAATTATGTATGGGTTCCAAGCTCGATATTTGAGGTCCGGTAACACCAAGTTATCCTTAATTATTATGCTTGTCAATTTCAACATTTTTAGAATTTTGCTAGTTTAAGGAATTAAATAATTAATTATGTTTAATATTGGACTGAATAATTATGTATGGGTTCGAGGCTCGATATTTGAGGCCTGGTAGCACCAAGTTATCCTTAATTATTATGCGTGTCAATTTCAACATTTTTAGAATTTTGTTAGCTTAATAAATTAAATAATTAATTATGTTTAATATTGGACTGAATAATTATGTATGGGTTCCAGGCTTGATTTTTGAGGCTCGGTAGCACCGAGTTATCCTTAATTATTATGCGTGTCAATTTCAACATTTTTAGAATTTTGCTAGTTTAAGGAATTAAATTAAAAATTATTGAATTAGACTGAATAATTATGTATGGGTTCCAGGCTCGATATTTGAGGCCCGGTAGCACCAAGTTATCCTTAATTATTATGCGCGTCAATTTCAACTTTTTTAGAATTTTGTTAGTTTAAGGAATTAAATAATTAATTATGTTTAATATTGGACTAAATAATTATGTATGAGTTCCAGACTCGATATTGAAGTTAATTTTACAATATATATTAATTTGTTACTTTTGTAAATTTATTGTTGTAAATTAAATAATTAATTTTGTAAAGTGTAATTGGATAGAGTTTGCAGTTGCTACATACTTAAATTATATAGACTCTACGCTAAAAGGTTCTACATTTTACTACGCTAAAAGACTCTATATTTTACTACGCTAAAAGGCTCTATATTTTACTACGCTAAAAGGCTCTATATTTTACTACACTAAAAGGCTATATTTTACTACACTAAAAGGCTCTACATTTTACTACGCTAAAAGGCTATATTTTACTACACTAAAAGGCTCTACATTTTACTACGCTAAAAGGCTATTTATTTTACTACGCTAAAAGGTCACTATTACATATAAAAATAACTAACATAAAATATAAATATGAACAACAAACAAAATAAATAATATTAATTTTTTAACAATACAAATAATTTATCAAATTTTAACAATTTTTTGTACCAAAGCTAATAAATCAATCCGGATATAAATATGATACAAATTTAAACACAAACATAACACAAATTAACATGGAAACACATTAAACAATACAAATATGCACGTACTATATGAGTTTCGACATAAACAAAATCGAAATACCTCGATTTAAGTTTTTTGAATTTGATTGAAATCGAATTTTTGCACCCGAAAGAAGAAATCCAAAACTTGTCTTGTGTGTGAGACCTACACTCCTTGCTCTTTAGGTGACGGGCGGGGCCCAATTTTTTTTTTTTTTTTTACTTTTACGCGGGGTGGGGGGTGGGGGGTGGGGGGACCGGTAGAATCCGAAGAAGAATGGGTCGTCGGTTCTGTGGTCCAAGGAAGAAGAAGGGGTTTATTTTATTAAAACAATTTGCAGTATTATACTGCATTTTAAGTAAAACGCAATATAATACTGCGAATTGCTTTAATAATACAAAGTTGGACCTAGATTTAAAACGCAGTATTATACTGCGTTTTAAGTAAAACGCAGTATAATACTGCGTTTTAAGTAAAACGCAGTATAATACTGCGAATTGCTTTAATAATACAAAGTTGGACCCAGATTTTAAGTAAAACGCAATATAGTACTGCGAATTCGTAAAAAAAAGTTTTTTTTAAATAAAATGCAGTACTATACTGCGCTTTACTTTAACAGCCAAATTTCTGTTAAAGTAACGTAATTACGTAATATTTTTTTTAACATTAGAAACGTATTTTTTGTCCAAAAGAGCATAAAAAAAGTTTCGGACTCACCAACTTTGTGTATTTGGCCAAATAAAGGCAATGTTCACACAGGTTTATTTTATTTTTATATAATTTACATAGGTAGACAACACGTCATGAAATGATAGAGTCGAACATCAATAACTTAGGGTTCACTTGGTTGCGGGAGCTAGAAGCTAAACCCAATATAAAAATTTTATCGTGTTTGGTTTGTGACATTAGCTAGTACTAGTATAAATTTTATGGAAAGAGTCAAAAATATGCCCAATCTATTGAATTTAATTTAAATTTTTCCTCCTTTTACCTGTAAGACCGTAAATGTCTTCAACTTTATTTTTTGGTCTAAAACTATCCCACAAACTGACAAAAGTGTAAGATGATGTGACACATGCATTTCGTCCATGGAATTATAAAGCAAATTTTAAGTCCAGCAGAAAAGCTTAGTACCCTGTTTATTTTAAATAAATACTATTTTAAAATATTATATCCTATAGATACCTTTTATTCTTTATAGCAAAATATCTAATTATAGTTACATCCTACATTTAAGGCACCATATATGCTAAATAATATTTTTCTCTCTCCTTTTTAGTCTTTTCTCTCACATAATCACCGTATATCTGCTCTAACCACGTTCTCTCTCTTTTTGCATACACTTTACCCTCTTCTCCCACAACCCCACGATTCATAACTCTTCTCCCACCCAAATTCTCTAGGTCTCCGTCATTATCACTCCCCATTTCGCATCTCTCTAAAATCATTGTTTTAGAGCCGATACAAGTGCTCCTGGTAGGTTTAATTCTTAGATTTTGATATCATTATTTTGTTTCTCTAATTTTGATACAGATTTTACTTTGTTTCTAAAACAATAACCATTGGTATTGTTTACTCACCAAGAAGCTTTGGTTTTTCTTTCCAATGTCGAATTCAACGCCACACAAGATGATAACCAGAGGTATACCCACCAAAATTTTCAATTTTGATGGGCCCTCTTTCTCGTTGCAAATAACTCAAGCGGAGTCAGATTTTGCAGATTTATCAGCAACTACAGTTTCAGAGAGAAGAACTAAACTACACAATGACAAATCGAAAGAAGTCCAAGTTGAGAAATCTTCAAAAGAAACAAAAAACTCAGTTGCTTCAAAGAGGAAAAAACCTATGAATGATTCTTCATGTGTCAATCTTAAGGAAGTTGATGCAAAAAAAACATCAGATACACGACACGAAAAGGTAATTGATATTGTATCAATATGCATTCAAAGAAACTTATATGTATTCATAATTATTCAAGTAATTTTATATGTATGATGTTGTATTCGTATGTATCTGGTTGTATTCATAAGTATTAAAACAATCTAGAACTCATTCACATTTGTCAATAACTGAGTTGTGCTTACTTAAATATTGTATGTTGTATTTAAATCTATTTAGATGTATTCAAATTCACATTTTTGTACTATTTGGTATTAATGTATTCAGTTGTATTTATACGCATGTATATGTATTCTGATGTATTTTTATAGTTGTATTTTTAAGGATTTTCAAGATTCCCATCACTGTTGTATTATTCAGCTGTATTCTGTTGTACTATTCAGTTGTATTCTACTGTATTTTTCTTGCTTTCAGCTGTATTCAGTTGTTCTCAACTCTATTATTCATATGTATTTCTCTGTATTCAGCTATAGTCAGTTGAATTCAACTGTGGTGAATACAGCTATAGTCAGTTGTATTCAACTGCTTTATTCAGCTTTAGATAGTCATATTCAACTATTTTAATCACCTGTAGTCAGTTGTATTATTCAATATTATTCAGCTGTATTCAGCTTTATTCAGTTGTATTCTACTGTTTTAATCAGATGTAGTCACTTGTATTCAACTGTTTTATTCAGCTGTATTCAGTTGTAGTCAACTGTCTTATTCACCTATAGACAGTTGTACTCAACTGTATTATTCATATATATTTCTCTATATAATCCCTTTGAAGTTTTTTTCATATCAGATCTGCCTCAACAGAAAGTTGGGAGCATGTAAGTATTCAATCATCATTCTTGTATGTTATATACATATCTGATTGTATGAATTAGATTTAATTATTTCAATCAATTATTTTTTAGGGATTGTGGGGTGCATGTTGCAGCATACGCAGAGTTTCTGAGCACTCTTGGTGAGATTCCACAAACAACATTTGATTCCAATCTACTCCGTCAAAGATATAGTGCTCTCCTCTGGGACTATGCTATGCGGAAGATAGACACTGATGCCATAAGCGAGAATGAAGCACCTTCAAAGATTGCTAGCCAAATCACGGAGTCAGATTCAAAGATGTAGATAGTGTTAGAGTAGCTTTAGGTTAATGTAGTTTTGGAATGTAGTTTGAAGAAGAATACTGTTTTGAGTATGAATTTTGGTGAAGATGGTATTTAATTTGAAAAACTTATCACTTTATCAACAGTGTTCGTGTATGACAATTGCAACTTTTCAATCGCTGTTTCACTGGTGTTCATAAGTATTCATGCTTATTCTTCAGTTTGTATTCATATTTATCTTACAGGATTCAAGTATGTATTAATACCAAGTAACTTTTCTTGAACAGGTTTTAGGTATTGAACATGTAAATATCAAAGTCAGAAACTTTATGTATTCTGATGGTAGGTTATATTAAAGAATTCAGATGTATTTTTCTGAATTCAGGTGTATTCAGTTGTATTTAACTGTATTATTCAGCTGCATTCAGTTGTATTCAGCAGCATTCATTTATATGTATCTTTCAAATTCAGTTAATACAAATTCAGATGTATTAAACTGGTTATACGTATTCAGTTGTAGTCAGTTATATTCAACTATTTTATTTAGCAGTAGTTAGTTGTATTCAAGTGTATTATTCAACTGTATTCATTTGTATTTTGTTATATTCATCTACATTCAGTTCTACTCAACTGTATTATTCATAAAAATACTTCAGCTATATTCAGTTGTATATTTTAGTATTCATCTATACTCAGTTCTACTCAACTGTATAGTTCATATGTATTTCTCTGTATTCAGTTGTCATTTCTATGTATTCACCTATACTGAATTTAATATGTATCTTTCAAATTCAGTTAATACTTGAAAAAGAATATAAATTCAGATGTATTAAACAGGTTATTGTCTAGTTAGAGAATATAAATTCAGACTTAATAAAATTGTTATATTACAGCTGAGTTTATAGATATATTCTGATGAATTCTGACTAGTTATGTATATAACTCAGGCACTGTCTATAATAAGTCAAAGTATATGGGGACAAGGTTATATTCGATTGTATCCAACACATTAAGGCAACTATATGTATTCAGAATCTATTCACGAAAGTCATTTCAGAATATATTTCTTGACAATGAGAATTATTACTTGACAATGTCATCATAAGTATTGACAAATCGTTGAAGCACCAATACATGTCAGAGTGTTAACTATTTATTATGTGGAGCATTTCTACACGTTCGCTTGTTATATCCTCCCTGCCCACATATGCTACATGAATGTTGATTTTTCGGCTGCAACAATTCACTTAAAGTTTTATCGCGCTTCTTCTTTGGCCTTCCAGGAGGTATTTTCCATTTGGATGGTAGTACAACCTCTTCTGCGACATGTTCTGGAATATTCCAGTCATTTCTGTTCGGTAGCAAGTACATTGACACATCGTATGTCATTACAATTATATTTGGTTTGTAATAGTTAGAGCAATATTCTTCTGGCATTAGAATCTTGCTCTTCAATATAGTCCAAGCAAGTGGGCATGGCAATTCATCAACTTGGAACCTCCCACAAACACATTTTTTCTCTAACAGGCAGACTGTGTAATTCCTCCCACCATCGTTAACCGTATGTAAGTATTCAGTTGATGGTACCATCTACATTTAAAAATAGAAATATAAGTTTTGAGCACATATAACTGAATTACCAAATGTATAATGCTGAATTACTAACTTACATACAACTGAACTATTAACATATAGATGAATACATCATATATTTAGACCAGCAGAATATCAACTGTAATTAGTGCAGAACTTATCAAAAGTCTGTTGTACTTTATGCTACAGGAGGCTAACAAAAACATTAGAAGGATACGTCATGACAATACATATTAAAATTACATATAATAGAGCTTTGTTAGTTGTATTCTAATGTATACGAATAGTTTTTGCAGCATGTTTTTAGTTATAGTCAGTTGTATTTATATCGGATCTTCGGAAAAATATGTCTTGTATGTGTTTGAATTTAGTTGTATTCATATGTATTAATGGTAATTGTATTTAAAAAATGATTGTATTCAGTTGTATTCATGGTCTGGCTATGATGGCTTGAAAGGTCTACCATACTCTTGGCAACTAGAAGAAAGAGAAGATTCGCACGATCCTGTTCTGACTCTTTCTGGAGTACTTGATCTGGAAGTTGGGTGACGCCCTTGCTCTTCTTCCTTCCTTGCTAAGGCTGCCTTAAGACCGGCAATCTGTTAAAGGGGAAAAACTAAAACTTAAAATCCAAATGCAATTCTTCTGGACTACATCTTTTGAAGAAAAGAATTGTCTTTTTGTTATCTACATTGTAGAAGGGAAAAGCAGTTCATGCCTATAAGTTCACTGATAAACAAAATATATGGCAATTTTGAAACCTGTTCTTTTAGTTCCTTGACGTCAGAACTCTCCTTGTTGACCCGTGCAGTACCAAGCTCAACTGTAGAAACCCGTGCAGTACCAAGCTTTAATGTAAAAATATGGCAGATTTTGTTCGTTGAGTTAAATTAGGAGAATATCATGTGATTTGATTTCCTTCAATTTTTAACTAGTTTAACCTTCCACATTTTGCGCAAATACGTTACTGTATTCACATTAATGCCGCTTGAATACAGTTAAATACATATCAAACTTAGCTGGAATTCCCTTTTTAACGCCTATATTTTCTATTGTATTAATGAATACAACAGCTTAAATACATAAAATACATTGTATAAAAACATAAAAGATATCTATAACATGTAATATAGCAAAAGATATCTATAAATGACTAATTAGACCTAAAAGATGGTGCTTTATGAAAAATACAAATGAACTCGCCTCACCCTAATTGAACCCGATTAAGTTAAATTATCACTACAAAAAAACCTGCGTATTGCGGCAGTTCTTTTTGGATATTGCGGCTGTTGAGAACCGCCACTATGCACATTAACGGCGGTTTCCCACAATTACATCCGCCAAAAAGTTATTAGGGCGGTTTTCTATAAATCGCCATAATTGTAAAAGTGATAAAATGGCGGTTCATTCTTGCAAATTGCGGCAGATTATAGCCGCCAGAAATATACATTAAGCCATTATTTATATTGTCTAAAATGGCAATTTCAAACCACCACAATCTCTTTCATTGCCTGCTTATTTTCTTTTAGATTTCTTTTCATTCTAGTTCGAGACCCTGTCTAATTCATCAAAGCTTGTCCCAATGTTCAGGAATTCGACAATCGAGGAAAATAAAAGAAATGTTTAATAAGTAAACCATTCATTGTATATAAATAACTTAAACACTTCAAAATTATATCATAAAATGCATTAAAATTTCACGTAGTACTTTACATCCACTAAATAAAAGGGACATAACTAGAACAAATCCTAAAAAAATTTCATCGAGTACTCCCATGATTATACGGTGTTACTTCCAATTGGTGACCCTTTTTGGGCTGTCGGGTGATACCGTGATGGGGCATACTTCTTATGTCTCGAGCCTACAAAATTAAACAAAACAATAAGCAACAAGTAATAACAAAATTAGTCCTGGTTTATACAAAAGTAAACTTTTTATTCTAAATTATAAGCATGTAAAAGGGTCATGGTACAAACTAATATATTCTATTCCCCAAGCTGTTGAACAGGTTTTAGATGGTAGGTGTACCTTATAGAATCGTTAGTGTATACAGTTTTAAGTCCATAAAAATGATTACCTTCAATGCCAATGTTCAATCTCTTTACCATGTTCTTGTCACCTGATCAAAGACAACAAATAAATAAAAAGAGGCACAACTTGTATAGGGAAAGGAGCGAAGTGAACTTTCTTGAAAATCACAGGAACAACTAAGAAATTCACCTAAACAGTATATACTCCTCATCCATTTGTCTAGACAACTAAATAGCAATGTGTATGTGTGTGAGCGGGGGGGGGGGGGGGGGGGGGGGAGCGAGAGAGAGAGAGAGAGACGGAATTTATGGGGAGCTTCACCTATGTTAAAGCCACGACGCATCCTATACCACTTAATTTGGCAATGAAATAAATTTTGACCTGGACAAAAGAAAGGATAACTCAGTAGTGATTACTAGCATTATGTTTGCACCACCTCTATTTGAATTATCAATAGAGTCAGTCACCTATTTTCCTACGGAAGCCACTTTTCCATCTTGTTTTCCCTTCACCATCACCTCAAAACTCCATTTCGTTGCTGCATACAAAGTAATATACTAATGAGTAGTTATGAGACCAACAATAAAAATTAAATTATTTAATCATCTAATATAAAGATAGAACTCGTTTATTTATTTGTTTAGTCTAAGTCTATAACATACACTAATAAAACAATAGCAACCATGTCATCAGGCATGCATAAAGTAACCATTTTTAGCAGCCAGGCTATTACATTATCAAATTCTATATTAGCTACAATGTATACAAATATTTAAAATTAGGATAAAAGGAATAGTGTAACACAAAGATTATTGTGCAAAGCAAACCTTGGCAACGCCATTCCATGTGATAATGTAAGTAATTAAGTATCTGATGACATAGCACTCTAATTGATCTCCTTAGGAGTTGCAAATGAGCTTCGATTTTTCATCTCCAACTGAATGACGATATATTTGAGTCACAACGATTTTCTTGGTTTTCAATATTCCTTTTATTTTCTCTGTCCTGAGAATGACACATCTAGTTAGACAAGACAATATAAGATACTAATTCGAATAGCCAATCCGCTGACAACATTTTTCCAATTCTTAAAGTATCACTGGCACCTTCTTGCAAATAAAGAACTAAATGAAACTTACTGAATGAAAATAACTCAAATAAGTTGATCAAAATTTCCGGTCAATTCTTCTCCCTTTAGATCAATTTATGGATAAGTCATCCTTAAATTAGAGGGAGTCAAACAAGACTAGAGTTTTAAATTATACTTGATCCTAGTATATCTTGCTTCGGGAGTACATTTTCTAGAAGTAAACTGTGGATGACGATATGAGCAGGTCATATAATATTGTCAAAAAGGAAAAATTTAAAGGGAAAAGATAAAAAAAGCTTACTTTCCGGTGATTGATCTCTGACATGGAATTATAGCGGGTGGACATTTTATAGCCTTTGGTGTATCTTCTATAAGTCCGCAATCAATTGTTATATTATTAAAACTTGAACCTCTCCGCTCAACTGGAAGCAAAAGCTCCATCCTTTGAAAATTTAGGACCGACAAATGAAGCTGGAGCTATTGTTTAACAAAAAAAATGAGATTTCGATCAAAGCTTTAATTTAGAAGAACGCGGGTTACTGATAATCAAAAGAATTTATGAAAGAAAGTAATTTGGCTAACAATAATATAATCAGAAGAAAAGTAAATCAATATATTCAGATAATATTTCGTGTCCTTACAATTGATCAGTTATCTCCTTTTATAGCTATTTGGGAGATATATGTTGTGCCCTTGTCATAATAAGGCTATTATGAGTAATTAAAGACATTGAATGCTACGTTACATAATCATTGTATTTAATACAGATTTTCTAACGTATTCAGTATTTAATGCTCACTAAATACTGTATCTGTACTCTCATATATTGTCAGATTCATTCCCCTTGATTCCTGGATCTAAATGACTTAAATAGATACGGGCACCGAGTCCTTTGAATATCTGCCCGTGTCTCTTCCTTTGCCTTTGCTCGTATCTGTTGCAACTCGTGTCTCTTTGCCAGCTGTAACTCTTTGACTAGTCTACGTGTCTTGACACGTCATTTTTATTCCACTTTAATATGTAAACTCAATTTTTCTCAATACAGATAGTCCCCCTACTTGCCATTTATTCATCAATTGAATATTTGGGAAGTGGATTTCATTAAAACGAGAATTTTTGTCACCATTAATGCTATGACAAAATTGACGCTTCAATTGTCACCTCTATTTAATGCTCTTCACACGTGTCACCTTTTTATTAGTTTTGCAATTTTGCAGCCCTTTTTAAGGCTTTTTCATGGCTCCACTATTCACAAAGCGTCAGTTATCATTACTATGGTACTTCCATCATTACACTTTTTCCTTCGGCGGTCGCTTATCAATATAAATATAACTTCTTTCGTTGTCTTTTCCACATAAAGTTTACTGAATATTCAATCTCTCAAATCTTTGTTTGCTTCTTCATCGTATCATCCTTCTTCATCATGTCTTATTCAGATTCTAACCCTAGAAGGGTTCCCATAGTTGATACCTTCCCTAATGCCCCCATTAGAAGCATAAGGGGAGGTAGGCTTCGTAATTTAGGATCTGTTCGCGGTTCTTCCACTCCTTTACCTAGTTCTGGCCCTTCTTTCTAGAACTAGGGGTTCACTTTCACAAAGATCTTCTTCAAGAGGTAAGGAACCTTCTGAACCTCTTCGTGAGCCTACAGTAGAGGAGATAGTTCCTATGGAACTATCTTTTTATTATGATAGAGAATCTCTTAGTAACCAAGTATCTGGTTTAGATCGTGCTGATATTTATCCCACTCAAATTATAGAAGGTTTAATTTCTGTAGTTCGTAGAGACTGTCATTGGAGTAATGATTTTTCTATTATTATCCCTAGTCCAAATCAAAGAATCACTTCTTACATAACCGGGTTTTCTTTTGTTTATACATACCCTTTCACTTTAGGGTTTAGACTATCTATTGACCCTATTATTCTTGAGTTCTGTCGTTTCTTCGATGTTTGTTTGGGTCAAATTGGCCCAATCATATGGAGGGATGTTGCCTGTTTGAGGCATTTAACCAACACAACCGGTGTTCCCTTTACTTTCCCTCATTTGATTCACCTTTACTCCCTTAGACTCTTTCACAATGATGTTTTCACAATAGTAGCCAGGAGCAAGAGAGTTTTGGTGAGCCCTGAGGATGACAAAGACCGTGGCTGGTATGTTAGGTTTGTTGCTGCCCCTACTGTTGGTTTAGTAGGTGATGATAATATTCCCTTTCATGAGAAGTGGAATTTTGCACGTAAGTCTTTTTAACTTTCTCGTACCTTTTTTCTACAAGTTTGTCAACTTTTCTAATTTTGCTTTTTTTTTTCGCAACCATGGGAGTTGTGGAAGACGTTCCCAATTTCCGTGATTGGGTAGACAAATTATTGAGGACTGCACCAATGGATGGTAGGTCTTGGAAGACACTTTCTAACCGTTTTGGTTGGAAAGTAAAAACTCATGGTAAGAGCTTTTATTTTATTTCATCTTTTCGTGTATATATTTTTTTTATTGCACTAATTTCAATCCATCTTTATATCAGGATTTGCTATTGGTGGAATCACTTCCAAGGCAGTCGCGACTTCCCGCATCTCTTTGGAAAGGGCTCAAGAAATAATCTTGGGTTCTTCTGCAAAAAGAAAAGTCGTTGCCGTTGAGGAACAAGACTCTGAAGAGGAGGAAGACGGAGGCTCTTTGGTGACAAGGCCACGAGCTCGAAGACGCATCATTTCTGATGATGAAGCAGAGGTATCCCTCCGTCGTTCTGTTCCTCTTACCGAGTCTGCTGAGACTCCGGTACTGATTCTTGATGATGACGATGCTCCAAAAATTATTAACTAGCAGACTACTAACACTAATCCTTTTAAATCTTTTAACACCCAAAAATACCCCTGAAAATCCCCTATTATTATTGCCTTGCCCTCATTCTTAGCAATATGTATTTAAACCTCTCTGATTTACAACTACACCAAATCACTACACAGCTACAACCAATCCTTAAGTCAAATTCACACAAAATGATTCAAGCATCAAAACATACCAACGAAGTGATTCATGCTGTATTCGTCCAAACAAAGCAGTCATAAACTAACTATTAGACGAAGTTGTTCAAATCGAATGTAGCTTATAACGCACACTCAAACAAACAGAAGAAAAATCTTGACCAAATAAAAAGGTCTTGAAGAAGAAGGAGAACTAATGAACAAAACAAGATTACAAAATAACACTTTAAACAAAGAATCAATAATCCGAAAAATAGAATAATAAAAAAAACAAGATTAGGAACAACATTTAAAACCAAAGCCATAACAGAAAATAAATAAATATGAACTAAATAATCTTGAAAGAAAATCCTAAAACTTGAACGAACCCAAGTCGAGCTCGGAGTTGAACTATTGGAGGTTGAACGGACTGTTTTGTGGACGTTGAAAAAGGACGAAGCAGCAGCTGGATGTTTGGACTATGGCGGATTAGCATGGAGGGACGAGGGTGTCGTGGCGTCGAGGAGTAACAACGGGTGGTCAACGCAGGGAGCTGGTGGCGATGGCTGGATGGGTTGTTTGGTAGAGCTGGTTATGTTGCGGGACTGGGGATGGTGAGATTGTCGGAGCAAGTGGTCGACGAAGGAGAAGAACACAGCAACAACTGCTCGAGTTCCGACGAGGGGGGGGGGGGTGACGACGAGGCTGGACGATGCAGCAGCGATAGCTGCTGCTTGACGGGGAATGGCGATCACGGTGGGACACGAGGGTTGCTGGATTTTGCTGGTTCAACAGGTGGTGTTTGGTGGTAGTGGGGACGGGACGATGAGACTGGACGACGCAGCAGCGATAGCTGCTGCTTGACGGGGAGTGAAGGGTCGTTTGGGCAAGATGGTGAGGCTGGTCGGAGGTGGTTTTGGGTAGGTCCGTTAGGGTTTGCTTTCTTCTTCTTTAGGAAGAAGAAAATGAATAGTGTCCGTCCCCAAAATTTTCAAAGTCCGTCCTTCAAAAATCTGTCCAACCGTGTATTTTGTACCCTTTTGCCAAGAAAAATGGACCCCCATGCGTGGTGGGGTTCAAGACTTGTGTCCCCCACGCGTGGTGGGGTTCCCCGTGTGTCGTGTTCCGTCCGTGTTCCCCACGCGTGTCCCCCATGTGTGGTGGACTCGGATTATTATGGGCTAGGTCCGAAAATTAGGCCTAAAAACGGGTAGTTTAAACCCAAATATTATTCTTTGCACGGACCCGAGAATAAAAGCACGATGTTATTCATTTAGTCCTATGTAAACAAAATACTACCAAATAAGACTATTTAAAACAAACTATTTCTTTCTATTTTTTTTTTAGTATTTTTTCAAGATTAAAATAGCTACAAAGCATAAATAAAACTATTTTTGTCATTTTCGTTTTTTTATGTAAATATAAAATATAAAGTATTATTTTTCAAGATTAAAATGGCTACAAAACGTTAATAACTTTTTTTTTAAATTTTCGAAATTATACAACGATAAAAATATAAAGTACTATTTCTATATTTTTTAAGTTTATAATGACTACAAAACATTAATAAAACTACATATTTTATAATTTTCGAAATTATATAAAGTATAAAAAATAAGGTACTATTTTTGTATTTTTATCAAGTTTATGAGAAATACATAAGCTAAAATTTACATATATATTTTTTGTAATTTTTCTTTGGCAGCGAAATAAGATAAAATAGTCAAAATAGCTATATTAGACTCAATTCAAATATTAACGTCTTATTTCCCTCTTTTCTTTCTTTTTTTTTTATTTTTTTTTATTTTTGATAAAACTAAAATTCTAAATTGAGCTACAAACTAAATTGACTCCAAAAATACTAATTAAACTCCTAACAAAAATTATCATACACAATTAAATACCAATTAAAATAAAATTGCTTAATTTGACATTAAATGCTAACAATGCAAAATATTCCTATTTTTGTGACTTTCATATTTTGTAAAACAAACTTAATTAAATACTAAATGAAAATGTGATATATTTTATATTTTTATTAATTAAAACAAATAAACATGCACTCATAAAAAAACAAATAATTATACAAAAATACCACACAAAAATAACAAAAATTGCACACAAAGGAAAATTGTTTTATTTTGAATTTTTTGGGAGTAATTCTTTCATAGGGCAAAAATCACGTGCTTACAGCTGCCCCTCTTTGCCCGAAGACACGAAGGGTTTTCGTGCAAAGATAAAGTGAGCGATTTTTGCCCGTCCGAGTACTCCGTGTGAAGCATTTTTTTTGAAAAAGATTTAACCGAACCTTTGCTTCAAAGGTTTCCTACATATCCCTGGCTAAAGGGGAATCAGGTTAATGTAGTTCGGGAAGTTTTGGTAGCTGGGACTACCGTGGGACTGCAATGTTACTGCTGTTGCATGCTATTACCACTGCTTACCGATCTCCTTGTTACACCGTGCTTAAAAGAAAACAAGAAGCTAGGCTAGACTGCAACTTGTTCTTGTTGCCTTGCTTTCTTGTCGGCTTGTGTTTCCTCCGGTGCTTTTCTTCCGTGAATTTGGGGATGACACTGGCCCTTTGCTTTTCTGAATACTAGTTTTCATCATTTTGTTCGGTCCGCTGGGGACATGGCTTTCTTCATTAAGCTTTTCGGCGGTTCCTCTAGGGATACGACTCTCTTCATCAGATTTGATATGCTGGGCATAATTTAATGTTCACAGGCCGCTTCTTTCAAGACGCGTCTTTTCTTTCTTTTGACTCATGCGCTTGAACTTGTGTTGGGACCTCTTGTTGCAACCTTCTGCTTTCCGGTGCTGGGGATTTTTATTGTTTCCTGCTGGGGATTCCGGTTGTAACCTTCTACCTTCCGATGGGTTACTGATTTCAAGATCTGCAGTATAAGACTCAAAAGTATTCCTCTCGTTATACAGGTGGGCGCCTGAATGCAAAAATATGAAATGTATGCCCGCATTATACTGGTGGGCAACCTAGAACAGAAATGAAAAGACAGAAATGTATTCCCGCATTATACTGGTGGGCGACCTAGAACAGAAATGAAAAGACAGAAAATGTATTCCCGCATTATACTGGTGGGCGACCTAGAACAAAAATGTATTCCCGCATTATACTGGTGGGTGACCTAAAACAGAAATGGAAAGATATAAATGTATTCCCGCATTATACTGGTGGGCGACCTAGAACAGAAATGTATTCCCGCATTATACTGGTGGGAGACCTAGAACAGAAATGTATTACCGCATCATACTGGTGGGCGACCTAGAATTTGAAATGAAAAGACAGAAATGTATTCCCGTATTATACTGGTGGGCGACCTAAAACAGAAATGTATTCCCGCATTATACTGGTGGGCGACCTATAACAGAAATGTATTCCCGCATTATACTGGTGGGCGACCTAGAACAGAAATGTATTCCCGCATTATACTGGTGAATGAAAAGACAGAAATGTATTCCCGCATTATACTGGTGGGCGACCTAGAACAGAAATGAAAAGACAGAAAATGTATTCCCGCATTATACTGGTGGGCGACCTAGAACAAAAATGTATTCCCGCATTATACTGGTGGGTGACCTAAAACAGAAATGGAAAGATATAAATGTATTCCCGCATTATACTGGTGGGCGACCTAGAACAGAAATGTATTCCCGCATTATACTGGTGGGAGACCTAGAACAGAAATGTATTACCGCATCATACTGGTGGGCGACCTAGAATTTGAAATGAAAAGACAGAAATGTATTCCCGTATTATACTGGTGGGCGACCTAAAACAGAAATGTATTCCCGCATTATACTGGTGGGCGACCTATAACAGAAATGTATTCCCGCATTATACTGGTGGGCGACCTAGAACAGAAATGTATTCCCGCATTATACTGGTGGGCGACCTAGAACAGAAATGTATTCCCGCATTATACTGGTGGGCGACCTAGAACAGAAATGAAAAGACAGAAATGTATTCCCGCATTATACTAGTGGGCGACCTAGAATAGAAATGTATTCCCGCATTTTATTGGTGGGTGACCTAGAACAGAAATGTATTCCCGCATTATACTGGTGGGCGACCTAGAACAGAAATGAAAAGACAGAAATATATTCCCGCATTATACTGGTGGGCGACCTAGAACATAAATGTATTCCCGCATTATACTGGTGGGCGACCTAGAATAGAAATGAAAAGGCAGAAAATGTATTCCCGCATTATACTGGTAGGCGACCTAGAACAAAAATGAAAAGACGGAAATGTATTCCCGCATTATACTGGTGGGCGACCTAGAACAGAAATGTATTCCCGCATTATACTGGTGGGTGACCTAGAACAGAAATGTATTCCCGCATTATACTGGTGGGCGACCTAGAACATGAAATGAAAGACAAAAATGTATTCCCGCATTATACTGGTGGGCGACCTAGAACAGAAATGTATTCCCGCATTATACTGGTGGGCGACCTAGAATAGAAATGAAAAGACAGAAATATATTCCTGCATTATACTGGTGGGCGACCTAGAACATAAATGTATTCCCGCATTATACTGGTGGGCGACCTAGAACAGAAATGTATTCCCGCATTATACTGGTGGGCGACCTAGAACAGAAATGTATTTGTTTCCTCGTTCCTCCGAGAAAATTTTTGACAATGACAGAAAATTTTCTGCCCCGGTTTTGGTGACCTTTCTGGCATCGCGTCCTTCTGCCATCATCAACCTTTATTTTCCTGCAGCAGACAAAAGGAATTTGTTAGTTTTAATCCTAGTGTTAATTTTCCGGTTTTCTTTTCTTGCTCTGTGCCCCCACCACTGGTTGGGGAACAAAGTTGCTTGCTGGGGGTGACCTGTCTGATGAGGATGGTTTTCCCCCTTTTCTGCTTTTCTCTTTACAGAATCAAACTGTGGGAGTCCGCTTCCCTCCCGAAACCACTCCTTTAGGAGTTTTATTTCCTCCCGGAATGGCAAGGCATAGAATTGCATTGCCTGGTGATATCTTGCACCAGATTGATTTCCCTTTCTTGTGGCGTCTGACCACTTCGGATTTGGGTCCGGGATTTATCAACATTCTACGGGGAAACCTTCTCGGAACTTGGTCCACAAGTTCTTCACCCGTCATTTTCCGCTCTCTTTACGTCACCCTTCTTTCTACACAATTTGTCCTTTGGTTTTGCAGCCGATGCCTTTTGTCTTATTGCCTCGGCTCTTGGCCTATCCTTTCATATTTTTCTTTTGTACCCCTTCGGCCTCTGGTAGTAAACTTTGAAAAATCTTTTTCAAAACGAATTCTTAGCAAGAAAAATGAAAAAGATAGAAAAGGAGGAAAATCTCTCTGAACCAATACTTGGTGGAAAAAGGAAAAGAGAAGAACTTATCTGGAAGACATGACTGGTCCTTGTGATCATGACATGCACCGTAGATTCCTGACCCAGTCTATTTGTATCAATCAACTTGCCTGATGACCTTACTTGCTGGGGATAAATGGGTGTCCATTTCTTTGCGAACGCGGACCCTTTTGTTGATCTGTCTTGTCGCCTCATAGTGCCCTTCGAGGGGTTTTCACTAATGAGACTCTCTCTTTCTCTCAGCTCCCGGCGCCTTATGGTGCTTGTGAAGGTTTTCACCGATAAGACTCTCTCGTTTTATATCTCTCATCTTTCGTCGCCTTGTGGTGCCTGCGAAGGTTTTCACCGCCAAGACTCTCTCATTTTATTTCTTCAACGGAGAATTGGAGTGCTGTCGATATGACCCTCTCTTTTGGAGATTCCTTTGGACTATCAATTCATTTCCAGTTTTATGATCTTCTTCTTCGCCGGGGATCAGTGTATTATTCTCGGCTTTATTTGCCTGACTTGGCACCTCTTGGATATTGATCGGGAGGTGTTTTGGACGTCGATGTTGGTTTTGGTGTGGGGCTAAAAGAAAGGCTATCAAAAAATGAAATAACTTTGATGGGTGATCCGCTATAACTTTTGGAATCAAACCTTTGTTGGAACTTTAAAACATAACCTCTGCCCCAGTTTTCTTGCTTGGGGGATTTTATTTTTTACACTATGTTGAGCTACGTGCGTTACGCACACTGTGCCTATTATGCATACTATGTACACTATGCACACTATGACCCAGCCGTGAGGCGCCTACGTATCCTCTTTGAGGAATCAGGTCAAACGTAGTTCCCACGGTTTTGTTTTTCTTGTGATTTTATCTTCTTCTTTTTCATTTTCTTTTACAATTTTCTTTTCCCTTCTCTTTTTTTTTCTTTTTATATTTATTATTATTATTTTTTTCATTAGTGATTCCAAAAGAGGGATATGAAAGAATAACTTAAGGCTTAAAAGGGGGAAAGAAGGGTAAAAAGTGTTTGGATAGAAGAAAGAATTGCCTCCGTCATTTCATTATCCAATAAGTACCAAGTACAAACAAACGAACCAATAATTGCCATAATCAAAGAAATTACGCATAATATCTCTTGACTGCATCCGAATTGATAGCCATGTCAACACATCTTCCCTCGATATCCGTCAAACACAAAGCACCGTTGGACAATACTCTTGTCACGATATAAGGCCCTTGCCAATTTGGGGCGAACTTGCCTTTTGCCTCGACCTGATGTGGGAGGATCTTCTTCAATACCTGCTGCCCTATTTCAAACTTCCTGGGGCGTACCTTCTTATTGTATGCCCTTGCCATTCTCTTCTGATATAGCTGACCATGGCACACTGCTGCCAATCTTTTCTCGTCTATCAAGCTCAACTGTTCTAGTCGAGCTTTGACCCATTCATCATCATCAATTTCGGCTTCAGCGACAATCCGGAGGGACGGAATTTCGACCTCCGCTGGTATTACGGCCTCAGTTCCATACACCAACAAATAAGGAGTTGCACCTATGGAAGTCCGGATGGTAGTGCGATAACCCAACAAAGCAAAGGGTAATCTCTCGTGCCATTGTCTGGACCCTTCCACCATCTTCCGCAGTATCTTCTTGATGTTCTTATTGGCTGCTTCGACCGCTCCATTCGGCTTGGGACGATATGGGGTGGAATTGCGGTGTGTAATCTTGAATTGTTGGCATACCTCTCTCATCAGGCTGCTGTTAAGATTTGCACCATTATCCGTGATGATTACTTTTGGGATCCCAAATCTGCAGATGATATGGGAGTGCACAAAATCCACCACTGCCTTTTTAGTTACCGACTTGAAGGTTTTAGCCTCAACCTATTTGGTGAAGTAGTCAATGATTACTAGAATGAACCTATGACCGTTGGATGCTGCTGGCTCGATAGGTCCAATAACATCCATGCCCCATGCCACAAACGGCCAGGGTGCTGACATCGTATGTAACTCTGTTGGCGGAGAATGAATCAGATCTCCATGTATTTGACACTGATGGCATTTTCTCACGAAAGAGATACAGTCATGCTCCATGGTAATCCAATAATACCCCGCTCGAAGGATCTTCCTTGCCAATACATATCTGCTCATATGCGGCCCGCAAACTCTAGCATGTACCTCTGCCATGACCGCCGTGGCTTGACCGGCGTCTATACATCTTAACAATCCCAAATCCGGGGTTCTTTTGTACAAAACTCCTCCGCTGAGGAAGAAACCATTCGACAAACGCCGAAGGGCTCTTTTTTGGTCTCCAGTGTCCTGTTCCGGATATATCCCCATTCTGAGGTACTCCTTGATATCATGAAACCAAGGCTCGCCATCTGCTTCATCTTCCACCGCGTTGCAATAAGCATGCTGATCATGAACTTGGATGTGAAGAGGGTCAACATACATTTTCTCAGGGTGGTGCAACATTGATGCTAAGTTGGCCAATGCATTCGCAACCTCGTTATGAACTCTCGGGATATGTTTGAATTTCACCGATCGAAATTGCTTGCTCAGATCGTGCAAGCATTGTCGATAAGGTATGAGTTTCAAGTCCCGTGTTTCCCATTCGCCCTGAATCTGATGTACCAAGAGGTCCGAGTCTCCCAAGACCAAAACGTCTTGGACATCCATGTCCGCAGCCAATCGCAGACCCAAAATGCAAGCTTCATACTCGGCCATATTATTGGTGCAATAGAAGCGTAGTTGAGCCGTAACAGGATAATGGCGTCCTATTTCAGAAATGAGTACTGCTCCTATTCCAACCCCTTTCGCGTTTGCAGCTCCATCGAAGAAAAGATTCCAACCCGGTTCCTCGGGTAACGCCAGCTCACTTGTATGCATCACTTCTTCGTCGGGAAAATACGTTCTTAAAGGCTCGTATTTTTCATCAACGGGATTCTCTGCCAAATGGTCGGCCAGCGCTTGGGCTTTCATGGCTGTCCTCGTCACATAGACGATATCGAACTCTGTGAGCAGAATTTGCCATTTTGCCAACCTCCCTGTGGGCATAGGTTTCTGAAAGATATACTTCAATGGGTCCAAACGGGATATGAGATAAGTAGTATACGAGGACATGTAGTATTTCAACTTCTGAGCTACCCAAGTTAGGGCGCAACATGTTTTCTCGAGTTGAGTGTACTTGACCTCATATACTGTGAATTTCTTGCTAAGATAGTAAATGGCCTGCTCCTTCCTTCCTGTGTCATCGTGTTGCCCCAGTACACAACCAAATGAATTTTCCAGGACCGTCAGATAAAGAATTAAGGGCTTCCCTGGCTTAGGCGGGACCAATACGGGTGGATTAGACAGATACCCTTTGATTTGGTCGAAAGCCTCTTGACACTCTGCCGTCCAACGTACCGCAACATCCTTTTTCAGCAGCCGAAATATGGGCTCACAAGTTGCTGTGAGTTGAGCGATAAACCTGCTGATGTAATTGAGTCTACCCAACAAACTCATTACCTCTATTTTGTTCTTTGGCGGTGGCAAATCTCGGATGGATTCGATTTTAGATGGGTCCAGCTCAATACCTCGTCAACTGACGATGAATCCTAACAGCTTTCCTGATGGAACCCCGAATGCGCATTTGGCCGGGTTAAGCTTGATATCATACCTTCGGAGTCTTTGGAAGAATCTCCTTAGGTCTGCTACATGGTCTTCCTGACGCCAAGACTTTATGATCACATCATCTACGTACACCTCAATTTCTTTGTGTATCATGTCGTGAAACACAACAGTCATTGCTCGCATGTACGTTGCCCCGACATTCTTCAGTCCGAACGATATTACCCGATAGCAGTAAGTTCCCCATGGCGTGATAAATGCTGTCTTTTCCGCATCTTCCTCGTCCATTAGGATCTGATGATAACCCGCATAGCAATCCACAAAGGATCCGATCTCGCGCCCAGCGCAATTATCGATCAAGATATGGATGTTGGGCAATGGAAAATTGTCCTTGGGACTTGCTTTGTTGAGGTTGCTGTAGTCAATGCACACCCTAATTTTTCCATCCTTCTTTGGAACTGGTATCACATTGGCCAACCACTCGGGATATCGAGAGACCCGAATGACCTTCGCCTGCAACTGCTTAATCACCTCTTCTTTGATCTTTACACTCATTTCTGTTTTAAATTTCCTTAGCTTTTGCTTGATCGGAGGGTATGCCAGGTCAGTGAGCAATTTGTGAACCACTTAATTGGTGCTTAATCCCGACATATCATCATATGACCATGCAAAAACATCTTTGAATTCCATGAGGGTTTTGATCAATTCTTCCCTGACATTCGGCTCAATATGGATGCTGATCTTGGTTTCTCGGACATTATCAGCGTCTCCTAGATTCACAGCCTCAGTGTCATTTAGGTTAGGTTTGGGTTTTTCTTCAAATTGGCACAGTTCTCGGTTTACCTCTTCGAAGGCTTTATCTTCGTCATATTCAGATTCATCGTCACAAACGACCTCTTGTATCATTAAGTCGGATGCAGATTGATTTATTAGACTAGGTCGAAGATCCGTTGTGCATGCCATGTCATTAGAACCAGTAAAAAGAGAACTATTCAGAAATAAAAAGAACAAGACAAAATTAAAATGAGACAAAAGAAGAGAACTTTATTAAACTTGCGGGATAAAAGGGTTCACACTTTTACAAAACAAAAGTAAAATTTGGATTACACCCTGGAATAATCCGAACAAAACAAAACAAACAAAAAACATAAATCAAAGCCTACTACCAAGACTCCCCTCGGACAGGAAGAGGAGTAACCGTCCAATTGTTGGTCTTGGCCTCAGGCCCCACAAATTGTATCTCCGCTCTGCTGGAACTCTTTCTAGCTTCTACCATACTGACATCAGCGAATAGCCTCTCGAAACTCTGATTCAGGTTCCCATTCATACCAATCAATGGTCCTAGAATATTTGGGACTGGCGGCCCCTTGGCGCTTGCTCTGACAAAAGACCTTGAGAGACGTGGCACCGGCTTGGGCAGAAACCAAACTCTTCTTCATTTTTCGTGCTTGCTTCCTATCTGCCGTGGTTGGTTTGAACCCCAAACCGAAGTTTTCCAAGTTTTTAGGCAGGGAGACAGGTTGGACAATCCCCTGAAGCTCAACTCCCAGGCCTTTTACCGACACGAACCCGTTGCCCAGCATTTCCGAGACCATCATGATTGTTGCGGAAGCTACCCTAGGGTACTGAAGGATCTCACCCTCAGAAATCTTGTTTGCCGACATTGGATCGAAAATCTGGTAGACCCAAGGACCTTTGTCATCATCGGTCTCTATGAATGGCACAATGGCGCCACCCATGGTGCATGACGTGTCCTCGTTGTGTAGTACGAGGACACACGGCTTTAACCGGCTTTTCAATTTCTGTCGGTACCTCCAAATGCGGATTGTAGGCATGTGGTTTGGGGGCATGGAATGTAGGCTCAGGGGGATAGTATTGCGTATCGGGAGCCTGAAACAATGGCTCGCTGGCCGTTCTCTGCAGGGTGGCTGATGTGGATCCCGCAAAAGTGGGAACATTTGGTGTTGGGAGAGGTTGATGCGGTGGTGGAGCTTGGGAATCGTGGGGGCTTCTTTCTTGATGATAACGGGGATTTGTGAGGGTTTTCTCAACTCTCCTCCCTCATACACCAACTCAATCATGTGAGTCTCGTAGTGCGCTGGCAATGGGTTCTGGTTGATGTTAGGAGCCTCCGGTGTCTGGACCTCGATCTTATTGATATCAATAAGATCCTGTATGGCATGCCTCAACTTCCAACACTTTTCGGTGTCATGCCCCAGCATCCCTGAGCAGTACTCACAACTTACTGATCGGTCCAAATTCTGGGGTGGGGGATTTGGTTCTCGAGTCTGGACAGGACTAACCTAACCTAATTGCCTCAATTTGTGGAACAAAGCGGTGTAGGTTTCTCCCAACTCGGTGAAAGTTCTGTGTTTCCGCAGCCTGTCATTCCTAGCATCCGGATTTTCCCGAAAGCCTGACCCTGGAGAGTTTCTATATGCCCTCGGTGGAGGATAGGTGTTTTGTGGTGGTGCATATGTGTTCTGGGGAGCCGGCGCGCGCCATTGCGGGCGAATCGGAGGCTGAGTGTATGTCTAGGCTTGGTGTATGGAGAAATGTGGTTCTCAAGGTGGGTAATAGTGCTGTGTTGGGCTGTATGGGTAGTTTGGCCTGTGGGGCCTGGGTTGGTTGTAGTGGGGTTTGCCAGACCTGAGCCAACTGCTTGCCTCAATCGTGGAAATTTCTTCTTTCTTCCTTCTTCCCAGTGCACCTCCCGTGCCGCTCTGAATAGCCTGGGTTGTGGCCTTGAGTGCCGAGTAATTCAGGATTTTATCAAACCTCAGACCCTCCTCTATCATGACCCCTATCTTTACTACCTCGTTGAAGGATTTTCCAACCGTCGTCACCAAGTGACCAAAGTAGGTTGGATCCAGTGTTTGCAAGAAGTAGTCCACCATTTCTCCCTCTCTCATGGGAGGATCCACTCTAGCTGCTTGTTTTCTCTAGCGGAACCCGTACTCGCAAAAACTTTCCCCGGGCTTCTTCCCGGTCCTCAATAATGTGAGAACGGAGTGATGGTATTCCGGCATGTGCCCCAGTGGCTCAGGGTTCTTTTGTGCTTTGGCTAAAGCTAGCTGTATTGCATTCATCTCTAGTCCCATCCTTTCAATCTTTTCCATCGCTTCTTTTAACAACTGGCTCATCGGCCTTTCTCTCTCGGTACTATTCTCTGAAGTAGTCATGCTTGTTGCTACTGGTCCTTTGGATCTGGTTTGGTAAGGGTGTGTTGCCAGAATTCTTTAACAACTAACTGTCTGGATGCAGACAACAACAAACTTTGTTAGCGTTAGAGCTTAACAGATTTGATAACAACACATCGAGGATGCAATGCTCCTAGGCAGTTAACCGTTTCTAACATGCTTTGCTTCAAACAACATGCGTCATCCCGGCTTGCTCATTTGTCCTTTTAAAGCACTTTGGGAAACCCTGTATTTTATTTTATTCTTGTATTTATTATTTTTCTTTTTCTTTCTTTATTAAAGGCGGTCGAATCTTATGGGGATTGCCTACGTATCACGTCCCCGCGCGAATCAGACCAGGCGTAGTTCTGCCATAAAGTAAAGAAACACAAAATTCTTTTGGAATCATTAAATTCATTCTCAAAATTTTGCTATTACAAATTACTTCAAACAAGGAACAACAATGGTACAGACTCCACAGTTCTTAACCCGATTTGACTAAAAGAAAAGAAAACAACATATGGGAAAGCAACAAAGTCAAATAAACAAGACTCGACCAAAGATTAATTTTCCAACTTAGGGTCCCGCGAGGCATCATTCGGCCTTTCCGCGGCCCTTGGTGTGAGGTCTCTCTGCAAGCTTTTCAACTCATTCATAATCCGGTGGACGCAGCCCATGACGGAAATAAGGAGGGTCTTCCGAGGTATTTGCTCACATGATAGGCATTTCATGTAGATGTAATGCCCAATTTCGTCGATCCTTCCTTGAATGTTGTCCCTTTCAACGAACAATTGCCTGATTCATCGGTTCTTCAATCCCAGTGCCTGAGCATTGTCGGCAAGTCGATCCTGGAACAACTCCATTTGTCTTTCCATGCAGGCCATTGCATCGTAACAATGTCTTCTGTCGGCTTGGGCATCTCGTGCTTGTTTGATGATCCGATCATGAAGAGTGGAGTTTGTTTTCCTTAATATCCCGATGCTCATTTCATAATCCCTTATGACCTGTTGCAGACGCTGCCTCCGGGCCATTGTGCATTTTGCCCATCTGACCTTCATCCTTGCTACGCAAGCTTCTGATTGTTCTAATTTTCCTTGGCTTTGGATGACCTGATTTCTCAAACTTGCTATCAATCTTTCGTCGGAGCGACGCTTCTGTCGGTTACTCTTACTGGCTTGGCGAATGCGGGCCTTTAGTGTCTGGTTTTCTTGGGCTAACTTGTTCTTCTCAACCCGCTCGGAGGCGATTTGCACGTTGTTCTCAAATACAAGCTTTTCAACTTGTTGTTTTAGCTTCCCGATTTCAGCCCGGTAACCTTCCTCTCTTTTTAACCAGCCCCATTGTGCATGTGATGATTCCTCAAAGTCTTGGATGTGAGCTCTCTTAGTTGGTCTCTGGTGCTCAAGCTCTCTTCGGTACCACGTGAGGTATTTTGGCGACACTTCGCCCTTGGCCCTGTCTCGTACACAAGTATCTACCTTCAGAGTTTGACATTCATTCCAGATTCGCCGAACGACCGCCTCAGGGAACTGCCCACCAGGACCGATTTCGATCACTTGACTACTGAGATCCTCTTCTTTTGGGATTATTTGGTATCGTCCCAACTGTCTTAATACTTTGCATGGTGCGTAGGGCTGGATACTTTGGAGACCCATCAACAGTAAATAAGATTTGGTGGCTGACATGTGTATGACTTCCTCTATGGGTAGCCATTCGAATGCCCACTCTATCTGGTTTGCTGAAATAGAGCGCAGTAGCGTGACCCATTCGGCGACCCCTTCCAGCAATCTGAAACCGTCGATCCTGGTGGGAAACTCTTCTATACAAGTCTTTTGTGATGACCCATATTTCAGCAATTGAGGGAGATGACATAGATGCTCTATCATCTACATTTGCAGTAGTATGTTACATCCTTCGAAGAAAACCCCTCCGGTTTTGCAAATAGTGAGTGCGCGAAAAATATCTGCTATTATCATTGGTGCTAGAGTGCTATTTTCTTGCTTGAGCAAAGTGCTGATGACCCCAGCGTTTTGTATGTTAATTTTCCCATCCTTTCTAGTGAACACCAGAAAACCTAGAAAGGCTATCATGAAAGCAATACATCTATGCCATTCCCATTTCAAACGGCTTTCTCCACTGCAAATCTTATTCTCGGGATTGTTGAACCCTCCCAAATGACCGTACCTGTCATACAGAAATGCAAAACTACAAAACCCTTTTGATAACTCTGGGTTATGTACCGTTCTGCGGATCTTTACGATGTCCAGGAATTTGTGTATGGTTACGGTCCTTGGTGCAATGAGATACTGCTCTTTCATAGGGATGTTAGGACATCCAATGTACCCTGCCAACTCCTCCAGTGTCGGGGTGAGTTCGAAATCTGAGAAGTGAAATACGTTGTGAGCCGAGTCCCAAAATGAAATTAGAGCCCTGATAACGTCCCCTCGTGGATCGATGTCCAGCAATCCAACCAAATTTCCCAAGTATATTTTGACCGTATCTTGCCCTGATCCTCCCAAGTCGTTCCACCACATGCGTAAGCCCAGAGGAACTTTGTTTATAATGGCCTCAGATGAACTCCTACTTGTGCTCATTCTGCACATTTATTAAGGTGATTTTAGACAAGAATTTTTTTTTTATTTTGACTCCAAACATTTTTTTTTGAAAGAAATAATATGTGTATATACATACAAGGGTATATATATATATATATATATATATATATATAATTATTGGTAAAACAAAATCGGGGAGTTGGACCCGATAAGGGTTGCCTACGTATCCCACATCCAGTGGGAATCAAACCGACGTAGTTCGGGTAAGAAATTTATCACGGTTTATCAAAAATATTTGGACACTGCCTTTTAAGCGAGAAATTTTGAAATTCCTTTTTTCATCTTTTTATTTATTTATTTATTTATTTATTTATTTTTCAAAATTCCCATTACCACCTACTGGTCAACATGCAAATTTGAAGCAAATTAATGCGATAACAGATAAAATGCCACATGATGGTCTTTTTTTTGTTCCAGGTTGCTATTCCTAGACGGGCCCAACCCCTGTGTTGAGCCCCCTAAGTCAAATGCAACGTGATGCAAATAAGCGCTTTCCTACTAGGGATCCGACATGAAGTTATGTTTTACTAAGCTTCAAACTGGGCTTTGTTCTAGACCTGGCTTACACGAGCGGACAACTCGAGTTGAGGAGGGGGCTACGTACCAGGGACCCGCGGGGTCGTCCGGCTTTGTAACTTATCCGAGCCTCTTTCTACTTGGGTATGACACTAACAGAATATGGAGTCTCGACCAGCGAGCTTCTCCCCGGAGGTAAGAAGAGAAGGGTTTCGGCGCAGTTTATATATACAGTCAAATAATATCAAAGCGGTAAAACAGATCATTTTGCACATGAATCATATATAAGGATATCAGAAAATAAATAAAGCCAAATAGAACAATTATTCCAAGCTCGAATTTCTAACCCTGAACCAGTGGTTCTGGGTCTTTCATCCCCAGCAGAGTCGCCAGAGCTGTCACACCTCCTTTTTCCACACCCGCGAGGGTACAAGGGAGTTTTTTCCAATTAAAGGACAATCGAAACGGGTTTTGTTTATTTATTTCAGAGTCGCCACTTGGGAGATTTAGGGTGTCCCAAGTCACCAATTTTAATCCCGAATCGAGGAAAAGAATGAATCCATATTACAGTCTGCGCGCCAGAAATCCGGATAAGGAATTCTGTTAACCCAGGAGAAGGTGTTAGGCATTCCCGAATTCCGTGGTTCTAGCACGGTCGCTCAACTGTTATATTCGGCTTGATTATCTGATTTTATACATATATGAACTTATGTGCAAATTTTAACTTTTGACCGCTTTCATAATTATTATTATTATTTTTTACAAGGAATTGCAACGTTGTGAAAATGTATCTCGAACCGCGTTACAATCAATGTACCCGTAGTCGTCGATACACTTTGACTCCGTTGAGACTTGGATTTGGGTCACATCAATGTGCACCCGAGTTTAAGGAAATTAAATTATTAAAGGCGCGCCTAAAGCAACTAGCGTATCATTTACTTTGGGTAGGGCCGTGGAATTTTACTAAACGGTCCATCTCGAAGTCTAAGCAATTTTAAGGCAAATATTTATTGAGGGCCTCGCAATTTTGTATTTTTATTTGGCTCATCTCATCTCATTCTTATTTTTTTTTAAAGGAATTGGCAACGTCGTGGACACGCATCTCGAACCACGTCACAATCAATGTGCCCGTGATTAGAGACACATTTCAACTCCGCTGAGATTTGGATTTGGGTCACATAAATGTGCACCCGAGTTTAAGGAGATAACGTTATTAAATACGCGCCTAAAATGACTAGCGTATCATTATTTCGGGGAGGCCGTGGAATTTTGCTAAACGGTCCATCCCGAAGTCTAAGCGATTTTAAAACAAATATTTACTGAGGGCCCCGCAAATTTTTTATTATTATTTTTTTATTTGACGAAGCTCGTCTCACTTATTTATTTATTTATTTTTAAGAGGAAAGTAACTACATTTCTATTTTTATTTATCTCTAAATAAAGAAAAATCCTAGTTAATTACATGCTAAAAAAACCGTAACTTATTTAATTAATAGATTACAACAGATGCTAACGAAAATTATACTTGAACTTGTAAAAATGAAAAATTGTTTCGCGCCTTATTCCATAAGCTAATATTTCTAAAAATGGAATTATGTATATAAAAAAAAACGTACAAGATTGACTAACGTTACTACAATTAGCCATTTTTAACTGTGGTGAGGTTAACTAAATGATCAAAGCTATAGACTAATTCATTAACCCTAATGGATTCGCAATTTAACTATACTTTATTGAAACTACTCTACATTAGTATAAGTATACTTAATTATTAATACATAAAATTATCGACTACGACCTTTATTTATTTACTTTTATTATTATTATTGGAGCTATAATGTTGACACTACCCAACCACCTTATTTTTACATTTTTATCAAGTCCATAATCTATCTATGTGAGATTATTTGTAACATGAATTAATGCCAATACTGATGAGAGTATAATCACTTAAGAGGACTAATGGAAATTAGTTTTAACCATCTAAACGAAATACTAATTGGGTTTTGACTAAGTACTCTATCTCATTTATGGACTACTTGAATATATGCATACAAACAACTAACTAGAGATATGCTACTTATCATGATTTACCCCATTAATCTAATAAAATTGAAAGGTTCATGTTATATCAGCGCATGACCATTTATATGATTCCTTCTTTTTTCAATCCAATTATACAAAAAAAAAAAAACAGTTCATAAAAAAACTAAATAGACCAGATTGTCTACTATCTGCTTTATTGAAACGGTTCGATTTTATTGCTGCATTTCAACTTCAAAGCTTTATCACTACAAGATTCGAATGTGTACCTGGAATTCGAACTACAAATAGAGAAAAGAGGTCAGGAGCAACAATGTACAGCAGTAGCACAGCAACAGAATCCCACAACAAATAACAACAACAAAACAACAATAACCAATGTAACAATAGTCAGAACCAAACTGAAAACCCCAGAAAGCTTGACTGAAAATCAGTAGTACTAAACGCAATCCAACAGATGGCAGTAACAAAGGTCTGATTTCAGCAGTAAAGAAAAGAACCTCACTTTCAGTTTTTAGCTCTCAAAGACTGATTTTTAGTTCTGAAAAATTAGCCTATCTCTCACTTTTAAGTTCTGAAAATTTCTGTTCTCTCAACTTCCAGTCTCAATCCTTTTTTTCAGTCCCCTTCTCTATATCAACTCCCCTTATTTATAGGCTAGAACTAAACATTATTTATTCAAAGCTTTTCACTTTCAGCCTGTATATTCCCTCTCATGTGCATCTATACACTTTTATCATTAATCTCATGCTTATTTTCTGATTTTCCACCCTTAAAGATACCAGACAGGGTGTATTCTGCACTACTAATTCCCTTTTCATTAAATAATTCATTAATTATACACTGAATATTAACTGGCAGGCTACTAACACTAATCATTTTAAATCTTTTAACACCCAAAAATACCCCTGAAAAATCCCCTATTATTATTGCCTTGCCCTCACTCTTAGCAATATGTATTTAAACCTCTCTAATTTACAACTACACCAAATCACTACACAGTTACAACCAATCCTTAAGTCAAATTCACACAAAATGATTCAAGCATCAAAACATACCAACGAAGTGATTCATGCTGTATTCGTCCAAACAAAGCAGTCATAAACTAACTATTAGACGAAGTTGTTCAAATCGAATGTAGCTTATAACGCACACTCAAACAAACAGAAGAAAAATCTTGACCAAATAAAAAGGTCTTGAAGAAGAAGGAGAACTAATGAACAAAACAAGATTACAAAATAACACTTTAAACAAAGAATCAATAATCCGAAAAATAGAATAATAAAAAAAACAAGATTAGGAACAACATTTAAAACCAAAGCCATAACAGAAAATAAATAAATATGAACTAAATAATCTTGAAAGAAAATCCTAAAACTTGAACGAACCCAAGTCGAGCTCGGAGTTAAACTATTGGAGGTTGAACGGACTGTTTTGTGGACGTTGAAAAAGGACGAAGCAGCAGCTGGACGTTTGGACTATGGCAGATTAGCATGGAGGGACAAGGGTGTCGTGGCGTCGAGGAGTAACAGCGGGTGGTCGACAGAGGGAGCTGGTGGCGATGGCTGGATGGGTTGTTTGGTGGAGCTGGTTATGTTGCGGGACTGGGGATGGTGAGATTGTCGGAGCAGGTGGTCGACGAAGGAGAAGAACACAACAACAGCTGCTCGTGTTCCGACGGGGGGGGGGGGTGACGACGAGGCTGGACGATGCAGCAGCGATAGCTGCTGCTTGACGGGGAATGGCGATCACGGTGGGACACGAGGGTTGCTGGATATTGCTGGTTCAACAGGTGGTGTTTGGTGGTAGTGGGGACGGGACGATGAGACTGGACGACGCATCAGCGATAGCTGCTGCTTGACGGGGAGTGAAGGGTCGTTTGGGCAAGATGGTGAGGCTGGTCGGAGGTGGTTTTGGGTAGGTCCGTTAGGGTTTGCTTTCTTCTTCTTTAGGAAGAAGAAAATGAATAGTGTCCATCCCCAAAATTTTCAAAGTCCGTCCTTCAAAAATCTGTCCAACCGTGTATTTTGTACCCGTTTGCCAAGAAAAATGGATCCCCATGCGTGGTGGGGTTCAAGACTTGTGTCCCCCACGCGTGGTGAGGTTCCCCGTGTGTCGTGTTCCGTCCGTGTTCCCCACGCGTGTCCCTCATGTGTGGTGGACTCGGATTATTATGGGCTAGGTCCGAAAATTAGGCCTAAAAACGGGTAGTTTAAACCTAAATATTATTCTTTGCACGGACCTGAGAATAAAAGCACGATGTTATTCATTTAGTCCTATGTAAGCAAAATACTACCAAATAAGACTATTTAAAACAAACTATTTCTTTCTGTTTTTTTTTTAGTATTTTTTCAAGATTAAAATAGCTACAAAGCATAAATAAAACTATTTTTGTCATTTTCGTTTTTTTATGTAAATATAAAATATAAAGTATTATTTTTGTGTTTTTCAAGATTAAAATGGCTACAAAACGTTAATAACTTTTTTTTTAAATTTTCGAAATTATACAACGATAAAAATATAAAGTACTATTTCTATATTTTTTAAGTTTATAATGACTACAAAACATTAATAAAACTACATATTTTATAATTTTCGAAATTATATAAAGTATAAAAAATAAGGTACTATTTTTGTATTTTTATCAAGTTTATGAGAAATACATAAGCTAAAATTTACATATATATTTTTTGTAATTTTTCTTTTGCGGCGAAATAAGATAAAATAGTATATTAGACTCAATTCAAATATTAACGTCTTGTAGCCCTCTTTTCTTTCTTTTTTTATTTTTTTTAATTTTTGATAAAACTAAAATTCTAAATTGAGCTACAAACTAAATTGACTCCAAAAATACTAATTAAACTCCTAACAAAAATTATCATACACAATTAAACACCAATTAAAATAAAATTGCTTAATTTGACATTAAATGCTAACAATGCAAAATATTCCTATTTTTGTGACTTTCATTTTTTGTAAAACAAACTTAATTAAATACTAAATGAAAATGTGATATATTTTATATTTTTATTAATTAAAACAAATAAACATGCACTCATAAAAATACAAATAATTATACAAAAATACCACACAAAAATAACAAAAATTGCACACAAAGGAAAATTGTTTTATTTTGAATTTTTTGGGAGTAATTCTTTCATAGGGCAAAAATCACGTGCTTACAGCTGCCCCTCTTTGCCCGAAGACACGAAGGGTTTTCGTGCAAAGATAAAGTGAGCGATTTTTGCCCGTCCGAGTACTCCGTGTGAAGCATTTTTTTTGAAAAAGATTTAACCGAACCTTTGCTTCAAAGGTTTCCTACATATCCCTGGCTAAAGGGGAATCAGGTTAATGTAGTTCGGGAAGTTTTGGTAGCTGGGACTACCGTGTGACTGCAATGTTACTGCTGTTGCATGCTATTACCACTGCTTACCCATCTCCTTGTTACACCGTGCTTAAAAGAAAACAAGAAGCTAGGCTAGACTGCAACTTGTTCTTGTTGCCTTGCATTCTTGTCGGCTTGTGTTTCCTCCGGTGCTTTTCTTCCGTGAATTTGGGGATGACACTGGCCCTTTGCTTTTCTGAATACTAGTTTTCATCATTTTGTTCGGTCCGCTGGGGACATGGCTTTCTTCATTAAGCTTTTCGGCGGTTCCTCTAGGGATACGACTCTCTTCATCAGAATTGTTATGCTGGGCATAATTTAATGTTCACAGGCCGCTTCTTTCAAGACGCGTCTTTTCTTTCTTTTGACTCATGCGCTTGAACTTGTGTTGGGACCTCTTGTTGCAACCTTTTGCTTTCCGGTGCTGGGGATTTTTATTGTTTCCTGCTGGGGATTCCGGTTGTAACCTTCTACCTTCCGATGGGTTACTGATTTCAAGATCTGCAGTATAAGACTCAAAAGTATTCCTCTCGTTATACAGGTGGGCGCCTGAATGCAAAAATATGAAATGTATGCCCGCATTATACTGGTGGGCGACCTAGAACAGAAATGAAAAGACAAAAATGTATTCCCGCATTATACTGGTGGGCGACCTAGAACAGAAATGAAAAGACAGAAAATGTATTCCCGCATTATACTGGTGGGCGACCTAGAACAAAAATGTATTCCCGCATTATACTGGTGGGTGACCTAAAACAGAAATGAAAAGATAGAAATGTATTCCCGCATTATACTGGTGGGCGACCTAGAACAGAAATGTATTCCCGCATTATACTGGTGGGCGACCTAGAACAGAAATGTATTCCCGCATTATACTGGTGGGCGACCTAGAATAGAAATGAAAAGACAGAAATGTATTCCCGCATTATACTGGTGGGCGACCTAGAACAGAGCATGTACCTCTGCCATGACCGTCGTGGCTTGACCGGCGTCTATACATCTTAACAATCCCAAATCCGGGGTTCTTTTGTACAAAACTCCTCCGCTGAGGAAGAAACCATTCGACAAACGCCGAAGGGCTCTTTTTTGGTCTCCAGTGGCCTGTTCCGGATATATCCCCATTCTGAGGTACTCCTTGATATCATGAAACCAAGGCTCGCCATCTGCTTCATCTTCCACCGCCTTGCAATAAGCATGCTGATCACGAACCTGGATGTGCAGAGGGTCAACATACATTTTCTCAGGGTGGTGCAACATTGATGCTAAGGTGGCCAATGCATCCGCAACCTCGTTATGAACTCTCGGGATATGTTTGAATTTCACCGATCGAAATTGCTTGCTCAGATCGTGCAAGCATTGTCGATATGGTATGAGTTTCAAGTCCCGTGTTTCCCATTCGCCCTGAATCTGATGTACCAAGAGGTCCGAGTCTCCCAAGACCAAAACGTCTTGGACATCCATGTCCGCAGCCAATCGCAGACCCAAAATGCAAGCTTCATACTCGGCCGTATTATTGGTGCAATAGAAGCGTAGTTGAGCCGTAACAGGATAATGGCGTCCTGTTTCAGAAATGAGTACTGCTCCTATTCCAACCCCTTTCGCGTTTGCAGCTCCATCGAAGAAAAGCTTCCAACCCGGTTCCACGGGTAATGCCAGCTCACTTGTATGCATCACTTCTTCGTCGGGAAAATACGTTCTTAAAGGCTCGTATTTTTCATCAACGGGATTCTCTGCCAAATGGTCGGCCAGCGCTTGGGCTTTCATGGCTGTCCTCGTCACATAGACGATATCGAACTCTGTGAGCAGAATTTGCCATTTTGCCAACCTCCCTGTGGTCATAGGTTTCTGAAAGATATACTTCAATGGGTCCAAACAGGATATGAGATAAGTAGTATACGAGGACAGGTAGTATTTCAACTTCTGAGTTACCCAAGTTAGGGCGCAACATGTTTTCTCGAGTTGAGTGTACTTGACCTCATATACTGTGAATTTCTTGCTAAGATAGTAAATGGCCTGCTCCTTCCTTCCTGTGTCATCGTGTTGCCCCAGTACACAACCAAATGAATTTTTCAGGACCGTCTGATAAAGAATTAAGGGCTTCCCTGGCTTAGGCGGGACCAACACGGGTGGATTAGACAGATACCCTTTGATTTGGTCGAAAGCCTCTTGACACTCTACCGTCCAACTTACCGTAGCATCCTTTTTCAGCAGCCGAAATATGGGCTCACAAGTTGCTGTAAGTTGAGCGATGAACCTGCTGATGTAATTGAGTCTACCCAACAAACTCATTAACTCTGTTTTGTTCTTTGGCGGTGGCAAATCTCGGATGGATTCGATCTTAGATGGGTCCAGCTCTATACCTCGTCGACTGACGATGAATCCTAACAGCTTTCCTGATGGAACCCCGAATGCGCATTTGGCCGGGTTAAGCTTGATATCATACCTTCGGAGTCTTTGGAAGAATCTCCTTAGGTCTGCTACATGGTCTTCCTGACGCCAAGACTTTATGATCACATCATCTACGTACACCTCAATTTCTTTGTGTATCATGTCGTGAAACACAACAGTCATTGCTCGCATGTACGTTGCCCCGACATTCTTCAGTCCGAACGGTATTACCCGATAGCAGTAAGTTCCCCATGGCGTGATAAATGCTGTCTTTTCCGCATCTTCCTCGTCCATTAGGATCTGATGATAACCCGCATAGCAATCCACAAAGGATCCGATCTCGCGCCCAGCGCAATTATCGATCAAGATATGGATGTTGGGCAATGGAAAATTGTCCTTGGGACTTGCTTTGTTGAGGTTGCGGTAGTCGACGCACACCCTGATTTTCCCATCCTTCTTTGGAACTGGTATCACATTGGCCAACCACTCGGGATATCGAGGGACCCGAATGACCTTCGCCTGCAACTGCTTAATCACCTCTTCTTTGATCTTTACACTCATTTCTGTTTTAAATTTCCTTAGCTTTTGCTTGATTGGAGGGTATGCCGGGTCAGTGGGCAATTTGTGAACCACTAAATTGGTGCTTAATCCCGACATATCATCATATGACCATGCAAAAACATCTTTGAATTCCACGAGGGTTTTTATCAACTCTTCCCTGACATTCGGCTCAATATGGATGCTGATCTTGGTTTCTCGGACATTATCAGCGTCTCCTAGATTCACAGCCTCAGTGTCATTTAGGTTAGGTTTGGGTTTTTCTTCAAATTGGCACAGTTCTCGGTTTACCTCTTCGAAGGCTTTATCTTCATCATATTCAGATTCATCGTCACAAACGACCTCTTGTATCATTAAGTCGGATGCAGATTGATTTATTAGACTAGGTCGAAGATCCGTTGTGCATGCCATGTCATTAGAACCAGTAAAAAGAGAACTGTTCAAAAAGAAAAAGAACAAGACAAAATTAAAATGAGACAAAAGAAGAGAACTTTATTAAACTTGCGGGATAAAAGGGTTCACACTTTTACAAAACAAAAGTAAAATTTGGATTACACCCTAGAATAATCCGAACAAAACAAAACAAACAAAAAACATAAATCAAAGCCTACTACCAAGACTCCCCTCGGACAGGAAGAGGAGTAACCGTCTAATTGTTGGTCTTGGCCTCAGGCCCCACAAATTGTATCTCCGCTTTGCTGGAACTCTTTCCATATTCTACCATACTGACATCAACGAATAGCCTCTCGAAACTCTGATTCAGGTTCCCATCCATACCAATCAATGGTCCTAGAATATTTGGGACTGGCGGCCCCTTGGCGCTTGCTCTGACAAAAGACCTTGAGAGACGTGGCACCGGCTTGGGCAGAAACCAAACTCTTCTTCATTTTTCGCGCTTGCTTCCTATCTGCTGCGGTTGGTTTGAACCCCAAACCGAAGTTTTCCAAGTTTTTAGGCAGGGAGACAGGTTGGACAATCCCCTGAAGCTCAACTCCCAGGCCTTTTTCCGGCACGAACCTGTTGCCCAGCATTTTCGAGACCATCATGATTGTTGCGGAAGCTACCCTAGGGTACTGAAGGATCTCACCCTCAGAAATCTTGTTTGCCGACATTGTATCAAAAATCTGGTAGACCCAAGGACCTTTGTCATCATCGGTCTCTATGAATGGCACAATGGCGCCACCCATGGTGCATGACGTGTCCTCGCCGTGTAGTACGAGGACACAAGGATTTAACCGGCTTTTCAATTTCTGCCGGTACCTCCAAATGCGTATTGTAGGCATGTGGTTCAGGGGCATGGAATGTAGGCTCAGGGGGATAGAATTGCGTATCGGGAGCCTGAAACAATGGCTCGTTGGCCGTTCTCTGCAGGGTGGCTGATGTGGGTCCCGCAAAAGTGGGAACATTTGGTGTTAGGAGAGGTTGATGCGGTGGTGGAGCTTGGGAATCGTGGGGGCTTCTTTCTTGATGATAACGGGGATTTGTGAGGGTTTTCTCAACTCTCCTCCCTCATACACCAACTCAATCATGTGAGTCTCGTGGTGCGCTGGCAATGGGTTCTGGTTGATGTTAGGAGCCTCCGGTGTCTGGACCTCGATCTTATTGGTATCAATAAGATCCTGTATGGCATGCCTCAACTTCCAACACTTTTCGGTATCATGCCCCAGCATCCCTGAGCAGTACTCACACCTTACTGATCGGTCCAAATTCTGGGGTGGGGGATTTGGTTCTCGAGTCTGGACAGGACTAACCAAACCCAATTGCCTCAATTTGTGGAACAAATCGGTGTAGGTTTCTCCCAACTCGGTGAAAGTTCTGTGTTTCCGCAGCCTGTCATTCCTAGCATCCGGATTTTCCCGAATGCCTGCCCCTGGAGAGTTTCTATATGCCCTCGGTGGAGGATAGGTGTTTTGTGGTGGTGCATATGTGTTCTGGGGAGCCGGCGCGCGCCATTGCGGGCGAACCGGAGGCTGAGTGTATGTCTGGGCTTGGTGTATGGAGAAATGTGGTTCTCAAGGTGGGTAATAGTGCTGTGTTGGGTTGTATGGGTAGTTTGGCCTGTGGGGCCTGGGTTGGTTGTAGTGGGGTTTGCCAGACCTGGGCCAACTGCTTGCCTCAATCGTGGCAATTTCTTCTTTCTTCCTTCTTCCCAGCGCACCTCCCGTGCCGCTCTGAATAGCCTGGGTTGTGGCCTTGAGTGCCGAGTAATTCAGGATTTTGTCAGACCTCAGACCCTCCTCTATCATGACCCCTATCTTTACTACCTCGTTGAAGGATTTTCCAACCGTCGTCACCAAGTGACCAAAGTAGGTTGGATCCAGTGTTTGCAAGAAGTAGTCCACCATTTCTCCCTCTCTCATGGGAGGATCCACTCTAGCTGCTTGTTCTCTCCAGCAGAACCCGTACTCGCGAAAACTTTCCACGGGCTTCTTCCCGGTCCTCAATAATGTGAGACCGGAGTGATGGTATTTCGGCATGTGCCCCAGTGGCTCAGGGTTCTTTTGTGCTTTGGCTAAAGCTAGCTACATTGCATTCATCTCTAGTCCCATCCTTTCAATCTTTTCCATCGCTTCTTTTAACAACTGGCTCATCGGCCTTTCTCCCTCGGTACTATTCTCTGAAGTAGTCATGCTTGTTGCTACTGGTCCTTTGGATCTGGTTTGGTAAGGGTGTGTTGCCAGAATTCTTTAACAACTAACTGTCTGGATGCAGACAACAACAAACTTTGTTAGCGTTAGAGCTTAACAGATTTGATAACAACACATCGAGGATGCAATGCTCCTAGGCAGTTAACCGTTTCTAACATGCTTTGCTTCAAACAACATGCGTCATCCCGGCTTGCTCATTTGTCCTTTTAAAGCACTTTGGGAAACCCTGTATTTTATTTTATTCTTGTATTTATTATTTTTCTTTTTCTTTCTTTATTAAAGGCGGTCGAATCTTATGGGGATTGCCTACGTATCACGTCCCCGAGCGAATCAGACCAGGCGTAGTTCTGCCATAAAGTAAAGAAACACAAAATTCTTTTGGAATCATTAAATTCATTCTCAAAATTTTGCTATTACAAATTACTTCAAACAAGGAACAACAATGGTACAGACTCCACAGTTCTTAACCCGATTTGACTAAAAGAAAAGAAAACAACATATGGGAAAGCAACAAAGTCAAATAAACAAGACTCGACCAAATATTAATTTTCCAACTTAGGGGCCCGCGAGGCATCATTCGGCCTTTCCGCGGCCCTTGGTGTGAGGTCTCTCTGCAAGCTTTTCAACTCGTTCATAATCCGGTGGATGCAGCCCATGACGGAAATAAGGAGGGTCTTCCGAGGTATTTGCTCACATGATAGGCATTTCATGTAGATGTAATGCCCAATTTCGTCGATCCTTCCTCGAATGTTGTCCCTTTCAACGAACAATTGCCTGATTTGTCGGTTCTTCAATCCCAGTGCCTGAGCATTGTCGGCAAGTCGATCCTGGAACAACTCCATTTGTCTTTCCATGCAGGCCATTGCATCGTAACAATGTCTTCTGTCGGCCTGGGCATCTCGTGCTTGTTTGATGATCCGATCATGAAGAGTGGAGTTCGTTTTCCTTAATATCCCGATGCTCATTTCATAATCCCTTATGACCTGTTGCAGACGCTGCCTCCGGGCCATTGTGCATTTTGCCCATCTGACCTTCATCCTTGCTACGCAAGCTTCTGATTGTTCTAATTTTCCTTGGCTTTGGATGACCTGATTTCTCAAACTTGCTATCAATCTTTCGTTGGAGCGACGCTTCTGTCGGTCGATGTTACTCTTACTGGCTTGGCGAATGCGGGCCTTTAGTGTCTGGTTTTCTTGGGCTAACTTGTTCTTCTCAACCCGCTCGGAGGCGATTTGCACGTTGTTCTCAAATACAAGCTTTTCAACTTGTTGTTTTAGCTTCCCGATTTCAGCCCGGTAACCTTCCTCTCTTTTTAACCAGCCCTATTGTGCATGTGATGATTCCTCAAAGTCTTGGATGTGAGCTCTCCTAGTTGGTCTCTGGTGCTCAAGCTCTCTTCGGTACCACGTGAGGTATTTTGGCGACACTTCGCCCTTGGCCCTGTCTCGTACACAAGTATCTACCTTCAGGGTTTGACATTCATTCCAGATTCGCTGAACGACCGCCTCAGGGAACTGCCCACCAGGCCCGATTTCGATCACCTGACTACTGAGATCCTCTTCTTTTGGGATTATTTGGTATCGTCCCAACTGTCTTAATACTCTGCATGGTGCGTAGGGCTGGATACTTTGGAGACCCATCAACAGTAAATAAGATTTGGTGGCTGACATGTGTATGACTTCCTCTATGGGTAGCCATTCAAATTCCCACTCTATCTGGTTTGCTGAAATAGAGCGCAGTAGCGTGACCCATTCGGCGACCCCTTCCGGCAATCTAAAACCGTCGATCCTGGTGGGAAACTCTTCTATACAAGTCTTTTGTGATGACCCATATTTCAGCAATTGAGGGCGATGACATAGATGCTCTATCATCCACATTTGCAGTAGTATGTTACATCCTTCGAAGAAAACCCTTCCGGTTTTGCAAATAGTGAGTGCGCGGAAAATATCTGCTATTATCATTGGTGCTAGAGTGCTGTTTTCTTGCTTGAGCAAAGTGCTGACGACCCCAGCGATTTGTATGTTAATTTTCCCATCCTTTCTAGGGAACACCAGAAAACCTAGAAAGGCTATCATGAAAGCAATACATCTATGCCATTCCCATTTCAAACGGCTTTCTCCACTGCAAATCTTATTCTCGGGATTGTTGAACCCTCCCAAATGACCGTACCTGTCGTACAGAAATGCAAAACTACAAAACCCTTTTGATAACTCTGGGTTATGTACCGTTCTGCGGATCTTTACGATGTCCAGGAATTTGTGTATGGTTACGGTCCTTGGTGCAATGAGATACTGCTCTTTCATAGGGATGTTAGGACATCCAATGTACCCTGCCAACTCCTCCAGTGTCGGGGTGAGTTCGAAATCTGAGAAGTGAAATACGTTGTGAGCCGAGTCCCAAAATGAAATTAGAGCCCTGATAACGTCCCCTCGTGGATCGATGTCCAGCAATCCAACCAAATTTCCCAAGTATATTTTGACCGTATCTTGCCCTGATCCTCCCAAGTCGTTCCACCACATGCGTAAGCCCAGAGGAACTTTGTTTATAATGGCCTCAGATGAACTCCTACTTGTGCTCATTCTGCACATTTATTAAGGTGATTTTAGACAAGGAATTTTTTTTTATTTTGACTCCAAACATTTTTTTTTTGAAAGAAATAATATGTGTATATACATACAAGGGTATATATATATATAATTATTGGTAAAACAAAATCGGGGAGTTGGACCCGATAAGGGTTGCCTACGTATCCCACATCCGGTGGGAATCAAACCGACGTAGTTCGGGTAAGAAATTTATCACGGTTTTTCAAAAATATTTGGACACTGCCTTTTAAGCGAGAAATTTTGAAATTCCTTTTTTCGTCTTTTTATTTATTTATTTATTTATTTATTTATTTTTCAAAATTACCATTACCACCTGCTGGTCAACATGCAAATTTGAAGCAAATTAATGCGATAACAGATAAAATGCCACATGATGGTCTTTTTTTGTTCCAGGTTGCTATTCCTAGACGGGCCCAACCCCTGTGTTGAGCCCCCTAAGTCAAATGCAACGTGATGCAATTAAGCGCTTTCCTACTAGGGATCCGGCATGAAGTTATGTTTTACTAAGCTTCAAACTGGGCTTTGTTCTAGACCTGGCTTACACGAGCGGACAACTCGAGTTGAGGAGGGGGCTACGTACCGGGGACCCGCGGGGTCGTCCGGCTTTGTAACTTATCCGAGCCTCTTTCTACTTGGGTATGACACTAACAGAATAGGGAGTCTCGACCAGCGAGCTTCTCCCCGGAGGTAAGAAGAGAAGGGTTTCGACGCAGTTTATATATACAGTCAAATAATATCAAAGCGGTAACACAGATCATTTTGCACATGAATCACATATAAGGATATCAGATAATAAATAAAGCCAAATAGAACAATTATTCCAAGCTCGAATTTCTAACCCTGAACCAGTGGTTCTGGGTCTTTCGTCCCCAGCAGAGTCGCCAGAGCTGTCACACCTCCTTTTTCCGCACCCGCGAGGGTACAAGGGAGTTTTTTCCAATTAAAGGACAATCGAAACGGGATTTGTTTATTTATTTCAGAGTCGCCACTTGGGAGATTTAGGGTGTCCCAAGTCACCAATTTTAATCCCGAATCGAGGAAAAGAATGACTCCATATTACAGTCTGCGCGCCAGAAATCCGGATAAGGAATTCTGTTAACCCAGGAGAAGGTGTTAGGCATTCCCGAATTCCGTGGTTCTAGCACGGTCGCTCAACTGTTATATTCGGCTTGATTATCTGATTTTATACATATATGAACTTATGTGCAAATTTTAACTTTTGACCACTTTCATAATTATTATTATTATTTTTTACAAGGAATTGCAACGTTGTGAAAATGTATCTCGAACCGCGTTACAATCAATGTACCCGTGGTCGTCGATACACTTTGACTCCGTTGAGACTTGGATTTGGGTCACATCAATGTGCACCCGAGTTTAAGGAAATTAAATTATTAAAGGCGCACCTAAAGCGACTAGCGTATCATTTACTTTGGGTAGGGCCGTGAAATTTTACTAAACGGTCCATCTCGAAGTCTAACCAATTTTAAGGCAAATATTTATTGAGGGCCCCGCAATTTTGTATTTTTATTTGGCTCATCTCATCTCATTCTTATTTTTTTTTAAAAGGAATTGGCAACGTCGTGGACACGCATCTCGAACCACATCACAATCAATGTGCCCGTGATTAGAGACACATTTCAACTCCGCTGAGATTTGGATTTGGGTCACATAAATGTGCACCCGAGTTTAAGGAGATAACGTTATTAAATACACGCCTAAAATGACTAGCGTATCATTATTTCGGGGAGGCCGTGGAATTTTGCTAAACGGTCCATCCCGAAGTCTAAGCGATTTTAAAACAAATATTTACTGAGGGCCCCGCAAATTTTTTATTATTTTTTTTTATTTGACGAAGCTCGTCTCACTTATTTATTTATTTATTTTTAAGAGGAAAGTAACTACATTTCTATTTTTATTTATCTCTAAATAAAGAAAAATACTAGTTAATTACATGCTAAAAAAAACCGTAACTTATTTAATTAATAGATTACAACAGATGCTAACGAAAATTATACTTGAACTTGTAAAAATGAAAAATTGTTTCGCGCCTTATTCCATAAGCTAATATTACTAAAAATGGAATTATGTATATAAACAAAAACGTACAAGATTGACTAACGTTACTACAATTAGTCATTTTTAACTGTGGTGAGGTTAACTAAATGATCAAAGCTATAGACTAATTCATTAACCCTAATGGATTCGCAATTTAACTATACTTTATTGAAACTACTCTACATTAGTGTAAGTATACTTAATTATTAATACATAAAATTATCGACTACGACCTTTATTTATTTACTTTTATTATTATTATTGGAGCTATAATGTTGACACTACCCAACCACCTTATTTTTACATTTTTATCAAGTCCACGATCTATCTATGTGAGATTATTTGTAACATGAATTAATTCCAATACTGATGAGAGTATAATCACTTAAGAGGACTAATGGAAATTAGTTTTAACCATCTAAACGAAATACTAATTGGGTTTTGACTAAGTACTCTATCTCATTTATGGACTACTTGAATATATGCATACAAACAACTAACTAGAGATATGCTACTTATCATGATTTACCCCATTAATCTAATAAAATTGAAAGGTTCATGTTATATCAGCGCATGACCATTTATATGATTCCTTCTTTTTTCAATCCAATTATACAAAAAAAAAAAAAAAAAAAAATAAAACAGTTCATAAAAAAACTAAATAGACCAGATTGTCTACTATCTGCTTTATTGAAACAGTTCGATTTTATTGCTGCATTTCAACTTCAAAGCTTTATCACTACAAGATTCGAATGTGTACCTGGAATTCGAACTACAAATAGAGAAAAGAGGTCAGGAGCAACAATGTACAGCAGTAGCACAACAACAGAATCCCACAGCAAATAACAGCAACAAAACAGCAATAACCAATGTAACAATAGTCAGAACCAAACTGAAAACCCCAGAAAGCTTGACTGAAAATCAGTAGTACTAAACGCAATCCAACAGATGGCAGTAACAAAGTTCTGATTTCAGCAGTAAAGAAAAGAACCTCACTTTCAGTTTTTAGCTCTCAAAGACTGATTTTTAGTTATGAAAAATTAGCCTATCTCTCACTTTTAGGTTCTGAAAATTTCTGTTCTCTCAACTTCCAGTCTCAATCCTTTTTTTTTTCAGTCCCCTTCTCTATATCAACTCCCCTTATTTATAGGCTAGAACTAAATATTATTTATTCAAAGATTTTCACTTTCAGCCTGTATATTCCCTCTCATGTGCATCTATACACTTTTATCATTAATCTCATGCTTATTTTCTGATTTTCCACCCTTAAAGATACCAGACAGGGTGTATTCTTCACTACTAATTCCCTTTTCATTAAATAATTCATTAATTATACACTGAATATTAACTGGCAGGCTACTAACACTAATCATTTTAAATCTTTTAACACCCAAAAATACCCCTGAAAAATCCCCTATTATTATTGCCTTGCCCTCACTCTTAGCAATATGTATTTAAACCTCTCTGATTTACAACTACACCAAATCACTACACAGCTACAACCAATCCTTAAGTCAAATTCACACAAAATGATTCAAGCATCAAAACATACCAACGAAGTGATTCATGCTGTATTCGTCCAAACAAAGCAGTCATAAACTAACTATTAGACGAAGTTGTTCAAATCGAATGTAGCTTATAACGCACACTCAAACAAACAGAAGAAAAATCTTGACCAAATAAAAAGGTCTTGAAGAAGAAGGAGAACTAATGAACAAAACAAGATTACAAAATAACACTTTAAACAAAGAATCAATAATCCGAAAAATAGAATAATAAAAAAAAAACAAGATTAGGAACAACATTTAAAACCAAAGCCATAACAGAAAATAAATAAAAATGAACTAAATAATCTTGAAAGAAAATCCTAAAACTTGAACGAACCCAAATCGAGCTCGGAGTTGAACTATTGGAGGTTGAACGGACTGTTTTGTGGACGTTGAAAAAGGACGAAGCAGCAGCTGGACGTTTGGACTATGGCGGATTAGCATGGAGGGACGAGGGTGTCGTGGCGTCGAGGAGTAACAGCGGGTGGTCGACGGAGGGAGCTAGTGGCGATGGATGGATGGGTTGTTTGGTGGAGCTGGTTATGTTGCGGGACTGGGGATGGTGAGATTGTCGGAGCAGGTGGTCGACGAAGGAGAAGAACACAACAACAGCTGCTCGAGTTCCGACGAGGGGGGGGGGGGTGACGACGAGGCTGGACGATGCAGCAGCGATAGCTGCTGCTTGACGGGGAATGGCGATCACGGTGGGACACGAGGGTTGCTGGATTTTGCTGGTTCAACAGGTGGTGTTTGGTGGTAGTGGGGACGGGACGATGAGACTGGACAACGCAGCAGCGATAGCTGCTGCTTGACGGGGAGTGAAGGGTCGTTTGGGCAAGATGGTGAGGCTGGTCGGAGGTGGTTTTGGGTAGGTCCGTTAGGGTTTGCTTTCTTCTTCTTTAGGAAGAAGAAAATGAATAGTGTCCATCCCCAAAATTTTAAAAGTCCATCCTTCAAAAATCTGTACAACCGTGTATTTTGTACCCCTTTTGCCAAGAAAAATGGACCCCCATGCGTGGTGGGGTTCCCCGTGTGTCGTGTTCCGTCCGTGTTCCCCACGCGTGTCCCCCATGTGTGGTGGACTCGGATTATTATGGGCTAGGTCCGAAAATTATGCTTAAAAACGGGTAGTTTAAACCCAAATATTATTCTTTGCACGGACCCGAGAATAAAAGCACGATGTTATTCATTTAGTCCTATGTAAGCAAAATACTACAAAATAAGACTATTTAAAACAAACTATTTCTTTCTGTTTTTTTTAGTATTTTTTCAAGATTAAAATAGCTACAAAGCATAAATAAAACTATTTTTGTCATTTTTGTTTTTTTTATGTAAAGATAAAATATAAAGTATTATTTTTGTGTTTTTCAAGATTAAAATGGCTACAAAACGTTAATAACTTTTTTTTTAAATTTTCGAAATTATACAACGATAAAAATATAAAGTACTATTTCTATATTTTTTAAGTTTATAATGACTACAAAACATTAATAAAACTACATATTTTATAATTTTCGAAATTATATAAAGTATAAAAAATAAGGTACTATTTTTGTATTTTTATCAAGTTTATGAGAAATACATAAGCTAAAATTTACATATATATTTTTTGTAATTTTTCTTTTGCGGCGAAATAAGATAAAATAGTCAAAATAGCTATATTAGACTCAATTCAAATATTAACGTCTTGTAGCCCTCTTTTCTTTTTTTTTTATTTTTTTTATTTTTGATAAAACTAAAATTCTAAATTGAGCTACAAACTAAATTGACTCCAAAAATACTAATTAAACTCCTAAAAAAAATTATCATACACAATTAAACACCAATTAAAATAAAATTGCTTAATTTGACATTAAATGCTAACAATGCAAAATATTCCTATTTTTGTGGCTTTCATTTTTTGTAAAACAAAATTAAATACTAAATGAAAATGTGATATATTTTATATTTTTATTAATTAAAACAAATAAACATACACTCATAAAAATACAAATAATTATACAAAAATACCACACAAAAATAACAAAAATTGCACACAAAGGAAAATTGTTTTATTTTGAATTTTTTGGGAGTAATTCTTTCATAGGGCAAAAATCACGTGCTTACAGGTGTGATTCATCATTTAGATGTTGTTATGCGTGTTTTGAGGCATCGAGTAGGTCTGTGTTACGTTATGGGACCTGTTGGTATGTTTGGACGGGGTCCCGAGGGGCTCGGGTGTGTTTCAGATTGATTTCGGACCATTTTTCTTCATATTGTTGTTGCTAAAGAGCTGCTGGTTCTGGTGTTCCGCACCTGCAATTGATACTGCGCAGGTGCGATGGCCACAGATGCGGTCATGGCCATTGCAGAAGCGACCTATCTCACAAATGCGAGCCCTTTTTCTGCAAAAGCGAAGGTTGCAAATGCGGCCCCTTATCGACAGATGCAAAAGTGCTGGGCAGAGTTATAAAAATCGAGGTTTTGGTTCTTTCTTCATAATTTAATATGTGGGACTCGGATTGAGGCAATATTTGGAGCAAATGTCATCATAAGGATTGGGGTAAGTGTTCTCTACTCAGTTTGGATTATATTTCATGAATCCATCTTCATTTTTAGCAATTAGTTGACGAATTGAAAGAGAAATTTGGGGGTTTTGGCTTAAAGTTTCATAATATGAATTTTGATTTTTGATCACCAATTTGGAGTTGTATTTGAGTGAAACTACTATGGTTGGACTCGTAATTGAATGGGTTGTCGAATTTTGGGAGTTTTTTCGAGTTTCGAGGCATGGGCCAGGGCGTGAATTTTGGCCGAATTTGGGATTTGATGTAGAATTCGATCTTTATCATTTGTAATTGCTTCCACACGCGTGATGGTATTCTTGGAGCATCGCTTGGCTTGCTCGACATTGGAATTGGCTTGTTAAGATAAGTAACTCTTCTAAACTTAGTACTGAGGGTATGAAACCCCGAATTATATGCTATGTGATTGGTGTTTAGGTGACACACCTGCTAGGTGATGGGCGTGTGGGCGTACACCCTGTGTATTGTGACTCTGTTGTTTCCAGGGCACTGAATAGTGGCCCTATTTTGTTGATATCTGTGTTTTCACCATGTGATAAAGTAAATGACCTGTACATCATGCTATATATCATGTTTAGGTTTTATGCTGATATTGTTGGGGCCCATAGTGGTCGTTTCTTGCTGCATCTCATTGATTTCATTGATATTTCGTACTCATTCACATTCATGCATTCATATCATATCTTAGTCTCAGTTTTTATTTATTGATACATTATATCAGTGTTCTAGGTCAGTTTTCATGACATTCTGAGCCTGTGGGTGAGACTGGAGAGATTGATGAATGAGCGAGGACGAGAACCTGATTATGAGTGATAGTTATAGGTCGGGCTGCACGCCGCAACTATTATTCTGATTTATGATAGCTCTTGGGCTGAAGGAGCCCCTCCGGAGTCTGCACGCCCCTAGTGAGAGCGGTTGACTATATTCAGGGATAGATCTTCCCTAGGCATGAAGATGGATCTTCTCCATGGGGCTGCATTAGCCTTTTTCCTCGGTACTGATGACTGATGGTCAGTGATATGTGTATATATATATTCCGGCATGGATCTTCCCTGTGTCATATGAGCCATATACAGTACCGAGTGGTTGAGCATTTGTATATATACTTGGAGATGGATCTTGTCCATGGGGCCAGATAGGCCTTCATCGGTACTGAGTGACTGATGATCAGTGATGTGTATATTTCGGGATGGATCTTCCCTGGGCCGTATGATCCATATACAGTACCGAGTGGTTGAGCATTTATGAGTGATTGAGCATTTATGAGCATTTACTGCACGTCATCACGTCGTTCATGATTTCTTTTACACACAATGACATGTGGGCATAGAGAGGTATTTCACACTTGCTTTTTGGAAAGAAAAGGAAATATTTTATTTATTGTGGAAAGGATTTTGGGAAAAATTATAGTTTTCAAACTAACTTGTATTTTTCGAAGATTTCGATAAGGCGTTGGGTTTCTCACTGATATTCTTGAAAAGAAGAACTACTTTACGGAAAAACTGTGAAAAAACTGAGCATGTTATCTCTGAGTGACTTCCTTATTTATATGCTCTATATGGATATAAATTGTTGTTGGCTACTAGTGTTTGACCTGACCATGTTCCAGCTCGTCACTGCTTTCAACCTAAGTTTAGATTTGTTACTTATTCAGTATATGGGGTCGGTTGTACTCATACTACACTTGCTGCATATTGCGTGCAGATTTTGAATGTCGATGTTGCTGTGTTCGACGGAAGCTGGATTGGAAGATGTACTTGCATCCCGGTTGTAGCTTCTTCTTGTTCATGGTAGCCTTAGATTGTGAAACTCTGTTTATATACTTTTCAAACAGAAGATGTATTTATTTTCTATCAGTTTTGTAATCTCTACTCTTAGAGGCTCATGATTTGTACTACCAGTCCTTGGGGAAATGTATAAGATTCAGATAATTTCTTTTAATAAATTGCCTTATTGAATATTATTGGAATTGGATAATATAGTTGGCTTACCTAGCGGGTTGGGTTAGGTGCCATCACGACTAGTGGATTTTGGATCGTGACAGATTGATATAAAAGCTCTAGGTTCATAGGTTCTACAAGTCATGTGTAAATGTCTAGTAGAGTTTTGCAGATCGGTATGATGACGTCCATACCTATCCTCGAGGGGCTGCAGGGAATTTTAGATGTACTTTCCATTTTTCTTTACTGATCGTGCGACATTGATTCAGCTTGAAGCGTAATCCTTTGAATTCCTTCCACGCCTTCGTATGCACATATGAGCGCTCAATATTAGCGGTGCATTGACGACTTGTGATTCCATAGATGTGATACGAGATGTGATCTCAGTGCGCTGACGATGGGCCAGTTTGGAGGACTTGAGGTCGGGTTTTGATTGTACCTTGGCACGGGGATTTTGATTATGTAAGCATGTGCTTTCCGATTTATATGTCTAGTAGTGTCCCTATTAGTGGAATTTGTGGCTGGATGGCTACGTAATGAGTATGATGTGACTACGAGAAGTGTTCAGGTGGATTAAATATGACGATAAGAGTTTGCTTAAGGTGTAGAAAGAACTATTTGGTGCTTGATTTCCATCCTTATTTGACGTATAGTCTCGAGTTATGGGTATGTTGAAGGATCATTTTCATGTTGTTTAGTTGAGGAGTGGAGTAGATTTTCATGTCGTGATATGTGTTCAGACTCAGGAAGATTAAGTGATTGCGTTATGATTACGATTGCGGAAGGGTATAAAAAGATGTTAGTTTGAGGCGAAGCAGGTGGGTTATCTTTTGCAGGGTGTCCTGTGGGTTGTGTGATCCCTATGTTGTTTAGTTGAGAGTTCTCTTTTACTAGTAAATTATATATAGTGCAATTTGAGTTTGGATCACTTGTGGAAGTTGGCTTGACTGTTACGAAGATGAATGCGAGATTTGCAAATAATTTGAGGTATTATATGGTTGTGTTATATGAGCTTAGGAATGATTTAGTAGAATCCTATAGTGGTGTTATGCCAGTATGGGGGTGGCTATTGTAAGTTATCAGATGCTTTATTCCTTGGCTTTGAGCCAAGTGGGGGAGTCTGCTATCGACGGGTTGATTGCGCGGTTATGTGTTGTATTGGTTTCAGTTTGAGGTATACTGGCGAATTATTTAAGGTTTACAGAGGTTGAGATCGAGGATGACTTGAGTAAGGGAATTTTGGATAAGGGTTGTGTTACACTCTATGGGTGTATGGAAATCATGGGATTATTGAGTTGTTATTCGTAAAGGATGTAGTGTGCATGGAGTAAGGATTCACTCGGTTGCTTAGAAGTATGGATTACTTCATAGGGTGTTGGAGTGCAAATGGGGTACAGATCATTCGGTCCGTTTGACCAATATTATTAAGATTTGAGCAGAGTGGATGACTCTCGAGAATGGTTCTCATGAATTCAAGATTTATATGTGGCAATTGAGAATTTTTGCGGGTTTGTATTTGGCTAGAATCAGAGGGTTACATTGGATGGTGTCGGGACTCTCGGTATTTCTATATCTTTATGGATTCTACATTTCAGTATCAGGAAGGTGAAAGACTAGCTTGAAATTCGCAGAAGGTCTCTTCAGAGTGAGTAACTCGGTTGTGGTACTTTTGTAGTGCTTAAGAGAGTATTCAGTGGCTTGTGAGACTTAGGGCGGTGTGGTTTTATGGTTGGGTCTCGTGTGGTGAGTCTGGGTTGAGCATTGTGGTATTATGACGAAAAAAAGTATCAATTTGAAGGTAATTCAGAAGAAATTCGGTAAAATAGGACAATTTGGTAGTAGGTTGGATCGGCATGGTAATGGATATGATCGGTTCTTTGGGTGATTGTGATGTAGTGGGCTTCTACAGGTGTTTCGTGGCAATGCTCTTAGATTTTTGGCAACCTGCGTAGTTGGGTTGAGTTAGAGGGATTCAGTCCTGACGGTTGGTTTTGTGCAATTAGGATTCAGAGAGTTCTTGATGGTTTCTACCTCGGTTAAAGATGTATATTTCCTACCGACATAGGGAACATATGATGTACAGTGATTTTCTCTTGGAGGGGATCAAGTATAAAATTCTTGGCTAACTAAGTAAGTAGTTGCTTGTGACTCAGAGTGAATTATAAAGTTCTCATATTTATCATAGGATGGCATGGTATATGCGATGTGTTGTGTGGGATCAAGATTTACATGTGCAAGATCACGGTTCAGTTTTGAAAGGAAGGTCATGAGTCCTTAGGCAGCATGGACAGTTTCAGATGACTAGGTAAATGACATTACTATTTGGTATGGCTTGATGAAAGTATACATTTCTGAAGGGGCACTGTGTTTCAATCTATGGATACTTCATTGGTATTGCAGTACGCTCCTAGTTGATCGACTGCTGATGTTCAAATTTGTCTTTGTGGCACAGAAGAATTATAGAAGTATTCCTTGTGGTATGATCGTGTATTGGAGACGTGTTAAGACATTCAGGCGGTGGAGTTGAGATCAGATACGGTGATTCGTGTGTTTTATGGATTTGGAGACTGAGAGTTCTCATAAGTAGATTGTTTCGTGGTTATGGACTGTGAAATGTAGCCAAGGTTAGTCAGAAGATAGTATGTGTTGTGATTCAGTTATTGTGGACTTTAGGAGGGTTATTTATCTATTGTGGGTGACGAGAGTTGATTTGGGGTTCATTGGTAGGCCCGATATGGATGTGTGTTCTGCACCGAGTCGGATTGGTTGGCTCCATACTGCCATTATTGAGGGACGTTCCATTCGGTTGTTGTTGAGCTTATTCATTTTCTGAAATGATCTGTGAGTTACTCTTCTATGCTACTAGGAGTTGTGATTTATTTATATGCACATATGGTGCTATTCTATTTGAGCCTTATATAGTGATTTGAGCGGGATGAGTATTTGGGCATTGCATGATTGATTGCCGTTGGCTATGTTCTTTCTGGATCGGGATATAGTGTTAGTTGCTCTCCGTGGCTGTGGCAATGCGCTTTGGGTACTTGATATCAAATTTCGCATGGTTATTGATTCTGAGTAGGGTGGATCAAGGCATATAATATGGATCAACATTTGGATGGGGTCACACATTGTAGTGGAGTTGTATTGAGGTATTATCCTTTGTGTTAGATCCGTGTGATGGTCCTACAGTGTGTGATGGATTTTCGGTAGTTCGTTGGGGTAGTACTTGTTAAGCTTGCAGGACAGTTCTCTCGTTTGAGTCATTTTCTATGATTTAAGTACATTTGGATTGTTGCTGACTGGTGCACGGATTGCACAGGTTATGGCTTTAGATTGTATTGAAGTGGCATGTCACTAGAGTGATTATGTTAGATAAGATGAAGTCATCCTAGCTAGAATGGGTGCTATCGGATCTAATTACAGTATATTTAGAGGGATATTGATGTTGATCCACTTAGAAATTTGCTATAGTTCCTATCGAAGGAGAGGGAGTTCCACAACTTGTTGATCTGGCAAATGGTTATGAGTTTCTGCGTGTTTCTTTCATCGTTGGCAGTGTATGAAGGTGTTAGAACGAGGCTCAGTATGATAAGAGGTTTATTACCGCTATTGAGTTGTTTTGAGAAGCTATTATGATTAGAAATTATCGCTATGAGTGTTTGAGGTATGTGGTATATCATGTGATTTTATCTTGGGTTATGGCTATAGCTTGATACAGCTTGTTCAGACTTATACAGTGTGTATGTGCGAGATTATGTTCTCATAGAAAAATTTCGGAGGTAAAAATTGGATTTTAAGGCTTATGGGCTAGGTTGGATTAAGAAATTTCAGTCATGTTGTGTTATCAGAACTATATAGGATAGGGTGACGTGGGATCACCCTCAGGTATGTGCATAGTGAAGTTACACGACGATTTGATGGCTTTTGGAATCACTCTGGGCACGTTCGAGGACGGACATATGTTTAAGTAGGGGAGGATGTAACAACCCGACTGGTTATTTTGAGCATTTGCACTTTGCTCGGTTGTTTGAGGGCATGAGTAGTTCCGTATAATGTATTATGACTTATGTGAATCGTCGGTTTTGGTTTTCAGGTTATTCGAAATTGATTTAGAAGAATGATTTTTAGCTAAAAGATTCTAATTGGAAAGGTTAGACCAAGTTTGACTTTTTAGTAATTGACCTCGGATTGTATTTCAGATGGTTTTGTTAGCTTTGCTGGGTGATTTGACTTAGGAGCGAGTCCAGATTTTGGTTTGAAGGTCCGTGGTAGAATTTGGCTTGAAATGGTGAAAGTTAGTATTTTGGAAAGTGTGACCGGAAGTAGAATTTTTGATATCGGGGTTGGATTCTGATTCCGGAAATTCGAGAAGGTCCCTAATGTCAAATGTGACTTGTGTGAAAATTTTGAGGTCAATCAGACGTGATTTGATAGGTTTCGACATCAGTTTTGGAAGTTGAAGTTTCAAAGTTTAATGATTTCAAATTGAGGTGTGATTCATCGTTTCAATGTTGTTATGTGTGTTTTGAGGCCTCGAGTAGGTCCGTGTTATGTTATGAGACTTGTTGGTATATTTGGACGGGGTCCTGAGGGGCTTGCGCGTGTTTCGGATCGATTTCAGACTATTTTTCTTCATATTGTTGTTGCTGAGGAGCTGCTTGTTCTGGTGTTCCGCACCTGTGATTGATACTGTGTAGGTGTGCCGCAGATGCGAGATTTCAATGAGAAGTGAAGGTCCGCAAGTGCGGAGGTATTTGCGTAGAAGCGCGACTGCAGATGCGGTCATGGCCATCGCAGAAGTGACCTGTCTTGCGCGAGCCCTTTTTCCGCAAAAGCGACGTTCGCAGATGCAACCCTCTATCCGCAGAATCATAAGTAATGGGTAGAGTTATAAAAATTGAGGTTTTGGTTCATTCTTTATATTTTAAGATGTGGGACTCGGATTGAGGCGATTTTTGGAGCAAATTTCATCACAAGGATTGGGGTAAGTGTTCTCTACTCAGTTTTGATTATATTTCATAAATCCATCTTTATTTTTAGCAGTTGGTTGATGAATTGAAAGAGAAATTTGCGGGGTTTCGCCTAAAGTTTCATAATATGAATTTTGAGTTTTGATCGCCGATTTGGAGTCAGATTTGAGTGAAACTAGTATGGTTGGACTCGTAATTGAATGGGTTTTCAGATTTTGTGAGTTTTTTCGAGGCGTGGACCCGGGCATGATTTTTGTCCGAATTTGGGATTTGATGTAGAATTCAATGTTGCTCATTTGTAATTGCTTCCTTGGGATTTATCTGATGTATTGAGTTGCTTTTGGCTATTTTGAGCCGTTCGGAGGTCGCTACATGCGTGATGGCATTCTTGGAGCATCGCTTGGCTTGTTCGGCGTTGGAATTGGCTTGTTGAGATAAATAACTCTTCTAAACTTAGTGTTGAGGGTATGAAACTCCGAATTATGTGCTATGTGATTGGTGTTGAGGTGACGCACATGCTAGGTGATGGGCGTATGAATGTGCACCCTGTAAATTGTGACTCAGTTGATTCCCAGGCACTGAATAATGGCCCTGTTTGTTGATATCTGTGTTTTCACCATGTGACAAAGTAAATGAGCTGTACATCATGCTAGATATCATGTTTAGACTTTATGCTGATATTTTTGGGGCCCATAGTGGTCGTTTCTTGCTGTCATCCTTAATTTCATTGATATTTCATACTTAGTCAAATTTATGCATTCATATCATATCTCAGTCTCAGTTGTTACTTATTGATACATTATATCATTATTCCGGGTCAGTTTTTATGACATTGTGAGCCCGTGGGTGAGACTGGAGAGATTGATGACTAAGCGAGGCCGAGAGCCTGATTATGAGTGACAGTTATGGGATCAGGCTGCACGCCGCAACCGTTATTCTGATTTATGATAGCGCTTGGGCTGAAGGAGCCCCTCCGGAGTCTGGGCCGTTTGAGCTATATACAATGCCGAGTGGATGCGCATTTATGAGTGTAGAGTGTGAGCAAATATTTCACCTCTAGGATACATGGCATTGACATGCATACATGACATGCATGCATAAAGATGCATTTTTTCCTTTTACTACATGACATCACGTCGTTCATAGTTTCTTTTACACACATTGACATGTAGGCATAGAGAGGTATTTCACACATTGTTTTTGGTAATAAAAGGAAACATTTTATTTATTGTGGAAAGGATTTTAGGAAAAATAACAGTTTTTAAACTAACTCGTATTTTTCGGAGATTTCGGTAAGGGGTTGGGTTTCTCACTGACATTCTTGAAAAGTAGAACTACTTTACGGAAAAACTATGAAAAAGCTGAGCATGTTATCTCTGAGTGACTTCCTTATTTATATGCTCTATGTGGTTATAAATTGTTGTTGGTTTCTGGTGTTGGACCCTACCATGTTCCAGCTCGTCACTGCTTTCAACCTAAGTTTATGATTGTTACTTATTGAGTACATGCGGTCAGTTGTACTAATACTACAGTTCTTGCACATTGCGTGCAGATTTCGGATGTCGATGTTGCTGTGTTCGACAGAAGCTGGATTGGAAGATGTACCTGCGTCCAGAGTGTAGATGTCTCTTGTTCATGGTAGCTTTAGATTATAAAGCTCTGTTTATGTACTTTTCAAACAGACGATGTATTTATTTCCTATTAGCTTTGTAATCTCTACTCTTAGAGGCTCATGATTTGTACTACCCGTCATTGGGGAAATGTATAAGATTCTGATAGTCTCTTTTGATAAATTGCCTTATTGAATATTATTGGAATTGGATAGTATAGTTGGCTTACCTAGCGGATTGGTTAGGTGCTATCACGACTAGTAAATTTTGGATCGTGACAATAAATTTTGAGGAGTGACGAAGACAAAGCTTCCAGCCTTACTTTACAGTGGCATATGATGGGAACTAAGGAGAAAATTGATTTGCTTTGTGCACTGAAAGTAGGCTATATAGACGCTATTTACACTCTAAATGTACCATACTTTATTGTTGTTTTAAAGGATAAATGATAACAAAATACTCTAATTGGTGTTCTTTTGCTTCGTAGGGATTAATTCAAGTTAGGAAGGGACTATGGAGTGTTTTGGAGTCAATAATATGGATAAAAGGCCAATCAAGAAGAACCCAAGCGAAAATAAGCAAGAAAGAGGCAAAGGAGGACTGGGCAAGACGCCACCGCAACAGCGGTCGGCTGGACCGTGGTAGGCCAAGAAAGTGAGGCAGAATAGTTGTGTTTCATCGCGGTCACGCCGCGTCCTGCAGCAGACGCGATCGACTGTTTAACTGCCCAAATATTTGGGGCTAAAGTGTAAATCGGGGGAAACTTATCCTAACCCCTTATAAACTTAACAAACTCGCCCAAGCAAAGGGGAATCTTGTTTTTATACTAATTTGGAGGAAGAACAAGTGTGAGAAGAGCAATCAATCATTAGAGTTTTTCAATCTTCTCTTTGTTATTTCAATTGCACATTATGAATACTTTTGTAGTTTTATCTTGCTTTGCTATGAGTAGCTAATTCCTTAGTCTAGGGTTTTGATGGAACCTGTTGAGGATGAACTTCTTGTTTTATTAATGTAGTTTGTCGGGTGTAATCTCTATTTGTTCAACTACGTTCTTGTTGTAGTTAAATGATAGGATCCTCAATTAGATATACCTATTTAGTATGTATTACTCGGTAGAGAGTGCATATTTAGGTAATTGTTGAACATCACTACTCCCAAAGTATATGAGGGATCAATAACCGAGGGTTAAAAGGCAGGATTAGGGATAACGAAGCCTTGGGTGTGATCTAAAGTGAGCTGAAATCAAGGCCAGCTAGCGTAACTCGGGAGAGTGCGTCTAGTAAATTGTCGTAATTACTCGGGAGAGATTTAATGAAATAAGTGTGCTCATGATCGATAGAGATGATTATGCAAATCTGTATGAAGCATAACAGGAAGGGATTCCATCAATAGGAGAAATCACAACCTTAGACCTTCTCTTAATTGTTTACAACATAATCATAGTTAGTCTTTAGTTACTTGATTGCAGTCAGTTATAGTTAGTAGAAATATCCTCAATTGTTATTTAAAACATTTGGGAAGTTGATTCCATAGAATTTAGTGAGTCTAAAAAGAGTAATTGATAGGTTAATACCTTGTGGGTTTGACTCTGGGCTAAATACTCAGATTATATTTGCAACGTCCGCTTGTCCTTTTTATAAGACATAGTTGGGCGTGATAAATTTTGGTGCCGTTATCGGGGACTTAACGATGTTATCAATTACAATTGAAAGAAATACAAATATTTTTAGTGTAGTCAATTTTCTCTATATCCAATCTATACATTGAAATTTTAACGTTTGTTGACTTATTTGTACAGGTACATGCCTAGAAACTCATCGAGAATTGGTGAAGTACTTGAAGCATTATCAGATCCCGAGAAAGTTTTTAAGGCCTTGAATCGGTCCAACCAGAAAAACAAACAACAATAAACAACTGAACAATTCGAACCAGATATGGGGGATAACGTGGTAGACCTAGCTGCGCCATTAGCGCCAGTGGAACCTCTTGTGCCAGAGGCTGCTCTATATGACTATGCACAACCCAAAGTAGAGAACTTGGCCACATCGATTTTAGTCCCGTAGATACAGGCTGAATCGTTTCAAATCTCGAACAACATGCTGCACTTGCTGCAAAACAAGGGACTATTTTTGGGGTCACAAATCAAAGATTCTCAACAACACTTGAAGAATTTCCTGTCAATCTGCAAAACTCAAAGGCAGTCCAACGTAACTCAGGAAGCAACAAAGCTATTGTTGTTTCCATTCTCAGTGACAGGAGCTGCCCAGACCTAGCTAAAATAACTCCCTATTAATTCCATAACGACTTGGGAGGAGTTAGTCAAGCAATTCATGAACAAGTTTCATCCACCCAACAAGATTGCTCAACAAATTGATGAAATTTTGAGTTTCAAATAGAAACCAATGGAGACACTGCAAGAAACTTGGGAACGATTCAAAGGGATGTTGATTACATGTCTTAACCATGGTATTCCAGATCAGATGTTGGGGTAGCGGTTTTACATGGGTTTGGTAGATGGCGTGAAGGGTAATGTTGATGCTTCAGATGGGGGAGCATTTTTGAGCAAAACATAGAGAGAAAGCCAGAGTCTACTTGACAAGATGGCATAGAATTCGGGGTGAACAACCAGGAATGAACCTATCACTCTAGTGGTTCACTCAATGCCCTTAGATCCATCCAAAACTCTTGGTGAAAACATGGCCACATTAATGACACAAATGAGTATACTCACCAAAAAGGTGGAAGAGTTAGGGCAGAAGCAGCAGGTACACATTGTAGATACTACCAATGGGGGCTTATGCACATCTTGCATTAGTCAGCCAATTGGTAACCAGTGGAATGCAAAAACTGATCATCATCACTACCCTAAAGACATGAATTATGTGTCTAATTATGGAGGCCAGAGACAGGGTGGTCAAAATTGGGGACAACAAAATCAACCGTACAGGCCAGTCCAGTCACAACTCAATAATGGAAACATGGGAGGTATGAGACCTCACAACAATATGGTGTCTTACCAAAGGCCACAAGGATATAATAATCAAAATCAGCAGCATGGTTATCATCCTCCTCAGTAGCAGTATGGTGGAAGACAGGAAGATGGGTTTGCTAGACTCGAGGCAATGATGCAGCAGGTTATCGGGTCAAATGCAAAAATGAGTGAAAGAGTAGATGCACATGAGGCAGCTATTAAGAATATTGAAGTGAAGATGGGCCAGATTTCAATGTCTTTGAATAATCGTCGTCTTGGGACATTGCCTGTAGACACGCAGGTAAATCCAAAAGATCAAGGCCCGAAGCAGCTGATGGCAGTAAGTCTACGTAATGGCAGAGACTTAAACTTGGAGCAAGACAGGGCTCGAGATAGCAGACAAGCTGAGACACTTGTACCAGTGCCCATTAAGCTAGATGAGTCAATGAAACTGACAGAGGTGACAATACAACCTACCCAGGAAGAACATAACACTCAAATTGAGGCGGAGAAAGAAGCTGAGATAGCCCAGGAACCTGTAGTTGAGGTGGTAGCTGACAAAGAAAATACCCAAATCATTGGGAAGAAGAGACCTCCCGCACCATTCCCATAGAGGCTGGCCAAGTACCAAAAAGAGGAACAATACAAGAATTTTTTGGAGATGCTGAAACAAATCCAGGTAAATATTCCCTTGATTGATGCTTTGAAGGAGATGCCTGGTTATGCAAAAATGATGAAGGACTTGATGTCCCGAAAATTTGATTTCCAAGACTTGGCCACAAGAACTCTTACTCAGACCTGCAGTGCTATGGTAACTAGACCAATTGCTGAGAAGCTTCCTGACCCATGGAGTTTCACAATTCCCTGCACCATTGGTAAATTTGCTTTCGCCAAAGCACTTTGTGATTTGGGGTCTGCATAAATCTTATGCCCCTGGCAAACTATAAGAGGTTGGGGATTAGAAGAGATAGACCCACTTCTATGTTGTTGCAGCTGGCTGACAGGATCGTGAAAAGACCCTATGGTATCTTGGATGATGCGTTGATTTAGGTAGGGAAATTTGCGTTCCCTATAGATTTTGTGATTCTAGATTGCAAGGTAGATGAAGAAATTCCCATAATTTTGGGAAGGTCGTTCTTTGCCACTAGGAGAGATCTCATTGATTATGAGACTAGGGAGCTCAAGATTAGGTTGAACGATGAGGAGATAACATTCAATGTGCAAAACTCTATGAGGCGACCAAGTGAATTCGCCAATTGTTCTCTTATTGATGTCGTGGATGTGATCGTAGAAGTTGATGATGAGATGCTAACTATTGAGGACCCTCTTGCTGCATGTCTGGTAAATTTAGATGAGGTGAATGGGGAAGAACTGGCAGAATGGGTGTTGGCTTTAGAGGGAAAAGGGTTGTGGGATAGAACTCTTGAATTCGAGCCCCAGCACTTAGAAAACAAAGAAATTCCTCCAGCCAAGCCATCCATAGAAGAACCACCAAAGCTGGAATTGAAGCCACTACCCGCCCATCTCAAGTATGAGTTCCTAGGACCTAACTCCACATTACCTGTTATTATCTCATCTAGTTTGTTAGATATGCAGGCACAACAACTTTTGCAAGTACTCATGGAGTGCAAGACTGCCATTAGGTGGACCATGGAAGACATTAAGGGGATTAGCCCAGCATATTGTACGCATATAATTCTGATGGAAGAGGGACACAAACCTTCCGGGGAGCACCAAAGAAGGCTGAACCACAACATGAAGGAAGTGGTGAAGAAAGAAGTGATTAAGTGGTTGGATGCGGGAATCATTTTCCCAATCTTTGACAGCAACTGGGTTAGCCCGGTGCAATGTGTTCCTAAGAAGGGTGGCATGACAGTGGTAAAAAATAATAACAATGATCTGATCTCTACAAAATCCGTCACAGGCTGGAGAATTTGCATGGACTACAGAAAATTAAATCTGGCCACCCGGAAAGACCACTTCCCACTTTCTTTCATTGATTAGATGCTAGATAGATTGGCAAGGAGGTCTCACTTCTATTTTTTGGATGGGTACTCAGGGTAAAATCAAATCTCCATTGCACCAGAGGACAGAGAGAAGACCTCCTTCAAATGCCCATCTGGCATTTATGCTTTTCGGAGGATGCCTTTTGACCTATGCAATGCACCCGCCACATTCCAGAGGTGGATGATGGCCATATTCACTGACATGGTCGAAGACATAATGGAGGTGTTCATGGATGATTTCTCAGTGGTGGGGAACTCGTTCGACGAGTGCCTTATAAATTTGACCCGAGTGTTGAAACAATGTATTGAGACTAACCTGATTCTTAATTGGAAGAAGTGCCATTTCATGGTACAAGAGGGCATAGTCTCGGGACATCGGGTATCAAGTAAAGGAATCGAGGTGGACCGTCCTAAAGTTGATGTGATAGCAAAGCTGCCACCTCCCACTTCAGTCAAGGCAATTAGGAGCTTCCTCGGACATGCCGATTTCTACCGGAGATTCATAAGAGACTTCTCACAAATTGCCAACCCTCTTTGTATGTTTTTAGAAAAAAGATCACCCCTTCTTGTTTTTTGATGATTGCAGGGTAGCATTTGAGGAGTTGAAAAAAAGGCTAGTCACATCACCCATCATTGTCGCCCCCGACTGGGAGCAACCATTCGAATTCATGTGTGATTCCAGTGACTATGTAGTGGGGGCAGTGCTGGAATAGAGGAAAGACAAGCTAATGCACCCAATCTACTATGCCAGTAGAACGCTGAGTGGAGCCCAGCTGAACTACACTGTGACTGAAAAGGAGATACTTGCTGTGGTGTTTGTATTCGACAAGTTCAGATCATACCTAATTGGCTCTAAGGTAATTGTATATACTGATCATGCAGCTATCATGTACTTGATTGAGAAGGAGTCTAAACCGCGCCTGATTCGTTGGGTGTTGTTACTGCAAGCGTTCGACCTCGAAATTCATGACCGTAAGGGCACAGAAAACTAAGTCGCTGATCATCTATCACGACTTGAGGGAGCTGAAAACTAAGTTAAGGTTGAGGATATTCTGGAAACCTTTCCAGATGAGCATCTGCTCGCTACAAGCCTTGAGGACGTGCCATGGTATGCAGACTTTGCAAATTACCTGGCAAGCGGTATAGTTCCCTATGACCTTTCCTCTGTACAAAAGGAAACGTTTTATCGTGATTGCCGCATGTATTATTGGGATGAACCTTATCTGTTTTGAATATGTGTTGACAATATGATCTGGAGGTGTGTCCCCGAGATAGAACAATCTACTTTTTTGCAGGCATGTCATGCATCGGCATATGGGGGGCATTTTGGAGGAATCAGGACGGTCGCGAAAGTGCTAGAAGCCAGGTTCTTCTGGCCAACGGTGTTTAAGGATGCACATCACGTTGCCATGAGATGCTCATGAACCCAATTCAAGAGGTTGAAGTGTTCGATGTTTGGGGGATTGACTTCATGGGCCCCTTCATCAGCTCATTTGGCAATAAATACATACTTGTTGTTGTAGATTACGTGTCCAAATGGGTAGAAGCTGCAACATTTCTCACCAATGATGCAAGAGGGGTGGTGGGATTTTTGAAGAAGAATATATTCACTCATTTTGGGACCCCGAGAGCTATTATCAGTGATGGAGGCACTCACTTCTGCAATCGAGCCTTCGAAAAGTTGCTAGCAAAGTATGATATGCGCCACAAGGTGGCAATCCCATATCATCCTCAGACCAGTGGACAGGTTGAAGTGTCAAACAGAGAGATAAATAGTGTGCTAACCAAGACTATGAACGCCACAAGAACTAATTGGGCAACAAGCTGGATGATGCACTCTAGGCCTATTGAACTGCTTTTAAAACACCGATTGGTATGTCACCATATAAGTTGGTGTTCGGGAAGGCCTGCCACTTGCCAGTGGAACTTGAACATAGAGCTTGGTGGGTACTAAAATAGCTGAATCTAGACATTAAGGTTGCGAGCACAACGAGAATCACAGAATTGCATGAGCTCGACGAGTTCAGATATCTTGCTTTTGAGAGCACAAGGTTGTACAAGGAAATAATGAAGAGTTGCACGACAAAAACATTGTTGAGAGAAATTTCAAGCCCGGAGACATGGTATTGCTCTATAACTCAAGATTAAGGCTATTTCCGAGTAAGATCAAGTCACGATGGTCTGGACCATTTTGCATGGTCGAAGTATTACCATCAGGGGCTGTAGGGATTGCCACAAAAAAAGACTCTCATACATTTAGAGTCAATGGGCAGAGATTGAAACTATATGTTGGCATGAATGAACCAAAGTAAGTGATAGAGATCCACCTGGCTGAACCTCAGAGGTCGAGCGAACCTTAAATGCGCTTATCTGCATCGTGCAGCGATGTTAAATCAGACGTTGCATGGGAGGCAACCCATGATTTTTGTTGTTTCTCTTTGATGTTGTTTGATATAAAAAAATCCTCCTGACCGCGGTAAAAGATGAGTATTCTGTCTCAGGATTGCGTGATCCACTGTGACCGTGGCGGGAGTGCGACACGACCACAGTAAAACGCAAACATTTTGTCTCTCGCTCATTCACTCACCGCGGACGCGGTGGGACTACGCTCGACCGCGGTGATTCGTGATTTTGTGGTTGCCCAGGTAAGTTAGATTTAATTTTTTTTATTTTCTTTTCTTTTCTAATTCCCCCCCCTCCTTAATAAAATGAAACCACCCCCTTACTTTCACCCATCTCCTCTCTCTCTATAACCTAACGCCTCTCTCCTTTCTTCTTCTTCTTCTTCTTCCTCACCTCTCTCACACTCCCACCCATCTCCCACTCTCTCTCCCCCAACCTCCATTCCTCTCACCCTCTACTCGAACTAGGTATGGCAAGCTTCTTTCTCTCTTCTCTTGAATTTTTGTTTTAGTATTTTGCAAGTTCAATGCCTTAATTGTGTAGTATTTATAGTAGATTTTTTTCTTTTGATTTTCTTTTCTACTTTTTAATGGGTTATGTGCACAATGTTGTAGAGAAGTGTGTGCACAATATTGTAGAGAAGTGTGTGATTTTGTGTGTAAAACTAATTGTGGTGGGGTGGAATGGTGAATTATGAATTGTTGATTTAGGGGAAGAATTGATGTTTCCATGGGGCTAGGTGTGTTAGGATAGAGCCTTGCTCACAAGGTATTTGTGAAATTGTCCCAATGTAGTTGTAATGGCTAATGTGACCATGGTAGTGGTGAAGTCTGAGTAACCACCCAGGGTTCACACAACTCAAACCCTCACTAATAGGAGGCTCTATTTTTGGTAGGTACAATGCATCAATCCAGGAAGAGACATACCACAAGGTCCTCAGCTAGTGGACTTGGCTGTTCTTATAGAGCTCGGGGTCAAGCTAGTGCGGAACAGTTTGACCGCGCTAGGTTTGTCTCCAATCCAACTGAGGACAGGTATAATGCCAAGGCGTCCAAGAAATTGTTACCTAAAGTACATATTGATCGGCAAGCCTTGCAAGTGGAATGCCCAAATATCTTTGTAGAGTTGAGGAGGTGTCAGTTGGACATCTTCTTTGATGAACCGGAGGAGGCGAATGTACTGATGGTTAGGGAGTTCTACGCTAACTGCCTAGAGCATGCGAATAGGGTGGTCACAGTACGAAACACCCGGGTAAATGAGTCCCTTGAGGCCATCAGCCGAGTGTACCGGCAGCCCGTATTCACTGGGGATAGAGATACTTACATTTCTTATCATCGCCCCACTATCTGGTAGGCACCAATTCTTGAAGCAATATATGTGCCTGACAGGGAGCATATATGGATAAAGCACCGGATCACGTTGAACTTTCAGTCTCTCAATTGGGAGGATAAGTGTTGGCTTACCATTATCAACAGCCATTTGCTGCCCTCCAACAACACTACTGATGTCAATGGGCCACGAGCAGCAGTTATCTAATGTTTTATGACACACCATGATTTTGATGTCGCCAAACTCCTTCATGATGAGATGTTCATTCGCTCCCCAGAGGTTCTCAAAGGGTTTTACTTCCCCTCTCTGGTTACCAAGTTGTGCCGTGCTGCACGAGTTTCTGAAAATCACAGGTTAGATGGGAAATTTCCATTGAAAGCCCCATTCCGGGCTAGCAAAATCATTGTTGGGAGAGAGCCGGTAGTGATGGTTAGTGATGATGATGAGTCTGATGAGGATGCCAAGGATGCTGCTGCCCCACCACTGCCGAGAGCTGATGAAGCAGGCCCATCACAGGCCCGCCAAAGTACCTGCATGATAGCCCTGGAGCAAGATAGGGCTGGCCTCCACACTTCGGTCACTGACCTGGGCACTAGAGTTGACAATTTGAATACTCAACATGCCAAGTCGGAGAAAAAGATCATGGGCTGCCTCTGGGCACGAGGACGAGCGTGTCACCTCGATCCTGGCACCGTATCTAATCATGATTGAGCATTATGGAAGTCCCCTTACCTTACTCTGCTTTATATTCATTGACATGGAGACATGCCAAAGCTTTAGGTGTGGGATGGGGGATGGTTGTTGTTGTAAAATTGTATAACTTTGTATGGTGTTGTTTTTTTGTTTGTTTGGTATTGTTGGTTTATGTTAGTTAACTTCGACTTGGCCTGAAGATGGACACCTCTAGACAGGTCTCTTGAGGGATATAAGTCGAACAAAAAAAAACAAAAGATTTTCGTTTGATTAGGTAGTGTATCAACTCCCCCTTGGTTTTTCTTTAAACCACGGTTCTTTTCCAAGGGTTTCTATTTGAACCGGGTGTAGTTAATTTTTCTTTTTTTAGTTTAGGAAGTCTCGGGCAAGAAACAAAAAATGGAAATAGGGACCCTTAACTCTATGGTACCTTGAATACAGATTGCTTTAGTGTGACACTTATGCTCTTTAGTTGACTCAAAGAAGGCCTTAAATTGTGTGTTCCCGAATGGCTCAAGTACTTAGAACAGAGTGTCTGATGAACTAACTGAATTGAGTCATGTACCATGTGTGAGTGAGGTTTTTCTGTAGTCTATGTTTACATTAAATGCCTAGAACTTGCCCTGTATGTGAAATGGTAGCCCTGTTTGGTTTGGAAAGTAATATAGGCATTTCTTTGCTTAACCCTTCTATGTATGCTTGTTCCCACCTAACTGTGTATACCCTAGTCAACCCCGTTGAGCCTGTAAGCCTCTTTTCCTTGGCAATCACATTACAAGCCTAACCCGAGTTTAAATAGCCTATCTTGTTGAACTCTATCACCTCTTAGAAGCACTCAAGTGTAACGGATATGGAAAAATATAAGTGTGGGGTGGTTGGTTGGGCTGTTAAGTGGAATTAAGCGAACAAAAAGAAAAAAAATGCACTGGCGGATAAACAATATTAGAGGCCACCAGAAAAAAAAGCCTTAAAGTGGTGGCAGCTATTAAAAGACAAGTGTGCTTAATAAAAAAAAAGGGGTTAACACAATAATATAGGAAGGAAGGTGTGATAAAGTGAAGAGCTTAAAAGTACACAATGTAGTGGAGTGCTTAGGAAGGTGTAGTCACTATACCCAGATGTATCCTACCTGTCTCGCAGCCAACATTACAACCAAATAAAGTCCTATTTGATTCTAAACCGAATGGGTTCGATTAGTCGAGTATTACACTACAGACAAGCCTATGATGTGTTTTTTTGTGGCATAAGAATTTGTTCTGAGGGTGAGTGAAATGTTATATTTGAATTCCTCAGTGTGTGGTTTTTAAATGATATAAATCTCTTTTGTAGTGAGTAGGTACTTGATTCATGAAAGTAAGGTAAGTCTGGACCTCTGACTGAGAGTCGGAGAGTTGTTTAGGGGCATTGTGTGGCTAGGAAGGAGTCCACTCTTGAGGCGAGGAGGTTGCGCTAAAGTAATCTATCCATGTGAACTATTCTTGGTATAGGGAGTAGGGAAGTAACTTAATGACGATTAGGCCTATAGAGTGTGGTTTGTTGCTAGAGGACTAGCAACGATTTAAGTGTGGGGTGTTGATAGTAGGCTATATAGACACTATTTACACTCTAAATGTACCATACTTTATTGTTGTTTTAAAGGCTAAATAATGACAAAATACTCTAATTGGTGTTCTTTTGCTTTGCAAATTAATTCAATTTAGGAAGGGACTATGGAGTGTTTTGGAGTCAATAATGTGGCTAAAAGGCCAATCAAGAAGAACCCAAGCAAAAATAAGCAAGAAAGAGGCAAAGAAGGATTCGGCAAAATGCCACCGCGACCCTGGTCGACCGTGGCTGGACCGCGTTAGGCCAAGAAAGTGAGTCAGAATAGTTGCGTTACACCACGGTCGCGTTGCGTTCTGCCGCGGCCGCAGTCGACTATGTAACTGCCCAGAAATTTTAGGACTAAAGTGTAAATCGGGGGGAAACCTATCCTAACCCTTTATAAACTCAAAAAACTCACCCAAGCAAAGGGGAAGCTTGTTTTTAGATTGATTTGGAGGAAGAACAAGTGTGAGAAGAGCAATCAATCATTAGAGTTTTTCAATCTTCTTTTTGTTATTTCAATTGCACATTATGAATACTTTTGTAGTTTTATCTTGCTTTGCTATGAGTAGCTAATTCCTTAGTCTAGGGTTTTGATGGAACCTGTTGAGGATGAACTTCTTGTTATATTAATATAGTTTGCCGGGTTTAATCTCTATTTGTTAAACTATGTTCTTGTTGTAGTTAATTGATAGGATCCTCAATTAGCTATGCCTATTTAGTATGTATTACTCGGGAGAGAATGCATATTTAGGTAATTGTTGAACATCACCACTCCCAAAGTATATGAGGGATCAATAACCGAGGGTTTAAAGGCGGGATTAGGGATAACAAAAACTTGGGTGTGATCTAAAGTGAGCTGAAATCAAGGCCAGCTAGCGTAACTCGGGAGAGTGCGTCTAGTAAATTGTCGTAATTACTCGGGAGAGATTTACGGTAATAAGAGTGCTCATGATCGATAGAGATGATTATGCAAATCTGTATGAAACATAACAGGAAGGGATTCCATCAATAGGGAAAATCACAACTTTAGATCCTTCTCTTAATTGTTTACAACTTAATCAGTCTTTAGTTTCTTAATTGCAGTCAGTTATAGTTAGTAGAAATATCCTCAATTGTTATTCAAAACGTTTGGGAAGTTGATTCCGTAGAATTTAGTGAGTCTAACAAGAGTAATTGATAGGGTAATTCCTTGTGGGTTCGACTCTGAGCTAAATACTCAGATTATATTTGCAACGTCCACTTGTCCTTTTTATAAGGCATAATTGGGCGTAATCATGCACAAACCAATCACAATGTGGTAACGATCCCAAATTCTAAACCACTATTAATTTTCATCGAGTTTGAGTCACAATCATGTACTATTCAAGGTAAGAAATTAAGTTTACTTTTAGAATATGGGTTATTAACTTCTAGAATATGGCTGGCTGTTGAATTTTAGAATTACAATGTAATATCTGATATGAAAATGTTGAATGCTGAAAGAAAATACGTTAATTGGCCAAATTATAAAGTAGTACTCCAACTTCAGTATCATATCCAAATTTACCTTCGTAAATCGGGGATTTGCATCTATACCCGCTTTTTGGGTCACGTTTTAATTTATACCCGCTTTACAAAGAAAATTACAAGCGTACCCACTTTTCGCGTAAACTTCAGGCATATGGGCCTGAAGTAGCAAAGGCAATCACGCAAATTTCAGCATTCTGATAGACGGGCCTGAAGTTGTTTGTAATCGCTGAACTTAAGTATTCTACTAGCTGAAGTTTTGTTCTCTATTTACTGAACATCAGCATATTTTAACTGAAGTTTTGCCTTGGATTCAATAGTTTTGTCGTAAAGCTTTTTTAAAAACTTTAGCAGAAGATACTGAAGTTATGTAGTTCATTTGTAAAAACATCAGCACTAAATAAGCTGATGTGTTGTCCTGGATTCATTAGTTTTCAAAAACTTCAGCAGAAGATATATGCTGAAGTTATTTAGTTCATTTGTAAAAACTTCAACACTAAATAAGTTGAAGTTTTGTCCTAGATTCATTAGTTTTGTCATAAAACTTTTTCAAAAACTTCAGCAGAAGATGCTGAAGTTATTCAATTCATTTTGTGAAAACTTCAGCACTAAATTAGCTGAAGTTTTTGTCCTACAGTCGTAGTAGCTGAAGTTTCAAAGCTTCAGCATAATAGTTCAACTTGCATCAATAAAGCCGCAATCAGCTTGTTGTTTGATATTCCATTGCTCGATCAATCTGAATTTATTGCAAATATAATAAATACAGACAATGAATAATAAATAGATAAAGAAAAGTTCTAAAATGCTGTTTCCACAAAAATGGCAGTCACTATGAGCAAATCAACAGTAAAATATACTACAAATTACAAAAAAATAAAGAGTAGAATAAAGAATAGAAAAGAAAAGAGGAAGAAAGGAGCGCACATGTAATAGGAAGAAGGAGACGCCTGAAATTGTAAAAATTAGGGTATAAGTTAAATAATTTTAAAAATATGGGTATAGATTAAATGGGGGCGACCAAATAGAGCGCCCCGTGCAATTTTTACTCGTAAATCCCTCATCTAGAAATGCTTCTTTAGGTCTCTCTTTAATAGGCTTGGCCCAAAAGTTGTATGATAGACCTAATCATAAAAATAGCACGGGCTAGCAAGTTTTCGGACTGGTTATTCAAAAATAGCCAGCGTTTGCAAAGCCATTGAAAAATAACCATTATTTTACTGCAACATGGAAAGTTCCAGTATAATATACTGGAGATCGCTGCACCTGTGTATGAACTTCTAGCATATTATGCTGGATCAGTATATTGTACTGAAACTCCAATATAGTATGCTGGAAGTCCAGTATATTATACTGGAATTAGTTCCAGTATTTGCTGGAACTCCAGCATATTATAGTGGAGTTCCAGTATATTATGCTAGAGTATTTCTTCCCCTCCTTTTCTCTGATATTTTAATCTTCTTCTGTGAGCTTCATTCTTTGTTTTCCTTTTCTCTTTCTTAAATCTATTTGTTTTTTTCTTCTATTCTGTTATTACGCTAGCACTACTTAAGCCTTTGTTTTTCTTTTTTTCTTTTTTTTTTTAAAAAAAACCATCAAACATTATGGTGGGATGGTAAATATACATCCATCTTGAATAAAAGATCTAGCTTTAGATAATCGGAGTTTGATTTCCCTTATATGTAAATCAATCAATTGGATCAAGGATTCTAATGGACGAACTATACCAGCCAATATAATTAACCTACAGATTGTTGATTAATTCACAGACTAGCTGACTTCATTGGAAGCAAACAACTTGATTTCTGCGATCGATTTAATGAAACGTATTTGGCTATTGCATTGATTGAACAAGTATATACATTTGACTATGTGTAACATATGCTACTATGCGTAGTGATGACCTCTTTTTATAAAGTATATCTGGTTTTACATGATAATATGTTCAATATATCTCATTTTATTATGCGCGCAAGTCATATACCATGAGACATGTATATATTTATAGTGGTTACCCGTATTAAGGCTATAGTTGTGAATTTGTTGAGTGTTAGAGATTTTGATGATTAACAAAGTCTGTTTAGAAATAATGTTTGAAGAATCAGGTCCTCGCGTAGTTGCTTAACTGTTCTAAGAACCAGCTCCTCAGGGTAAATGACCAGCTCCTCCGGTTGACGATTGTACGTCTGTGCAAGACAGCAGGTCTGAGTTTGGTGGAAGAAGGCTACTACATGTGATAAAGGTTGTTGCCCAAGAAGATACGAATAAATCAGTAAGAGATAAAAGTCCCAAAATTTGTGAAGTCCTTAGAACAGTACGAGTCCTGTCAAAGGAGAAGCTGACTATGCATAGGACTCCTAGAAAATCTTGAAGTCCAAGAGTTTAAATACGATCTATTTTGGACTTCTGAGATTATCCTTTTACAAATCAACTGAAGAACTACATTTTGTACACTCTAGTCAAGTGCCAATATTGCGTTCTTCTTGAGTCAGTCTAGTGCATGTGTTTTAGGAAATTGAGTTGTAATCAAGTGTCACAGACAATTAGTGAGTAGGAGTGAGTGTTTGTTTTACAAGTTAGAGTAACTTATAAATCAAATAGTCATAGTAGGAGTACTACAAAGTATTGAATTACAGTCTTGTAATCGATACATTTTGGTTAATTATTCTAGTGGAGTTGAAGTTGAAAATCCTACGCAGTATATCGTGGTTTTTACACATTTTGGGCCGGATGATTTTCCACGTAAAAATCACTACATTTACTTTATTGCTTATTTTAATTCACGTCTAAGGAACACGATAAAAAAATCAAATTTTGTAGTAATTCATACGTCACTCAAACTGACAAAACAATATTTGGAAACCTTATTTCTCGATGTTCAACGCTTTGGGAAAAGCGCAAAGGAAGAAGTGGTTGAGCTTCACTAGATACTGCTCGACTATAGCCTACGTGAAAGGGGTCAATCCCTTATTAATTAGTATACAGATGGAGGAGTATACCACCACGTACTCCACCATAATTCTAGTTAGTTTATGGTGAAAGGTTTCTTCACATTATGACCTAAATTTCTTAAAGCAATAAGATATTACTTGAAAATGACAAGCTTTTACCCCTAAAATCACTTTGATTCACTTAATATGCAGTATCATTGATTGGTCCAAAACAATCAGCTAATTGAGTATTTCATGCCCTTGCTGATGATGTGTTCCAAGATTTTGAAATTAAACCGTGAAACTATTGGCAAAGAAGATTTGATGATTGAGTTGCTGAAGCAAGACTTTCATCAAAGAAATAGAAAAATAAAAAAAATAAATGTGCAAAACAAGGGAATTCAACATCTAATATATATATTTATAATAAAAAACTGTGTAATTTTTTAGCAAAGGTTCGGACGAACCCCTTCTACCCCTTATTCCCCCCTAATTAGAAAGGCTCATCAGTGGTTGCTAATGAAGGAGAGAAGGCCAAGAAAATGAGTAAAACCAAGAGCAAAGCTGGAATGAAGAGAAGCAAAAGTGGCGGTGGCGGAAGGGGCGGCAGCACCAGTGGCAATACCAAGAGACATAGCGTTAGAATCGCCATGAATGCTATAACCCAAAGTCTCAGGTTCTTCAACATCAACTTCTTCTGGAAACGCTTCATCAGTGTACTCTTCATAGTATAATTATGTACGCATAACATGCGTGGATGAAGGTGTAGTAATACAGTCGTCCACTAGCAATATTGTCGGCGTTAAGCCTGAAATCGTATAGTTCAAAGCATCTGATCACTAAGGCCACGGATTTGTTCTCTTATATACTCCATCTCTCTCTGTGTTTTGCCAGTATGGAATTTATCTAAAGTATTACTGAAGGAGTTGAATATAAAGGTGGTAAAGGATAGAGGTTTAGATTTTTTTTTTGTGGGAGGGGGGTTGGGGGGGGGGGGGGTTGAATATTTTAGGTATAACGGGTCATCATCAACTTAAGGCCAATTCAAATAATACAGGCATGATATCAAAAGTTTGGGGTTGGATTCATTGTACAACAGATTTAAAAAATGTTTTTCTTACTGTTTGCAAGAATCCTCGTGTCATTAGAATAATCACAACTTGATATTCACAACTTGACATTGTTATATATATATGTCCTTTAGGAAGCAGCCCTAGTTGGGGATTTCTTCTTGTTTTTTCCAATACTTAAATTGTTACTCATTTGGTTTGTCTTCCATGCATGACTTCTATATTAGTTACTCCTTTTTATTGTGTTTGATGTGATAAAAGTCATAATTTATGGAAATAATTTTTTAATGTTTGATTGAGGAGCAAAACGTATTTTCACAAACACTAGATGTAAAGGTTTTATAATAATATTACCAAATCAGATATAACAACCCCAATCCAATCTCACAAGTCAAGTCAGAAAAAAGTAGTGTGTACTCAAATCTTACCCCTACCTTATAAGATAGAGAGGCTATATCCTCGGCTCAAGAGAAGATAAAGAAAAGAAAGAAATAAGAGGGAGAACAAGAAAAGGAAAGGAGACAAAAAAGAAAAAGAAGAGATGAAAAGGAAGAAGTAGCACAAAAAATAACAATAGAAAAATAAGATAGCTCAGTAAGGAAAGTGGAAACTCCCCACTATCTACTAACCTTCTATTTTAATTCTCGACCTTCACATCCTCCTATTCAGGGTTATGTACTCAGTAAGCTGAACTAGCAGCGCCATGTACCTATTTAATCAACTCTCCCCGATACTTCTTAGGCCTACCCCTACCTCTTCTCAAACTCGCCATGGCCAACCTCTCACACCTCCTAATAGAGGCATCAATGCTTCTCTTCTTCATATGCCTGAATTATCTCAGCCTCAACTCCCCCATCTTATCCTCCACAGAAGACACTCTCACTTTATCCCGAATAACCTCATTCCTAATCTTTGCAAATCATATAGTGTTTTTTTTAATAAGGTGCAAGTGTTGGACGGAGTTGTGTAACAATGAGAATTAATAATTAAGTTAGTTGTTAGGATAAGTGAGAAAAGCCATGTCAAAAATATATTTAAAAAAGAACAACTTTGGTCATGTTATAACACACCTGCACTGCGTTAACTATTTGTTGCATGCATTTCGCATACTGTAACTGAAACAGCTTGGTAAAACAGAAAATGTCCTCTTATTTTGAGCACATGTTATATACATCTTTAAATTAAAGGACAATAATATATCTGTTATAAAATAAAGACTATAAAGTAAAGACAAGTATAGAGAGAAACTGATATATTATTCGAATTCAAACTCATGTACATAATGAACTGAAATCTCTTCTATTTATAGAAGAAAGAAAACTGCTGTGTAAGCTGCTACGCAAGTTGCTGTGTAAGCTGCTACTACAAGCTGTTGTGTAAGCTGCTACGCAAGCTACTGTGTAAGCTGCTACTGCAAGTTGCTGTGTAAGCTGCTACTATACCAGATATGGATAATCTTCTACCTAGGGTAATGTTTATCCATAACCGGGTACCGAAGTGATAAGCTTCTTCAGGAAGCTTATTTCCAATTGAGTACTAAATAGATAAACATATTTACGGTGGAGTCCCATATGGATAAGCTTCTTCAGGAAGCTTATTTACAACAGAGTACTAAATGAACATCCATAATATAATATATTTATAACACTCCCCCTTGGATGTTCATTAAAAGATAATGTGTCTCATTAAAACCTTACTAGGAAAAACCACGTGGGAAAAAAATCCTAGTGAAGGAAAAAGAGTACACATATTTAGTAAGACGCATTGCTAGGTGCCTCATTAAAAACCTTATAAGGAAAACCCCATGGGAAAAAACCTTAGTAAGGGAAAAAGAGTGCATCACGTATTTTACTCCCCCTGATGAAAACCTTGTTTCAAATATCCGCATTCCAATCTTGTATACCATCTTCTCAAAAGTTGAAGTTGGCAAAGATTTAGTGTATAAATCTACTGGATTATCACTTGAACGGATTTGTTGCACATCAATGTCACCATTTTTCCGAAGATCGTGTGTATAGAATAATTTTGGTGAAATGTGCTTCGTTCTATCTCCTTTTAAAAATCCTCTCTTCAATTGGGCTATGCATGCAGCATTGTCTTCGTATAAAATTGTGGGTCTTTTCTCACATTTCAAACCACATTTTTCTCGAATAAAATGAATTATTGATCTCAACCATACGCATTCCCTACTTGCTTCATGAATAGCTATTATCTCAGCGTGATTTGAAGAAGTAGCAACAATAGATTGCTTTGTGGAGCACCATGATATGATAGTACCTCCATATGTAAATATGTAGCCAGTTTGAGATCGAGCTTTATGGGGATCAGATAAATAACCTGCATCTGCATTACTAATACGATCTGCACCACTTTTGTTAGCATTATCAAGATAAATAAGTGCATCATCTACACCGAGATAGAGTATTTCAGGACCAAGGAGCTTTTCATCCTCTTCTAGAGGTTGGAACGGATCCTTATTCACTTCAAGTGATTGAATATTCATTGATGTACTTAATGGGTACACTTTGTCCATGTAAAAGTATTTTTAAGACCCTCTTGGAGCTCTTCCGGAGTTCCAATAAGATTTATGTCACCAACATAAATAGCAAGTGTAACAAATTTTGATGACATTTTCTTTATAAAAATACATGGACAAATAACATAATTTATGTAACTTTCTTTCAGCAAATATTTACTGAGGCGATTATACCACATGCGCACAGATTGCTTTAAACCGTACAAAGATCTTTATAATTTGATCGAGTACATTTTTCAAGACTTTGAATTATATGCTTCGGGCATTTTCAGTCCTTCAAGGATCTTCATATAGATTTAGCCAAATAAGTCATATAGGTTAAGACTTGTATCTAAATAGTATGACATCTTCAAGTGTCTGGACTGCTAGTCCGATCCTCACAATCTTTTACAATATTGTGCACTATATTGTATTAAATATATCGTCGACGATCATTTTGTGTCAGTTCCAAAGCGACATAACTTGTGGATATCTCATCACTTTCTTTATTTTCAGGTACCTGAACTTTTTCGGGAGTTTCATGAATTATTATGTCGTGGGCTCTTCTAGAGCTTATTTCCTCCTCATTTTGATCATTAGCTCCTACTATTTTTCAAGGATTGTTATCTTTGGAACCGATTGGTCTACCACGCTTCATGCGTACAGTAAACTCTATCCTTCAGGGACTTTAATTTTAATAGGAGCATTTGCAGCTGAAATATGATATTTAATTTTGGATCAGCAAATGCTTCTGGCATTCGACTTGAATTATCTTCTAAGTGAGGATCATGATAATTCGATTCATATAGCATATTTTCAACTGTTTATTCTATCCCCCAAATATTAGAAAAACTAACGTATATCCCCAATTATCTTTGGGAAACATATCTTTGTGTATTATGGTAGAGAAATTAATCATATACCATGCAACAAAAGATAGTAAAAATATTTGGTTTCTGATCCTAAACCAATTGTGAAGGGAGGACCTATCATATATTGTTGATTTGATGCATACAAGTGTTGTTATATGCAATTTAGAAAATCTTAGACCAACACATGAAGCTTTGTTCTCATAAGCAATGGTTTAGCCCTTAATAGGAGGTATTCAATGCTAAACTAGCTTGGATATAAACCAGCATTATCAAGATGAACTGTCTTGATTTCATAATCTGAAAATTATGCTCTTAATCGAGAAAAGCAATTCCAAATGCCAAACTGCAGGTTGACAATAATTACACATGTAACCATCTCATATATGCACCAATAAGTGGTTCACAGGATAGGTGAACGGGCCCATATTCACCTTTTATATATTTCAGAATCAGGGGTCTTAGTCCCAACTTTAGCTGGTATAATCAATTCATTATGAGAACAAGCAACACATGAGAATTCCTGAAGAATCTTCTAGTTCTTTAGTATATGCTTATCTGAATTCTCAAATAGCTCATTTAAAAATGGCAAATGAAAACTTCAAGTTTATCATGTCATGTGTTATCTCTTAGTAAACGTCTGGTTTACTATGGCATAAACTTTTGCTTTAGTAAACTTCTGGTTTACTGTGATACATGATATAGTACAAATTAAATAATAAGGCGGGTAACTTCTCACATACATATTATTTTACCCCCTATGATTGTGGAAACATGAAGATTATCAATCTTCCAATCATTTGTAGTCTCAATATGATAGCCATTTGTATTAGTAAACTTCAGGTTTACTACAACATATGTTTTGACCATAATCATATAATATGAATGACATATTTGTATATAAACTCTTCGAGAGCCTTCATTTATTATCCACAATTTAATATTTATCAGATACTACTGGTGTCATATGTCTTCTAGACAAACAGTTAGCTCTTCAGGAGTTGTTGATATATTTTGTACTATCAAATATTGCTCAGACACTTCTGGTATCATGAGAGAAATTCTTAATAAAATGAACATTATAAAGACATTATAAATTTATAAATGTAAGAAATTAAAAATTTCAGTATTTTTACCACCAACTTTGTGATAAATATCTCATTCAGGGAGAAACGCCATTAACGTCTGAATATTTTATATCAAAGCGACAACCACATAATCATTACATCCTTCAGGGAAAGATACATGAGTTGTTATTTCCTTCGGGGAACTCGATAACTAACCATAAAATATTAATGTGGTTGTAGTACAAAGCATTCTACAAGAATGCTTTTTGCCTTAGAATGATATTTAATAAAATTATTCAAGATATTTTACGTACAACGAGTACGTGCGGTAGTGATCTTTATGCCACAAAAATAAAATTTATATCCTTTGTTATTCTACCTCTTCAGGAGGTGAGTTGTGGTATTTCTTCATTCACTCCATGGAATGAAAATGTGCTTCAAAAATAACTTTGAATAGCTTATTATTTTGTTTAAGCACAGAAAGACACAGTTTCATAATATTTTCCTGCTTCAGGAGAAAATTTCAATTGTGTTACTTCTTCAGGAGCAAATTTAAAATACGAAATATTGAGTATATATTCCTTCAATCATATTGCCTCTTCTGGAGGTGAATTGTAATATATTCACATAAAAAACGTGTTCCTATTTACGCCCTTTATTAATATTGTCACATTTACTTCAGGAATGGGCTAATATTTATCAAAAGTTCTCATCCTTCAGGGAACAAAACATAATTATTTGAACATGCATTAATCACACCAAATCGTGTGATGTCTTAGAAGCTCTTTTACGATAATGCTACTTCAGGAGCAAATCGAGGCATGCATGTACTGTAGAGAATATTTCTCTAGTTTATCTTCAATTGTAACCATAGAAAGCCTAAATTATCACTTCTGGTGATCATAGGCATATACCACTTCTGGTAGTTAACAAAATATAATTATAATGAGATATACGAAATATAACCACTTCTGGTGGTTGTATATTTCTTGCAAACTCTGCTGGAGTATAAGTGGATCTAACAATGTCATCCACTTTATAGTTTCCTATGCAATATTACTCTTCTGGAGTAAAATTAAAATCTTAATTCGAAAACGAGTAAGTGAAAAACGAAACATAAAGATATATAAATTATAGTGTTTTAAAATTCATAAAATGCTCCAGAATCTCGTCCAATGATTATGACTCACTTACTAGGTTCCTAAGTACCTTTTTTATTTTATTTTAATGGTAGTAGCACACATAGCAAGTAAAACGCATAACTTATCTTTGATGGTGTCTGCTAGACCCATCATATCAAGATGAATTTCAGCATCAAACACCCAAGACACGTAGCTTTTGCCCGATATATCCAATACTACAAATTCACGTTTAGAAATATTTGACATTATTTACAAAAAGAAAGTTCGTACCTTTGATACTTTCAAAGTATTTGCTCGAGATGGCAGAGTCTCGTGCTGATAACGTGTTATAAAATAAAGACTATAAAGAAAAGACAAGTATAGAGAGAAACTGATATATTATTCGAATTCAAACTCATGTACATATTGAACTGAAATCTCTTCTATTTATAGAATAAAGGAAGTTGCTGTGTAAGCTGCTACTGCAAGTTGCTGTGTAAGCTGCTACTATACCAGATATGGATAATCTTCTACCTAGGGTAATGTTTATCCATAACCGGGTACCGAAGTGATAAGCTTCTTCAGGAAGCTTATTTCCAATTGAGTACTAAATAGATAAACATATTTACGGTGGAGTCCCATATGGATAAGCTTCTTCAGGAAGCTTATTTACAATGGAGTACTAAATGAACATCCATAATATAATATATTTATAACAATATCTTGATTATTTATTCCATTGTTGAATACTAAAACGTCCTAATCACATTTTTCATATGGGATTTATAGCCCGTTTGGCCAAGCTGCAAAAATCAGCTTATTTTGAAAAGTGTTTTTTTTTTCAAAAGTACTTTTCTGAAAAGTATTTTTGGTGAGAAGCAGTTTGTGTTTGGCTAATTAGTTTGAAAAACACTTCTGAGCAGCAATTAGTGTTTGACCAAGCTTTAAAGAACTGCTTCTAAGTGTATTTTTCTCAAAAGTGCTTCTCAAAAAAATACTTTTGGAGAGAAGCTAGTTTTTTCTGCTTCTCCAAAACTGCTTCTGCTTCTCCTTAAAAACACTTTTTTCCATTCCAAAAGCTTGACCAAACATCTCAATTTTTGGCAAAAGTGTTTTTGGCCCAAAAAAAAGCATTTTTGACCAAAAAGAAGCTTGGCCAAACAGGCTATTAGACTTCTTTGCCGCTAACTTTAGCCTCAGCTAGTAACATCCTTTCTAGGTAACTTATCGACGATATTAGTCATATTAATGTGAATCGCAAATCAAATCCCACCAAAATTAACCATGACCACAGATTTAAGATGGCTATTTGTTGGTTACTTGATACTGAAAGATTAGTTTATGAAAATTGAACTTTTATAAGATTACGAAAAAATCTCACTCCGATGGTACAAGGTGAATTTCTCCCAAAAATATCACTTTGATGATTTTTTTCTATTATTTTTATGAAATAAAAATTCAAATACATTTATTATTATTATTATTATTATTATTATTATTATTATTATTATTATTATTATTATTATTATTACTTATCATATATATATATATATATATATATATATATATATATATATATATATATATATATATATATATATATATATTAACTTAGTTAATAATTTATTTTATTTAGTATGATAATGACATGAATTATCTCAGAGCCATTATTGTTGTTGGTACAAGGTAATTAAACTTGACTTTGGTTCTTGAACACACTCATAGCTTTATCACTTGAAAGTAAAGTAACACTTAATAAGTTCTTGATGGCAAAGTATCTTCAAACATAGGATTGCAACTGTTGACGCTTCTACCTCTTACCTTTTGCTTCTACTACAAACCTAATTAAAATAATTAACCACATTTACATTTATTTTTGTCTGAGTTCATGAGGTTATTCCAATTACAATCAGCTAAAAACTCGGCACCCTTGAATTTTTTCTCTAGTGTGTACGCACTTACACATTGAGTATTTGTTACTTCCTTTATACACTTTGGATTTCGAGAGTTAAACTTATTAAGCTTGACCATGAATTTAAATATAAATTTTTTAATTTTTTGAGTTAAAATTTACATATTTAAAAATTATAAAAAAGTATTAATATAAGTTATAGTAATTAACAATTCAAAATATTGAGACACACACAAACGTATGGAGGACTGATCGGGTGGATAATGTTAAGTGAACACGTCATCAAAAAAAATTACGTACAATGAAGGGGGACATGGACCTTACCTCCTGAGAAAATGATATGAAAGGCAAGGTAATGAAAATATATCCTACCTCTCATATCTACAAAAGAATGTACATCAACTCACAAAAAAATTGGCTTTATCGTACCTAATTTTAAAATTAGGTAATTGCCATTAATCCAGCTGGAAAGGTCCTTTAACATTTGTTGAGAGTTGATGATAAGTATAGTAATAGCCACTGCTCCCGTCTTTTGCTGCATTTTTTGACAAAGTATCAGCCACTTGGTTTGCTTCCCTGAAGCAGTGTGCAATGGTAACTTCGACATGGTTCATGAGCCTAGTCATATCTTCAATGAAGCCTTTTAAAATGGAGATTGTTAGTGTTTCTAGTAATGAGCATATTGGCTACTATCTGCGAGTCAATCTCCAGATAGAAGTCATTATACCCCTGTTGTATACACCATTGAACTCCTACTTTAGCGGCCATTGCTTCAGTGCTATTGTTGGTATTGCTTTGGATGGAAAAGAGGATGCCATTATCAGATCACCTTCTTCGTTTCTAACAATGCCTCCTATTCCAGCTCTTCCTGTTTCTTTTATATAGCTTCCATCAGTATTGATTTTTATTCTTCCAGTGAGAGGTTTTTGCCAGGTTACTTGATGCACTATTGGAGTCGGGTTCCAATGCTCTGCTTTCTCACAGAATATAGGCCATGGACATGTAACTTTGCATTTGGGGAAGGCCATACTCAAAGCTGTTGGATAGTCCACATTACTTGATGCTCCATTTTCCTCGGTTGGAACTTCTTTTGCTCGCCATATCTACCTGATGTCCAACTTTTCCATATTTCCCAGTTAATGGCTAATGGTGCTGCTCGAAGAATGAACTTGTGGATATTGTTCTTAGGTTTCTCGTCCCACCAATTTTTGAGAACTCTTCTAACTGGCCAGGTTTCATATTTGATGCCCATAGGAGCTCCGAAGCTATTTCAGAGAAATTTGGTTGCATCCCCCTCAATGAAGACATATTGAATGGTATCCTCTTTAGGACTTTGACAACACCTGTATCTAGAAATAATTTGATTACCAAATTTAGCAATAACTTCATCAAAACGAAACTTACCAAGGTACAATCTCCAAGAAAAGAAAGAGATTTTTAAAAGGTATGCAATTGAGGCAAATCTTGTTTAATGCTTCATTCTTTTGCTTCCTGCTTCTAATCTTCTACCAAGCACTCTTGTTAGTATAGTGGCCGCCAGATTCAACATCCCAAATGGCATAGTCATCCTTGTTAGAATTTCCTAGAGTAATGTCTCTGATTTTTAGAGTTGTGCGGTCATCAAGTGTATTAGTCAATTTTGTCATAATAATAACCCTCCTCCATAATGAATTCCCTCACAGTGGTGCTCTTGCTCTTTCTTCTAAAGGGAATAGATCTGCTAGAGCACCTTTTTCCGACCAATTATCCCACCAAAAACTACAAGTGCCTTTGTTAACTTTCCAATATGTACACCTTTTCACTTTGCTCCTTATTTGAGTCATGCGTTTCCATGCATGTGAATTTTCCGATGTCCATTTCTTAGCCAGTGGATGTGACCTAATGCAATATTTAGCTCTAAGGTATGATGCCCATAAGGAGTCTACAGTTCTAAATCTCCACCATTTTTTTATGGTGATAGTGTTGCTGATGTCTTCCATGGACCTAACACCAATTCCTCCATCATCCTTAGGGAAGCAAAGATTACTCCAAGAGCTCCAATGATACTTTCTCTTTTCACCTGCAGAACCCCAGAAAAAGTTAGCAAGATCTCTTTCAATTAATTTTAATATACCCTTTGGGGGGCTCATAGCAGATAGAATATAAATCGAAAGGGATTGGAGAACACTTTTTTTGAGGACCATACGCCCCCCACAAGTCAAAAGCCTGCCTTGCGACCCATTCAATCTCTTAGCAATTTTGTCCACTATAGGATCAAAGTAGGAAAGTTTCTTTCTCCCCACATATAATGGGCAGCCAAGGTAGTTGAAGGAAATTTTTTTATTCAGGAATCCAATAGCTTCCCTCATTCTATTGAACCTATGGGCTCTTTCTTTAGGATCGGTGAGAAAGAAACTTTTTTCTTTGTTTACTTTTTGCCCAAAAGCTTTCTCATATTTGCTAATCTACTTCATGATCAGCCTTATAGACTTATGGTTACCCCCAATGAAGATTACTATATCATCGGTATAGGTAAGGTAATTGATTTTGGGTCCCCTTTGGTTCATGTCAAAAAGGGTAAAGTCATGATTGGAAAGAAGCTTGTTGAGAGACCTATAACACTTCTGCCGCAATAATGAACAAGGAGGGAAATATAGGGTCTCCTTGCTTAAGGCCTTGTGAAGAGGTAAAGAATCCCTTCCTTGTGCCATTGATTACTATAGAGTACCACACATCCGATATCAATCTCCATAAAATATCAATTCATTGTTCGGCAAAAATAAATCTTCTCACCACTGAGGCTAAGAATGACCAAGATAATCTATTGTAAGCCTTGGCCATGATTAGCTTCATGATAATATTGCTCCCTCTGTTTTCCTTGCCAATACCTTGTATGATTTCTTGAACAAGCATGATGTTCTCTATTATGAGTTTACCCTTCACAAAACCACTCTGATTTTTTGAAATAATTATTGGAAGGAGACCATTAAGTCTGGCTGCCAACACCTTAGTGATGATGTTGGTTGTGAAATTAGTTAGACTAATGGGCCTAAGTTCAGAGAAAATGGTTGGAGACTCTCCACTTTTGGTAGAAGAACCAAACATGAATGAGAGTAGAACTTAGTAAGATTTTTGCCGTTAAAAACTTCCTGAATAAAGGCTATGATGTCTTCCTTGATAATCTCCCAGCAGCTTTGAAAGAAAACTCCATTGAAGTCAAATGGACCAGCTGCACTATTGGAATTCAGACTGAACCCAGCAACTTTGATTTCACTCATTTATGGAATAGCAATCAAGGACTCATTCTCCTCTATCGAATTACAATTAGGGATGCATTCTAGGAGTTGATCATTCATGACTGGATCCTCTATGTTAAACAAACTTTCAAAATGTTTTGTGGCAGCCTTGGTAATTTTGTCATCGCCTTTGACCCACCCGTTCCTGTGATTTTTAATTCTATGGAGGTACAATCTTTTTCTTTTGTGTCTAAGCACATTGTGAAATAGCTAGTGTTGTAGTCTCCTTCATGAAACCATTTTATCTGTGACTTTTGCCTTAAAATACTTTCCTGTACTCCAAGCCATTTAATGTACTCCATATAAGCTTTATTTAATTCTTCCCTGCAGTCTTCAATGTTCATGTGAAGGTCGAATTCTTCAAGTTGTTGCACATTTGCTTCCCAATTGTTGAACTGGTCGTAGATGACTCCTAATCTTTCCCTGGACCACTGGCCAAGCCTTTTACTAAGGGTATGTAGTTTGCATTTCAATCTCCACATAGCATTACTTGTGACATGTGTGCTCCAATTGTTCTGGATGAACTCTAAAAATCTGGTTGTTGCACCTAGAGATTAAGGAACCTGAAGTATTTAATCACTTCCTGCTGCTCAATGTGACATTTCATAAGGAGAGGTCGATGATCTGAACCATTACTTACTAAATGCCTAATATAATTATTTTGAAACTTTTGCATCCATTCATCATTAACTAGAACTATGTCGAGCCTTTTACAAATTCTTTTGCTGGGTCTTCGATTGCTGCACCAAGTAAACCTAGGTCCAATATAGCCTAAGTCCACAAGGCCACAGTATTTCCATAGTAGGAGTTAAATCAATGCTTCTATGAGCTCGATGAGGTCTGCCCCCAGCTTCTCTTCTGAGTCCATGATTACATTGAAATCTCCTCCAATGCACCATGGGCCAGCAATGTCAATTGCTAATGTCTTCAATATTGGCCCAAAGATCTTTTCACTCCCTGGCATTACACTTGGCATACACAGCAGTAACATGAATATCACTCCTATCTTTGTCTTTAATACGTAAAGTGAGTTGTTGATCCTCGTTTGCAGCTATATCCGCCTGACAATTCCAGAAATACCATATTTGGCCATTGGTATTTGCTAAGAAGTGTTAAAAGCCCAAGAAGTTTTTGTAGTCCTCAATCTTTCTACTATCAATGAAAGGTTCAAAGATAGCAACAAAGTCATTTTTATTGATGTTGATCAATTTTTTTAATATGTGAATAGTCTTTTTGGACCTTACCCCTCTAATATTCCAGAAAATTGCACTAATAATAGAAAACTAAAGGTTAGAGGTCCTTATTTTAGCTTCTTTCCTCTGTGGAACAGGAGTGTTATTCTCTATGACACTTTTTCCTTTTCCTCTTTTTCTGCTTCTTCCTCTATCATTAGGTGAGCAATTACCATTTTCAGTCTCCTCTTCATTTTGAGTATTTCCTGAGTTCCCTGCATTTCCTCTTTCTATATCTTTTTTTGGTTCTATATGTACTTCATCGAGCTGCTGTTGATTTACTCATTCCTCCAAATTTTTCTGCTTGTCGCAACTAGAAGTATTGTTACAGCATAAGTCCACAACCAATTGGATTAGTGGTGCCTTTTTGAGCTCAGTGTCAATGCTACTTGTCTGAAAGTTTTGGAGTCTATGTTCCCTCTCCCTTGTTTCAAATGTATCATCTTCACATTGTTCTCTTCTGTCATACATTTCATCTTGTGTACTCTCCAGGTGCTCTTGGTCAGAACTCAATCTTTTTTCTTTATTTTTACTAGAATCACATCTGATATGCCTCCATTGTTGCTCTCCACCATTTCTTATGAAGTAGTTTTGGGCATTACCTTGTTAGGCTGCCTTTTATGAGCTTCCCTTACATTGTTGGTCAAGCTGTTCTCTTCTGGCATTGTCCCTTTATCTTTGTCCAAAACCCCTGTAGAAAAATTCTTCTTGCCTTGATTTTCCTTTGCTTGTTCATCATAATTCGATTTAGTGAACTCTTTAAGCAATTCTTCAACTACTGTATAAGGGGGCATTTGTATTTTGCTTTTATTGTTCATGTTATTCTTCTTCTTACTCTTTCTTTTGCACAACAACAGGTTTGAAAAGAACTATACTTTTTTTGTGCAGCATTTTTTATCTTCTTCTTCTGTTTACACTTCTTGTTGATTATTCTCCCTTTGCCGATTGATTCATCTTGTTGTTCTTCTTCTTGATCAGAGTTCTTCTTCTTTTCAACATGTTCTTTGGCTCTTTCCTCGGCGTTTCTTTTTTTTTTCTTCCTATTTCTATTAGTGTTGGGAACTTGCCATTGATTCTTGTCATTAACTTCCTTGGTATTCTGCCCAAGACTAATACCCTTGTTAAAGGTACTAGCTTATCCCCTTCCCTTATTCAGCTGATCCACTTGTTTTGCCTGACTCCCATTGGTTTTACTAGCTTTGATTCTTTTTGATTCCCAGCATCTCCTTGTTTTTTTTTTCATTATTGGCATTCTTCTCTTCTGATTTCTTATTTTTGGCTTCCTTTTTCTTTTGCCTTTCCTTCTCCAGAATTCTACATTGAACTACTGAATGGCCCAAAATCCTGCAATGTTTACAGTATCTTGGAGCTCCCTCATGCTCCAATTTCTAACTGAATCCCTTAAGAATGTTCGATTCATCCTCCTGCCCAACCCACACAGATTGAAGACGCGACTTTATTAGATCCACCTCCACTCTAACCTTGGCCATCCCTGGTCAAGTTCCAAGCCGTGGTGAAGTCCATTGATAGAGGAACACCAACTGGGCTCAAAATCTACTTTATGTAATACCACGTATGGCAGTGAAATGGAAGACCCGGCAGAAGTACCCAAATTGGTATTGTTGGGGAATCCTTCTCGGTCTAAAATCTGGAGTCCATTTTTGTAGCCACATGACCATTCCATCAATTTCAATAGATTATCTGTACCATACAGTTTTGCAATCTTGGTTGTTAGTAACATCGATGAAGACAGTGCGGAAATCACAGGCCCCAATTTTGACCTCTCCTTTAAGAGAGATTTTCTCTGCAAAAACAGACCTAATCCTCTCTATATTTGGGCGATTTCTTAGAAACTTGCCGATGACAGTGAATTTACATTCCCCAGCCATCACACCATAGTAATCAGTAGATTTAAAGATGATAGCGGGCATACCCTTATGGGTAATGCTCCTTGCCTTGACATTCGGATCCCCCAATCGTTTTACCTTTGGATTTTGCAGGAGCTGCTACTGCAGATGCATAATCGACCTTCTAAGGAATTTCTTTCTCAGAGTTGGTCGCCATCATAGTAGGGGAAGTGGGAATTATTTGACGCACTGGGTGCCCGTCGGCGTGCCCATTAGACGATGCGTAGCACCACTTTCCCCAGATTGGGAAAATTTAGTTACCTTTGGGGGAAATAACGTTTATTGTACGGAGAGCATTTTATTTTTCTAGTGAGAGAATTTTTTTATAAAAAAAAATTGATACTATTGTTGTGCTTCACCCAATGATTTCCTAAGCCAAAGACCTGCTAAAAAAACTCCATATATTTGCAACAATTCAACTCGTTGTTTCAAACATTTAATTGTAAATCTAGGAAATAAAATGAGCTATGAGTTTTAAGGCAAGTTTAGAATCCATAAATTTTAAATTCTCGATCCGCCTCAGTCAAGAGTGAGCCAATCAGGACAGCCCGGTGCACGAAACACCCTCCATTCACGTACTGTCCAGAAAAGGGCCACATTCTAAAGGGTATGATGTAGGACGCCTATATACTCTTATAAAGGGAAGAGTTGGAGTAATGGTAAAGATAATTGAGCTTCAGAAACCTTAGTTGCACCATATAAAGCTTGCATCAATAAAGTACCATTCACTTACTCTTATCTCCTACTAGTTTTGGACTACTACTGATTTAGAGCAGCAATATATAGCCAGATCTATTCGCAAAGGCAACTTGTGGATCGGACGTACACCATTGCAAACCTAAAAAATTCTTGAAATGGCAGAATGTTTCTAAGTATTTAAAAAATCACAAACCTTCACAACTAGAATCAGCTAAGATCGCTTGAAGTATTCATGACAAATTAATATTACTCGACGCCATAACTGTTAGGGTTTTATCCTGAATACTTAATCTATTAGGACTCTCTTTCTTGAAAGAAGGGAAAAAACTCCTAAATGAAATAAATTCTGTAATATGCGATATTGATATTTAGCTTAAAGTATATATATATTTATATGTATATCGCTTCAAGTTTTACTCGGGTTTCATGGATTTCGAATGTAAACTGTATTGATTTATATTAATTCGGGGTATTTTTATGTGTAGGAATCATCCGGAAGTAATTGGGGGCGAAATGTGCGAGATTAGAGCCAAAACGAAGGAAAATGAAAATTTTGATTTTCAGCGCCACATGAAGCGCTCCACGCCACCTGTGCCGCCAGAGGCAGAATGCTCAATAAGCCAGTGCCTGGGCCAACGTGGGGCGCTTGGCTGGATGCTGGTGAAAAGAAATTTGTCCAAGTTTGCTGAGACAAGGTTATTTCGGTCCTAGACCTACCCAACGAATATAAAAGCAAGACTAAGTTTATTTTTAGGGGGGAGACACCACTTTGAAGAATAATTACACACGGGAAGCATTCAGGAGCAAGGATATCTCAGATTTTTTCATCTTTTATTAGTATTTTCAATTATCCATCACTTATGAATTTGTTTGATACTATCATGAGTGGCTAAAACCCATAGTTCTGGGGTTGTGATTTAGCCATTAATATTGTTGTTTAACGTTGACTTAACCTTGATTATAATTATTCAATATATGGTTGTTTCTTCAATTCTGTGATTAATTGCTTAATTGTCTGGCCAGCAGTTAGGTTCTATTTACTATCTATGCTATGCTTGGGAAAGCCATGTTTAGATTAGAGAAGAATTAAAGAGAGCACGATCTTAACTCTGAGGGGGGTGGATTTGTGGTTAGGATAGGAATATACCTAGTCACCGTGCTTAATTAAATATCGTATCTTAATGCGTTCTAAATAGATTAATTTCGTAGGAATATATGCGTTAATCTATTTTGAATAGGCGAGTAGTACTTTGGAAGAAGGCTATGAGAGCAATTATTCGATTAATTAGCAACCATGAGTGAATTGTATGAAAGGGAGAGTTAACTAGAACACAATAAGATTGGTGAATCGATCACAACACTAGAATATTGTCTCTACTGAATACACAACAACCTTTTTACTGCTTGATAATTTAATTACTACATAGAATTATTATTTAGTATAATTATACTCTTGAACTCGAATAGGCTCGACTGAATAGCAATCTTGATGAATTTAGTGAGTAGTTGATACAAGTCTCTATGAATTCGACACTCGACTTATTATTTTATTACTTGTACGACCATGTATAGTACTTGCGTGTGCATTTAGGAGCAATAATTATCCTTTCTTGGAAGAGAAGTTTTGCACTTTTATAAATTGAGGCTTCCTTATCACACAATAACAATAACAATCTCCTCAACGTAGCCTTTTAGAGAGTTTTATTTAGGGAAGACTGTTCTCTCAAAAAAAAAAATTAGTTTCTCATTTGATATTATTGTGATGAATCATATGTAGGCCGATTGACCAAACCACAATAAATTATTAGGCCTAGTTTAGTATATTTTTCTTTGTTGTCTAATTTATTATCTTAAAGGTTTGCATTGTTAGCTTCAACATGTACCATATTATTTCGATCCTTTTCTTGGAGGAACAACAACAACAACAAATATCCACAATGTAGTCTTTTAGAGATTTTTGTTTAGGGGAGACTACTCTCTCAAAATTTTAATTCTCTTTTTATATTAGTGATGAATCATATGTAGGTTGATTGACCAGATCATCATTAATTTATTATGTCTAGTTTAATATATTTTTCGTTGTTGTCTGATTTATCGTCTCTAAGGTTTACTTTGTTAGCTTTTGCACGCATCGTATTATTTCGTTCCCAACAATAGCTTGGTATAAGAAAGTAATAAAGAAAAGTTGTTCCTAAAGATGTATGAATTCTTATGATCAAAATAGACACCTCACGCGGCTGAGGAAAATTGAGGATTTGAACTTTATGAATTCGAGTTTGGAATGCCATAACGCGTCGTTTGATTTACTTGTTCAGAATCATTGGTATTTATCTAATGAATGTTTTAGGAATTTTTACATTCCTATACACTATATGAAACTATGTTACCCTCCCTACTCAAGTTTTACTATAATTATATTTTATATACCCAATTACCATTTATGTACATTTTAAGGGAATTAATGATAATAATTAGTGTCTTAAAAGTACTCTAACATATCTTCCACTCCCCCACGTCTCTCTCTCCACATCCCACCTCCACCCCCACGTATCTTGCACCCACCCATGATTCCACCATTGACAACCATTAAAAAGCTTTGAAGTTTTGAATTCGAATTTGGGTTTTCAAAAAATATTATTTGTTTGAATTGGATGTTGTTGCAAAGAATTGGGAATTCACTCTACGTCTCTCTCTCTATCTCTCAATGCCTAATTTCAGTATTGTAAAGCAAAGGAAAAGAGAGAGCAGCTATTCCACCATTGACAGCCATTAAAAAGCTTTGAAGCTTTGAATTTGAATTTGGGTTTTCAAAAATCATTATTTGTTTGGATTGGGTATTGTTGCAAACAATTGGTAACATAGTTTGGAGTTTATATCTCAATTTTGAGGGGTTTTGGTGAAGATTAAACTTGGTTTTGGCTGAATTTCAGATTGAAACTCGAAGAAGAAGAAGAAGAAGAAGACATGATATACATTATATTTATGAATTTGTAGAAAAATTATATTCTGTTGTTTATATTTATTTATTTATTTATTTAACTATTGTATGAAAGTTGAACAACATTGTATAAAAATTATATTTAAGTTGTATGATATTGTAGTTGTATATAACTGAGTAGAAATAATGTATGAAAATTGTAGATAAGTTGTATAATATATAATCCGTTGTATGAAATTTGTTTTTACTATGTATAAATCAGATACAAAATATACAAAAGACATATTGTATAAAATTTGTATAAAATTTGTATCTAAGTTGTATGTTATTGTAGTTGTATTTAACAGGGTAGAAATAATGTGTGAAAGCTGTAGATAAGTTGTAGATAAATTGTATAATTTAAAATTAGTTGTATGAAATTTATTTTTACTATGTATAAATTAGATACAAAATATACAAAAGACATATTGTATAAATTTTGTATAAAATTTGTATTTGTTTCTATGCAGCTTTATTCACTTTTAGGGTTCTTTTATCATTTAATTATCTTCTTTTCTTTAACTTGAAATCTTAATCCATATACTGGAGATTATTTCAAATGTAAAGCCATAGGTAAGAGATTATTTTGTTAGTGAAGATAGTCCTGCTACTTTAAAATCATATCGTCATGCTCAGAGGTGGAATGTATATATTTTGTCACTATCCATGACACTTCCCAAGGTAATCATGCCATCAACTTTCTCATCTCTTGACCTGTTTCAGTGTTCAAAAGAACAAATAGAGCATGTTGTAGAAACCTGTATTACGTGATAGAAACTTTTTGGCTTTTGCTAATGTTTACGTGCAAGAAGTTGACTGCGTAGGTTTCTTATATTTCAGCTTGTAGTCGTGTAACTGATGGCACATGCATGTGTTTTTTTTTTCCTGTTCTTTGCTTAAGGTCTCTGTACGAGTTCATCAGTGGAATTTATTTTAATCCTAGAAATGGTAAAGCTATTGAAAAGTATGGTCTTAAATCATTTCGCAATTCACATACAATAATTCTGAACAGGAATAAATTTTCTTTGCCCCCCTCCCTGTTCCTGCCTTTTTGTCTTCTAAGATATGATCTTCTCTTGTTTGGTGCAAGTTGGGTTGCTTAAAATATGCAAACTCCAGATATATATTGTTTGTGTAGGTAAACTATGAGATTTATTGTATTCACCTTCAACTACTTGCTAATTAATTACGTACTATTTTTTTTGGTGCATTTTATCTTTATAAATCACAGGTTGCTACATCAAACAATCACTTTTTATCTCACTCAGGAGTCTATCAAATGGACCGACACACAACTGAATTAAGAGGAATTGAACAAGTGAAGAAAGTTTTTTCCTGTTTGTTTCGTTAATGCTTGTGCGCGAAATCACAGAAAATTGAATCAACTCTATTGCCGCATGAATGTGAATAATTCCGGAAGTGATTTAAGGTGGAACTAAATCCCTTAATTGAATGCACTAATAATGGATTAGGAGCCTTTTAAGGTGGGATGTATATATTTTGTAAACAAAACTTGCGTAGGTAGGATAATTTACTAAATAAGAACATTTAGGATAATAAAGTTTCTAATAGTGTATAAGAATAAAAAAATTCCGTATATGTCCAACCCAAAATTACTGGTTCATCTAAATCTATAACTGAAACTCGACATCCATCCCTAAAGAAATTATGTTACAATGTGTGGGGAGAAGGTTAGACTATTCCGAAAAAGAAGAACAAGAAATCCTCTGCCAATAAAGAACATACAATAAGTCGACTTGCGATTTTTTTTTATACCAGAATTGTTAGAAACAGTAGAAAAAGCTAGCAAAAGTATTTTTAAATCTCTTGTGCAATGAATCCAATCCTAAACTTTTATATAATGCATGCATCCGATGTTGTCTCCTTGACTTGTGTCTTGACGATGACTCCATCTCTCTCGTTTTTGCAAGCTTCTTTTTTTTTTTCTCCCTTCAATATCCTCTAAAATGGAAGAAGATGATGTACATGTTTAGCGCCACAAATTTCATTATGCTCAGAAATTTCTCTGGGTTATTTTTAACACTAAGTTACAAAAATTATTCTTTTATTCTTAAATTCCATGCCAAGTGAAGCACGATGCACTGAGTAATTAAGAAGCTTTTTGCAAGAGGTCGATGTTGAAGAATCTCAGGATTATAGTTTTCATGGCGATTCTAACGCTATGTTTGCTGCTATTGCCACTGCTTCTGCCACCCCTTCCGCCACCGCCACTTTGGATTCTCCTCATTCCAGCTTTGTTCATGTTTTACCTCATCTTCTTGGCCTTTTCTCCTTCGTTGTTACCCAAAGATCCCATGTAAGTGAGAGACTTGGCGAAAGCATACACCCATGTTTCTCCTTTGTCTATTATATTCTCCAAGAAGGTTCTTCTTAGTTAATCTAGTGCGTATTTTAATTAGCTCAATCTTTCTAAAACTAGATCTCGGCTGTACAGCAAACTGTTATCACGGTGGATATATCATATTCGTGAAGTTTTAAGGCTCAAGTTAGGTAGGACTATTGACTTCTATTTTCTTGGTTTATTCTGCAGCAAACTAACATATTGAATACTTTCTTGGTTTAAGTGGCTAACTTAGATCTTATGATCAAGGGTTGTCATCTCTGAACTAACATTTGTCCACTTAACAAGTTTTAGATCCGCATTTTGCGATAACCATTTCATTTTATCTTTTTAGATCAAAAACACCCATGTAGAGTCTGGCTGGTATATATATCATTATTAAAGACTACATACATATATTGCATAGTGATCAGGAGTGCAGTATACATCTGATTGAAGCTTGATCTTTGTGACCGGTGGCGGAGGCAGGATTTCGGTTAAGGGGTTCAAGAAATTAAAAAAATTTAAAAATTAAAGAAATTGAAGCTAGTAAGAATTGAACCAATGACTTTACTAAGGTTTTGAAATCCCTTTGACCAATAAGCTATGCTTTTGAAATATTTCAAGATAATTCAAACATATAGAGGTAAAAATAGATTTTGCTATATATATATTATACTTTTTCCGGCAAAGGAAGTTCGGTATACCTCTTCTGCCGCCTAGAAAAAAGTAGTCTTATCATATCTATTCCTAAACTAGGTAGCTGCCACCTGTTAAAAAGGATTTTTCAAAATCTGGAAAATAATTATTAAGCACATTTAGTGCTTTTTGTAAGTAGTTGTCTTTTAGTCTACCAAGATGGTCAAGTTCATTGCAAGTCTTTTAGTTATTCTAGATGCATGATCTTTGTATATTCTAGGTGATAAATCTTATCTTAATATGATTCTAGAATTATCCATGGGCATCTATAAATATCTCCTTTGTGATGTTATTTTGTAATAGTGGAGTTTCAATATAGTGAGCTAAATGTCCATCTTTGTGCATTATAATATGACGAAGGGCCCACCTTATTTACCACAATAAGCGAGTCAAGTTCTAAGACAAAATTAGTGAAGCCATCGAGTAAACACCATTCGACCCCTAAATAGTTGGAGAGGGTCAATTATGATAGTTTATGTTTTTGACTCAAAGCTTGTAGGATATAAGTAAGTATACTAGAGCTAGTAATATTATTTTAAGCACTAAATTAACGACTATATATTTTTTGGATGCTTCATTGATGGCACCCCATACCCCATCACCTTCTCCATCTCTTTAAATACTTCAAATTTTCTCTTACAAGTATAGCATGATTCATCTTGTATACTAGTGTTCAAACATTTTGATTCAATTACCTTAAGGTTAACAAACTATTCTTTTGATAAATACAATTTAACAAGTAAATATCATATGAATATATTGTTTACCTTTAAAAAATACGTAATTTAATTTAACACAAATAATCTAAGAACATCAAGTGATTGAATTGAAGGAAAATAAAATGATCAAACCAAATGCGATGAATAATTAGGCTTGGCTTTACGATGAACACCGTGGGTTGGTTCCGATTAAACTTTTGAAATGGGTTCGATTGCAATTAAATGAGCAAGCAGTTGGATAGCACTTTGTACAATAACGGACGAACAAGAATTGACCTTATCGCCTTGATATGTGTGCCAACGGTGGTCTTTAAAATAAAAATATTCTCCATTTATAGAGTAGGAGAATTTCAATCCTAGTACAAGTCTAAGTAAGGTAAAAAAAAATTTCTTTTGGTAAACCGTGATAGGCTATTGATACCTGGCGAGATTTGCATCGTAATATTCGGTTGAGGGCGGATATTTTGGTCGTGTCCAGTTCTTAGTGCATCAGTCATCTTCCCCTACCTTTGATCTATGGGAGCCCTCGGTTTTACTCAAGGTCATATCGGATCTCCTGTCCTCTCGTTTCTTTACCGAAAAATTGGGGATAACTTTAACCCCGATTTTACCCGTATACAAATAGTCCCCTCATTTTTCGGAGAGCAGATTTATAGGAACGACGAGAAGTGATTAACTGACACTAGTTCCATCCTCCGTACGCCGCAAACGAGTGGACAAGTCAGCAAAATATCCCATCAGTCGCGTTGTTCTGACTTCAGACACGTGTCATCCGCCGGTTGTTCATCCTCGGTGGGCATCGAATGTGAAACGTCACGCATTTTCTATTCCCTTCCTAAAAAAACTCTGGTTCTCTTTTTTCACTTTTTTACTTTCCGGTTTCGAATCTTCTTGAGTTACCCTCGAATTATTTACTTGTTCATCATTCCTTTAAATTTTCACAAATTGTTCTTCACATCTTCATCTCTTCATCTTCAATCTTCAAATCTTAATACTTTACCTTTAAATCTTCAAGCTATACCTTTAAATTTTTATACTCATCTTCAAACCTTCATATCAGCCTTCAAACGTTCATATTTCCAGATAAAGATGGCAATACCCTTAAAATAGGTGCCTCAAAACACTGCTCTTTCAACCTCTATTTCGGTCACAAATACCGTAGAGACCCTTCCGGTAGCAGCCACAGAATATCCTTTTAAATATTTTGTAACGACCCGATCGGTCGTTTTGAGCTTTTGCATTTCGCTCGCCAGTTATCGGGCATGACTTTCCCCGTGTGATGTATTATGACTTATGTAAATTGTTGGTTTTGGTTTTCAGGGTAATCAGAATGAAATTTGGAAGAAAACAGTTCTCAATTGAAGCTCGAATTTCGAAAGGTTTGACCAAGATTCGACTTGTTTGTATATGATCTCGGATCAAAATTTTTATGGTTGGGTTAGCTCCGTTAGGTGATTTGGGACTTAGGAGCGTGATCAGAATGCATTTTGGAGGTCCGTGGAAGGTTTAGGCTTGAATTGGCGAAATTGAGATTTCGGCGTTTCCGGTTGATAGGCAAGATTCTGATATAGGGGTCAGAATGGAATTCCGAGAGTTGCAGTAGCTTCATTGTATCATTTGGCATGTGTGTGCAAAATTTCAGGTCATTCGGACGAGATTTGAAAGACTTTTTGATTGAAAGCATAATTTAAGAGTTCTTGGAGTTCTTAGGCTTGAATCCTATGTTAAATTGGTGATTTGATATTGTTGTGAGCGTTTCGAAGTTTTGAACAAGTTTGAACGATATCATGGGATGTATTGGTACAATTGGTTTGAAGTTCCGGGAGTTCCGGGTAGGTTCCGGGATATTTTAGGCCGAAAATCATAGCTGTAGCAGGTCTAGAAGGGTTTTAGGCCTCGGAACTCACCCGCGCGGTCCGCACAAAAAGAAATGCGGTTGCGGTAGGTGTCATGCGGACCGCACAAAGTGGTGTGCGGACGCGATGGGGAATGATTCGCTGGTCCTACTTCGGAAGCTCATATCTTTTGATCTATAAGTAATTTTGAGATGATTCAAACAAGAAAGTTATAGCTCTTCATGTCTAGTATCTAGAAAGGTAAAGATATTGAAATTTGGACATCTGTAGAAAAGGTTATGACCAAAATACTAAAGACTATCACTGCAGAGGAAGGCCTGTGCGGCCGCGGTTGTTTTTGCGCGGACCGCACTAGCTTGTGCGGACCGCGGTCGATTTGGTGCGGCCCGCAGAGTTTGAAATCTGAGGGTACTCTATAAATACGAGGTTTTGGGTTTTATTTAATATTTTGACCTAGAGAGCTCGAATTTTGCGATTTTTTGAAGGTTTTTCAAGAAATTCATCGGGGTAAGTGATTTTAACTCAGATTTGGCTAGAATACATGAATCTATCATTGAATTCATCATTTAATTCATGATTTGGGATGGAATTTGGGAAGAAAATTGTGAAACCTTTCAAAAATATAAAAAGATAATTTTAAGGACCAAATGGTATCGGATTTGGATAATTTTGGTATGGTTAGACTCGTGAAGGTATGAGGATTCTGAAAATGTAAATTTTACCCGATACCGAAACGTGGACCCGGGGCTCGGGTTTCGCTAATTTCGGGATTTTGATATTTTTCGAATGTTTTCGCTTGGGCTTTGTTCCCTTGGCATATTGTGACGTATTCGTTCTGATTTTTGATAGATTCGACGCGCAGTGAGGCCAATTCGAGGGGCAAAGGCATCGCGAGCTAGAGAATTAGCTGGTTCGAGGTGAGTAATGATTGTAAATGATGTCATGAGGGTTTGAAACCCCGGATTGCACATTGTAGTGCTATATTAAGGCAAGATACATGTTGGATGATGAGTGTAGGGTCTTTTACTACTGGGGATTGTGACTTGGTTCGTCCTGATTGATAATTTTACCGCGTATTTGACTGAAATTCATTTGTTATCATCATGATTTGGGCTGATTGCCACATTTGGGCTTCGTGCCAACTATTTGAACCCTTCGGGGATTTTTATCACTCTTTCCTCACTGCTTGACTTATTATTTGAACTCAGTCCTGTTGATATCTACTGTTTTACGAACTCAACCACATTTACTCAGATTTGAAACTTAAATGATATTTCTACATCATGTTTTGGGCTGAGAACTACTATTTTATTAATACCCAAGGGGCTTGTGATGATTTTTGGACTGAGTGAGGCCGAGGGTCATATGTGAGGATATGCTGAGTGATATGAGGCCGATGGCCTGAGATACTTTATATGCCACGAGGTGGCTTGAGTGATGTGAGGCCGAGTGCCGAGTGATGATGCCACGAGGTGGCTTGATATAGCGCTTGGGCAGTAAAGGGCCCCTTCGGAGTCTGCACACCCATAGTGAGCGCGGGTACCCATTATGATCTGAGAGTGAGCCTGAGGGGCTGATACTGTTTTGAGCGATTGATACTCTGCCCGATGGGCGGATTTCTACTTGTTATTTACTTGTTAAATTACCTGTTTTACTTGTTTTAAAAAGGAATATCATTTGATTTCTTCACTAATTTACTGCTTTAAGTGATTTTACTGCTTGATATGAAATTGCTTTGTGCCTTTACGTATTTTCATACTTTCAGCCATTATTTATAATTATTACTCACTGAGTCGGAGTACTCACATTACTCCCTACACCATGTGTACAGATTCAGGCATCGCAGAGACCGCTCCTGAGTGCTGATTCTCCCAGTTCAGGTAGTGATTCGGAGACTACGAGGTAGCTGTTGGCGTTCACAGCCCCGTGCCTCCCTTATCTTATCATTTTCATGTTTTTAGAACTATTGTATCGGAATTAGTGTTCAGTAGACTTGTATACGGATTTCTTAGTTGCTAATAACTTGTGACACCCTGGTCTGGGCTGTGTCGGGATGGTTTTCACTGTTGTTATCATTAAATTTTCGCAATCTATGGATATTATATTATGTTTATTACTGTTTATGATAATTAGCTACCCAAAGAGGTGTTCCATTTTGGTCTGGCTGACATTGTCTTCACGAGAGGTGCCATCACGACCGGATTCGGGAATTGGGTCGTGACAAGTTGGTATCAGAGCCTAGGTTACATAGGTCTCGCGAGTCATGAGCAGGTTTAGTAGAGTCTCGCGGATCGGTATGGAGACGTCTGTATTTATCCTCGAGAGGCTGCAGAACCTTTAGGAAAACTTCACATTCTTGAATTCTTATCGTGCGTCCTTGATTCAGCTTGAAATGTAACTCTTTGAATTGCTTCCACGCATTCGTATGCATGCATGAGCGCTTAGTATCAGATGTGCATTGATGGCTTGTGATTCCCCGATCAAGGGGCGAGACGTGATCTTTGTGAGTTGATATTGGGACAGTCTAGAGGACTTGAGGCCGGATCTTTGCCTATAACTTGAGCACCGAGGTGCTAATTGTGTGAGCAAGTATTTTTGAACGTATATGTTCGGTATTGTCCCTACTAGTGGAAGTGACGGCTGGATAACTATGTGATGAGTATGTTGGTACTGCGATATGTATCCACATGATTTGGAAGCGATGAGATGGTCTACTAGAGGATAGAAGCAATATTAGGTGCTTGAATTCCATCTTGATTCGAGGTATTGCCCCGAGTTATAGGCGTGTGAAGGATCTTTTCATGTTTCATAATTGTGAGTGAAGTAAATTTCATGTTGCGATACGAGTTCAAACTCAGGAGGACTAAGTGATTGCGTACAGTTTATGACGGTGGAAGGTATACAAAATGTTAGTTAGAGGCAAAGCAAGTGAGTTTTCTCCTGCGAAATGTTCTGAGGTTGTACGATCCTTATGTGTCTGTTAGAAGATCTCATTTGCGAGTGAAGGATATGTGTTACAATTTAATTTGGGTCGCTTAGAGAGTGGGTATAACTATTGCGAGAGTGGAATGCGAGGTTTGCAAAGGAGTTAAAATTCTAGATGATCTGTGTTTTCACAGGCTTATAAAAGATTTGAGTTTAATCTCACTATGGTATCATGGTATCAATAGAGTATAATCGTTATGAGTTATTAAGTATTTGCTGATCTATGGCTTCGAGCCAAGTGGGGGAGCCTGCTATTGATTGGGCGATTGCCTGGTTAGGTGCTATGTTGGTTTGCAGTTTGAGGAGTGCGAGTGAATCAGTTATGGCTTGCGGAAATTGAGACCGAGGATGTCTCGAGTAAAGGAAAATTTTGACGAAGATTATATTATGCTTCATAGGTATATGAGAATCACGGGATGTCTTGAATTGTTATTGGTAAGAGGGCTCGATGCATAGAGCAGGAAGTTGCGTGGTTGTATTGGGATGAGGTTACATTTTGCAGTGTCGGAGTGCCAATGAGGCATGGGTTGTTCGGTTCATTTGATCAGACTAATTGCAGTTCGAATAGAGTGAATGACTCTCGAGAATAGTTCTAATGTGTTCAGCATTCTACATGTAGCAATTGGGTATTTTAAAGTTGTATATCCGGTTAGGAACTGAGTTTTCATTTGGAAAATGTCAAGACATGTGGTACTTTCTACATTAACTATGGGATTCTATATATCAGTATTAGGAAGGTAATGGTTCCAGATTTGGAAGAGGTCCCTTCGGGGTTGGTATTTTGAACGTGGTGCTTTTGAAAACATTTAAGAGAGTACTCAGCGACATATGAGCCTTAGACAATGTGGTTTCATGCTTGGGACTCGCGTGGTGAGTCTGGGTTGAGGAATTGTGGCATTGTAGCAAGAAGAAGTTCAAGCTAACGGTAGGTCAGAGGGAAACTCGAATAGATATGATAGCGTGGTAGTATGCCAGATCGGTATGGTAAGGATATGATTAGTTCCGTGGGTGTTTTCGAGGTAACGAGTTTCTACAGGTGTTTTGCGGCAATTCTTTTGGGTTTTAGTGACCTGCGCAACTCGGTTGAGTTAGAAAGATTCAATCCTGATGAGTTAGTGTTGTGCAAAAGGAATTCGGGGAGTTCTAGATGGTTTTCACCACAGTTAGAGAGGTACATTTTTCCTATTGGCGTGAGGAGCATGGGATGCATAGTGATTTCCTTCTAGATGAGATCAATGGAAAGTTCTTGACTAGTGGAGTACGTAGATGTTTGTGGATCAGAAGGGAGATAAAGTTCTCATGTTATCCTAGGATAGTATGGTATATGTGGTGTGTTGTGGAGGATTGAGATTTGCATGTGTAAGGCTACAGTTCAGTCTTGAAGGGAAAGTCATAAAATTCTTAGGCAACACGGGCAGTTTCAGATGATTAGAGAAATGAGCTTAAGATGATTCGGGAGATGATCTCCAGATGATTAAGGAAATGGTATTGCTAAATGCGAGTGATTTGACGAGGGTATATGTTTCAGAAGAGGCAATGTGATTAAGTTGATGGTGCTTCGGTAGAATTACGACACTTTCTTTTTTAATCGACTGCTGACATTCAAGCTATGTTGTGGTTGTAAGTCGTGTGTATCGGCACTGTTTAGTGACTATCGGGGTTTGAAGACCCAGACGGATCTTTTGTGCTTGACATGTTAGATTCTGGATGGGATACTAGGTTCAGACTGGTTGTCTCTGTGTTGTGTCATGCTGGAAATGCCACAGATTGAGTGGCGAGGTTCGTAAGATTATGCCCTAGTGGAGTAGTTTTTTATTTCGAAGGCCCAACGGACGGCTGGGAAGGATTGTCTTTTTTATTTGGGCTTTCGTGATAGATGTCAGGGTAGAAGCTTCTACCATTGATTCAGTTCCGGTGGCGAGGGACTTTTCGGATGTGTTTCTTATGGCCGGGCATGTCGTCGAGCAAGGTTGTTGATTTCGATATTGATTTGATGCCGGGCACCGTATTGTATGGCACCGGCAGAGTTAAACGAGTTGAAGAGCAGCTCTAGGATTTTTGTGATAAGGAGTCCGTTAGCAGGCCAATGTAGATGCGTGTTCTAATTTGAGCTGGCTTGGTTGGCTCTGAATTGTACGGTTGAGGGGTGTTTTGATTCGATTGTTATTGAGCTTATTAGTAATATGGGGAGATCCATGAGTTACCTTTCTGTGTTGCGAGATGTTATGATTTGTTGGTTATGGGCACATATGGTGCAGTTCTATTGGGGTTTCATGGTGGATGTCGAGCAGGAAGAGTGATTGGATATTGCTCGGTGAATTGCTTGGTGAATGGCGTATCGGTTACGTCCTTTCGGGTTATTGTGGTGTATGTTATTTGCTTCACCGTGGGTATGATGATTTGCTTTGGTTCCAGACATCGAATTGTGCGTGGTTGTCGATTTCGAGCATAGCGACTTAAGGTGGTTCATGTGGGGCAATGTTGGATAGGATCGCACATAACAACTAAGTTATGTAGTGGTATGACCTTGCGGGTTATATTCGGGTGTTCTGTTCCCATGATGTGAGACAGGTTCTCAGCCTTGTGTTGTGGGGGTACTGGTGAGCTTGAGGTACAACTCTTTCATTTGAGTCATTTTCATGATTTGGGTATGTTTGGACCGTTGTTTATTGGTGCGCGTATTAGGCAAGCTGTGGCTAAGGCCTATATTGATGTGTCATGTCACCAGAGTGGTGTGGTGGATTAGAGGAGATTGTTAGGATCATTAATAAATATGAAAGGATTCGATTTCAGCATGTTGGAAGGATAGTATCGAGCTTCGGTTCAGAAATTTGCTGTGGTATTTGCCAAGGAAGAAGTGGCTTCATGAATGGTTGATCTGGGAAATGGTTATGGCTTACCGCGTGTCTTAGTGATCATTGGCTGTATATGAAAGTGTTGGGATGAGACTTTAGTTGATAAGAGTTTTTCTATCAGTGTTCGGATGTTGTGTGCAGTTGCTGTGGTTAGAAGTTATCACTACAAGTGTTGAGTTATGTGATATATCATGTGATTGCACCACAGATAGCATATATGGTTTGTTACAACTTGTTCGGACTTATTCACAATATAAATGTGAGATTCTGATCGTGTTGATGGTTTTAGAAGAGGAAATGTGGTTCTATGGTTTATGGACTAGGATGGATTGTGAAATTTCAGTTATATTGTGATATCAAACCTATGTGAGATAGGGTGACGTGGGATCACCCCGAGGTATGTGCATGGTGAGGTTACTCAGCAATTGGTTGGCTTTTGGAACAACTTTGGGAACGTTCAAGGACGAACGCATGCTTAAGTGGGGGAGGATGTAACTACCCGACAGGTCGTTTTGAGCTTTTGCATTTCGCTCGCCAGTTTTCCGGTATGACTTGCCCCGTGTGATGTATTATGACTTATGTAAATCGTTGGTTTTGGTTTTCAGGGTAATCAGAATGAAATTTGGAAGAAAACAATTCTCAATTGAAGCTCGAATTTCGAAAGGTTTGACCAAGATTTGACTTGTTTGTATATGATCTCGGATCAAAATTTTTATGGTTGGGTTAGCTCCGTTAGGTGATTTGGGACTTAGGAGCGTGATCGGAATGCATTTAGGAGGTCCGTGGAAGGTTTAGGCTTGAATTGGCGAAATTGAGATTTCGGCGTTTCCGGTTGATAGGCAAGATTCTGATATAGGGGTCGGAATAGAATTCCGAGAGTTGCAGTAGCTTCATTGTATCATTTGGCATATGTGTGCAAAATTTCAGGTCATTCGGACGAGATTTGAAAGACTTTTTGATTGAAAGCATAATTTAAGAGTTCTTGGAGTTCTTAGGCTTGAATCCTATGCAAAATTGGTGATTTGATATTGTTCTGAGCATTTCGAAGTTTTGAACAAGTTTGAACGATGTCATGGGATGTATTGGTACAATTGGTTTGAAGTTCCGGGAGTTCCGGGTAGGTTCCGGGATATTTTAGGCCGAAAATCATAGCTGTAGCAGGTCTAGAAGGGTTTTAGGCCTCGGAACTCACCCGCGCGGTCCGCACAAAAAGAAATGCGGTTGCGGTAGGTGTCATGCGGACCGCACAAAGTGGGGCGCGGCCGCGGTGAAGGGCCCTCTCGCTGGTCCTACTTCGGAAGCTCATATCTTTTGATCTACAAGTAATTTTGAGGTGATTCAAAAACAAAAGTTGTAGCCCTTTGTGTCTAGTTTCCAGAAAGGTAAAGATATTGAAACTTGGACATCTGTAGAAAAGGTTATGACTAAAATACTAAAGACTATCACTGCAGAGGAAGGCCTGTGCGGCCGCGGTTGTTTTTGCGCGGACCGCACTAGCTGCTTGTGCGGACCGCGGTCGATTTGGTGCGGCCCGCAGAGTTTGAAATCTGAGGGTACTCTATAAATACGAGGTTTTGGGTTTTATTTAATATTTTGACCTAGAGAGCTCGGATTTTGCGATTTTTTGAAGGTTTTTCAAGAAATTCATCGGGGTAAGTGATTTTAACTCAGATTTGGCTAGAATACATGAATCTTTCATTGAATTCATCTTTTAATTCATAATTTGGGATGAAATTTGGGAAGAAAATTGTGAAACCTTTCAAAAATATAAAAAGATAATTTGAAGGACCAAATGGTATCAGAATTGGATAATTTTGGTATGGTTAGACTCGTGAAGGTATGAGGATTCTGAAAATGTAAATTTTACCCGATACCGAAACGTGGACCCGGGGCTCGGGTTTTGCTAATTTCGAGATTTTGATATTTTTCAAATGTTTTCGCTTGGGCTTTGTTCCCTTGGCATATTGTGACGTATTCGTTCTAATTTGGGATAGAATTAGCTGGTTCGAGGTGAGTAATGATTGTAAATGATGTCCTGAGGGTTTGAAACCCCGGATTGCACATCGTAGTGCTATATTGAGGCAAGATACATGTTGGATGATGAGCGTGGGGTCTTTTACTACTGGGGATTGTGACTTGGTTCGTCCCGATTGATAATTTTACCGCGTATTTGACTGAAATTCATTTGTTATCATCATGATTTGGGTTGATTGCCACATTTGGGCTTCGTGCCAACTATTTGAACCCTTCGGGGATTTTTATCACTGTTTCCTCACTGCTTGACTTATTATTTGAACTCAATCCTGTTGATATCTACTGTTTAAGGAACTCAACCACATTTACTCAGATTTGAAACTTAAATGATATTTCTACATCATGTTTTGGGCTGAGAACTACTATTTTACTAATGCCCAAGGGGCTTGTGATGATTTTTGGACTGAGTGAGGCCGAGGGCCATATGTGAGGATATGCTGAGTGATATGAGGCCGAGGGCCTGAGATACTTTATATGCCACGAGGTGGCTTGAGTGATGTGAGGCCGAGTGCCGAGTGATGATGCCACGAGGTGGCTTGATATAGCGCTTGGGCAGTAAAGGGCCCCTTCGGAGTCTGCACACCCATAGTGAGCGCGGGTACCCATTATGATCTGAGAGTGAGCCTGAGGGGCTGATACTGTTTTGAGCGATTGATACTCTGCCCGATGGGCGGATTTCTACTTGTTATTTACTTGTTAAATTACCTGTTTTACTTGTTTTAAAAAGGAATATCATTTGATTTCTTCACTAATTTACTGCTTTAAGTGATTTTACTGCTTGATATGAAATTGCTTTGTGCCTTTACGTATTTTCATACTTTCAGCCATTATTTATAATTATTACTCACTGAGTCGGAGTACTCACATTACTCCCTACACCATGTGTACAGATTCAGGCATCGCAGAGACCGCTCCTGAGTGCTGATTCTCCCAGTTCAGGTAGTGATTCGGAGACTACGAGGTAGCTGTTGGCGTTCACAGCCCCGTGCCTCCCTTATCTTATCATTTTCATGTTTTTAGAACTATTGTATCGGAATTAGTGTTCAGTAGACTTGTATACGGATGTCTTAGTTGCTAATGACTTGTGACACCCTGGTTTGGGTTGTGTCGGGATGGTTTTCACTGTTGTTATCGTTAAATTTTTGCAATCTATGGATATTATATTATGTTTATTACTGTTTATGATAATTAGCTACTCAAAGAGGTGTTCCATTTTGGTCTGGCTGGCATTGTCTTCACGAGAGGCGCTATCACGACCGGGTTCGGGAATTGGGTCGTGACAAGTTGGTATCAGAGCCTAGGTTACATAGGTCTCGCGAGTCATGAGCAGGTTTAGTAGAGTCTCGCGGATCGGTATGGAGACGTCTGTATTTATCCTCGAGAGGCTGCAGAACCTTTAGGAAAACTTCACATTCTTGAATTCTTATCGTGCGTCCTTGATTCAGATTGAAATGTAACTCTTTGAATTGCTTCCACGCATTCGTATGCACGCATGAGCGCTTAGTATCAGATGTGCATTGATCGCTTGTTATTCCCCGATCAAGGGGCGAGACGTGATCTTTGTGAGTTGATATTGGGACAGTCTAGAGGACTTGAGGCCGGATCTTTGCCTATAACTTGAGCACCGAGGTGCTAATTGTGTGGGCAAGTATTTTTGAACGTATATGTTCGGTATTGTCCCTACTAGTGGAAGTGACGGCTGGATAACTATGTGATGAGTATGTTGGTACTGCGATATGTATCCACATGATTTGGAAGCGATGAGAAGGTCTACTAGAGGATAGAAGTAATATTAGGTTCTTGAATTCCATCTTGATTCGAGGTATAGCCCCGAGTTATGGGCGTGTGAAGGATCTTTTCATGTTTTACAATTGTGAGTGAAGTAAATTTCATGTTGCGATATGAGTTCAGACTCAGGAGGACTAAGTGATTGGGTACAGTTTATGACGGTGGAAGGTATACAAAAATGTTAGTTAGAGGCAAAACAGGTGAGTTTTCTCCTGCGAAATGTTCTGAGGTTGTACGATCCTTATGTGTCTGTTAGAAGATATCATTTGCGAGTGAAGGATATGTGTTGCAATTTAATTTGGGTCGCTTAGAGAGTGGGTATAACTATTGCGAGAGTGGAATGCGAGGTTTGCAAAGGAGTTAAAATTCTAGATGATCTGTGTTTTTACAGGCTTATAAAAGATTTGAGTTTAATCTCACTATGGTATCATGGTATCAATAGAGTATAATCGTTATGAGTTATTAAGTATTTGCTGATCTATGGCTCTGAGCCAAGTGGGGGAACCTGCTATTGATTGGGCGATTGCCTGGTTAGGTGCTATGTTGGTTCCAGTTTGAGGAGTGCGAGTGAATCAGTTATGGCTTGCGGAAATTGAGACCGAGGATGTCTCGAGTAAAGGAAAATTTTGATGAAGATTATATTATGCTTCATAGGTGTATGAGAATCACGGGATGTCTTGAATTGTTATTGGTAAGAGGGCTCGATACATAGAGCAGGAAGTTGCGTGGTTGTATTGGGATGAGGTTACATTTTGCAGTGTCGGAGTGCCAATGAGGCATGGGTTGTTCGGTTCATTTGATCAGACTAATTGCAGTTCGAATAGAGTGAACGACTCTCGAGAATAGTTCTAATGTGTTCAGCATTCTACATGTAGCAATTGGGTATTTTAAAGTTGTATATCTGGTTAGGAACTGAGTTTTCAGTTGGAAAATGTCAAGACATCTGGTACTTTCTACATTAACTATGGGATTCTATATATCAGTATTAGGAAGGTAATGGTTCCAGATTTGCAAGAGGTCCCTTCGGGGTTGGTATTTTGAACGTGGTGCTTTTGAAAACATTTAAGAGAGTACTCAGCGACATATGAGCCTTAGACAATGTGGTTTCATGCTTGGGACTCGCGTGGTGAGTCTGGGTTGAGGAATTGTGGCATTGTAGCAAGAAGAAGTTCAAGCTAACGGTAGGTCAGAGGGAAACTCGAATAGATGGGATAGCGTGGTAGTATGCCAGATTGGTATGGTAAGGATATGATTAGTTCCGTGGGTGTTTTCGAGGTAACGAGTTTCTACAGGTGTTTTGCGGCAATTCTTTTGGGTTTTAGTGACCTGCGCAGCTCGGTTGAGTTAGAAAGATTCAATCCTGATGAGTTAGTGTTGTGCAAAAGGAATTCGGGGAGTTTTAGATGGTTTTCACCACAGTTAGAGAGGTACATTTTTCCTATTAGCGTGAGGAGCATGGGATGCATAGTGATTTCCTTCTAGATGAGATCAATGGAATGTTCTTGACTAGTGGAGTAAGTAGATGTTTGTGGCTCAGAAGGGAGATAAAGTTCTCATGTTATCCTAGGATAGTATGGTATATGCGGTGTGTTGTGGAGGATTGAGATTTGCATGTGTAAGGTTACAGTTCAGTCTTGAACGGAAAGTCATAAAATTCTTAGGCAACACGGGCAGCTTCAGATGATTAGAGAAATGAGCTTCAGATGATTCGGGAGATGATCTCCAGATGATTAAGGAAATGGTATTGCTAAATGGGTGTGATTTGACGAGGGTATATGTTTCAGAAGAGGCAATGTGATTAAGTTGATGGTGCTTCGGTAGAATTACGACACTTTCTTTTTAGATCGACTGCTGACATTCAAGCTATGTTGTGGTTGTAAGTCGTGTGTATCGGCACTGTTTAGTGACTATCGGGGTTTGAAGACCCAGGTGGATCTTTTGTGCTTGACATGTTAGATTCTGGATGGGATACTAGGTTCAGACTGGTTGTCTCCGTGTTGTGTCATTCTGGACTATTTCGCTAAGATGGCACTGTTGGCTATGCTAGAAATGCCACAGATTGAGTGGCGAGGTTCGTAAGATTATGCCCTAGTGGAGTGGTTTTTTATTTCGAAGGCCCAACGGACGGCTGGGAAGGATTGTCTTTTTTATTTGGGCTTTCGTGATAGATGTCAGTGTAGAAGCTTCTACCATTGATTCAGTTCCGGTGGCGAGGGATTTTTCGGATGTGTTTCTTATGGCCGAGCATGTCGTCGAGCAAGGTTGTTGATTTTGATATTAATTTGATGCCGGGCACCGTATTGTATGGCACCGGCAGAGTTAAAGGAGTTGAAGAGCAGCTCTAGGATTTTTGTGATAAGGAGTCCGTTAGCAGGCCAATGTAGATGCGTGTTCTAATTTGAGCTGGCTTGGTTGGCTTTGAATTGTACGGTTTAGGGGTGTGTTGATTCGATTGTTATTGAGCTTATTAGTAATATGGGGAGATCCATGAGTTACCTTTCTGTGTTGCGAGATGTTATGATTTGTTGGTTATGGGCACATATGGTGCAGTTCTATTAGGGTTTCATGGTGGAAGTCGAGCAGGAAGAGTGATTGGATATTGTTCGGTGAATTACTTGGTGAATGGCGTATCGGTTACGTCCTTTCGGGTTATTGTGGTGTATGTTATTTGCTTCACCGTGGGTATGATGATTTGCTTTGGTTCCAGATATCGAATTGTGCGTGGTTGTCGATTTCGAGCATAGCGATTTAAGGTGGTTCATGTGGGGCAATGTTGGATAGGATTGCACATAGCAACTAAGTTATGTAGTGGTATGACCTTGCGGGTTATATTCGGGTGTTCTGTTTCCATGATGTGAGACAGGTTCTCAGCCTTGTGTTATGGGGGTACTGGTGAGCTTGAGGTACAACTCTTTCATTTGAGTCATTTTCATGATTTGAGTATGTTTGGACCATTGTTTATTGGTGCGCGTATTAGGCAAGTTGTGGCTTAGGCCTATATTGATGTGTCATGTCACCAGAGTGGTGTGGTGGATTAGAGGAGATTGTTAGGATCATTAATAAATATGAAAGGATTCGATTTCAGCATGTTGGAAGGATAGTATCGAGCTTCGGTTCAGAAATTTGCTGTGGTATTTGCCAAGGAAGAAGTGGCTTCATGAATGGTTTATCTGGGAAATGGTTATGGCTTACCGCGTGTCTTAGTGATCATTGGCTGTATATGAAAGTGTTGGGATGAGACTTTAGTTGATAAGAGTTTTTCTATCAGTGTTCGGATGTTGTGTGCAGTTGCTGTGGTTAGAAGTTATCACTACAAGTGTTGAGTTATGTGATATATCATGTGATTGCACCACAGATAGCATATATGGTTTGTTACAACTTGTTCGGACTTATTCACAGTATAAATGTGAGATTCTGATCGTGTTGATGATTTTAGAAGAGGAAATGTGGTTCTATGGTTTATGGACTAGGATGGATTGTGAAATTTCAGTTATATTGTGTTATCAAACCTATGTGAGATAGGGTGACGTGGGATCACCCCCAAGTATGTGCATGGTGAGGTTACTCAGCAATTGGTTGGCTTTTGGAAAAACTCTGGGCACGTTCGAGGACGAACGCATGCTTAAGTGGGGGAGGATGTAACTACCCGACCGGTCGTTTTGAGCTTTTGCATTTCGCTCGCCAGTTTTCCGGTATGACTTGCCCCGTGTGATGTATTATGACTTATGTAAATCGTTAGTTTTGGTTTTCAGGGTAATCAGAATGAAATTTGGAAGAAAACAATTCTCAATTGAAGCTCGAATTTCGAAAGGTTTGACCAAGATTTGACTTGTTTGTATATGATCTCGGATCAAAATTTTTATGGTTGGGTTAGCTCCTTTAGGTGATATGGGACTTAGGAGCGTGATCGGAATGCATTTTGGAGGTCCATGGAAGGTTTAGGCTTGAATTGGCGAAATTGAGATTTCGGCGTTTCCGGTTGATAGGCAAGATTCTGATATAGGGGTCGGAATGGAATTCCGAGAGTTGCAGTAGCTTCATTGTATCATTTGGCATGTGTGTGCAAAATTTCAGGTCATTCAGACGAGATTTGAAAGACTTTTTGATTGAAAGCATAATTTAAGAGTTCTTGGAGTTCTTAGGCTTGAATCCTATGGTAAATTGGTGATTTGATATTGTTTTGAGCGTTTCGAAGTTTTGAACAAGTTTGAATGATGTCATGGGATGTATTGGTACAATTGGTTTGAAGTTTCGGGAGTTCCGGGTAGGTTCCGGGATGTTTTAGGCCGAAAATCATAGCTGTAGCAGGTCTAGAAGGGTTTTAGGCCTCGAAACTCACCCGCGCGGTCCGCACAAAAAGAAGTGCGGCCGCGGTAGGTGTCATGCGGACCACACAAAATGGTGTGCGGCCGCGATGGGGAACGATTCGCTGGTCCTACTTCGGAAGCTCATATCTTTTGATCTACAAGGAATCTTGAGATGATTCAAAAACAAAAGTTGTAGCCCTTTGTATCTAGTTTCAAGAAATGTAAAGATAACATAATTTGGAAATCCGTAATAAAAGTTATAGCTAAAAGACTAAAGCCTATCACTGTAGAGGAAGGCCTGTGCGGCCGCGGTTGTTTTTGCGCAGACAGCACTGGCTTTGTGCGGCCCGCGGAGGCTGAAATCTAAGGGTTACTCTATAAATACGAGGTTTTGGATTTTATTTAATATTTTGACCTAGAGAGCTCAAATTTTGCGATTTTTAAAGGTTTTTCAAGAAATTCATCGGGGTAAATGATTTTAACTCAGATTTGGCTAGAATACATGAATCTATCACTGAATTCATCATTTATTTCGTGATTTGGGATGGAATTTGGGAAGAAAATTGTGAAACCTTTAAAAAATGTAAAAAGATGATTTGAAGGACCAAATGATATCGGAATTGGATAATTTTGGTATGATTAGACTCGTGAAGGTATGGGAATTCTGAAAATATAAATTTTACCCGATACCGAGACATGGGCCTGGGGCCCGGGTTTTGCTAATTTCGGGATTTTTGATATTTTTCGAATGTTTTCGCTTGGGCTTTGTTCCCTTGGCATATTGTGACGTATTCGTTCTGATTTTGGATAGATTCGTCGCGCAGTGAGGCCAATTCGAGGGGCAAAGGCGTCGCGAGCTAGATAATTAGCTGGTTCGAGGTGAGTAATGACTGTAAATGATGTCCTCAGGGTTTGAAACCCCGGATTGCACATCGTAGTGCCATATTGAGGCAAGATACATGCTGGATGATGAGCGTGGGGTCTTTTACTACAGGGGATTGTTTCTTGGTTCATCCCGATTGATAATTTTACCGCGTATTTGACTGAAATTCATTTGTTATCATCATGATTTGGGCTGACTGCCACATTTGGGCTTCGTGCCAACTATTTGAACCCTTCGGGGATCTTTATCATTGTTTCCTCACTGCTTGACTTGTTATTTGAACCCAGTCCTGTTGATATCTACTGTTTTACGAACTCAACCACATTTACTCAGATTTGAAACTTAAATGATATTTCTACATCATGTTTTGGGCTGAGAACTACTGTTTTACTAATGCCCAAGGGGCTTGTGATGATTTTTGGATTGAGTGAGGCCGAGGGACATATGTGAGGATATGCTGAGTGATATGAGGCCGAGGGCCTGAGATACTTTATATGCCATGAGGTGGCTTGAGTGATGTGAGGCCGAGTGCCGAGTGATGATGCCACGAGGTGGATTGATATAGCGCTTGGGCTGTAAGGGGCCCCTCCGGAGTCTGCACACCCACAGTGAGTGCGGGTACCCATTATGATCTGAGAGTAAGCCCGAGGGGCTGATACTATTCTGAGTGATTGATACTGAGCCCGAGGGGCTGATACTTTACTGAGAGTGAGCCCTATGGGCTGATACTGTTCTGTGCGATTGATACTGTGCCCGAGGGGCGGATTTCAACTTGTTATTTACTTGTTAAATTACCAGTTTTACTTGTTTTAAAAAGGAATATCATTTGATTTCTTCACTGATTTACTGCTTTAACTGATTTTACTGCTTGATATGGAATTGCTTTGTGCCTTTACGTATTTTCATACTTTTAGCCATTATTTATAATTATTACTCACTGAGTTGGAGTATTCACATTACTCCTGCACCATGTGTGCAGATTCAGGCATCACAGAGTCCGCTCCCGAGTGATGATTCTCCCAGTTCAGGTAGTGATTCGGAGATTACGAGGTAGATGTTGGCGTTCACAGCCCCATGCCTCCCTTATCTTTTCATTTTCATGTTTTTAGAACTATTGTATCGGAATTATTATTCAGTAGACTTGTATCCGGATTTCTTAGTTGCTCATGACTTGTGACACCCCGGTTTGGGCTGTGTCGGGATGGTTTCCATTGTTGTTATCATTAAATTTTTGCAATCTATGGATATTATATTATGTTTATTACTGTTTAAGATAATTAACTACTTAAAGAGGTGTTCCGTTTTGTACTAGATGGCCTTGTCTTCACGAGAGGCGCCATCACGACCGGGTTCGGGAATTGGGTCTTGACATATTTCATCCCCAGAGGTTACTCCCTAGATAACGACTTTAAGGTCGAGAAAGCCTCCAAATAGTGGGATCGAGGTGAGGAGGCGTGGAGGTATATCTGCTTCATCACCGAAGACACGCTCCCAGTGGCCTGGGAGGATTGCAAGTGGGAAGGATAAGAAGTAGTTATCCCCCATCCTCACGAGGAAATCACAATGCACATGGAGGGTTACTTAAGTGTTTGCACATACCTCTTCACGCTTGGCCCGATGGACATGGTGGTCCTCACCTTTTGCAAGAGGTACGAGGTTTGCCTTGAGCAGATCCATCCGTCCTTTTGGAGGGTCGTGACCCTCCTCTGACATTTTTCCAACTACAAGGATGAGCCCCGATTCACAATTGGCCATCTGCTCCGTGTCTACAGCCCCCGAATCTACCGAGAGGGGTTAATCAAGCTTGCCCAACAGGTGAAGAAGGCTCTATTCTTGATCATCGATGAGGATAGGGACAAAGGCTGGCACGAGAGATTTGTTTGGATAAAGATCGAAGATCTCATTACCTCCGAGTTCCTCCCATTCCTTTAGAAGTAGAACTCAACATGTAAGTTCATCCCCTTTTAAGTTGTCAAACTGACCCTTTGAATTTATTCTTCTTTCTCATCATCCGCCGTTTATTATATGCAGCGGTCGCTTGAGTTCCCAAAGCAGTCCCCCGTTTCAAGGAGTGGTGGTTGTCTTTCGATGTGAATTTACGTTGGAGGTCCCAAATTGTTTCCTTAACCAAAAGGATGAGCGGACATCTCCCAATGATTACTTGTAGACAGGGGCGGACCCACGTGTAAGGTCCTGGGTGCTGTAGCACCCACTGACTCCTACAAGGACTTGGTATACTAATATAGAAATTTTATGAAAACTGATATAATATATTAGCAAGCACCTATTAACCAAAAAGTCTAATGGGTGCTTTGGTTTGGAGTCTGAATTTTGGGTGTTTGGAAACCTTGACGTCACGAGATCAAATCCAGTTGGCAGCGTTTTTTGTTTTCCATTCCAAAAATAGCACTTTTCCTTATTAAATGATCGTTGACTTCCTTGTTTGCTTGTTTATTACGTACTTACCTTCTTTTACTTTATTTTCCCCCATTTTTTATTTCCCCTTGTTTAGAAATCAGATGAGGAAAAAGAGAAAAAGAATCCTCCACTAGTTAAAATATTGGTAGGCTTTCAAAAGCTACCAAACCAAAATATTAAAATAGCTCTCGAGCATCGCCTTCTCTGGTTCTTCTTGTAGGTTTCGCAATTCGCAGGTTACAAAGTGAACAATAAGTTTTCTTGACCTCCCCATCTCAAAATTAAAACACAAGGAACAAGATATTAAGATTTGGTATTTTGATTTAAGCTAGAGATTTTGGGTATAAATAGCAATATTCTATCGAAGATATTGGGTTTTACAAATTACAATTGTTATTATCTATGCTTTGTAAAATAAATTCAGTAATTTTTTTTATAAATACACCCACTGATTGTAATTATTTTGTGGAAAATAAACAATAGTTATGTTTACTTGTCAAAAAGTGAAAAATTTAATTTATCTCTATTTCTGACTTAATTTCAAAACTGATTTTCTTGGGGATAAATGTAGGTTATTAGCATCAGTTTGTGCGATTGATGAATATATCCTCATTGGCTCATTTCTTCAAAAATTTGTAAGTTTTCATCTTATCTTCCGAAAGAATAAATATTTCTAATATTTTTAGTGATAAAGAAATGTGATCAATTTTCCGGTGCAATGTGGTCAAATATGTTGTTATTGCTTTATTATTTGTATTGTTATAGAGGGGCATGAGTTCCCCAATAGGATTTAGTTGAATAATAATTGAATTATAGTTGAATTTTAAATTGAATCTTATTCTGTAGAATTTAATCAAGCTTTGTGAATTGAGATGGATAGGTTTGTCACAAGAACGAATATTGGGCAATCAAGTTCTAGTTCTACTAATCCATCTATTACTTCAGCTATAGCTCCGGAAATTTAGAGGGACACATTTCTTTCTGATCTTGATTTAGAATCTCTCAACGCTGATCCAGGAGATAGAAAGCCTATTACAGAATACAACCCTAATATACGTGATGAAGTTAGAAGACATTATATTCAAAAAAAGCCTTGTCAGCTAGCGAATCATGATTTTCCTAAAACTAAGTTTGGGAAGATAATGAGTCAGTTTTGTCCTGGTTGGTTTAAGGGTCAACATTCTAAGTGGTTGGAGTACAATATATCAAAAGATGCTGCATATTGTTTGTGTTGTTATTTGTTCAAAAATGAACATGAAATTCATGGAAATACGGGAGATGCTTTTACAAAGAATGACTTTAAAGCTTGGAACAAGGCTATTGAAAGATTTAAAGCTCATGTTGGAGAAGTAAATAGCATCTACAACAAGTGTTTCAATAGGATTCTTGATTTAAAGAATCAATCACAATCAATTCGCACTTCTTTTGACAAACAATCTGAGAAAGAAAAAAGTGAGTCTCAACGTCGCTTAAGTGCTTCAATCGATGTGGCAAGATTTTTTTTTTGAGACTAGGTTTGCCATTTCGTGGGCATGATGAGAGTCAATCTTCTACAAATAGAGGTATTTTTCTTGAGCTTTTGCAATGGTATGGGGATATTGATCGGGATGTTGGAAGCATTATATTAGAAAATTCTCCAAGAAATGAAATGATGTATTCTCCAAGTATTCAAAAAGATATTGTTGATGCTTGTGCCAAAGAAACAGTCAAAGCTATCATTGAAGACATGAATGGGGATTTTTTCGGGATATTAGTTGATGAATCAAAAGATATATCACACAAGGAGCAAATGGCACTTGTTTTGAGATATGTTAACAACAAAGGTGAAGTCATAGAGACATTTGTTGGTATTGTTCATGTTAGTAATACATCGGCTATGTCATTGAAAAAGGAAATCTGCTCTTTTCTTTCTGATCACTCATTAAGTCCAACGCAAATACGTGGGCAAGGTTATGATGGGGCTAGTAACATGCAGGGAGAGCTAAATGGTGTTAAGACTTTAATTTTCAATGAGTCTCCATCAGCATATTGCATTCACTATTTCGGTCACCAATTGCAATTAACACTTGTGGCTATTGCAAAGAAGCATTCAGATGTAGATGACTTTTTTTGTATAGTTACTAATGTCTTAAATATTGTTGGAGCATCTTTTAAGCGCAGGGATTTGCTTCGAGAACATCAAGCTGAAAGGTTATAAGATTTGCTCAAATCAGGTGAAGTGCATACTGGGCGAGGATTAAATCAAGAGCGTAGGCTTCAATGACCAGGTGATACTCGTTGGGGTTCTCATTATAAGACGTTGGATAACCTTATTGTCCTATTTCCATAGATTATTCATGTTCTTGAATTTACTGCACGTGAGTGTCCAAACTATGCTGACAGAATTGTTGCTGAAAGTCTTATGGGTAAGATTAAGGAATTTGATTTTGCTTTTATGTTGCACTTGATGCTAAATGTTTTAACAATGACAAATGAGTTGAGTTGTGCGTTACAAAGGATGGATCAAGATATTGTCAATGCTATGGGACTTCTTGCTCTTACAAAGTAAAGATTACAAACGATGAGGAAGAGTGGATTTGGATCTTTAATGGAAGATGACTCTTCTTTTTGTGATAAACATGATATAATGATTCCAAATATGGACGCTCGCTACTTTCCTGGAAAGTCAAAGCGTAGGGCTCTTGATGTTACATATTCTCATCATTTGCGTGTCGATATTTTTTATGCTGTTATAGATTTGCATTTTCAAGAGCTTAATCGTCGCTTTGATGCTTTGAGTACTGACTTACTCCTCGGTATGGCTAGCTTAAATCCCGTTAATTCATTTGGTAATTTTGATAAGAACAGAATAATGAGGTTGGCCGAATATTATCCGAATGAGTTTGATAGCAGCTAGCTTCGAGATCTCAGTTGTCAGCTTGATAGTTTTATACTTTATGCCCGTGGTATTGGCAAGAGGTTCTTTGGCTTGAAGGGAATTAGTGATCTTGCTAAAGTGTTGGTTAAGTCAGATCTGCATCAAACTTAGCCACTTGTTTATTTGCTAATCAAGTTGACTCTCATTCTTCCTGTTGCTACAGCTTCTGTGGAACGAGCTTTCTCATCCACGAACTATATCAAAAGTGAACTTCGAACAACATCGGTGATGAATTTTTAAATAGTTGTTTAGTTTGCTATATAGAGCGTAAGATATTTGCAAGTGTTAGCAATGACGCTATTATTCATCGTTTTCAGCATATGAAAAGTCGTCTAGCACAATTGTGAGTTGTGATTAGGGAAGTCCTTTTTTTGTAATGATAACATATTAACATTATTATCTGACTCGTGGCTAGAAGTCATTTTTGATAATGACAATAGTAATCGTGTTTTCTCATTAATATTTTTCATCGGCCCGTTCGAATAAATTACGCTTATATTATGTGATTGATAGCACTTCTATATTAAAAGAAAGTGAGCACCCACGACCTTAAAATCCTGGATCCGTCACTACTTGTAGATTAGTCTGTGAACAAAGTGATTGCCGTCTTTGGATGTGCAACTCCATGGAAGCTGTGAATGGTTGCCATTAGCAAAAGGATGAGCGCGAAAGCACCATATGATAACCTGTAGATTAGCCATAGTAGTTATCTTTGGATGTCCATCTCATCGTGACTCTTAAATGGTTCTAGCAACCCATTGGCATGTTAACATTGAATGGCCGGATATTTATCGATCAAGTGTCAGAAAATGTCTGCCGTTTTGAAAGAAAATTTCATGTTTTGTGCCTGTAATTGAAGGTAGTTTTATAGAAAAGTACAAGCTTCCTTGAAGTGTAATGTGACATGGTAAATTTCGAAGGTATAGAAGAGTGCAACTTGCAACATTAATGCTAATGACAGAAAACAATGTATCTTCTATATAGATTATGCAAAAATTCAATTATGGCCTGGGACACCTATATATATAACTCAACATTTTCAAACATCGTGTAATCCCACTTGAAACAACACATGTGAATTTTACTATGGACTTACTAACTTTGAACTCTGATATCATGTAAAAACACGTTGCTCGAGCACAAAAACTTTAATAACAGCTATTACACAATTTATCTAGAATAGTTATGCAACTCAACATCCTCACGTGTAATCTAACTTTGGTTTAATTTTATCCCTTGATTTTACCTGGAGCGAATTTACGAGGGTAAAAATAAGCTACTTGATCGAATTAAATTCCTACCACAATTCATGTGCAGTAACTATTAAGCTTAAACACTTACCACACCTTTAAAATAATCAAGATAGTGTAACTAGACAACTTCACAATAATTGAATTGACATATTATTATAAACAGATCATAAATGGCATGTAAAAGTTAGAACCCCTTTGTTTCTAGAACTAACTAATTAAAGCGCCAAGATGAGGAAAGCCAAGGGCCGATCTATAATGTTGTTTACGAGTTAACATAAATTTAATAACTTTTGCTTAGATTCTCAATTTCTATTTTAAGAAATTCGTTAATTATATAATACATATTTGCCCAATTTTTTATTATATAATATTAACTTGATATCTCTTTAAGAACCCATTGTTGGGAAAATAATATCCCGCACACGAATAATATCCACGATAAATAACAATAACACTAGAGAATAATAAAGACACCACATCTTTAAACGGAGTAAATTACAATACCCGAGCGGAGCAATATTACCACTATAATTTTACAACTTAGTGTTTCAAGAGACTACTACAATTTCGAAAGAAATAACACTCTTTATTTTAAATACCTCACAACAACATTATTGACACTCACTATTTATCTCACAGACCACGATCTGTGGATTACTCTCTCTAACTTCTGTTACTTCTCTATGCTTTCTGGTGTATTTAACATTGAGTGAATGCCCTCCTTTTATAAGGTAAAAGAGCCGTGAGCTCAAAGTATTCTACAAGAATAATTTGATTCTCCTCCACATCTTTCCAAACTTGGTCACCAAGTATTATTATACAGGCACATGCCTATATTGATTGGATGGGATGGACCCCACAATCTCTCCCTTAATTTTGATTTTTTTTTTCGTTCCAAGTCTTGATCTCAATCTCTGAAAATCTTCAAACTTGAGAGGTTTTGTAAAATATCCGCAGCTTGAACATGAGACTTCACATATTTGAGCTCGACTTCCTTCTTGGAAATGCATTCTCGGATAAAGTGATACCTTGTATTTATATGCTTGCTTCGATCATGATACACTGGATTCTTCGTGTGTGCTTGTGCGGATTTGTTTTCAATACAAATCTCCGTAGCTTCAATCTGTTGTAAATTGAGCTCCTTCAATAATCTTCTTAGCCAAATAGCATAACATGTACATGATGTTGCTGCCACATATTCAGCTTCACAAGTCGAGAGAATAACAATTGATTGTTTCTTTGAATTCCAAGAAATAACATAATCACCTAAGAAAAATACAAAATCAATTGTACTTTTTTTATCATCAATATCTCCCGCATAATCACTATCACAAAATCCCATAAGGTTGAAATCACTAGAAGAAGAGTAAAATAGCCCAAAATCAATTGTACCTTTTAGGTAACGAAGAATTCTTCTAGCGACTTTTAAGTGAGTAAAGTTAGAAGCTTCCAAAGCGACTTACTACTCCAACTGTGAAGAGTATATCTGGCCTGGTACAAGTCAAGTGCCTCAAACTTCCCATAAGACTTTTGAAAAATGTAGGATTCACTTACTCCCCTTCATCAAACTTGGACAATTTTGTCCCACTCTCCATTGGCGTGTTCACGGAGTTGCAATCGAGCATGTTGAACTTCTTCAATATCTCTTTTGTATAGCTTTCTTGAGAGATAAAAATTCCATCCTCCATTTGCTTCACTTCTAGTCCCAAGTAGTATGACATGAGCCCTACATCCGTCATCTCGAACTCACGTACATATCTTTCTTAAAATCTTCAAACAAACTTAGGTTATTACCCATAAAAATAAGATCATCAACATAAAGACAAACTAGCAACATATCTCCATTAGTATGAACTTTAAGGTAAAGAGCATATTCATGGAGACGAGTAAATGCCTTGTTTTCAAAATACTTGTCGATGCAACTATTCCATGCTCGTGGGGCTTGCTTTAATCCATATAAAGCTTTCTTCAACCGCAACACTTTATCTTCGTGGTTTTTGACCATAAAGCCTAATGGTTGTTCAACATAGACTTCTTTGTAACAATCCAAATGGTCGTTTTGAGCAATTGCGTCCGGTTCGGCAGTTTGAGGTCACGCGCAGCTTCATATTATGTGTATCGACTTGCTTGCGGAGTCCGAACGTGAAACCAGAAAGCTTTTATGTGGAAATATGAAAAATATAGTACTTTCTAGAGTTAAAATTTGCTTTTTAGTTGACTTTGGTCAATATTTTTGGTAAACGGACCCGGATCTGTATTTCCGAGAGGTACGCAGTAAAATATGGGACTTGTGCATATGCCCAGAATTGAATTTCGAGGTCCCTAGCCTTAGAAAATAATTTTTGAAGAAAATTGTTGTGCTGGTTTTTAAAGGAAATAAAGAAATGAATTAATGTTTGAACTCGTTGGTATCGGGACCGTATTTTGGTTTCGGAGCCCGGTACAATCCTGTTATGATATTTAAGTCCTATCTGTAAAATTTGGAGAGAACCGGAATTGATTTGACGTGATTTGGACGTCCGGTTGAAAAGTTAGAAAATTTGAGTGTCCTTGAGAAAATCATGAGTTTTGAGGTTAAATTCATAGTTTTTGATGTTATTTTGATGATTTGATCATACGAGCAAGTCCGTATGATATCTTTCGACTAGCGTGCATGTTTGGTTTGGATCCCCGAGGGCTTGGTGAGTTTCGGATAGGTTTAGGCTATGTTGCGCTTGTTTTTTGATGCTTCATCGTCGTTTCTTCAAGCAAAAATAATATCATATTGCGCAAATGAGATCAAAATTCAGTTTTGTTTGAACCATTAGATCTGTATCGAAATTACGCTGCCATAATAAAAAGAATCATCGAATTTGGACATCGTATGAGGAAGTTATGCTCATTTTCGTGTCGAAAATGGTTTCCGGTGTGTTCGCAAATGCGAACTAAAAAGTTCGCATTTGCGATGCCCAGTTCGCAAATGAGAATTTTTTGTTGCAAATGCGACTTCTGCCTGCCCTGCTTTATTCGCAATTTGCGAGGGTTCGCAATTGTGAACACTGGGAAGCAAATGCGACATCTGAGGCCTGTTAAGTGAGGTTTTTGACGAGATTTTCACCCATTTCCATTTTCTCAAACCCTAAACCTCCATGGGCGATTTTTCAATGACCCAAACTTCTCTAAATCATTAGGTAAGTGTCTTTAATCAATTTTCAACTATATTTTATGATTATATCTTAGATTTAACATCAAATTCATGAGAATCTAAAGGAAAATTTGGGGAAAGTTGTAAAATCTTTCAAAAATGTAAAATGATGATTTGAATGACCATATGGTATTGGAATTAGATAAGTTTTGTATGGGTGAACTCGTAGTATAATGGGTGTTCGATTTTTATAAATTTTATCGGGTTCCGAGGTGCGGGCCCAGGGAGTTGACTTTTGTTGACTTTTTGCAACTTGTATAAGAATCATAGTTTTGTTAATTGAAATTGTTTACTCTTGCATTGTTTGATGTATTCAAGTCGTTTTTGGCTAGATTGAGCCGAGCGTTGATGAATTTGTAAAGGAAAAGCAAAATTGAGTATTGAATTGGCCGGATTGAGGTAAGTATCTTGCCTAACCTTGTGTGGGGGACTTCCCCTTAGGATTTGAGTCTTCTATGCTAATTGTAGACCGTGCACGCGAGATGACGAGTGTGTGCTCAGATTTATTTGTGGAAAATTTGCCTCTAGGATTCTTAGGTCCTTATGTCCATTATGTGGAAAGTATCCTGTTATGATTGGATTTAATAATTGCTTGAATTGCCTCTATATGCTTCATATGATGTTGTTAACTTTCCTGTAATTCCAACGTGTTACACTGACCCTTAATTGCCTTAATTGAAGTGATTGCCTCCCTTTTTGTTTTGGATACTTCTTGATTGTGAGTTCTTTTATGACTTCGTTCAAATATGTTACATGTCCAATTGTTGTGGTTACCAGTGTAGTATCACGTGCTTATTATGTCTTGCTGTTTTGTTGAGGTTATCGTGCTTCTTGGTTTCTTTTCCGTGACCCTTATGATGTACTTGTTGAATCCCTTGCCGGGATGTTATTGTTTACGATATTGTCTCCCTTGCTGGGATATTGTTGTTATACTCTTGTTCCATTGTCGGGATTCTTTTATGCTTGATGTTGAATTATATTTGGGGATCGAGTTGCACACCGCAACGGTATTATATGAAATGGGATCGGGTTGCACACCGCAACGGTATTATGTGAAATGGGATCGGGTTGCACGCCACAACGGTATTATGTGAAATGGGATTGGGTTACACGCCGCAACGGTATTATGTGAAATGGGATCGGGTTGTACGCCGCAACGGTATTATGTAAAATGGGATTGGGTTGCATGCCGCAACGGTATTATATGATTTGGGATCGGGTGGTACGCCGCAACAAGAAAGAATGAAAGTAAATATTGATTCTTATGGTGAGAACGAGAGTGAAAGCATGAAGGGTGATGACGTGCACTTTCTATTGCTGTATTTATTTGTTGTTATTAATTCAAGTACTTTAACTGTTTAAATCCTTTTATTGTTGTGATCCTTTATGTTTGAACCTACAGTGTTTTCAATACCTCGCCGTATATATATATATATATATATATATATATATATATATATTCCAATACTTCAACCTTCATTAATTGTTACATCGTTATTTCAACTTTTTTCTCAATTATATCCCCTTAAACCGCCTGAGGTTGTATTTTACATAAAAAAAGAATTTCTAGTAAGCTTTAAGTTATTAACTCCCATGTTAAAGGTAATAATCCATTCGATGTTATATTTTAATGTAAAGGGGTACCTTCTTTACTCAAATGATTTAAAAAGAAACAACTTCATGTTTTCTCGCTGGCTTTCCTAATTAGTTTAGAAATTGTAATTTACTTATATTAGGTAAATGAGACTTCTTGAACATCTTGAGTGCATTTGTATGGACATTATGTATTGTATAGAATATGGATTTTATTGTTAAAAGTGAGATGGAAATTATAGGGGCACAAGATGCCATGTGTGCTGAAGGTTCGGAAGTTGGAATTATGATATGAGAAATCGAGGATTGAGATGGTCGGGATTGTGTATTAGACATGATGTGATTGATTGAGTTGGTATTGCCTTCTTTATTTGAATACATTCTTACTTGTCTCTGTTCCTGTTATGTCAGTGTTGGTTTACTTGGTTATCTGATTTACCTGGTTATCTGATTTGCCTGGTTATCTGATTTACTTGGTTATCGTTTGTTACTACCGGTGTTCTCCCTTTATTGTTCCTACTGTTTGTATTTTGATTTCTCTCCACTGTTGATATTATCTCGATATTTCACTATCATATCTTGTTCATTTTATTTGACCAGTAGGTGTCTTGACTGGTCCTCGTCACTACCCCACCGAGGTTAGTCTTGATACTTACTGGGCACCACTGTAGTATGCTCATACTACACTTCTGTACATTTTTGTGTACAGATCCATCGATAGCAGATGTGCGTATGGTCGCGGTGGAGACTCACGATAACCTGTTGCTGCGTTCGCAGGCCTCGGAGTCACCTTCATTTGTATTTACATTCCATTGATTCCTTCTCGTTATGGAATAATGTTGTATTTATTTTATATAAATACACTTAGAAAGGCTTATGACTTGTACCAACAGTTTTGGGAAATTGTGATTTATTGAGAGTTATTTAATTTGAAGTCAGTAAATGCTAATGTTATTTCAGTAAATGCTACTAGGTGCCATCACGACTCCTTTGGAGGGATTTTGGGTCGTGACAAGTTGGTAACAGAGCTCTAGGTTCATAGGTGCTGCGAGTTATAAGCAGGTTTAGTAGACTCTTGCGGATCGATACAGAGACGTCTGTACTTATCTTCGAGAGGCTACAGAACTATTAGGATAATCTCACATTCTTCATTCCTTATTGTGCAATATTTATTTAGCTCAAAGCATATAACTTATGTTCCTTTACATCCACTCGTGTGTAATATTACGCTCTCGGTGTCCGCTATGCGCCAGTGGTTCGTGATGCTACAGACATGCTACAAGGGAGTCAGGGATGCTCATACATTTTCTTAACGTGTTGTCCAGACTGGAGATACAGAGGTATTGAGAGACTATTCAGTTGTTTATATGGAGGTACATCGGAAGTGTGGTGGGTGTTTATTGAGGATAGTTGGCAGTATTGGAGTACCTTGTGATTTGTGTTGTACGAGCTCTGAAGGTTAGCTCTGTGGATCATCAGACGTTGTTTTCTATGGCTTCGCGCCAAGTGGAGGAGTCCATCAGTGGCATTCAGATTGAATAGTCAGACTTGAGTCAGTTTCAGCCTGAGGTATATGTATGTGTGGTGTTGGTAGGTTTCCGAAAATTGTATATGACTAAGGTCTAAGGTCTTGCATGGGATGATGTTGGGGCTTTGATTGGGATTATTGCATATCGACTATCCGAATAAAAGGGTCAGCTCTGTGGTGTTGGGTCAGCATAGCGGTGAAGTGATTGGTCCTTTTAATAAGAACTCTCTACTGGTATTTGTGGAAGCACTCTTGGATTGGATGGTTTGTGTGACTCGATTGAGTTGGGGAGGTGCAGTCCTGATGGCTTATTTTCGTGTGGGCAGATCTTGGAGGGTTCTCGATGGTTTGACTACGGCTTGAGTTGGGCGTATACTATGGGCATAAGGAATATGTGGTACATTGTGGCTTTCTCCTAAATAGGCATCAGGAATTAATGGGGTGTTGTCACGACCCAAACCGATGGACCGCGACGGGCACCTGGGACCTTACTCAACCGTGTACCAACGTAATGTATATTTCTTATTACATCATCATATACACGTGACAAATGGGCCTAATAGGCCAACATGATCATTTATAAACTCAAAACATAGGCCAAAAAGGCCGTACAATATTTCACGTACATGACATATGTCTACAAGCCTCTAAGAGTACATAAATGTCATAAAGGTCTGGACAAAGTTCCGCCATACCAAACAATACACGTCTAAATCATACTAACCAAATACACAACTCCGAAGCAAATGGAGTGCACTAACATCTTCCGCTGAGCTGATAGCCTACTTGGAGGGCTCTCGACCTGTCTATCTGGACCTGCGGGCATGAAACGCAGCGTCCCCAGGCGAAAGAAACGTTAGTACAAAATAATGTACCGAGTATGTAAGGCACATAAATAAATACGTACGAGACATGGAAGAAATGTAGAGTACATGACTCAACCTGTAAGTCTGAATAACTTTGTAAATCATAAATTACTTTTAGCGTCATGCATATGCGTATGAATATTATATCGTGCAGAGGTACATGTTTCATAACATCATCAGACTCTAAGGGCATCCCATCATATCATATCGGCCATTGTGGGCAAAATCTTCATCGTATACCAGCTGATCAGGTGGTGGTGTGTATATAACGCCATAGCCTTTCCCATATCCCATATACATATATATATATACATACATATATATATGCGTATATAACGCTGTCTGATCATGGGTCAATGCACATGAATGCAATGCGTGAAAAGTACGTTAATAAAGTCTTTCGAAATTTCATAAGACCATTTTTTCTTTGAGCAATATCATAAAGTAAACTTTTTTTTTCAACTTTCATATTTTTCTAAGACCCATGAACAGATGATAAAATATTATGACACATAGAAATCCAAGAACATAGATATCTCTAATACTTCTATGAGTAGAGTCATTTATGGAATTTGTGCATTTGCACGTTCGTTTGTATCATATGGATCATGCCAAAAGAAAGAAAGGATAGCCTTAACATACCCGTTTCTTGAATTATTTGAACGAATCTGCTTCTACGAAGTATGAACGAAATTACACTTTGATTTCCTTGAACTTGCTTTATGCTTCTAAAGTTTGTGATCTAAAGAATGAATTTTAGCTAAAACTTGTTTCCAATGTTTTTTGAAGTTTGGTTGAAGCTTCTGTTCTTGGCGTTACAGTATTTGATCCAAGAAAGACAATTTTCTTGCTTATTTTGAGGAATGGCTCGTTACTCCTTTTCCAAATGAAAATGGAGATATGATTTCTATTTCTACTTAAAGGACATTCTTCTCTTGTCCAAATGAATATGGAGAACAAGACATTTTCTAAGTCTTGCTTGCTTTAATAATTTAATTAAATCCTTGGCAGCCACCTATCATAAATCAATATGAGTCACTTTCTCAAATAGTGGCCTTCTGCCACGTTTTGTTGGGGGGGGGGAGATTTAATCTTATCCACTTATTAATTAATCGAGTAATGTCCCGTTACCCATAATTAACCAATTACCCGAAAAATTAAGAATTATTTCCAACTTAATTAAATACTATTCTCTTTTGAATTACCTTTTACACCTTACTATCATGGCCATGTAGTACCTTGTATGACACTAGTCCATAAATACCAGGTATTTTAGCTCGGGCCATATTTTATCCCAAAATGCCAAACCTTTGACAAAATTCATTTTCTTAGACTTGCTCCCCCTTTAACCTTCATGAATTTACTAATCAGTTGTGAAATAGCATAATCTTTATAATCCCCAAATAATCTTTTCCCTGGACTGATGTTAATTACCTTATGACAAATTCAACATAAAATACTGCAGGGTGTAACATCGTCGTAACTTATTACTGTGAAGCGTAACATCACCGTAAAATAATACTACAGGGTGCAACACTGTCGTAACTTATTACTGCGAAACGTAATATCACCGTAATGTGATACTGTCGGGTACAACACTGTCATTACTTAATATTGCCGGACGTAACGTCAATCGTAATATTTTACTACAGAGGGTAACATCATCGTAATATATTACTGCAGAGCATAACATCGATGTAATACTGTGGGGCGTAACATTATTCCCCCCTTGGAACATTCGTCCTCTAATGTTGACTGATGCACTTATCATTTTTATAACTTATCTCTTCTAAATACTTTAGAACTTTCCTTGCCATCTAGGCGACTGTTCTGTGAATAAGTCCAAAGTCTAGAGTATTCTCCCCTTTAGTCTTTTTGCTCATATCATGACCTGTGGTCGAAATCTTCCTAATCTTGCACCTTCTGTTGCCTCTTGTCATGCAGCCTGTATGACCCTGGCTTTGTAAGTGCACTTATGCGATTCATCTTTTCTTTTAGGTAATCTTTAAGCCTTACTTTGTATATACAAGGCTTAATAGGATGCCTCTCTAGGCCTTTATAGGTATACTGAAGTCCTTTGCCCGATACTTTGTAGAACTTGCGAATATGGCCATATCTTATTTCATAGATCTGTTTATCCATTCATATGACTTTACTGCATTTACATGGGTTATACTATACCATAATTTTTACTTTAATCTATCTTTACTAAGGTATGCTTACCAAGCTGCCAGTTACTTTTGTTGCCTATCCTTTAGGTATAAATCTCAGTCCTTCAATGCTCCTTCATTACCGTTCGTATTAAGAATCATGGCCTAATCTCATGTCATACTTTATAACTTATATCTGACCATTGTTGATTTGCCTCAATGTTGATCTATAATCATTTACTTAAAGACTTGAAACTTCTTACATTATACATTACCTCTAGGGCTTACGTTGTATTGAGGAATATTTGAAGTGATTCCATAATCATATTTCATAGTGTCTCAATGTGATTCACCTTATGGGGGTATCTTGATTTTGTTCCGCCAGCGAAATTTTTTTTCTCCTTCTCTTCTTCTATTTTTTTTTTCAAATCATTATTCAAATGAAGGACCAAACGTCATCCTTTATCTGTCACAATTATACCCTCATTTTATTACCAGGTCAGTATTTCATTCCTTCGAAATGCTATTAATCTTAGACTCCTTTGAGTTCATTTAGACTATACTAAACTTTCAATAACTTAGAGAAACCATTATCTCTCTTGTTTCCATGGACTTAATCCTGAAGACTTATCCATTCTCGTTCCCTTTTCACTTGCCTTTCCTCATCCTTACTCATGTTTCCTTAAAACCTTGTTGCTCTGCCATACTTTAGCTTGCGACCTATACATATCCATTTATACTACTCGCAACATTCCTTCAACTTGCTTGCACCATAGATTTCCTTATGTTATTCTTGAACGTCAAGCGAGACATCACATCGTCTCCAACTTTTCTCTACTCTCTTAACTAGATCTCTCAGTATTTAGAAATCATAGGCTGGAAGACATGCCACCGACGATGCCGCTATCATTCTTTGTTATTGGATCCTCGTGCTTATAGCCTTCTATCCGAAGTATGGACCATTCACAATCTTTTTCCTTTGAGTATCACAAACGTTGTTCACCTTTACTTTACTTACCTTAAAATCTCTCATCGTATCTTGTATCTCTTTCCGGACCTCCCTTCCACCTAGGTGTAATTCGCATCCATAACTTAATGCTCTACTATAATACTCGCACTTCTGTACATACACAATCCGGTGGGAGCTTCGTATTGACTTCTTATGAGGTTGGTACTTCTTCTAACTGGCTTCCTTGTAGAGCCATTTTAGATTATGGTTGTTATGTTATTTCTCTTGAACATCTGATATTAAGAGTGATTCTGTCATGTTCTCCAGCGTAACTTCTATAATTTTTCTAGGTCCAATAATCTGACTCCTAATTTACTTAGGTGGTGTAATTCTTTAGTTTGCTCTTCCTTCTGATCAACCTTTACATAGGCTTAAGCTATCTCTTGATCTATGGCTCATGGTATCAGTTATTACCTTAGTCTTTCATGGGCGTTATGGAATATCCATGATATAATCTTCTAACAATTCAATCCTTTGTCTATGCCCTGGGCTCAATTTTTTCTTTAAACTTATACCGGAGTCTTCTATGGCTGTATAATTGTCAACATACTCGGTTGAGCGCCGGTCGCGCTCCTTGCATTTTGGGGCTTGACAAACTTGTTATCAGAGCTTAAGGTTTTAAAGTGTCCCAGGATATCTCGGAGCTGTGTCTAGTAGAGTCCTTTTTATCGGTGTGTTGTCGACCACATCTATAAATTGGAGACTACATGGACATTTTAGGAATGTTACCCTTCTTCAACACTCCAGATCGTGCGATAAAGCTTGACTATGAGATTGTCTTCTAACACGTGCTTTAAGGTTCAAGGTAAGTTTAAATGATCTTTCGTCTATTCGAAGTAATGTTGTCATATGACATGACAAATTGGCAAAGGCCTGAATATTAAGGAGATGGAACATGTATCGTGTTGAACGAATGGTACGAATATATGAGATGCGTACATAGTACCAGAAGCATACTTTACTCGAGAAAAGTGTTAAAAATGATTACCACCTCTAAGGAGACATTGACTTGATAAATGAGACGCGAGCTTATATGTCACATGTGGATGGTGTGGGAAGTATTTATATGATCCTAAGGTGTAAAAGAAAATTTGTTATATAAGCATGTGGTATATGTAAGGCATGACCAGGAGAGTATTGACAAACATGTAGGTCTCTCATGGGATACAAGAAGTTATGAAATGAGAGTTAATTGAACCCACGATAAGAAGACCCATGTACAACGAACTTTATAAAAATCCAGAAGTGTACGAAGTAATATTACACTCCTAACGGATATTGACATGAGGAATTGGAATCCAAGCCCGTGTAGTTGATAAGAGTAGAGAACTTATGAGGTTAGTACCATGGTGACTTAAATCTCCCTAATGGTCGAACATATATATGAGAGATAGAGACATGATGCATATGTCCCTGAAGTTGCTAAATTCAAGTCTTGTGTCGAAATCTGGGACATTTGCCCCAAGGGGGGTTAGGAAGGGCCATAGTACGGCCACATAAATACAACAAAACAAGAGTAAGACCATGTAGCTATGATATTTGAATATTTTGTTGAAGACATGCGTAGTCTAGAAAAGTGATAATGGATAACATGATTATTTAAAAGGATATGCTAATGATAGACCACTAGTACCCTAAAAAAGGTGGAAGGTTAAGGAAGGTAAATTTTTTTCATACAGGGCAATGTGAGTGATGGGGTCAACGATCCTAGAAACTAAGAGTATATTTGTAAAGGGATTCTATACTTTTTAGAGGGTTAGGAACAATGGAACCTAAGGAAGTACTATAGGTCAAATGTGGAATGCTGCGAGTTTTTAGAATGGGTTAATCATAGATTTGTGATTTAACCAAAGTTTCTAGACGTTAAGAAATGCGGAACGAGTGGGAGAAATAAATATGATGCTATAATAACCCAAGAGGGTATTTGTGCTTGATGGAGAGCCTAAAAAAAAATCTTACAAGCAAAGAAGTGTTAAGTGATATGCGGATGAACACACTTTCCCACGGATATCCTAACAAGAGTTTAGAGGTGAGCGGGATGAAATAACTAAGCAAAAGGACCATGTAATATATGGAAGAGTGCATGGCTATTCACTAGCTAGGAAGAATGAGGTGAGAAGAAATGGGGAGAAAACCTATCAATTGAGATGTAGGTATCATAAAATATCTTGTATCAGAATGGTGGACTCGCTTAGAGCATAAGTGTAAATAAAAGTTGTAAAGGACTAACCATAATGCAACCGACTTGGGTGACACCGAATATCAACTAAAGAATCTAGAGACAGTTCATGTCTACCTACAATGGAAAGTGAGACTACTGGAGGTGACGTTGTGGTATGATAAACTCACTAAACCAGGCACAATGATATTACAAGTTCACGGGAGGTAGACAAGTGTGTGGCACAAAAAGGCTATCAATTATGCACTATGAGCAAAATAGAATAGGAATGAATGTTCCATTTAGAAACAAAAGATGGTACCAGCATATTGTCCAGGACAAAGGGCGAAAAAAGGGGAAAGACAACACAATCTACCCAAAGGGCAAATGAAAGGTTCAAAATAGATTGAAAGAGGATGAACACTTGTTACGGACCATACATGTTTAACATGGTACCTCTTAAACCGCAATAACAGGGAACTCTATTGGTAGCTACAATACGGGGAATGAGGTAAGTTACTCATCGAGGATAGAATCAGGTGGACTAAGTCATACACTTAAGAGTAAAACCAAAAATCGTTGTTGAAGAATTGAGGAGGATCTCAAATTTCAGAGAATGCCCTTCTCAGGCCAGTGACTCTTCCGAAATTGTATACATATAAAGGGTATTGATATGTGTTTTGGGCGGTGTTTAACCGTAAAGAGGGATCATGAGAATATTCACAGGGTAATTAATGCGGTTTCTTAAATTCTATAAGGCACATATGGGGAGAAGAGGTTGGCTAAGAAAAGTTGGAGCACAATGTTACCTTACAATTGATGAAATGTCGTGCAGGTTGATGTTATCAGGGTATGTGCGCAAGTTAGCAGGTGTTATTCATTTGAGACATAAGGTCCTATGAAAAAAAACTCATTCAGTAATGTTTTTTGTTGAGAATTTGGTATAGTTAGTTGCAAGTATTCACAAGAGGTTGTAACCATATCAGGGAAATTATTGTATAACTCAATTTGTGAGAGGTCTTATGTAAGATAAATATGATAAAGATGTTTCACTAATGATGGAACGTGTTAAGGTGAAAGTTTATGCCTCTAGGCAACTTAAGAATTATGGAAAGAACTATGTTGCACATGACTTAGAGCTTGCGGCAGTGGTGTTTGCACTAAAGATTTGGCGACATTATTTTTATGGGGTCCACGTGGATATATTTACGCACCACAAGAGCCTTCAATATATTTTCAAACAAAAGGAGTTGAATCTGAGGCATAGAAGATGGCTTGAGTTACTCAAAAACCATGACCTCGATATTCAATATCACCCGGGAAAAGCCCAACGTCATGGCATATGCTCTTAACTGGAAATCTATGGATAGTTTAGCTCACTTGGAGGCATATCAAAGGTCGTTGGCCAGGGAGGTTCACTAGTTAGCTAGTTTGGTAGTTCATCTTGTGAACTCTAGTGAAGGTGGGAAAATTGTGCAAAATAGGGTTGAATCGTCACTTGTGGAAAAAGTGAAAGAGAAGCAATACAACGATCCATTGTTGGTACAGCTGAAGGAGGGAATTCATAAACACAGGACCACAACTTTTTCTTTGGCATTGATAATGGTACCCTATGATGCCAAGGGCGGCTATGTGTTCTAGATATTGATAGTCTTCGGAAAAGGATTTTGTCAAAAGCTCACACTTCAAGGTATTCCGCACACCCAGGTTCTACAAAAATGTATCTTGATCTCAAAGAATTTTATTGGTGAAATAACATGAAAAGGGATATGGCGGAGTTTGTGGCAAAATGTCCAAACTGTTAGTAAGTGAAGGCTGAGTATCAAAGGCCTAGAGGATTCTTACAAAGCATAGAAATTCTATTGTGGAAATGTGAAATGATGAATATGGATTTTGTGGTAGGATTACCGCCCACTACGCACAAGTTCGACTCAATTTGGGTAATCATGGATCGACTCACGAAATCAGCGCACTTCTTACCAGTCAAATCTACTGACACAGTGGAACAATATGCTCAACTGTATATCAAAGAAATAGTCAGGTTGCATGGCACTCCAGTCTTAATCATTTCAGATCGAGGGGATCAATTCACGACAAACTTTTGGAAGAAATTTCAGAAAGGTTTGGGTACTCAAGTAAATCTTAGTACAGCCTTCTATCCACAAACTGATAGGCAGGCAGAGCAAACCATTCAGACGCTTGAGGATATATTGCATGCTTGTGTTCTTGATTTCAAAGGTAGATGGGATGATCGTTTACCCCTCATAGAGTTTGCTTATAACAACAACTTCCATGCTAGTATCCTGGTGGCACCATTTGAGGCGTTGTATGGTAGGAGATGTAGATCTCCTATTGGGTGGTTCGAGGTTGGAGAAATTGAATTGATAGGGCCAGACCTTATGCATTAGTCTATGGAAAAAGGTTAAGGTCATTAAGGAGCGGTTGAAAACTGCTCAGAGTCACCAAAAGTGTTATTCAGACGTTCGTCGCAGAGATTTAGAGTTCAAAGAATATGATTGGGTATTCCTAAATGTTTCCCCCATGAAAGGTGTTATGCGGTTTGGAAGAAAGGGAAATTGAGTCCGATGTATGTGCGGCCATATAGAATCATTCAAGGATCGGTCAGGTGGCATACAAGCTCGAGTTACCATCCGAGATGTCATTGGTGCACCCAGTATTCCATGTGTCTATGTTAAAGAAGGTAGTGGGAAATCCGTCAACTATTGAGCCAGTTGAGACTATTGAGGTTAATGAAGAATTATCGTACAAAGAAATTCCAGTTGCCATCCTTGATAGGCAAGTCCAAAAGTTAAGAAATAAAGAAATTACCTCCGTGAAAGTGTTATGGCAAAACCAGCAAATTGAGGAAGACACTTGGGAAGGTGAAGAAGAAATGAAAAGGAAGTACCCTCGTTTGTTTGAATAGCAATGAAATAGTTCTATGAAGTTGTTTCACATAAATTTTGTATCGCTACTCAACTAATGTGAAGGAATTCCTTTCTAATTATATGTTCATTATGGGGATGCGGTTGGTGTTGTTTTATGTTCTGTTGCATCATTTGATCGCATATATGTTGTTGAGGTGTGTTTCTGGGATTCTTTGACAGGTGGATAGGCCCGGTTACAAGTGAAACTCTGCCAAAATTTTTGGAATTTTTTTTTTGGGAGTTAGTCAAAATTTGAGAGTTAAAGATGTGTGAGAAAAGATATAAGTTATGCTAAGTGTTTGCGGATTGACTCCACTTATCATTCGAGGACGAATGATCCTAAGCGGGGGAGATTGTAAAGCCCCGGAAAATTTTGCTAAATAATTTAATATTTCGTGGTGCAAAGGTAGGCTAATTATTTTATTTTGTGTGAAAACGAGGATTAATGATATAATGGATATCTATTGGATATGGTAATAAGTGTATAAATCATATTATAAGTGATTTGGGGTCCAAGGAGAGACCCACGTCTAAGCCAAGTTGGAAAATTACATGAGAGACTAAAATTCCAAATGGGTAAGCACAAGACCACACTTTGGATGAGAATATCTACGGATATATAATGTTTTATGTGATTCAAAACCTATCAATTGATAGATCTTTGAGTCTAGTTTCGAAGCATCTGAGGCCGCGTTCGAAAAGAGGGACAGGCGGTGAAGTGCTGCCATAGCATCCGGGTCAGCATCCGAGCTCCTGAGATGAGTGAAGTGGGGATGCGAAGCATCCGAGGCAGCATCCGAAATTCGGGCTTATAAACACAATTTTGGGATTCATTTTCCCCATTTCTTTTAGATGACTCTTAGGGTGTTCCTCCACTCTCTCAAGACCTCCAACCCCTCCCATCTTCAAGGCAAGTAATCTCCATTAACTTGGTGTAAAATTCCATCGTTCCTACACTAGTATTGATGAAATCTACTCATAAAACACATAGATCTTCAAGAAATTCCTTCAAGAACTCAAAGGAGGGTTTGCAAGATTTCTTCCAAAAGGTAAATACTACACCCTTAGACTTAAATATATGGTTATATTATGGAAATATGAGTATGAATTAAGTATTGGAACTCTTGGTATGGTGATTGGAAGCCATAAGTTCCCAATATAAATACATAATTATTGTAGAGATTGAAAGGTGATTATTTGATAAGATTTGTTGGTTGGGTGTGAATGGATGGTCATACATATGTTGTTGGAAGTTATAAATTGGTTAGGAATGATGATGGAATAAATTGCTGGTTAATGGTGATAGTTGGATGAACCAATACTATAGTTATGAGGTGTAAAGATCTATACCTACAAGGTGTTTGATAATATTCCTAAATGGAATAAGTTTCGCACGACAATCGCTAAAAAAAAATAAAAAATAATAATTGGCCCTGCTGTACAATTTTGGATTTCTGTGCGGCACCTTGTTGATTTATTTGTGACTTCGGCCCATTGTTATTTATTTATTTACTTTTTAAAATAAAATTCAAAAAAGATATATATGTGTCCTGCATAATTCGAACCGTAATCCGGTCGTTAAATAGAAAATCATGAATAGGCATCTTCGTCCGTGATTTTATTTGGTTTGACTTTACCTGTTTTGAAATATTTTAGTGTGTGTGCAAATAATTGTATTGAGTGTGTATTTAATTTTAATTTGATTTTTTTGGCTTAGTTTTGTTTTTAAAATAAATAAGAAAAAAGGAAATAAATAAAATAAAATAAAAAAAAATAATAAAAAAGGACCCTGCCTTTCCGGACTTGGGCCAATTTATTAAAATTGGCCCAAACAAATAGCCCAAGACCCAGGCCTACCCGATCCAGGCCACCTGATGCCCAAGACGTCCAAACGACGTCGTTTGAGTCGTGCCTAATCTAGGCCGTTGATCTCAGATTGATCAACGGCCAAGATCACTTTCCTATACCCACGAACAGAACCCGACCCGTTTCCACCCGGACCAACCCAAACCCCCTTTAGTTGAAACGACGTCGTCCCTGGTTAGCCAAAGGATCCTGGCCCTTCATCTCATCTCATCCAACGGCCAGGATCCATTTGCTCACTAACTATATAAACTCCTAACGCTACCCTGCCCCCCCTATCCAAACCCCAGCCTTCACCGTCTTCACCATAATCCCCAAACCCTAGAGCCGCCCCTGTACCCCTCGCCATGAAAACCGGCAGCACGGACGCCGGTGACCTCCACTTGAACACCATAGAACCCCCTCACCACCATGAACATAGACCTGTCAACCGTTTGGTTCGAATCACCCCCCAGGTCCTCGAATCTTCATTTGAAGATTCTAGTCAAAATTCGATCTAACCCAACCAACCCCAGTTTCATACCAGACACTCCCCGGACCCTCCTCGTGACCAAACCATACTTGGTTTGGTCCGAATCTAACCAGGGAAACACGAATCCCAGATCTAAGTTTTTGAACTCCAGTTCTCCCTGTGCATGTTCCGTGCTTTGTTCAAACCGAAGAGATTAAGGTCTAATGGACTTTAATCGAGGTGTTTCTCATCCGAGAAACACTTCGTTTAAAAGTCCATTCAACCTTAAAGAAGGTCTGTTCAAACACCAGTGGATTTTTCTGATTTTGCTCCTTAAAAAGATTTGAGGTGAGTCTTGTTTTCTTTTCTTTATTTTTGTTTTATTCCGTGTGATTTGTTTTTAAAAGTCTGTTCATATTTGTTTTGATTTTATCAATTTTGTTTGTCCACTATGCTTAAACCTCTGTGTTTGTCTGAATCCCTCCCCTCCTATTCTGATAAGGCATGTGTATTGTTTGTGTTCCAAATTTGTACTGACTAACTGACTCCTCGAAGTATAATTCTGTTTTAATCAGTATAAGTCGAGTCATGTGTCCCATACTTCTGAATGTCTGATTCTGGCTACGTTTGTGTATGTTAATACTAATATAGTCGAGTCGACATGTGTCGTCAATTAATTTCAACTGTCTGAGCATAGTAAATCGATTTGCTTCTGTTGAACATTTGTTGAATCAATTCAGAACCAATTTTGTTTACTTATAGCTGTTAATTTGGATCAATAATGTAAAAGGGATGTTTGTTTTAAATGCTGAATTGGAGGGCATGTGCACTCTTGCACAGCATTTGCACTGGTGCACCTCATGTGCATTGGTGCACCTCATGTGCTTTGTGCACAGCCTGTGGCCTGCATAAAGGTCCTTGTTTAATTTTAAAATGGTCTGACAGCATATGCTGTCAACATATTCTACTGCCCCATACTTTGCTTTAGTTTAAGAAATATTAAACCTTTTAAATTTTAAGCCTGCCGAGGGAATGATAGGGTTAATACTTAATTAGCTAAAGTGGAACTGAAAATGGAAGGCACATGGGAGGGGTATGGTGATAGTTTAAAACAGGCTGTTAAAAGGGGTAAGGAGGAGAGATAAAAGGAGGACATCTGACTGAAAGAAGGAGGAGAAAAAAAAACCTCATAGATAGACTGTGAGGAATTTTCTGGAAAAAAGAAAGCTGAAATACATACAAATACACACACACATAATAGAGGGAGGCACACTGTGAGGAATACTTAAGAAAGAAGATAGAGGGTGGATATAGAGAAAGCAGAAACTGTCTTCTTCTTCTTGCTAATTGTTCGATTCCCAGTTTGCTTAACCTGTTTCAAATAAGTGCTGATTTCCCCCCAAGTATCAGCTAGGTTTCTGCTGTTTTGGTTCTTATTGGTTTGCCTTCTTTTGGAATTGGACCGTTTGAATCCTGAACCCACTTCTCTGCTTGTTGCTGTCACTTTTGCCCATTGGCTATAACTGCATCTCGTACTGGGGTTCTGTTTCTATTTGGTTACCTGCTGTTTGCTGCTGCTATTTGATTCCTGCTGCTGCTGACCTTCCCCTGTCATTCTCTTCTTCCTCTTTGCATTTCAGCATTCCAGGTACACATTTCAAATCCTATGTGGGTGTAAACTGTGACCGTTCGAAAGCATGAAATGAAAGGAATTCCAAGAAGTTTAAATGTCTGTCTGTAATGCTCGTGGTCTATTGCTCCTTTCGTATGAATTGATCAGTGTATAATTCAATAGTAAAAATGCCAGTTAGTTAATGCTTAAGCTGAGTTTTAGCCTCTTGTATCTTAGTTTGTAGTTGTTTGTTGATATGGGTTAAGTAATGGTGTGGTACGTAGGATGTACAAATATTTGACACAGTGACTGATCAGATTCTTGTTTTAGCTATAATGATAGGATACTTCCACCTTACACAATGATATTCCGATTTATTTTAGTTCCTTTCGTCAAAACCCGCTAGGCAGTATATAGGAGCGCGTTCGAACCCCCAATGATAATAATGCTCAGTGGGTTAATTCCCTTAACCTAGCCTAAATGAGTCTAGTTTGAATTCAATTCAAGAGATGTTTTGTATATGAGCCTAGCATTTGTCACGTAATTTCTTTATCAAAGTAGAACATTTCTCATAAAAGTAGGACGTCTTTTACTTTACAAATAACTAATCAGAAATTGATAAGATTTAGGCCCAAAGCATATACTTGAATTGATATGTATCTTCTTTCTTCTATTTTAGATTGAACATAGTTAGAAATGTAGCCACTTTAGGATATCCTTTTCTAAAATAGAGATGAGCCTCGCCAAATAAAAATGCAAAATTGCGGGGCCCTCAATAAATAACCATGATAATTATTTAGAATTCAGGATAGGCCATTTAATAAATTTCATGGCCTTCTAACAAAATAATAACGCGTTAGACTCCGTAGGCGCGTCTTAATTAAATCATATTCTTAAATTCGGGTGCACATTGATGTGACCCAAATCCGAATCTTAACGAAGTCCGAATGTGTCGACGATCACGGGTGCATTGATTGTGACGTGGTTCGACATGCATTTTCACGACATTGCAATTCTATAAAAATAAATGATAATAATAAAAGCGGTTTAAACTTAATAAAAGCACATAGGTCACAACATGTATTTAAATCAGATATTTAGCCATTATAACAATTTAAGCGACCGTGCTAGAACCACGGGATTCGAGGGTGCCTAACACCTTCCCTCGGGTCAACAGAATTCCTTACTTAGAATTTCTGGTTCGCAGACTTCATTTGGAAAAGTCGAAAATTTCCTCGATTTGGGATTCAAGATAAACCGGTGACTTGGGACACCAAAAGCCAAACCTTTCCCAAGTGGCGACTCTGAATTAAATAAATAATCCCATTTCGAATATTGTCACTTAAATTGGAAAAACTCCACCCGCGCATCTAACCCTTCGGGGCCGGGCGCGCAAAAAGGAGGTGCGACAGCTCTGGCGACTCTGCTGGGGATGTAGACCCAGAACCACTGGTTCAGGGTTCAAGAATTCGAGCTTAGAATAATTGTTATATTTGGCTTTATTATCTGATCTTTATTACATGTTTTTGCATAACGTGCTAAATGTTGTCTTTTACCGCTTTGATATTATCTGAACTGTATATAAACTGTGCCGAAACCCTTCTCTTCTTACCTCCGGGGAGAAGCTCGCTGGTCGAGACTCCCTTTTCTGTTAGTGTCAATACCTGAAATAAGAAAGAGGTCGGACAAGTTACAAAGCCGGACGATCTCGCGGGTCCCCGGTACGTAACCCCCTCCTCGACTCGAGTTGTCCGCTAGGGTGCACAGTCTAGAACAAATACCCAGGTTACAAACCTAGAATAACTTGACTTCATGCCGGATCCCTAGTAGGAACGCTTATTTGCATCATGTTGCATTTGACTTAGGGGGATCAACACAGGGGTTGGGTCCGTCTAGGACAAGCAACCTGAAATGAAAAGACCACCCTGCTGCATCCTATTTGTTTTGCGCATTTATTTGCTTCGGTTCCGCATGTCGACCGGTTCCTAAAAAAGGGGAAAATAGCAGCGTAGGGGAGATAATTACTTATTTTTGAAAATAAAACCAATGTCCAAGTAGTGTCAAAACCTCGCCGGAATTTTTCTAAAAAAAAAACAAAACTTTCTTGTTTATTGAGAGTTATTTAAAAAAAAAATATATATAAAATTTTTCTTTTATCACTTTCAAAAAAAAAAGGAGTATTTATTTTAAAAGTAAAAAAAAAATAAAATAAAATCGAAAATTCATAAAAAAAAATATGTTGTTTCTTTCGTAGTACCCCTTTTATGAATTCAGACTAATAGTCCAAATTTTTCCAAAAAAAAAATAAAATAATATAAAAAAATAAATAGTTTCTTTTAATCTTTATCTCTTTTCAAAAAAAAAATGTAAAAATACGCATTCCTGATTTCTAGGTTTATTCGATTTTTTTCCTATATGCCCGAACTACGCCCGTTTGATTCTCACTGGATGCGAGATACGTAGGCAACCCTCGTCGGGTTCAACCCCATTTTTCTAAAATAGCCAAAAATCAAAAATATGTTTCAAATTTTTTAAGAGTCATAAATAAGTCAGGTGATGCTGTTTTGTCATAAATAGCCGAATGTTCCCGAAAGGGACGCCGGAAGGCTGACTTTGCATAAATAGCCACTTTTGGGTTTTGTTTAGCATTTTTAGACCCACACAGCCTTAAAAGCTTCGTCTTCAAAGTGCTTAAAGGCCGCGTTCAAAACTTGGTCCCCTCTGTAAAATATTTTGAGTCAGTCATTTTTGTTAAAATCACCTTAATAAATGTGCAGGATGAGCACGATGCAAAATGAACATTTTTCAATAATGACCAAAATCCCTGTCAAGTTACGGCTATGGTGGAACGATCTAGTTGTTGAAGGACAAAACGAGGTTAAGAAATATCTGAAAGGTCTTGTGGGTCTGTTGGAAATCCAGCCTCGGGGAGATATCATAAGAGATTTGGTTACCTATTGGGACCCGGCGCACAATGTTTTCCATTTCTCTGATTTTGAACTCACCCCAACTTTGGAAGAAATGGCCGGATACATCGGGAATACTGAACTTCCGTTGAAGGAAAAATACTTGGTCGCCCCAAGAGTCGTCATGGTACATTGGTTCTTGGATTCATTGAAAATACCTAGAACAGTCCACAACCCGGATCTAGCAGCCGGATTCTGTACTCCATGCTTCATATATGATAGATACGGTCACGAGGGGGATTCAATAATCCAATCAACAAACTGTGCAGCAAAGGAGTTCGTCAGAAGTGGGATAAGCACAGACGGGTGGCGTTCATGATAATGTTCCTGGGTCTTCTGGTATTTCCGAGAAAAGATGGAAACATTGATTTGAAGATATCTGGGGTCGTCAGCACTTTACTCACGCAAAGTGGCAGTACTCTCGCACCAATCGTGGTATCTGACATCTTTCGAGCTCTCACAGCTTGTAAAGCTGGGGGAAATTTCTTCGAAGGTTGTAACTTGCTCCTACAGATATGGATGACCGAGCACCTCTGCCATCATTCCGGGGTGTTGAGCCATGGTTCCCCGGAAAAGACCCGCATAGAAGAATCTTACACGAGAACCAGAGAGATCATTTGGCCCAAAGGAGTCCTGGCATGGACCTCGTTCTTGCAAGCTCTTACTGCCAGCCAAATACAATGGACGTTGGGATGGTTGCCTGTTGATGAGATCTTATATATGTCGGCGGCTAAAACTCATTTCTTACTGATGGGGCTTAAGAGCATTCAACCTTACGCACCCGGCCGAGTTTTGAGACAGTTCGGAAGGTGCCAGACAGTACCTCATGAGGAAGATCTTAGCACTCAAACAGTTGAGATAAGTCCTAACGGACAGTTCCCAGAAGCGAAGATTCGCCAAATCTGGAATGAGGGTCAATATTTGAAATCAGATACTTGCGTGCGGGATCGAGCCAAGGGAGAAACGGCGCCAGGTTACCTTGCATGGTATAGAAGGGAACTCGAACATGAAAGGCCAGCTAAGAGACCCCACATCCGGGATTTCACCGAGTCATCGCAAAGGCATTGGGATTGGTTAGCAAAGGAAAGAGGTTATTGTGCCGAAATAAGCAGAATTAAAGCAACAAGTAGAAGGCATGAAATACGAGCACAGCGTGCAAATTGCTACCGATCTGGGAGAGCGGAACAGGTTAACTCAAGAAAATGAGATGCTCAGAGCTCAGATCAAACAAATAAGGTTGGATGCAGATAGACAACCAAGGCGTCGATCGGACGAGCAGCTGATAAAAGGGCTAAAAGGTGAAATCAGGGAATGGCGAGATGGTTTGGAGAAATCTGAAAACATCATAGCAGAGTTCAAGGCACAGTGGGATACAAGAGCAGATAAGCATCGCAGATACCTGAATCAATTGGAAGGCGACCACGAGAAGACTGTTGCTAAAATAAAGAGAGAGATGGCAGCACTTGAGATCAAAGCAGCTAGTCAGGCCAAGGATTTCCAAATTGAGAGCAGATACTGGTATGACTCAATAGCCCAGATGAAATTGGAAGTACGGCGATTGAAGCATCAACACGTACAAGATGTTCAAGTCTTCAAGATATGCAGCGATCAGATAAAGCACCTACTCATAGAGAAGAAGCAAACCAGAGATAGGATCAAGGCCATTGCACATGCCATCACCAGACGATGTCTACGATGTGAGAACATGTCCAGCGCTACCGTCCTCTCGGCAGTAATGGGTTATGTCAAGCAAACTATGCACGAGCTGGAGCAACTTGAGAGGGATCTCACGCCTAAGACCGCGGCGAGGCCGAACGATGCCCCGCGGAAACCAATTTTTAAAACCATAATGCATTCATAGGTCAAATCTGTATCTTAGCATCTTCCGCCTGTTTTTTTCATCAGGGTGATTTTTAGTCTATTTTTTGAGTCTAGGTTTATTTTCAAAGTTTGCTTTTTCTTTTGCAAAATGTAGTTTGTAATAGACTGCTTCAATAATAAAGAGTTTGCTTCTTTCACGCTCATTTGTGTTTTCGAACTACGTAATGATCTGATTCACGTAAGCATCGTGATACGTAGGCAGTCCTCATCGGATCCGGTCGCATTTTCTTTTACTACAAAAAAATAAAAATAAATAAATAAAATAAAAAGAAAACAAAAGAGAAAAAGAAAAGAAAAAAAATAATAAAAAAAAAGAAAAAAAAAAGAGGGAAATAAGGGGAAAAATACCGGAATGACGCATGCTCTCGTAGCAGACATATAGTAATCCACTTAACTGTATAGGTGTATCATGCCCAATGTGAGATTAACTATCTGTTATTTGCTGCAAATTAACCGTGCGTTTGTCATTGAGCATTTTTCCAGGGTTTTTGAAAAGACGGTTGGTTTGGTGAAAGTCTGGCCTCGCACTCATACTTCACGAGGTCAAGGAGAGGTGTTCAACTACCTGTTGTTAGGACCAGAAGCAGTACTCACACTTACTTCACCAGGTCAAAAGGAAGTGTGGAAATGTCTTCGGAAATTCCATTGCAAACAGTCCCCGTCTCTGAGGAGAGCTCAATCTCAGCCGTCCTCACACCTGAATCCGCAACTGCGGAGGAAAATAGAATCCTACGGCTCCGCATGTTGGAAATGCTGGATGACTGGAACAATGGGAAAGAGCCGCCAAGTGTCGTCCCCGGATTCCCTGAATTATTCTCTAGGTCAAGTGGGACTTCTAATGTCCCCATAAATTACCCTGCTACCCCATTTGGGTACCCAGCCACCTCCGCCTTCTCCGCAGGATCGCCTTCTGAACCTCATCCTCGAATGTCGGCCACTGATGCAAGCATGAACATCTTTACTGCATCGCCTTGCCCAGCTACGGCACAACCTGCCACATACAAGCCAAGCTTTGACTCATCCTCTTTTACATTCCAAGCACCATCGTTCTCAATGGAACCAACCAGGTTCGCTACTAACAATAATCCTCTACCGCCTCAGTGCGAACTCGCACCGGGACAGGACCAGAACCCCAGGATTGCAGAACAAAATGAGATTGCTAAGAGAATGAGAAGCCTTGAACAAAGTTTGAAGAATATGCAGGGGTTGAGCGGACAAAAGAGCATCTCTTACGCCGACCTGTGCATGTTCACTCACGTGCACCTGCCAACGGGTTTCAAGACCCCCAAATTCGAGAAATACGATGGGCACAGTGACCCCATTGCACATCTTAAGAAATACTGCAACCAATTGCGGGGAGCCGGCGGAAAAGAAGAACTGCTAATCGCATATTTTGGGGAAAGCTTAGTGGGGATAACTTCGGAATGGTATATGGATCAGGAAATGTCCCGATGGCATATATGGGATGATCTCGCCAGAGATTTTGTAAAGCAATTCCAGTATAACATCGACATTGCGCCAGACCGAAACTCTCTGTCGAATTTGAAGAAGAAGCCTTCAGAAAGCTTTAGAGAGTATGCTATTAAGTGGCGTGAACAGGCGTCGAGAGTGAAGCCTCCCATGGATGAAGTGGAAATGGTCACTACCTTTCTCCAGGCTCAAGAGTCTGACTATTTCCAAAACATGATGTTGGCCATGGGTAAGCCATTCGCGGAAGCGATCAAGATAGGAGAGATGGTAGAGAATGGATTGAAAACGGGTCGGATTCTGAGTCAAGCAGCCATAAGGGCAACCTCTCAGACCGTCCAAAGCGGGTCTGGAGGGACGACAAGGGGGAAGAAGAAGGAAGAAACGGCTATGGCAGCCTCTGAAGCAAGGGAGTATCGTCATCCCAGGCCCCATTTTCCGGAAAGAGCCCCACAACACTATTACCCCCACTCAAATTTGGCATATGCTCATCAGCCTTATATGGTCATGAATGCCCAACCTTATAACCATCCACCACAACAAGCCAACCGAGGCCCAGCTCCACCTCCCAGAAATCAGCCTCCTTACCGCAACCACTATAACCCACAACCCCCGCAGAATAACTACCGCCCCCAGGAGCCACCTCGACGGCGGACTTTCACGCCCATCGGTGAACAATACTCTACATTGTTCCCTAAGCTAGTCCAGTTGGGTTTCTTGCAACCAATTCCCCAAACAAGGCAAAACCCGACATCTCCTTCTTATAAAGCCGGAGTCAGATGCGCCTATCATTCAGGGGCCGAAGGACATGATACAAACGACTGCTGGTCATTGAAAAGAGTGGTCAAAAATTTGATAGAGCAGGGAAAAATAGTGCTAAGGGACGAAGAGATCCCAAATGTGACTAACAATCCATTGCCCGCTCACAATAATGGGCCGCTGATCGGCATGATTTGTGAAGACAAAGAGTTCGACCCTGCCTTGAAAGCCATAATTGCCATTGTCGACACGGGGAGGAGGCCTGAAATAGACCAGAAATCAGAAAGGGGGGAGGAGGCCAAGGCTGCAGAAAGCAAGCCTGAAAAGAAGGTGGAGAAGAAAGTGGTACCGGCAAAGGGTGAAGTTCTTTACATACCGCGAGGTCAAGCCAAGAAGACGCAGAACTTCGGGATCAAAAAGACAAAATCTATGTACGTGCCAAAAGGGGCCTATGTGGTCCGGGGGACGATTCAACCACCTCGGCTGAATGAGCCAGTGGTTATCGGACGCGTGCCACAAAAGCCAATGACCAACCCGTCCACAGTGCCTTGGAATTATCAAAAGACTTTGGTAACATACAAAGGTAAGGAGGTCATGGAAGAACTTCCAGAAAATACTTTCGTTGGGGGGTACTCAAATACCCAAGAACTGAACAACGCCACACAAAGGCGATTCCCTCCAAAGGAGCCCGTGAGTGTTGAAGAAGCGGAAGTGTTCTTCCAACAGATGAAGATGCCGGATTACGAAGTGATAGATCAGCTGCGCAAGCACCCTGAGCAGGTATCCATGCTGTCATTATTAGTGAGGTCAACCGAGCATCAAAAGATCCTGCTAAAAACCCTGAATGAAGCATATGTACCGGTCGAAACCTCGGTGGAGCAACTAGAGCGGATGACAGAAAGATTCTTCGCCGTCAACCAAATCTCTTTCAACAAGAACGATTTACCCCCGGAAGGAGCAGCACACAACAAGGCCTTGCACTTAACAGTAAAATGCGAGGACTACTATGTCAAGCGGGTAATGCTGGATGGGGGATCAGGTGTTGACATTTGCCCGCTCTCCACGCTACAAAGGATGGAAATTGGGACCGGAAGAATCCGACCCAACAATGTCTGCGTGAGAGCTTTCGACGACATCAAAAGATACACCATGGGGGAAATAGACCTGATGTTGGTCATAGGACCAGTCGAATTTCGAGTAACCTTCCAGGTGATCGACATGGACACGTCCTACAATTTTCTCCTTGGCAGACCTTGGATCCATGCGGCAGGAGCCGTGCCTTCCACTCTTCACCAGATGGTGAAATTCGAGTACGAAGACCAAGAAATCGTGGTCCATGGGGAAGACGAACATGCCATTTACCGGGACCCATCCATCCCGTATCTTGAACCGAGAGAAGGGAGCGAACATACGGTCTATCAAGCTTTCGAGGTGGTACTGGCCGAGCAGCACGAAGAGGGAGTACCTTGCCCCCAGCCTTTCTTGTCTAACGCTTCGGTCATGGTGGCCAAAGAGATGATCCGGCACGGATTTAGGCCAGGGAAGGGACTTGGACGAACCCTTCAGGGAATAACAGAACCCATTACTTTACCAGTCGTCAAGAAACCTTTTGGACTAGGTTTCAAACCTACTCCAGCAGACGAAAAATGGGCAAAGAAAAGGAGAAATGAGGGCTGGAAGTTGCCTCAACCACTGCCGGATTTATATGCGACATTCGTCAGGCCAAGGTACGCTGAAGAAGAAGATGATGAGATCTTCACAGCTGAGGAAATCGAGGAAATATGTGGGGCGATGAGAGAAATGCTCTACGAGGTCCACATGGTTCAACCAGGCGAAGGCACAAGCACTGCTGAGATGATGTACATGGGGCCAAACGCTAAACTCCAAAACTGGGAGGCCACGCCATTCCCGACTAGACGGAAGTCCGGGTAGATCTGCCCTGCCACCTTTCCTGTATCACAAGTCATCTCCGGGACATAACTTGAACGTTTTCTTCTTTTTCAATTGTTGTTTTGAATTCCCAGTTGTAAACATTGTTGTCTTCCAACTTTCCAAAGAAAATATACAAAAAAAAAAAATCATCATTGCTTTCCTATTCTTTCTTTTGCTTTGATTTTTTATTAGTTTTCCTTTTATCTTCCTTTTCAGTCCTAATAATGCGGCTTTGAATATGACATGCTTGCGGACTTCACGCCCAGACCACAATGAGCTATTTAATTGCGAATTAATGAACCCAGAACCAAAATATGATGCGGAAGAGGCTTTTAGAGAGATAAACCGAGAGTTGGAATATTTTGAGAATAAACCTAAGCCAAATCTGAATGACACTGAACCGGTAAATTTGGGAACCCTGGAAGAAATCCGGGAGACCAAGATAAGCATTCACACAGACAAGAAAACGCGAGAGGCAATAATTCAACTTCTTCTTGAATTCAAAGACGTGTTTGCTTGGTCATATGATGACATGCCGGGACTAGGTGTTGATCTAGTGGTTCACAAATTGCCGATTCATCCTGATTGTCCTCCAGTTCAACAAAAGCAACGAAAGTTCAAAACTGAGGTCAGTGACAAGATTAAAGAGGAGATCACCAAGCAGCTGAAAACGGGAGTGATCCGGGTAGTCCAATATACAACATGGCTGGCGAATATGGTTCCAGTACCGAAAAAGGACGGGAAAACTCGGGTATGTGTAGATTACCGAGATCTGAACAGAGCAAGTCCTAAAGATAATTTCCCGCTGCCTAACATCCACATCCTCGTTGATAATTGCGCCAAACACGAGATACAGTCTTTCGTAGATTGTTACGCTGGATATCATCAGGTGCTGATGGATGAAGAGGACGCCGAGAAAACTGCTTTCACCACGCCTTGGGGCACCTACTGTTATCGGGTCATGCCATTTGGTCTAAAGAATGCTGGGGCTACTTACATGAGGGCCATGACCGCCATTTTCCATGACATGATGCATCAGGAAATAGAGGTGTACGTGGACGATGTGATAGTCAAGTCCAGGACGCAGGATAATCACATCCAAGACTTGAGGAAGTTCTTCGAGAGGCTAAGGAAGTATGATTTGAAGCTGAACCCAGCTAAATGTGCTTTCGGAGTTCCGTCGGGCAAACTTTTGGGCTTCATTGTAAGCAGGAGAGGTATCGAGCTGGATCCAACTACGATAAAATCCATCAGAGAGCTCCCTCCCCCGAGAACAAAGAAAGACGTGATGAGTCTGTTGGGCAGGTTGAATTACATCAGTCGGTTCATCGCCCAGCTGACAAGCACGTGTGAGCCCATATTCAAGCTATTAAGGAAAGATGCGGCGATCAAATGGACACCTGAGTGTCAAGAAGCCTTCGATAAAGTCAAAGAATACCTTTCGAATCCCCCAGTCTTGGTCCCTCCAGAACCGGGAAGGCCACTTTTCTTGTATCTGGCAGTCTTAGAGAACTCTTTCGGCTGTGTCCTCGGGAAACACGACGTAACCCGAAAGAAGGAGCAAGCAATATACTACTTAAGCAAGAAATTCACCGGTTACGAGGCCAAATACACTCTGCTGGAAAGGACATGCTGCGCTCTCACATGGGTTGCACAAAAGCTGAGACACTATCTCCAAGCCCACACTACATTTCTCATAAGCAGGTTGGATCCTTTGAAGTATATATTTCAGAAGCCAATGCCTATTGGGAGACTGGCTAAATGGAAAATCTTGCTCACGGAATTCGACATAGTTTATGTCACTCGCACGACAATGAAAACCCAGGCGTTAGCAGATCATTTGGCCGAAAACCCGGTCGATGAGGAATACCAGCCATTGGATACCTACTTTCCAGATGAAGAGGTAAACACCGTAGAAGTGATCTCGGAGGAAGCTCATGTATGGAAGATGTTCTTCGACGGAGCCGTGAACGCCAAGGGTGTAGGGATTGGGGCAATTTTGATCTCTCCTTCCGGTCAACATTATCCTGCCACAGCTAGACTTCGTTTCTTCTGCACAAATAATACAGCTGAGTATGAAGCCTGCATTATGGGCATGCATATGGCAATCGATCAGGATGTCGGAAACTTACTGATTATGGGAGATTCTGACCTGATCATCCGGCAAGTTCAAGGCGAGTGGGAAACTCGGGATGTCAAACTTATCCCATACCGACAACATGTGGAGGACCTCAGCAAGCGTTTTACCTCAATAGAGTTCAGGTATATTCCGAGGTGTCACAATGAACTGGCAGATGCACTTGCTACTCTGGCTTCTATGCTACCCTACCCGGGCAACGCCCACGTCGATCCTTTGGAAATCCAAATCAAGGAAAGACACGGTTACTGCAGTGTAATCGAGGCGGGATCAAATACGCAGCCTTGGTACCATGACATCAAGAGGTTCCTGAAGACGCAAGAATACCCAGAGCATGCTACTGGAGATCAGAAGAGGGCCATTAGGCGACATGCAAGTGGTTTCTTTCTGAGCGGTGAATTGTTATATAAGAGGACCCCGGACCTCAATCTCTTACGATGCGTCGATATCGAGGAGGCAAGAAAGATCATGCACGAAGTACACGCAGGTGTGTGTGGACCTCACATGAACGGGTATGTCTTGGCGAAGAAAATCCTTCGAGCAGGTTATTACTGGATGACCATGGAAAAGGATTGCTTTAGTTTCGTTCGGAAGTGTCATCAGTGTCAGGTGCACGGTGATTTGATTCATGCACCTCCCACAAAACTGCATCCCATGTCCGCACCGTGGCCATTTGTCGCTTGGGGCATGGACGTCATTGGACCAATTGAACCAAAGGCTTCGAATGGACACAGGTTTATACTGGTTGCCATCGATTACTTCACAAAATGGGTAGAAGCCGTCACTCTCAAGTCGGTCACTAAGAAAGCTGTGGTAGATTTTGTACACTCAAATCTTATCTGTCGCTTCGGTATTCCTGCGACCATCATCACAGATAATGCAGGAAACTTGAACAGTCACTTGATGGGAGATGTGTGCGAGCAATTCAAGATAACACACAGGAATTCCACTCCTTATCGGCCAAAAGCCAATGGTGCTGTGGAAGCTGCAAATAAAAACATCAAGAAGATTTTGAGGAAAACGATACAAAGTTCCCGACAGTGGCATGAGCAGTTACCTTTTGCATTATTAGGGTACCGCACTACGGTACGCACATCGGTGGGAGCAACTCCTTATCTTTTGGTTTATGGGACCGAGGCTGTAATACCGGCAGAGGTAGAAATTCCTTCGCTTCGAATCATTGTCGAAGCAGAAATCGAGGACCGCGAGTGGGTTAAGACTCGGTTAGAGCAATTGATGTTGATTGATGAAAAGCGAATGGCTGCAGTTTGTCACGGACAGTTATACCAACGAAGGATGGCCCGCGCTTACAACAAGAAAGTCCGACCCCGGAATTTCGAAGTAGGTCAGCTGGTACTGAGGCGTATTCTGCCGCATCATGAAGAAGCAAAAGGAAAGTTTGCCCCAAATTGGAAAGGCCCATACATTGTAAGGAAGATACTGCCGCGAGGAGCATTGTATTTGGGTGATATCGAAGGAAATGACCCCGACACAGCAGTAAATGCAGATGCAGTCAAGAGGTATTACGTCTAAAGCATACTCCAGTGTTCCTGACACGTTGAAAATGGCGAAGGCGTTTGTTCCCCACTACTTCCCAAACACTACCCAGTCCTCTCCACCAACTTTTGAGCCGCTTACAAAACAAAAAAAAAAGAAAAAAAAGAAAAAAAAAAACAAAACAAAATTTGATTGAGGCCTGAACTACGTTTGACTTGATTCCGAAAGGATACGTAGGCAGCCTCTCCCTGAGGTTCAGTCACACCAACAATAAAATCCCGTTCACCCTGAAATTGAAAACCGGGGCACGTCGAGCAGTTGAGAAGTTAGTATCACTACCTCTCTTTACCAAGCACAAGCCTTCAAATCAATTACCAAATATGGTGAGGAATCAATAAGTGTCACAAACGAAGACCATCACACTCTGAATTGAGAGAGATAAAATGAGAGAGTCTCGGCGGTGAAAACCTTCGGGCACCACGAGGCGACGGGAATAGAGAAACCAACATGAGAGAGCTTGTTTAGTAAAAACTCGCAAAGAGTGCTATCAAGCGATGACAGGAAGAGAAATGAGAGAGGTCAGCCAGCGAAAACCCGCAAAGGGCGCTGTTGGCCAAAAAGGAATGACGCCACCCCAAGAAAGTTTCGGCAGAGTGCCACCAGTTTGGAATCTCAGATCCGTTCTGGTTCAGGAAAACGCAAGCTCTTAGAAGGTCAGACGTCCAGTCCAAAAGGCATGTCATGTCATTGAAAGCCAGCGTTATCTTCCTCAGATAAGTCTTTCTCATCCCGAAAAGGTTGCTCCTTTTCTGATTTGTTTTCTCCTTTCTTTGTTTCTTTTCGAATCCCTTTCGCATTTTAACCCCGAGTTCAGGACACACCGGAAAGGACAGGTGGCAGGTTTGTTTGCACGGAATCCTGTCTCATGAAGGAAAGCACCTCATCTCGTTTATATGATTACCCAAGCATGATGAATCATGACGTTTGATAGTGTTCCGAAGTAAAGGAAAAAGAGAGAAATCTTGAAATCTTCCCCAGCAAGTCTACCTTCGGACAAATCCCCACAGAGTTTCCCCCTGTACAAAACCCCACAGAGTTTCTCTTTTGTACAATCTCCCACAAAGTCTCCCCGCTGGAATTTCATCGGCGTATCCCCAGCGAGTCCTTTTGTAAATAGTCCCCAACAAGCTTACCCCAACAAACCCTGGGAAACTCATTTTGAGGTAAATCCCCAGCCCCATTGTACAAAAATCCACACAAAGAATCCACTTTGTAAATATTCCCCACAGAGCTTCCTTTGTTGTACAAATTCCCACAAAATACCTCCAATAAAATCCCCGTTGAAAACCTCCAAGCGAAACGGGCCAAAAAAAAAAAAGAGAGCCTTACGAAGCAAGTCATCACAGAATCCGGAAATACGAGCTTGAGCAGTCTAAAGGTTTCGCCATTCGAATCAAATCAATGGCGGAATTTCACAACATAAATAGAGACGCAACAAAGCAATTGGGAACAATCAAGGTCACCGAACCGACCGTCATTTCCGAACTAACAATTGTTCTTTGCCTGAGAAGTTGAAACAGGTTTTTAATCCAAGACAACCGTGCAAGAAGCAGGTGTCGCCCAAAGAAGAAGATACGCGGGTACAAGAAACATTTTGGCAATAAGGAATTCACCCAAAAGGTAAGTTCCCGCAAAACCCCCTTTTATCTTCTATTAAAACAAGAAAACTCAAAAATAGATCGTGTAGTATTCTCGAGCTTTATCCCCAGCCAATCAGCATTAGGGTTTTAAACCCTAAACTGAATTTTCCTTTTAGTCAGCATTAGGGTTTTAAACCCTAAACTGAACTTTTTCCTTTCAGCCAGCATTAGAGTTTTAAACTCTAAACTAAGCTTTTCCATGCAATCAGCATTAGGGTTTTAAACCCTAAACTGAATTTTCCTTTTAGTCAGCATTAGGGTTTTAAACCCTAAACTGAACTTTTTTCTTTCAGCCAGCATTAGAGTTTTAAACTCTAAACTGAGCTTTTCCATGCAATCAGCATTAGGGTTTTAAACCCTAAACTGAATTTACCTTTTAGTCAGCATTAGGGTTTTAAACCCTAAACTGAACTTTTTCCTTTCAGCCAGCATTAGGGTTTTAAACCCTAAACTGAGCTTTTCCTTGCAATCAGCATTAGGGTTTTAAACCCTAAACTGAATTTTCCTTTTAGTCAGCATTAGGGTTTTAAACCCTAAACTGAACTTTTTCCTTTCAGCCAGCATTAGAGTTTTAAACTCTAAACTGAGCTTTTCCATGCAATCAGCATTAGGGTTTTAAACCCTAAACTGAATTTTCCTTTTAGTCAGCATTAGGGTTTTAAACCCTAAACTGAACTTTTTCCTTTCAGCCAGCATTAGAGTTTTAAACTCTAAACTGAGCTTTTCCATGCAATCAGCATTAGGGTTTTAAACCCTAAACTGAATTTTCCTTTTAGTCAGCATTAGGGTTTTAAACCCTAAACTGAACTTTTTCCTTTCAGCCAGCATTAGAGTTTTAAACTCTAAACTGAGCTTTTCCATGCAATCAGCATTAGGGTTTTAAACCCTAAACTGAATTTTCCTTTTAGTCAGCATTAGGGTTTTAAACCCTAAACTAAACTTTTTCCTTTCAGCCAGCATTAGAGTTTTAAACTCTAAACTGAGCTTTTCCATGCAATCAGCATTAGGGTTTTAAACCCTAAACTGAATTTTCCTTTTAGTCAGCATTAGGGTTTTAAACCCTAAACTGAACTTTTTCCTTTCAGCCAGCATTAGAGTTTTAAACTCTAAACTGAGCTTTTCCATGCAATCAGCATTAGGGTTTTAAACCCTAAACTGAACTTTTTCCTTTCAGCCAGCATTAGAGTTTTAAACTCTAAACTAAGCTTTCCCATGCAATCAGCATTAAGGTTTTAAACCCTAAACTGAATTTTCCCTGTAATCAGCATTAGGGTTTTAAACCCTAAACTGAATTTTCCTTTCAGCTAGCATTAGAGTTTTAAACTCTAAATTGAGCTTTTTCATGCAATCAGCATTAGGGTTTTAAACCCTAAACTGAATTTTCCTTTTAGTCAGCATTAGGGTTTTAAACCCTAAACTGAACTTTTTCCTTTCAGCCAGCATTAGAGTTTTAAACTCTAAACTAAGCTTTTTCATGCAATCAGCATTAGGGTTTTAAACCCTAAACTGAATTTTCCCTGTAGTCAGCATTAGGGTTTTAAACCCTAAACTGAACCTTTTCCTTTCAGCCAGCATTAGAGTTTTAAACTCTAAACTGAGCTTTTCCATGCAATCAGCATTAGGGTTTTAAACCCTAAACTGAATTTTCCTTTTAGTCAGCATTAGGGTTTTAAACCCTAAACTGAATTTTCCTTTTAGTCAGCATTAGGGTTTTAAAACCGTAAACTGAATTTTCCTTTGTTTGGCGTTAGGGTTTTTGACCCCAAACCGAACCTCTCCCCAGCTAGCCGGTGTTAGGGCTCCAGTCCTGAACTGAGCATGCATATCCTCTTTCATCAATTTTATGAACTTCCTGGTGAATAATTAACGAAATTTTTCCTAGTGAAACTGGGGCAGAAAATTTCGTTCGTTTGTTTGTTTTTTCCCGCAGGTCTAACCTCGAGCCACACGGATCGAAATGACCCGCGAGATGAGTCTCAACTCAAAATCAAAGAAGAAAAAGAGGTGTCCCAAGATTCGGAGTAAATGGAAGGCGGATTGACTCCAGCATTTAATTAAGGTCCTGAACCCCGCCAGTCACGCCTCACTCAGTATCCCAGAGATTAAACAGGTCCCCACAACTCGCAAGCATCAAGATTCAGATCGGAGTCTGCAAGCAGAATCAGCTAAGACCCAAGATCAAATCGTAAAAGAATCATAGATAGGAATCTTGTAACTAGCAGTTGACATACACATAAGTAGTTAGCTCAGTTTCCAATTTCCATTTGGTTGTAATAAGGCGGTCAGTAACGTAGCAGTGACAACAGCAGCAGCAGTAGCAGCAAGCATCGCAATCCCATGGTAGTCCCAGCTACCAAAACCTCCCGAACTACATTGACCTGATTCCTGTTTAGCCCAGGATATGTAGGAAATCTTTGAAGCAAGATTCGGTCAGATCTTTCAAAAAAAATGCTTCATACGGAGTGGTCTACAGGCCAAAAATCGCTCATACACGCTCACTTTGTCTTTGCACGAAAACCCTTCGTGTTTCCGAACAAAGAGGGGCAGCTGTGAGCACGTGATTTTTGTTTCGCACGACAATCTCTCCAAAAAGAAATAAAAAATAATAATTGGCCCTGTTGTACAATTTTGGATTTCTGTGCGGCACCTTGTTGATTTATTTGTGACTTCGGCCCATTGTTATTTATTTATTTACTTTTTAAAATAAAATTCAAAAAAGATATATATGTGTCCTGCATAATTCGAACCGTAATCCGGTCGTTAAATAGAAAATCATGAATAGGCATCTTCGTCCGTGATTTTATTTGGTTTGACTTTACCTGTTTTGAAATATTTTAGTGTGTGTGCAAATAATTGTATTGAGTGTGTATTTAATTTTAATTTGATTTTTTTGGCTTAGTTTTGTTTTTAAAATAAATAAGAAAAAAGGAAATAAATAAAATAAAATAAAAAAAAATAATAAAAAAGGACCCTGCCTTTCCGGACTTGGGCCAATTTATTAAAATTGGCCCAAACAAATAGCCCAAGACCCAGGCCTACCCGATCCAGGCCACCTGATGCCCAAGACGTCCAAACGACGTCGTTTGAGTCGTGCCTAATCTAGGCCGTTGATCTCAGATTGATCAACGGCCAAGATCACTTTCCTATACCCACGAACAGAACCCGACCCGTTTCCACCCGGACCAACCCAAACCCCCTTTAGTTGAAACGACGTCGTCCCTGGTTAGCCAAAGGATCCTGGCCCTTCATCTCATCTCATCCAACGGCCAGGATCCATTTGCTCACTAACTATATAAACTCCTAACGCTACCCTGCCCCCCCTATCCAAACCCCAGCCTTCATCGTCTTCACTATAATCCCCAAACCCTAGAGCCGCCCCTGCACACCTTCACCAGAAACCCGGCGGCCTGAACGCCGGTGACCTCCACTTGAACACCATAGAACCCCCTCACCACCCTGAACATAGACCTGTTAACCGTTTGGTTCGAATCACCCCCCAGGTCCTCGAATCTTCATTTGAAGATTCGAGTCAAAACTCGATCTAACCCAACCAACCCCAGTTTCATACCAGACACTCCCCGGACCCTCCTCGTGACCAAACCATACTTGGTTTGGTCCGAATCTAACCAGGGAAACACGAATCCCAGATCTAAGTTTTTGAACTCCAGTTCTCCCTGTGCATGTTCCGTGCTTTGTTCAAACCGAAGAGATTAAGGTCTAATGGACTTTAATCGAGGTGTTTCTCATCCGAGAAACACTTCGTTTAAAAGTCCATTCAACCTTAAAGAAGGTCTGTTCAAACACCAGTGGATTTTTCTGATTTTGCTCCTTAAAAAGATTTGAGGTGAGTCTTGTTTTCTTTTCTTTATTTTTGTTTTATTCCGTGTGATTTGTTTTTAAAAGTCTGTTCATATTTGTTTTGATTTTATCAATTTTGTTTGTCCACTATGCTTAAACCTCTGTGTTTGTCTGAATCCCTCCCCTCCTATTCTGATAAGGTATGTGTATTGTTTGTGTTCCAAATTTGTACTGACTAACTGACTCCTCGAAGTACAATTCTGTTTTAATCAGTATAAGTCGAGTCATGTGTCCCATACTTCTGAATGTCTGATTCTGGCTACGTTTGTGTATGTTAATACTAATATAGTCGAGTCGACATGTGTCGTCAATTAATTTCAACTGTCTGAGCATAGTAAATCGATTTGCTTCTGTTGAACATTTGTTGAATCAATTCAGAACCAATTTTGTTTACTTATAGCTGTTAATTTGGATCAATAATGTAAAAGGGATGTTTGTTTTAAATGCTGAATTGGAGGGCATGTGCACTCTTGCACAGCATTTGCACTGGTGCACCTCATATGCATTGGTGCACCTCATGTGCTTTGTGCACAGCCTGTGGCCTGCATAAAGGTCCTTGTTTAATTTTAAAATGGTCTGACAGCATATGCTGTCAACATATTCTACTGCCCCATACTTTGCTTTAGTTTAAGAAATATTAAACCTTTTAAATTTTAAGCCTGCCGAGGGAATGATGGGTTTAATACTTAATTAGCTAAAGTGGAACTGAAAATGGAAGACACATGGGAGGGGTATGGTGATAGTTTAAAACAGGCTGTTAAAAGGGGTAAGGAGGAGAGATAAAAGGAGGACATCTGACTGAAAGAAGGAGGAGAAAAAAAAAACTCATAGATAGACTGTGAGGAATTTTCTGGAAAAAAGAAAGCTGAAATACATACAAATACACACACACATAATAGAGGGAGGCACACTGTGAGGAATACTTAAGAAAGAAGATAGAGGGTGGATATAGAGAAAGCAGAAACTGTCTTCTTCTTCTTGCTAATTGTTCGATTCCCAGTTTGCTTAACCTGTTTCAAATAAGTGCTGATTTCCCCCCAAGTATCAGCTATGTTTCTGCTGTTTTGGTTCTTATTGGTTTGCCTTCTTTTGGAATTGGACCGTTTGAATCCTGAGCCCACTTCTCTGCTTGTTGCTATCACTTTTGCCCATTGGTTATAACTGCATCTCGTATTGGGGTTCTGTTTCTATTTGGTTACCTGCTGTTTGCTGCTGCTATTTGATTCCTGCTGCTGCTGACCTTCCCCTGTCATTCTCTTCTTCCTCTTTGCATTTCAGCATTCCAGGTACACATTTCAAATCCTATGTGGGTGTAAACTGTGACCGTTCGAAAGCATGAAATGAAAGGAATTCCAAGAATTTAAATGTCTGTCTGTAATGCTCGTGGTCTATTGCTCCTTTCGTATGAATTGATCAGTGTATAATTCAATAGTAAAAATGCCAGTTAGTTAATGCTTAAGCTGAGTTTTAGCCTCTTGTATCTTAGTTTGTAGTTGTTTGTTGATATGGGTTAAGTAATGGTGTGGTACGTAGGATGTACAAATATTTGACACAGTGACTGATCAGATTCTTGTTTTAGCTATAATGATAGGATACTTCCACCTTACACAATGATATTCCGATTTATTTTAGTTCCTTTCGTCAAAACCCGCTAGGCAGTATATAGGAGCGCGTTCGAACCCCCAATGATAATAATGCTCAGTGGGTTAATTCCCTTAACCTAGCCTAAATGAGTCTAGTTTGAATTCAATTCAAGAGATGTTTTGGATATGAGCCTAGCATTTGTCACGTAATTTCTTTATCAAAGTAGAACATTTCTCATAAAAGTAGGACGTCTTTTACTTTACAAATAACTAATCAGAAATTGATAAGATTTAGGCCCAAAGCATATACTTGAATTGATATGTATCTTCTTTCTTCTATTTTAGATTGAACATAGTTAAAAATGTAGCCACTTTAGGATATCCTTTTCTAAAATAGAGATGAGCCTCGCCAAATAAAAATGCAAAATTGCGGGGCCCTCAATAAATAACCATGATAATTATTTAGAATTCAGGATAGGCCATTTAATAAATTTAATGGCCTTCTAACAAAATAATAACGCGTTAGACTCCGTAGGCGCGTCTTAATTAAATCATATTCTTAAATTCGGGTGCACATTGATGTGACCCAAATCCGAATCTTAACGAAGTCCGAATGTGTCGACGATCACGGGTGCATTGATTGTGACGTGGTTCGACATGCATTTTCACGACGTTGCAATTCTATAAAAATAAATGATAATAATAAAAGCGGTTTAAACTTAATAAAAGCACATAGGTCACAACATGTATTTAAATCAGATATTTAGCCATTATAACAATTTAAGCGACCGTGCTAGAACCACGGGATTCGAGGGTGCCTAACACCTTCCCTCAGGTCAACAGAATTCCTTACTTAGAATTTCTGGTTCGCAGACTTCATTTGGAAAAGTCGAAAATTTCCTCGATTTGGGATTCAAGATAAACCGGTGACTTGGGACACCAAAAGCCAAACCTTTCCCAAGTGGCGACTCTGAATTAAATAAATAATCCCATTTCGAATATTGTCACTTAAATTGGAAAAACTCCACCCGCGCATCTAACCCTTCGGGGCCGGGCGCGCAAAAAGGAGGTGTGACAGCTCTGGCGACTCTGCTGGGGAATTTCTACCCAGAACCTCCGGTTCAGGGTTGTATTGTAGATTGAAGTTGCTTAAGTGTATTGGATCATTGTAGTATCATTAAGGGGCAAATTTTAGGTATATATGGCTAAAACCCCGTCCTTTAGAAATTGAGCTCCATCGATATTTGTGTAAATACGGTAAGATCAAAGTTGAATTGTTGTGTTGATTGTTGTTTCACATGAATTTGGGGTTGCGACCTTATATGCATGAAAGATGTGTCTCAATATGATAAATGTGCTATTCTTGATAACTTAAAAGGGTGCAAGGAATATGAATCATGTACTGAAATGCTTAGACCTTAAATTGAGATTGAAGCTACATATGTTGTGTCCTCTATGTGAAGTCTAATCTATGCTTACAATTTTATTTGCTCTTGTGTGCACATATTATCCTAAATTACATATCTAACATTGAAATTAGAAATGATGTGAAATGTGGAATAATTCCAAATATATGACATGATAGTTGTGGCCCCAAGTCCCTATGAAATGACATATGTGAAACAAAGATTGAATTGAGATGATTGATGGAAAAAGGAAAATGCATTGGTAAGGTGGCCTAGCTGATTAGGCCGAGATCGGATGCCATGCCACACACATGGTGGTATTGTGTTGATATTAAATCCTGGATAGAAAAGGAAAAATGAGATTGTGATTGAAGTGTATGTCTCAAGTGAGGCAACCTAGCCGATCGGGTCGAGATCGGACTCCACTCAAGCTAGCGGTGGTATTGTGAACAATGATGAACAATATGAAATGTTCCAAACTAAAGGCTATGGAAACAAAATGTGAAAATTGTATGATTCTTTTACCTTGATAATGTTGTGATCGTTTGATGCTTTTGAGTTATACTTCTGGCTGCACTATTACAGAGTGCACCATCTGGGTGTCTCATAAAGAGATCTATTAACATATTTGCAATATCCTTCGGAAATGTCAACTGACGCAAACAATTCATCCATCATATCTTCTTATACTACTTCTGTTAATCCCCATAGGGCATATCTTGAATGGTTGTGACCAATTGTATATACCTCTATTACTGCTGAATATAACTTAAAAAGCTATGTTCCCCTGCCTCAATTATAAACGCTATTAACCTTTATTAAATGGGTACCTCGTACCCTTTTTCACCTTGCTCCTTTTACTTGCAGAAACTTGTACTTATCTTCTTAATCTTTCACTGTCCTTTACCATAAAGATGGATAGGAATTCTTGCCTTAAGTTTTCTTATCAGGAAGCTTACACTTTTTAGTACACTTATGATTTGCTAAAGACCTCATATTTACTTATCGTAGGCATCATACAAAAATCCAATTCCTCCGACTCAGCTCTTCCACAACTATCTATCTTCCCAACCTTCTTTCCGGATGTAGGCATCATCTTATTACGAATAAAATAGAATTTCAGAACTTGAATTCTTATAAGTGAGCTCTAACACACGATCTAGAGTAAGAAGAAAGAGTGACAATCCTAAATGTCATGTATCCTCCTGCTTATATGTGTGGTGCACGACACACCCATAAACAAGACTCTACTAGACATGACTGGTAGACTTCCTAGGACAGAACTACTCTGATACCAAATTTGTCACGACCCAAACCGATAGGCCGCGACGGGCACCCGGTACCTTACTCAACCGAGTACCAACATAACATATCTTTCTTATTACATCATCATATACACGTGACATACGGGCTTAATAGGCCAACATGATCATTTATAAACTCAAAACATATGCCAACAAGGCCATACAATCTTTCACGTATGCGACATATGTCTACAAGCATCTAAGAGTACATAAATATCATAAAGGTCGGGACAGAGTCCCGCCATACCAAATAATACACGTCTAAATCATTCTAACCAAACACGCAACTTCGAAGCAAATGGAGTGCACCAACATCTTCTGCTGAGCTGATAGCCTACTTGGAGGGCTCTCAACCTGTCTATCTGGACCTGAGGGCGTGAAACACAGTGTCCCTAGGCAAAAGGTACGTTAATACGAAAAATGTACCGAGTATGTAAGGCACATTAATAAATACATAAGAGACATGAAAGAAATATAGAGTATATGACTCAACCTATAAGTCTGAATAACTTTGTAAATCATAAATTACTTTGAGCATCATGCATATGCGTATGAATGTCATGTCGTACAAGGTACATGTTTCATAACATCATCAGCCTCTGAGGGCATCCCATCATATCATATCGGCCACTGTAGGCAAAATCATCATCATACACCAGCTGATTGGGTGGTGGTGTGTATATAACGCCCATAACCTTTCTCATACCCCCCCCCACACACACACATATATATATATATATATACACACACATGCATATATATAACGACATCTGGTCATGGGTCAATGCACATGAATGCAATGCATGAAAAGTACGTTAATAAAATCTTTCGGAATTTTATAAGACCAATTTTCCTTTGAGCAATATCATAAAGTAAACGTCTTTTTTTCAACTTTCATATTTTTCTAAGACCCATGAACAGATGATAAAATATTATGATATATGTAAATTCAAGAACATAGATATCTCTAATACTTCTATGAGTAGAGTCATTTATAGAATTTGTGCATTTGCATGTTTCGTTCGTATCGTATGGATCATGCCAAAAGAAAAAAGGGATAGCCTTAACATACCTGTTTCATGAATTATTTGAACGAATCTGCTTCTACGAAATATGAACGAAATTACACTTTGATTTCCTTGAACTTGCTTTCTGCTTCTAAAGTTTGTGATCTAAAGAATGAATTTTAGCTAAAACTTGTTTCCAACATTTTTTGAAGTTTGGTTGAAGCTTCTTTTCTTGGCGTTACAGTATTTGATCCAAGAAAGATAATTTTCTTGCTTATTTTGAGGAATGGCTCGTTACTCCTTTTCCAAATGAACATGGAGATATGATTTCTATTTCTACTTAAAAGGACATTCTGCTCTTGTCCAAATGAATATGGAAAGCAAGACATTTCAAAGTCTTGCTTGCTTTAATAATTCAATTAAATCCTTGGTAGCCACCTATCATAAATCAATATGAGTCACTTTCTCAAATAGTGGCCTTCTGCCACGTTTTGTTGGGGGAAAGGGATTTAATCTTATCCACTTACTAATTAATCGGATAATATCCCATTACCCGGTAATTCACTAATTACCCGAAAAATTAAGAATTATTCCCAACTTAATTAAATACTGTTCTCTTTTAACATACCTTTTACACCTTACTATCATGGCCATGTAGTACCTGGTATGACACTAGTCCATAAATACCGGGTATTTTAGCTCGGGCCATATTTTATCCCAAAATGCCTAACTTTTGACAAAATTCTTTTTCTTAGACTTGTTTCCCCTTTCACCTTCATGAATTCACTAATCACTTGTGAAATAGCATAATCCTTATAATCCTCAAAAAATCTTTTCCTTGGACTGATGTCAATTACCTTATGAAAAATTCAACGTAAAATACTGCAGGGTGCAACATCGTCGTAACTTATTATTGCGAAGCGTAACATCACTGTAATGTAATACTACAGGGTGCAACACTATCATAACTTATTACTGCGAAGCGTAATATCACCAAAATGTAATACGGTCGGGTACAATACTGTCGTAACTTAATACTGCAGGACGTAACATCAATTGTAATATTTTATTGTAGAGGGTAACATAATCATAATAGATTACTGCAGAGCATAACATCGACGTAATACTGTGGGGCGTAACATTATTCCCCCTTTTGGAGCATTCGTCCTCGAATGTTGACTGATGCACTTATCATTTTTATAACTTATCTCTTCCGAATACTTTAGAACTTCCCTTGCCATCTAGGCGACTGTTCTGTGAATAATTCCCAAGTCTAGTGTATTCCCCCCTTTAGTCTTTTTGCTCATATCATGACTTGTAGTTGAAATCTTCCTAATCTTGCAACTTCTGTTGCCTCTTGTCATGCAACCTGTATGACCCTGTCTTTGTAAGTGCACTTATGCGGTTCATCTTTTCTTTTTCCTTTTATGTTTTAGTCAATCTCTAGGCCTTACTTTGTATATACAAGGCTTAATAGGATGCCTCTCTGCCCTCTATAGGTATACTGAAGTCCTTTGCTTGATACTTTGTAGAACTTGCGAATATAGCCATATCTTAATTCATAGATCTGTTTATCCATTCTATGACTTTACTGTATTTGCATGGTTTATACTATACCATAATTTTTAATTCAATCTATCTTTACTAAGGTATGCTTACCAAGCTCCCAGATACTTTTGTTGCCTATCCTTTAGGTATAAATCTCAGTCCTTCAATGCTCCTTCATTACCGTTCGTCTTAAGAATCATGGCCTAATCTCATGTCATACTTTATAACTTATATCTAACTATTGTTGATTCTCCTTAATGTTGATCTATAATCCTTTACTTGAAGAATTGAAACTTCTTACGTAATACATTACCGCTAGGGCTTACGTTGTATTGAGGAATATTTGAAGTGATTTCCATAATCATATTTCATAGTGTCTTAGTGTGATTCACCTTATGGGAGTATCTTGATTTTGTGCCGCCAGCGAAAGTTTTTTTTGTCTTTCTCTTCTTCTATTTTCTCTTTTTTTCAAATCATTATTCAAACGAAGGACCAAACGTCATCCTTTATTTGTCACAATTATACCCTCATTTTATTACCAGGTCAGAATTTCATTCCTTCTAACTGCTGTTAATCTTAGACTCCTTTGAGTTCATTTAGACTATACTGAACTTTCAATAACTTAGAGAAACCATTATCTCTCATGTTTCCATGGACATAATCCTGAGGACATATCCATTCTTGTCACCATTTCACTTGCCTTTCCTCATCCTTACTCATGTTTCCTTAAAACCTTGTTTCTCTGCCATACTTTAGCTTGCGACCTATACATTTCCATTTATACTACTCACAACTTTCCTTCAACTTGCTTGCACCATAGATTTCCTTATGTTATTCTTGAACGTCAAGCGAGACATCATATCGTCTCCAACTTTTCTCTACTCTCTTAATTAGATCTCTCAGTATTTAGAACCCATAGGCTGGAAAACATGCCGCCAATGATGCCGCTATCATTCCCGGTTATTGGATCCTCGTGGTTATAGACTTCTATCCGAAGTATGGACCATTCACAATCTTCTGCCTTTGAGTATCTCGTACATTGTTCACCTTTACTTTACTTACCTTAATATGTCGCATCGTATCTTGTATCTCTTTCCTGACCTCCCTTCCATCTAGGTGTAATTCGCATCCATAACTTGAAGCTCTACAATAATACTCGCACCTCTGGTACATACACAATCCGGTGGGAGCTTCGTATTGACTTCTTATAAGGATGATACTTCTTCTAAGTGGCTTCCTTGTAGAGCCATCATAGATTATGGTTGTTGTGTTATTTCTCTTGAACATATGATATTAAGAGTGATTTTGTCATGTTCTCCAGCGCAGCATCTATAATTTTTCTTGATCGAATAATTAGACTCCTGATTTACTTAGGTGATATAATTCGTTAGTTTCCTTTTCCTTCTGATCAGCCTCTATGTAGGATTAAGCTATCTTCCGATTTGTGGCTCATGGTATTTGTTATTACGTTAGCCTTTGATAGGCGTTATGGAATATCCATGATACAATCTTCTAACAATTGAATCCTTTGTCTATGCTCTGGGCTCAATTCTTTCTTTTAACTTATACCGGAGTCTTCTATAGCTGTATGATTATCAACAAATATGCTGCTTGGATAATGCTCCAAAATCTTGAGTGTATCCATAACGTACTAAATCTGGATCATTGATCAAATAATTCTTTTGTTCCATCTTAGCTTCTTTTCAACGTAAGCTATTACTTTTCCTGCTCTTTCTGCCCCCTCGTTGAATCCATACTTAGCTTATCTTAGTTCCTACACTTGCTAGAGTTTTCATACAACTCATATGATCTCGAATATTACTTTTAATTCTTACTTCCCGTTCATTAGCCACGGTAGGTGCCACTTTTCTTTAGCACTAGTCTATAAATATCGGGTATTTTAGCTTGGGTCATATTTTATCCCAAAATACCAAACTTTTGACAAAATTCATTTTCTTAGACTTGCTCCCCCTTTCACCTTCATGAATTTACTAATCACTTGTGAAATAGCATAATCCTTATAATCCCCAAATAATCTTTTCATTGGACTGATGTCAATTACCTTATGAAAAATTCAACGTAAAATACTGCAGGCTGCAACATCGTCGTAACTTATTACTGCAAAGCGTAACATTACCGTAATGTAATACTATAGGGTACAACATTGTCGTAACTTATTACTGTGAGGCATAATATTACTGTAATGTAATATTGTCGGGAACAACACTGTCGTAACTTAATACTGTAGGACGTAACATCAATCGTAATATTTTACTGCAGAGGGTAACATCATCGTAATATATTACTGTAGAGCATAACATCGATGTAATACTACGGGGCGTAACAGGTGTTGACATTGTTGGCTATCATATGTGAAGAGTGTGCATTTTGGAAAGGACCTAGAAGTTTCGTTTGCGGGTGCATGGTTGGTAGTGTCACACCTCCATTTTTCGCGCCCGATAGGGTGCAAGGGAGTTTTTTCCAATTAAAGGACAACCGAAACGGGATTGGTTTAATTATTTCAGAGTCGCCACTTGGGAGATTTAGGGTGTCCCAAGTCACCAATTTTAATCCCGAGTCGAGGAAAATAATGACTCTATATTACGGTCTGCGTACCAGAAATCCGGATAAGGAATTCTGTTAACCCGGGAGAAGGTGTTAGGCATTCCCGAGTTCCGTGGTTCTAGCACGGTCGCTCAACTGTTATATTTGGCTTATTTATCTGATTTTTAACACAATATGAACTTATGTGCAAATTTTAACTTTTAGCCGCTTTGTTATTATTGTTTTTACAAGAATGTGAACATCGCTTAAAACACGTCTTTGGACTGCGTCACATGAAATGTGCCCACAATCCGGAACGCATTTTATTTGGTGTTTTGAGATTTGGCTTTGGGTCGCATGAAATGCACACCCGAACTTAAGCAAGTAAATTATTAAACACGCGCCTAAAGAGACTATCGCGTTATTATTTTGCGGAGGCCGTGAAATTCGCTAAACGACCCTCCTGAATTCTAAGTAATCTTAAACAAGTATTTACTGAGGGCCCCGCAATTTGTATTTTTATTCGGTGAGGCTCATCTCATCCTTATTTTTTAAAGGAATTTGCAACGTCATGGAAATGCATCTCGGGCCACGTCACAATCAATGCGCCCGTGACTAGAAACACATTTCGATTCCGTTGAGATTTGGATTTAGGTCACATCAATGTGCACCCGAGTTTACGAAGGTAAGATTTATTAAGGCGCGTCCTAAAGAGTCTAGCGTATTGTTATTTTAGGAAGGTTGTGAGATTTGCTAAACAACCCGTCCTGGAAACTAAATGCTTCACTAATATACAATTAACAAGGGCCCCGCATCTGCGTTTTGTTTATTTTTATCGAGGCTCATCTCGTTGTTATTTTTAAAGGATATCCTATAGCAACTACGTTTCTCGTCGTGTTTGTCTCTATCAATTGAAAGCAGTAAATAGCCTTGGTTGATTATAAAACCGGATTTAAAGTGCTATCTACAGAATAATAAAACGTGACTGCACTTATGGACAACTAGTCGCAAATTATGGGCCCAAACCTAGCTCATGCGAGATGGCCAGACTTGGGCCCTGTTTTTCCGATACAGGCCTAGCTGATTTTTCGATTTGGGCTCGGCCTTCCTGAGGTTGAGGCCTAGAACTGATTCTTTGTTCTTTATCAATTTATATGTGACAAACTAGCAAAAGGGGAAAGAACTTTAACTCATGTGGATAGTTTTCCTATTTTTGGCCTACATTATAGAATATACTACACCATCAGACTAAATCTAAAATACAACTCATTACACTGGGAATGTTTTTCACCTAACAGCATACATACATGACTATCATTCATTAACCTACATTGATATACTGAGCATGTAGGCTACTTCTATTATACAAACGAAAATGTAACTATTTTATGACATTTAATGTAACAGTTCATGTATACATAAAAAACAATCTGCAGGTCCTCTCTTTTGCATTCATGCTCAAACTCTCAGTTACATTGGTGGTATCAATTGTGTACCTGGTAAGGAAAGGAAAGGAAGAAGGAGAGTGATCAGTTGAGTAGTGTGCAGTAATCACAACAACAACAGGTACACAGCAACAGCACAACAACAAACCAACAACCAAATGTTTTCCACAATCCACGAGCAACCAACAATAATTCCCAGAACAAAAGAAACCAGCAATGGTCGAGTGCCAAACCAGTAATTCCAGACGAAGAGTAATGAAACCCCAGAATTAAAAGAGTAATCAATGCAGCAAATAACAACAGTTCAGCAACCACAAACAGCTCAGTCAATGCAGATGACAGAACTTGGCCAAGGCAGCTTGACCAATATGAATTCTTATTTAACTTTCAGATGGTGTTTGGTTATAATCTATTTGGAAACTAACTTATGTTTTTCAGCTTTCTTTAAACTCAGTAAACCTTTCTTCAGACTAAAAGTTTCAGCTTTAAGACTAAAAATTCCAGCCTTTTCTTTTCTCCTTTTCTGAAGACTAAAAGTCCAGCCCCTTTTAAGTTCTCAAATGGCCTATTTATAGGCCAAATGAACCAATGCAGCTGAGCTGCCTCCCCTGCCAATTGGCAGAATACTCATACCCTTTAAGCCCATGCCTAAGCATCTTTGGTGCCAGCCCCTTTGTTTCCCACGCCTGGTCTTTTGTTTAATCAAGAGTTATGGGCATCATTTTATTATTCATTTCAAGCCCCATACTCTTATGTCTTGCTCCCCATTGGTATTAGTTTAATCCTAAATCAGTACCCTACTTGTCAGCTCATTTGAACTAATCTTTCTGCCCTTTTTAATACCCCAGAATACCCCTGCTTAACCTTGGTTATTACTGCCCTGCCTATTGCAGCCTCAGGGCATTTTTGAACTGACGAAAGTTCAGATTTAAGACTGCCTGGACTGAACCTTTTTAGTCATTTTTATAATGCAAACCAACCATTTTAAACAATGCTGGGGCATTCAGTTAGTGGCAACGTTCAATTAGTCATGCGACCTTATTGGCTCGTTCGATTCATTAGTTATAAAAACTAATCAACGACATTTATCGAGTCGACTATACTAATTATAGCAGGTAATAATCAGTCGCTCACATAAACAATACGTTCGGGGACCTGAAGGGCATCAGACAATTTTGTGTTCAATTACTGGGAACATATATAAGTTTATTCATGCGACGACTATACTAATCGGACATGCTTATCATAGGATACATTTAAATCATACACAGAACACAATCGACCAAATAAAAGGTCTTTACAGAGAAGAAAGAAATTAAGAAACTATCAGGAAATAACAAGCAATTACCACAAATCATGCTAATGACTTAATTAGAACCAAACAAAGAGAAAAGGAAACTTACCGAAAAAGTTTGAAATCAAAACGGACCCAAATCTGACTCGACTTCGAACTCTTGAGGCCGAACAAACTTTAATCAGGGTGTTCTCACATGAGAACACCTTGATTAAGGTCTATTAGACCTCAAACCCTTGTCAAGACCGGCCGGATTCCAAGGCTATTAGTGTTCTAGGTTTTGGATCCCCAGATCTGATTTTTAGGGAGTTGTGGGTAGATTCGGACCAAACCAAGCTTGGTTTGGTCACGAGGAAGGTCAGGGGAGTGGTTGATACAAAGATGGTGAGGTTTGGTGTAGGTCCGGGTTCGACTCAAATCTTCAAATGAAGATTCGAGACGAACGAAAGTGATTCGAGGCAAATGGATAGTAGATCCATGTTCAGGAAAGTGAGGGGGTCTTAGGGTGTTCAAGAGGTGGTCACCGGCGTTCGTGCCGCCGGCTTTAATGGCGAAGGAGACTAGGGCGGCTGCTAGGGTTCGGGGGGTTTCAGGTTTGAGTTTGGGGACGATGAAGGGTGGGGTTGGTATAGGGGGTGCGGGGTAAGGGCTGAGTTTATATATGGGGAGGTTGATCGGATCTGAGCCGTTAGATCATATGATCCCAACGGCTTGGATCTGAGGGTGGGAAATGAGACGGGGTCGTTTGGTAGTTAAACGGGGTCGTTTGGTTTAAGTGAGGGGTTGGGTCGGATTGGTTATTGGGTCGGGTTTGAACACGGGTTGCTGAAAATGATCCTGGACCGTTGGATTGGATTGATTGGAACGGCTGAGATGGATTGGCCTGAAACGGTGTCGTTTCAGGAGGTGTCTGGGCAACCGGATTTGGACTGGGCCTGAGTGCTGGTTGGGCCAGTTATTTTGTTTAATTTTTTGGCCCAAACCGATTTCCTTCACTTTTGTTTTCTAATTTCATTTTTTTTTTCTTTTAAAACAAAAAATAAAAATAAAAATAATAAATAACGAAATTAAAACTAAACAACAATGCAACATCTTAACACAATTACCACAAAAATTATTTAAGTAAGTTAAAAACCTAGAACAAACGATGCACACATATATATCTATTTTTGAATTTTCTTTTACTGACCGAATTATGGTTTAATCATCCTGACATACATATTTTGTTTGTTAATGATTAAATGCAAAAATGGACAGATCCACAAATGACTAACAACACATGTCACGAAAACTCAAACATTTGTATAGCGAAACCATTTGTTACTATTTTTATTTTCTTTTGGAGCGATTGCTCGTAAAGCAAAAATCACGTGCTTACAGCTGCCCCTCTTTGCACGAAGACACGAACGGTTTTCGCGCAAAGATAAGCGAGCGATTTTTGCCCGTCCGAATACTCAGTGTGAAGCATTTTTTTGAAAAAGATTTGACCGAACCTTTGCTTCAGAGGTTTCCTACATATCCTGGGCTGACAGGAATCAGGTCAATGTAGTTCGGGAAATTTTGGTAGCTGGGACTACCGTGTGACTGTATTGCTTGCTGTTGTTGTGCGCTGTCGCATGCTGCTGTAGGACGCTACTGCTCAACCGATCCCCCTGTTACATTGCTCTAAAAGGAAAAACAAGAAGTTAAGCTAGAGTATGAGATCTCATCCATCTCCAACTTGTTCTTGTTGTCTTGCTTTCTTGTCGGCCAACGCTTTCTTCTGACGCCTTTATTTTGTGAACTTGGAGATGATGCCGACCCTTCACCTTTTCTGAATGTCAGTTCTCATCACTTTGCTTGATTTGCTGGGAACATGGCTTTCTTCCTTAAATCTTTCAATGGTTTCTTCAGCGGTATGGCTTTTCCTCAGAATTGTTATGTTGGGCATGCCATAGCGTTCCAAAACTGCTTCTTTTGAGACGCATCCCCTTTTCCTTTTGAATTGCGCGCTTGCTTTTGCAGCCTTCTGCTTCTTAGTGCTGGGGATTTTATTGTTTCCTGCTTGGGGATCTCTGTTGTAACCTTCCGTCTTCAGGTGGGGCTACTGATTCCAAACTCTAGAGCTAAAATGTATTCCCGCATTATACTGGTGGGCGACCTAGAACTTAAAATGCATTCCCGCATTATACTGGTGGGCGACCTAGAACTTAAAATGTATTCCCGCATTATACTGGTGGGCGACCTAGAACTTAAAAGTATTCCCGCATTATACTGGTGGGCAACCTAGAACTTAAAAAGTATTCCCGCATTATACTGGTGGGCGACCTAGAACTTAAAATGTATTCCCGCATTATACTGGTGGGCCACCTAGAACTTAAAAGTATTCCCGCATTATACTGGTGGGCGACCTAGAAATTAAAAAGTATTCCCGCATTATACTGGTGGGCGACCTAGAACTTAAAAAGTATTCCCACATTATACTGGTGGGCAACCTAGAACTTAAAATGTATTCCCGCATTATACTGGTGGGCGACCTAGAACTTAAAAGTATTCCCGCATTATACTGGTGGGCGACCTAGAACTTAAAATGTATTACCGCATTATACTGGTGGCGACCTAGAACTTAAAATGTATTCTTGCATTATACTGGTGGGCGACCTAGAACTTAAAAGTATTCCCGCATTATACTGGTGGGCGACCTAGAACTTAAAAGTATTCCCGTATTATACTGGTGGGCGACCTAGAACTTAAAATGTATTCCCGCATTATACTGGTGGGCGACCTAGAACTTAAAAGTATTCCCGCATTATACTGGTGGGCGACCTAGAACTTAAAAAGTATTCCCGCATTATACTGGTGGGCGACCTAGAACTTAAAATGTATTCCCGCATTATACTGGTGGGCGACCTAGAACTTAAAATGTATTCCCGCATTATACTGGTGGGCGACCTAGAACTTAAAATGTATTCCCGCATTATACTGGTGGGCGACCTAGAACTTAAAAGTATTCCCGCATTATACTGGTGGGCGACCTAGAACTTAAAAAGTATTCCCGCATTATACTGGTGGGCGACCTAGAACTTAAAATGTATTCCCGCATTATACTGGTGGGCGACCTAGAACTTAAAATGTATTCCCGCATTATACTGGTGGGCGACCTAGAACTTAAAATGTATTCCCGCATTATACTGGTGGGCGACCTAGAACTTAAAAGTATTCCCGCATTATACTGGTGGGCGACCTAGAACTTAAAAAGTATTCCCGCATTATACTGGTGGGCGACCTAGAACTTAAAATGTATTCCCGCATTATACTGGTGGGCGACCTAGAACTTAAAAAGTATTCCCGCATTATACTGGTGGGCGACCTAGAACTTAAAATGTATTCCCGCATTATACTGGTGGACGACCTAGAACTTAAAAAGTATTCCCGCATTATACTGGTGGGCGACCTAGAACTTAAAATGTATTCCCGCATTATACTGGTGGGCGACCTAGAACTTAAAAAGTATTCCCGCATTATACTGGTGGGCGACCTAGAACTTAAAATGTATTCCCGCATTATACTGGTGGGCGACCTAGAACTTAAAAAGTATTCCCGCATTATACTGGTGGGCGACCTAGAACTTAAAATGTATTCCCGCATTATACTGGTGGGCGACCTAGAACTTAAAATGTATTCCCGCATTATACTGGTGGGCGACCTAGAACTTAAAAGTATTCCCGCATTATACTGGTGGGCGACCTAGAACTTAAAAAGTATTCCCGCATTATACTGGTGGGCGACCTAGAACTTAAAATGTATTCCCGCATTATACTGGTGGGCGACCTAGAACTTAAAAGTATTCCCGCATTATACTGGTGGGCGACCTAGAACTTAAATGTATTCCCGCATTATACTGGTGGGCGACCTAGAACTTAAAAAGTATTCCCGCATTATACTGGTGGGCGACCTAGAACTTAAAAAGTATTCCCGCATTATACTGGTGGGCGACCTAGAACTTAAAATGTATTCCCGCATTATACTGGTGGGCGACCTAGAACTTAAAAGTATTCCCGCATTATACTGGTGGGCGACCTAGAACTTAAAAAGTATTCCCGCATTATACTGGTGGGCGACCTAGAACTTAAAATGTATTCCCGCATTATACTGGTGGGCGACCTAGAACTTAAAAGTATTAAAATTGCTTCCCCGTTCTTCCGAGAAAATTCCCGACAATCGGCAGAAAATTTTCTGCCCCGGTTTTTGGTGGTTTCCCTGGCGTTGCGTCTTGCTTCCATTATCAATCCTTTGTTCTCCTGCAGCAAACAAAAGGATTTAGTCAGTTTTAATCGTGGTGGTAGAGGGTGCCTCTCCGTCGAACGATTTTTCTCTCTTCCCCTTTTTCTTGCTCCATGTCCCCATAATTGATTAATGGGCAGAGTTGCCTACTGGGGGTCTCTAGCCTGCTGGGGGATTGGCTTTCAATTAATCCCTTTTCTGCTTTCTCTTTAAACACATGATGTGGGAGTCTGCTTCTAACTCCCGAAACCACTCCCTTTTGGAGCTTACTTCTTTCAAAATTTCCGGGCACAATCACTGCATTGCCTGGGACCGACCCTTAAGACTGTTTGTATTATCCTGCATTGGGATGAATTCCCCTTCGGTGTCTGTTAGTAAGCTTTGAAAAATCCTTTCAAGACACATTTTAGGAAAAGAAATAAAGATATGGAAAAGAGAAAAACTTTCTGAACCAATATTATGTGGGAGGAGACAATCCAAAGAACTTATCTGGAGGACACAACTGGTCCCCGTGATCATGGCGTGCACCATAGATTCTGACCTAGTCTATTTGTATCAATTGATCTGCTCGATGGTTTGACTTGCTGGGGATGATAAAGGAGTGTTCATTTCGTTTCGAATGTGGTAGCCTTGCTGATCTGTCTTGTCGCCTCATAGTGCCCTTCGAGGGGTTTTCACTAATGAGACTCTCTCTTTTCTCTCATCTCCCGGCGCCTTATGGTGCCTGTGAAGGTTTTCACCAATAAGACTCTCTCATTTCATATCCCTCATCTTACATCGCCTCTCGGTGCCTGTGAAGGTTTTCACCGATAAGACTCTCTCATTTTATTTCTTTCGAGGATCCGGGGTGTTGTAGATACGACCCTCTCTTCCGGAGATTCTTTTGACTATCAACTCATTCCCAGTCTTACGATCCTCTTCTTTGCTGGGGATCAGTGTATTATTCTCGGCCTTATTTGCCGGATTTGGCATCTCTCGAACATTGATCGGGAGGTCTTTTGGATGTTGATGTTGGTTTTGGTGTGGGATTGAAGAAAGGCTACAAAAATGAAAACAATTTGAAGGGTGATGTGCTACAACTTTTGGAATCAAACCCTTGTTGGAACTTAAAACATAACCTCTGCCCCAGTTTTCTTGCTTGGGGAATTTATTTTTTATGCTTATGTTGAGCTATGTGCGTTACGCACATTGTGCCTATTATGCACACTATGTACATTATGCATCCTATATTTGCTATGATGCATACTATGACCGAGCCGTGAGGCGCCTACGTATCCTCTTTGAGGAATCAGGTCAAACGTAGTTCCCACGGTTTTGTATTTCTTTATGATTTCATCTTCTTCTTTTTTTTTCTTTTTCTTTTTTTTTTCTTTCTCTTTTCCTTTTCTCTTTTTCCATGTCTTTTCCATTAGTGATTCCAAAAGAGGGGTATGAAAGAATAACTTAAGGCTCAAAAGGGGGTAGCAAGGGTTAAACAGTGTTTGGGTGGAAGAAAGAATTGCCTCCGTCATTTCATTATCCAACAAATGACAAATACAAACAAATAGACCAAAAATTGCCATAATTAAAGAAGTTACGCATAATATCTCTTGACTGCATCCGAATTGATAGCCATGTCGACGCATCTACCTTAGACATCTGTCAAACACAAAGCACCGTTGGACAATACTCTGGTCACGATATAAGGCCCTTGCCAATTTGGGGCGAATTTGCCTTTTGCCTCGACCTGATGTGGGAGGATCTTCTTTAATACCAACTGCCCTACTTCAAACTTCCTGGGGCGCACCTTCTTATTATACGCTCTTGCCATTCTCTTCTGGTACAGCTGACCATGGCATACTGCTGCCAATCTTTTCTCATCTATCAGGCTCAACTGTTCCAATCGAGCTTTTACCCATTCATCATCATCAATCCCGGCTTCAACGACAATTCGGAGGGACGGAATTTCGACTTCCGCTGGTATTACGGCCTCAGTTCCGTACACCAACAAATAAGGAGTTGTGCCTATGGAAGTTCGGACCGTAGTGCGGTAACCCAACAAAGCAAAGGGTAATCTCTCGTGCCATTGTCTGGACCCTTCCACCATTTTTCGCAGTATCTTCTTGATATTCTTATTGGCTGCTTCGACTGCTCCATTCGCCTTGGGACAATATGGGGTGGAGTTGCGGTGTGTAATCTTGAATTGTTGGCATACCTCTTTCATCAGGCTGCTATTAAGATTCGCACCGTTATCCGTGATGATCACTTTTGGGATCCCAAATCTGCAGATGATATGGGAGTGAACAAAGTCCACCACTGCCTCCTTGGTTACCGATTTGAAGGTTTTAGCCTCAACCCATTTGGTGAAGTAATCAATGGTCACTAGGATGAACCTATGACCGTTGGATGTTGCCGGCTCGATGGGCCCAATGACATCCATGCCCCATGCTGCAAACGGCCAAGGTGCTGACATTGTATGTAACTCTGTTGGCGGAGAATGAATCAAATCCCCATGTATCTGACATTGATGGCATTTCCTCACAAAAGTGATGCAATCATGTTCCATGGTGAGCCAATAACACCCTGTTCGAAGGATTTTTCTTGCCAATACATATCCGCTCATGTGTGGCCCACAAACTCCAGCATGTACCTCTGCCATAACCGTCGTTGCTTGACTGGCATCTATGCATCTCAACAATCCCAAATCCGGGGTTCTTTTGTATAATACTCCTCCACTGAGGAAGAAACCATTCGACAAACGTCGAAGGGCTCTTTTTTGGTCTCCAGAGGCATGTTCTAGATATATCCCCATTCTGAGGTATTCCTTGATATCATGAAACCAGGGTTCGCCATCTGCTTCTTCTTCTATGGCATTGCAGTAGGCGTGCTGATCACGGACCTGGATGTGTAGAGGATCCACATACATTTTGTCAGGGTGGTGCAGCATTGATGCTAAGGTGGCCAAGGCATCCGCAACCTCATTGTGAACTCTCGGGATGTGTTTGAACTTCACCGATCGAAATTGCTTGCTCAGATCATGCAAGCATTGTCGGCATGGTATGAGCTTTAGATCTCGTGTTTCCCATTCACCCTGAATTTGATGTACCAAGAGGTCCGAGTCTCCCAAGACCAAGATGTCTTGGACATCCATGTCAGCAGCCAAGCGCAGACCCAGAATGCAAGCCTCATACTCGGCCATATTGTTGGTGCAATAGAAGCGTAGTTGAGCTGTAACAGGATAATGCCGTCCTGTTTCAGAAATGAGTATTGCTCCTATTCCAACCCCTTTTGCGTTTGCAGCTCCATCGAAGAAAAGCTTCCAACCCGGTTCCTCAGGTAATTCCACCTCATTTGTATGCATTACCTCTTCGTCAGGAAAATACGTTCTTAAGGGCTCGTATTTTTCATCAACGGGATTCTCTGCCAAATGGTCTGCCAGCGCCTGGGCTTTCATGGCCGTCCTCGTCACGTAGATGATATCAAACTCTGTGAGCAGAATTTGCCATTTTGCCAACCTTCCCGTGGGCATAGGTTTCTGAAAGATATACTTCAATGGGTCCAAGCGGGATATGAGATAAGTAGTATATGAAGACAGGTAGTGCTTCAACTTCTGAGCTACCCAAGTTAGGGCGCAGCACGTTTTCTCGAGTTGAGTGTACTTGACCTCATGCACTGTGAATTTCTTGCTAAGATAGTAGATGGCTTGCTCCTTCCTCCCTGAGTCGTCATGTTGCCCCAGTACACAACCAAATGAATTTTCCAAGACCGTCAGGTAAAGGATTAGGGGTTTCCCGGGCTTAGGTGGGACCAATACGGGTGGATTAGACAGATACCCTTTGATTTGGTCGAAAGCTTCCTGACACTCTGCTGTCCAACCTACCGCATTATCCTTTCTCAGCAACCGAAATATGGGCTCACAAGTTGTTGTGAGTTGAGCAATGAACCTGCTGATGTAATTGAGTCTACCCAGCAAACTCATTACCTCTGTTTTGTTCCTTGGCGGTGGCAAATCTCGGATGGATTCAATTTTGGATGGGTCTAACTCAATCCCCCGTCGACTGACGATGAATCCTAGCAACTTTCCTGATGGAACCCCGAATGCACATTTGGCCGGGTTAAGCTTGATATCATACCTGCGGAGTCTTTGGAAAAATCTCCTCAGGTCTGCCACATGGTCCTCCTGACGCCAAGATTTGATGATCACATCATCGACGTACACCTCGATTTCCTTGTGTATCATGTCATGAAACACAGCAGTCATTGCTCGCATGTACGTTGCCCCAGCGTTCTTTAACCCGAACGGCATTACCCGATAGCTGTAGGTTCCCCATGGCGTAATAAACGCTGTCTTCTCAGCATCCTCCTCGTCCATTAGGATCTGATGATAACCTGCATAGCAATCCACAAAGGATCCAATCTCGCGCCCTGCGCAATTGTCGATTAAGATATGAATGTTGGGTAGCGGAAAATTGTCCTTGGGACTTGCTTTGTTGAGGTTGCGGTAATCAACGCACACCCTGATTTTTCCATCCTTCTTTGGGACTGGTACCACATTGGCCAACCACTCGGGATACCGAGTGACCCGAATGACCTTCGATTGCAACTGCTTGATCACTTCTTCTTTGATTTTTACACTCATTTCTGTTTTAAATTTCCTTGGTTTTTGCTTGACCGGAGGGTATGCCGGGTCAGTGGGTAGTTTGTGAACCACTAAATTGGTGCTCAATCCAGGCATATCATCATATGACCATGCAAAAATATCTTTGAATTCCCTGAGAGTTTCGATCAATTCTGCTTTGACATTCGGCTCAATGTGGATGCTAATTTTGGTCTCTTGGATGTTATCAGCGTCTCCTAGGTTCACAGCCTCAGTGTCATTTAGGTTAGGCTTGGGTTTCTCTTCAAATTGGCACAGTTCTCGGTTTATTTCTTCGAAGGCTTCCCCTTCGTCACATTCGGATTCATTATCACAAACGACCTCTTGCATCATTGAGTCAGATTCAGATCGATTTATTAGACTAGGTCGAAGATCCGCTGTGCATGCCATGTCATTAGGACTAGAAAAAAGAGAACTGTTCAGAAAGAAAAAGACAAAAATTAAAATGAGACAAAAGAACAGAACTTTATTAAATTTGCGGGATAAAAAGGGTTCACACTTTTACAAAACGAAAGTAAAATTTGGATTACACCCTTGAATAATCCGATCAAACAAACAAACAAACAAAACATTAATCAAAGCCTACTACCAAGACTCCCCTCGGACAGGAAGAGGAGTAACCGTCCAATTGTTGGTCTTGGCCTCAGGCCCCACAAATTGTATCTCTGCTCTGCTGGAACCTTCTCCAGTTTCCACCATACTGACATCTGCGAATAGCCTCTCAAAACTCTGATTCAGGTCTTCATTTATACCGATCAAAGGTCCTCGAATCTTTGGGATCGCTGACCCCTTGGCACTTGTTTTAACAAAAGACCTTGAGAGGCGTGGCACTGGTTCAGGCAGAAACCAGACCCTCTTCTTCATTCTTCGCGCCTCCTTCCTGTCTGTTGCGGTTGGTTTGAACCCCAACCCGAAGGTTTCCAGATTCTTAGGAAGGGAAACAGGTTGGACTATCCCTTGATGTTCAACTCCCAGGCCTTTTCCCGGCACAAATCCATTACCCAGCATTTCTGATATCATCATGACTGTTGCGGCAGCTACCCTAGGGTGCGGGATGATTTCTCCTTCAGAAATTTTGTTGGCCGACCCTGTATCGAGAATCTGGTAGACCCAGGGACCCTTGTCATCAGTGGTCTCTATGAAAGGCACAATGGTTCCGCTCATGGTGCATGTTGTATCCTCGCCGTGCAACACGACCTCTTGTCTTTCCCACTCGAACTTCACTGTCTGATGTAGGGTGGAAGGCACCGCTTTATCTGCATGAATCCAGGGTCGTCCTAACAGCAAGTTGTAAGATACCGCGGCGTCCAATACCTGGAATTCCATGGTAAACAGGACCGGACCAATGGTCAGTTCAAGTACAACATCCCCCACAGTGGCTGTTCCTTTTCCGTCAAACCCCCGGACACAGATGCTATTCTCCCGGATTCTTCCACAGTCAATCTTTAACTGGTCCAGGGTGGATAATGGACAAATATTGGCGCTTGAGCCGTTATCCACCAATACTCGGGTTACCATCGAGTCTTCACATTTGACAGCTAGGTATAGAGCTTTATTGTGCTCCGTTCCTTCCACCGGCAGGTCATCATCAGAGAATGTCACTCTGTTCACCTCGAAATCTTGCTGGCAATGGTTTCCAGGTGGTTTACAGAAATCTCACTGGGTACATGGGCCTCGTTCAATATCTTTAACAGGGCCCGACGATGTTCCTCGGAATGGAGGAATAATGACAATAGTGAGATCTGGGCAGGTGTTTTTCTCAGCTGCTCAACCACAGAATAGTCTTGTACTTTCATCTTCCTCAAGAAGTCTTCAGCCTCTTCTTCTGACATTGGCTTCTTGGTTGCCACTGGGTTGGTTTTTCTTAACTCCACCGGAGCAAAACATCGACCTGATCGAGTCAGCCCTTGCGCTTCACAACTGACTTCTTCCACCTGTTTTCCTTGGTACGTCACCACTGCCTTTTCATATTTCCAGGGCACAGCCCTGCTGTCAATCATCGGCAGTTGGACCACCGGCTTTATGGTCACCCGTTCTCTACATACCCCTTTCAACATGACTGCCGGTGTGGGCAGGATCCCTGGTATTACCAACTTGCTTGGCTCGGGTTTGCTTGCTATGACGGATGGGCTTTTCCCCCATATCACTACCGGCTTGACGCCTTCTCCCTGCGACTGTACACTCGTTCCTCCACTGGCTAAGACTTCTTTTGGGGCGGCTTGGATCATCATCACTGTTTGTGAGGGTTTTCTTAATTCTCCTCCCTCACACACCAACTCAATCATGTGAGTTTCGTGGTGCGCTGACAGTGGGTTTTGGTTGATGTTAGGAGCCTCCGGTGTCTGGACCTCGATCTTATTGGTGTCAATAAGATCCTGTATGGCATGCCTTAACTTCCAGCACTTCTCGGTATCGTGCCCGAGCATCCCTGAACAGTATTCACAACTGATTGAACGATCCAAATTCTGAGGCGGGGGATTTGGTTCCCGAGTATGGACAGGACTAACCAAACCCAATTGCCGCAGCTTGTGGAACACAGCGGTGTAGGTTTCTCCCAGTTCGGTGAAGGTTCTTTGCTTCCGCAACCTGTCATTCCTAGCATCTGGATTTCCCCGGAAACCTGCCCCTGAAGGGTTTCTATATGCCCTTGGTGGAGGGTAGGTGTTTTGTGGTGGTGCATATATGTTCTGGGGAGCCGGTGCGCGCCATTGTGGGCGAACCGGAGGCTGAGTGTATACCTGGGCTTGGTGTACGGAACAATGTGGTTCTCGAGGTGGATAGAAATTTTGTGGTGGGTTGTATGGGTAGTTTGACCTGTGAGGCCTGGGTTGGTTGTAATGCGGCCTGCCAGCCCGGGACCAATTGCCTGCCTCGATCATGGCAACCTCTTCTTTCTTTCTTCCCAATGCACCTCCCGTGCCGCTTTGAATAGCCTGGGTTGTGGCCTTAAGTGCTGAATAGTTCAAAATCTTGTCCGACCTCAAACCTTCTTCTATCATGACCCCTATTTTGACCACCTCGTTGAAAGATTTTCCAACCGTTGTCACCAAGTGACCAAAGTAGGTTGGATCCAATGTCTGCAAAAAATAGTCCACCATCTCTCCCTCTCTCATGGGAGGATCGACTCTAGCTGCTTGTTCTCTCCAGCGGAACCCGAACTCGCGAAAACTTTCCCCGGGTTTCTTCCCAGTTCTCAATAACGTGAGACGGTCAGGGACTATCTCCAGATTGTATTGGAAATGACCTGCAAAAGCCTGCGCCAGGTCATCCCACGTGTACCACCTGCTGAAATCCTGCCTGGTATACCATTCCAGTGCAGATCCGCTCAGGCTTTGGCCGAAATAAGCTATCAAAAGCTCGTCCTTGCCTCCTGCCCCTCTCATTTTACTACAGAATCCCCGCAAATGTGCCATGGGATCACCGTGCCCTTCATATAAATCAAACTTGGGCATCTTGAACCCAGCCGGGAGTTGGACATCCGGGAAAGGGCACAGATCTTTGTATGCCACGCTGACTTGATTGCCCAGCCCGTGCAAGTTCCTGAAGGATTGCTCCAGGCTTTTGAACTCTCTCAACACTTCATCCTGTTCAGGGGCCTTAGCCGGTTTTTCAGTCTCTGCCGGCACTCCCAAATGTGGATTGTAAGCTTGCGGCTCGGGTGTATGGAATGTAGGCTCAGGGGGATAGTATTGTGTATCGTGAGCCTGAAACAATGGCTCACTGGTCGTTCTCTGCAAAGGGGCTGATGTAGGCCCCACAAAAATGGGAATATTGGGTGTTGGGAGAGGTTGATGGGGTGGTGGAGCTTGGGAATCATGAGGGCTTCTTTCTTGATGATAGAGGGGATTTGGGCGGCTTGTGGAAGGGCCAGAGTGAGGGTACTCCGGCATGTGTCCCAGTGTTTCAGGACTCTTTTGCGTTTTAGCTAGGTCTACTTGCATTGCATTCATTTCTAGTCCCATCCTTTCGATCTTTTCCATCGCTTCTTTTAACAACTGGCTCATCGGCCTTTCTTCCTCATTGCTATTCTCCGAAGTAGTCATGCTTGTTGCTACCGGTCCTTTGGATCTGGTTTGGTATGAATGTGTTGCCAGAATTCTTTAACAACTAACTGTATGGTAACAGACAACAACAAACTTTGTTAGCGTTAGAGTTTAACAGATTTGACCATAACACATAGAGGATGCAATGCACCTATGCAGTTAACCGTTCCTACATGCTTTGCTTCATGCGTCATCCCGGTTTGCTCATTCGTCCTTTTAAAGTATTTTGGAAACTCTGTGTTTTATTTTATTTACATTTTCTTTTCTTTATTTATTAAAAGCGGTCGAATCTTATGGGGATTGCCTACGTATCACGTCCCCGCGTGAATCAGACCAGGCGTAGTTCTGCCATGGGGTTAACATTTATGAAAAGAAAATGAACAAACATTACATTTGAAAAATTTGTAAAACAATATCTTGAAATACACATCAAAGAAAATGAACAACATTACATTTGAAAACTTTGTGAAAACAATGTCTTGAAACACATACATTCAAATTGAAATAAAAGATACAACTCTTAACATCTCATAACGTGCCCCACTTTCCACTTGTGTTGTAAATTATTAGATCATTTGCTCAAGGCGGGGCTTGACCCGGATGTCCTCCCAGTGTTCGATACATCCTTTCCAACTCCACTGCTAGATGACGGGCAAAGGCGGGTGCATGCTCGGTGAACCTTTCATAATCCATTCCTTGACAGTTTACATAACTTTGAGAGGTGTAGACCGCCAGGTCGTGGATCTGTGCCCTGAAATCTTGGAGACGTTGGCCTTGATCCTGCAATTGCTGCTGGCGAGTGGTGGCTACATCTCGGATACGGCCTTCACGATCTAGGGCTGACTCTAATAGAGCTCAGAGTCTGGCCTGCTCTAATCTCATCTGCGCTCTTTCTCTATCAGTGTCTGCTTGTTGATGCTCTCTGTACCTTCTTGCCTCTTCTAGTTGTGCACGAAGTTGGTCTCCCGATCGTATCCAATGGTCTTTTTCCTTCTCGAATTGTGCCATGTCTTTCTCGGGTTGCCTATTTTGGCGTTCCTTATCAGATCTGGCTTCTTCATTTAATTGTTGGATCCTTTCTCTTGCTTTGCTCAATGCCCTTTCTTTTGCAGCAAGAATGGAATCATAATCCTGCATTCTTTCAAAAAGATTGGCGATGGTTTTTTGATCCTTCCAATTCCTCATTGGCGTTTCAGAAGCCTTTTTCATTTTCATAAATCGAGCATGAAGACATTCATTCTCACAGGCTAGACTCTTCTTCTCGCCTTCAGCTTCTTGTGCTTGCAAATCCTTCTCCAGACTGAGGTTCCTTAGATTTTCTTTTAGGGCGTGGATAGTTGCTTTGTATCCCTTCTCTTTTTCTCCCCAGAGCAACCGCTCTTGGATTTTATCATTAAAGTTTTGAATATGGGGTCTTTTAGTTGGCCTTCTCAGCTTAGGTTCTGAGTCCTCATCCATGCGAGACCGTTTCTCGAACCACCTTGCATATCCAGGATTTATCTCACCCTTTGTAGTGTCTGGGACTTGAGTATCGCTTTTTAAGTATCGGCATCCATTCCACATCTGCTGAAGTAACGCCTCAGGAATAGTGGCCTCTGGGTGTAGTTCGATTTCTTGCGCACTCAAATCTTCATCATCAGGAACTACTTGATATCTTCCTAGTTGTCTTAGGACTCTCAATGGCGCGTATGGCTGGATGCTTCTCAATCCCAATAGTAGCAGATAACTATTTGAGTTTGACATGTGTATTACTTCCCTCATTGATAGCCATCCCAAAGTCCATTCAATTTGATTTGCCGTTAGAGCCCTTAGCCGAGATACCCATGCTTCTGTCCCCTCTGGAACCTGATAATTTTTCACTCTTTCCTCATAACCCTCGATGTAATTATCGTTGTTTGGCCTGTACTGTATGATCTTGGGCTGTTGTTGGAGATGTTCAATCAGCCACATTCGCAACAAAATTTCGCATCCCTCGAAGACTTTCGCTCCCGCTTTACATAAAGTCAAAGCCCGATAAATGTCCGAGAGAATGATGGGGACGAGGGTGTGGTTTTCCTTGGAGGTGAGGATTTGCACAACTTTTGCGGTGCGAATATCGATGGTTCGTTCTTTGTTCGGGAAGACCATGATTCCTAGAAAAGCCACCATGAAGGCGAAACGACGGTGAACCTGCCATGCGTCTTTGTCTTGTTTGTTAGTAAGGCCTTTCTCATGAATTTCGAACCCATCTGACTTTCCGAACCTTGAATACAAGAAGCTGAAAGAACAACATCCGTTGATGACGTTGCTTTTCCTGATTTGACTGCTGATGTTCAAAAGACCGAAGAATCGATGTACCGAGGGAGCCTTCGTGAATATCAAGCTTTGATTCCTTAAACTTCCGTCAAAACCAACATATCCAGCTACCTCTTCTAATGTAGGAGTGAGCTCGAAGTCAGAGAAACGAAAGACATTTTGAACAGGGTCCCAAAAAGTTACTAATGCCGCCATCAGATCCTCACGGGGTTTAACTTTCATAATATCCGGGAGATTTCCCAAATGCTTGATGACCCACTTTTGACCATCTTCGCCCAATTCACACCACCACATTTGAAGTTGGGATAAAAACTCTTCTGGATTTGCGGAGGAGGGGTTTTGTGTGGTGCTTATTTTGTATCTGAAATTTTAATTTAATAAAGTCAAGACTCATTTTGAAAACATACTCCAATCATTTTCAGTCAAAAACTATTTCAAAAACTTTTTTTTTTTTTCGGGAATTTTTCCAAACTATTTTCAAGATTAAATACCTTTATTTCAAGATTTCAAGATTTGAGACCTATATTTATAAAAAAAAAACCGTTTTATTCCTCAGCTCTTACCATGATTTCATTTAAACCGGTTAGCAAACATGTTCGAGACAAATGAATGCACATATAGCAAGTAGGATGCATCAGGATGGTCTTTTATTCCGGGTTCACCTGTCTTAGAAAGACCCAACCCCTGTGTTGAGTCCCCTAAGTCAAATGCACGTGATGCAAATAAACGTTCCTACTAGGGATCCGGTGCATGGCTGAGTTATTCTAAGTGTAACCCTGAGGTTGATTGTTCTAAACCTGGCTTACCCAAATGGACAGTTTGAGCCGAAGCGGGGGCAACGTACCGGGAGCACAAAAGTCTGCCCGGCCTAGTTACTTGTCCCAACTCCGTCTTATTTGGCATGACTTTAACAGAAAGGTGGGTCACGCGCACGTGTACACCATAAATTCAGAAGACTCAGAAAGAAGGGTTTCGTAGCAGTTTTATATACACAATTCAGATAATATTAAAGTGGTAAAAGCATCATTTAGCACATTAAGCATATACCATGTAAAAATCAGATAATAAATAAAGCCAAATAACAACAATTATTCTAAGCTCGAATTCTTAACCCTGAACCAGTGGTTCTGGATTTTTTAAAGGATCCCCAGTGGAGTCGCCAGAGTTGTCACACCTCCATTTTTCGCGCCCGATAGGGTGCAAGGGAGTTTTTTCCAATTAAAGGACAACCGAAACGGGATTGGTTTAATTATTTCAGAGTCGCCACTTGGGAGATTTAGGGTGTCCCAAGTCACCAATTTTAATCCCGAGTCGAGGAAAATAATGACTCTATATTACGGTCTGCGTACCAGAAATCCGGATAAGGAATTCTGTTAACCCGGGAGAAGGTGTTAGGCATTCCTGAGTTCCGTGGTTCTAGCACGGTCGCTCAACTGTTATATTTGGCTTATTTATCTGATTTTTAACACAATATGAACTTATGTGCAAATTTTAACTTCTAGCCGCTTTGTTATTATTATTTTTACAAGAATGTGAACATCGCTTAAAACACGTCTTTGGACTGCGTCACATGAAATGTGCCCACAATCCGGAACGCATTTTATTTGGTGTTTTGAGATTTGGCTTTGGGTCGCATGAAATGCACACCCGAACTTAAGCAAGTAAATTATTAAACACGCGCCTAAAGAGACTATCGCGTTATTATTTTGCGGAGGCCGTGAAATTCGCTAAACGACCCTCCTGAATTCTAAGTAATCTTAAACAAGTATTTACTGAGGGCCCCGCAATTTGTATTTTTATTCGGTGAGGCTCATCTCATCCTTATTTTTTAAAGGAATTTGCAACGTCATGGAAATGCATCTCGGGCCACGTCACAATCAATGCGCCCGTGACTAGAAACACATTTCGATTCCGTTGAGATTTGGATTTAGGTCACATCAATGTGCACCCGAGTTTACGAAGGTAAGATTTATTAAGGCGCGTCCTAAAGAGTCTAGCGTATTGTTATTTTAGGAAGGTTGTGAGATTTGCTAAACAACCCGTCCTAGAAACTAAATGCTTCACTAATATACAATTAACAAGGGCCCCGCATCTGCGTTTTGTTTATTTTTATCGAGGCTCATCTCGTTGTTATTTTTAAAGGATATCCTATAGCAACTACGTTTCTAGTCGTGTTTGTCTCTATCAATTGAAAGCAGTAAATAGCCTTGGTTGATTATAAAACCGGATTTAAAGTGCTATCTACAGAATAATAAAACGTGACTGCACTTATGGACAACTAGTCGCAAATTATGGGCCCAAACCTAGCTCATGCGAGATGGCCAGACTTGGGCCCTGTTTTTCCGATACAGGCCTAGCTGATTTTTCGATTTGGGCTCGGCCTTCCTGAGGTTGAGGCCTAGAACTGATTCTTTGTTCTTTATCAATTTATATGTGACAAACTAGCAAAAGGGGAAAGAACTTTAACTCATGTGGATAGTTTTCCTATTTTTGGCCTACATTATAGAATATACTACACCATCAGACTAAATCTAAAATACAACTCATTACACTGGGAATGTTTTTCACCTAACAGCATACATACATGACTATCATTCATTAACCTACATTGATATACTGAGCATGTAGGCTACTTCTATTATACAAACGAAAATGTAACTATTTTATGACATTTAATGTAACAGTTCATGTATACATAAAAAAACAATCTGCAGGTCCTCTCTTTTGCATTCATGCTCAAACTCTCAGTTACATTGGTGGTATCAATTGTGTACCTGGTAAGGAAAGGAAAGGAAGAAGGAGAGTGATCAGTTGAGTAGTGTGCAGTAATCACAGCAACAACAGGTACACAGCAACAGCACAGCAACAAACCAACAACCAAATGTTTTCCACAATCCACGAGCAACCAACAATAATTCCCAGAACAAAAGAAACCAGCAATGGTCGAGTGCCAAACCAGTAATTCCAGACGAAGAGTAATGAAACCCCAGAATTAAAAGAGTATTCAATGCAGCAAATAACAACAGTTCAGCAACCACAAACAGCTCAGTCAATGCAGATGACAGAACTTGGCCAAGGCAGCTTGACCAATATGAATTCTTATTCAACTTTCAGATGGTGTTTGGTTATAATCTATTTGGAAACTAACTTATGTTTTTCAGCTTTCTTTAAACTCAGTAAACCTTTCTTCAGACTAAAAGTTTCAGCTTTAAGACTAAAAATTCCAGCCTTTTCTTTTCTCCTTTTCTGAAGACTAAAAGTCCAGCCCCTTTTAAGTTCTCAAATGGCCTATTTATAGGCCAAATGAACCAATGCAGCTGAGCTGCCTCCCCTGCCAATTGGCAGAATACCCATACCCTTTAAGCCCATGCCTAAGCATCTTTGGTGCCAGCCCCTTTGTTTCCCACGCCTGGTCTTTTGTTTAATCAAGAGTTATGGGCATCATTTTATTATTCATTTCAAGCCCCATACTCTTATGTCTTGCTCCCCATTGGTATTAGTTTAATCCTAAATCAGTACCCTACTTGTCAGCTCATTTGAACTAATCTTTCTGCCCTTTTTAATACCCCAGAATACCCCTGCTTAACCTTGGTTATTACTGCCCTGCCTATTGCAGCCTCAGGGCATTTTTGAACTGACGAAAGTTCAGATTTAAGACTGCCTGGACTGAACCTTTTCAGTCATTTTTATAATGTAAACCAACCATTTTAAACAATGCTGGGGCATTCAGTTAGTGGCAACGTTAAATTAGTCATGCGACCTTATTGGCTCGTTCGATTCATTAGTTATAGAAACTAATCAACGACATTTATCGAGTCGACTATACTAATTATAGCAGGTAATAATCAGTCGCTCACATAAACAATACGTTCGGGGACCTAAAGGGCATCAAACAATTTTGTGTTCAATTACTGGGAACCTATATAAGTTTATTCATGCGACGACTATACTAATCGGACATGCTTATCATAGGATACATTTAAATCATACACAGAACACAATCGACCAAATAAAAGGTCTTTACAGAGAAGAAAGAAATTAAGAAACTATCAGGAAATAACAAGCAATTACCACAAAGCATGCTAATGACTTAATCAGAACCAAACAAAGAGAAAAGGAAACTTACCGAAAAAGTTTGAAATCAAAACGGACCCAAATCTGACTCGACTTCGAACTCTTGAGGCCGAACAAACTTTAATCAGGGTGTTCTCACATGAGAACACCTTGATTAAGGTCTATTAGACCTCAAACCCTTGTCAAGACCGGCCGGATTCCAAGGCTATTAGTGTTCTAGGTTTTGGATCCCCAGATCTGATTTTTAGGGAGTTGTGGGTAGATTCGGACCAAACCAAGCTTGGTTTGGTCACGAGGAAGGTCAGGGGAGTGGCTGATACAAAGATGGTGAGGTTTGGTGTAGGTCCGGGTTCGACTCAAATCTTCAAATGAAGATTCGAGACGAACGAAAGTGATTCGAGGAAAATGGATAGTAGATCCATGTTCAGGAGAGTGAGGGGGTCTTAGGGTGTTCAGGAGGTGGTCACCGGCGTTCGTGCCGCCGGCTTTAATGGCGAAGGAGACTAGGGCGGCTGCTAGGGTTCGGGGGGTTTCAGGTTTGAGTTTGGGGACGATGAAGGGTGGGGTTGGTATAGGGGGTGCGGGGTAAGGGCTGAGTTTATATATGGGGAGGTTGATCGGATCTGAGCCGTTAGATCATATGATCCCAACGGCTTGGATCTGAGGGTGGGAAATGAGACGGGGTCGTTTGGTAGTTAAACGGGGTCGTTTGGTTTAAGTGAGGGGTTGGGTCGGATTGGTTATTGGGTCGGGTTTGAACACGGGTTGCTGAAAATGATCCTGGACCGTTGGATTGGATTGATTGGAACGGCTGAGATGGATTGGCCCGAAACGGTGTCGTTTCAGGAGGAGTCTGGGCAACCGGATTTGGACTGGGCCTGAGTGCTGGTTGGGCCAGTTATTTTGTTTAATTTTTTGGCCCAAACCGATTTCCTTCACTTTTGTTTTCTAATTTCATTTTTTTTTCTTTTAAAACAAAAAATAAAAATAAAAATAATAAATAACGAAATTAAAACTAAACAACAATGCAACATCTTAACACAATTACCACAAAAATTATTTAAGTAAGTTAAAAACCTAGAACAAACGATGCACACATATATATCTATTTTTGAATTTTCTTTTACTGACCGAATTATGGTTTAATCATCCTGACATACATATTTTGTTTGTTAATGATTAAATGCAAAAATGGACAGATCCACAAATGACTAACAACACATGTCACGAAAACTCAAACATTTGTGCAGCGAAACCATTTGTTACTATTTTTATTTTCTTTTGGATCGATTGCTCGTAAAGCAAAAATCACGTGCTTACAGGTAGCATGGTGATTACTCGATTTTGAGGCTTTCGAGGTTTATGTTTTGTTACGCGGCTAGAAACTTTATATGAGTGCTTCAGCAAAATGATAGGGTGTAAGTATTATATCAGCCATTTTATTTGCGTAGTGGAGTTTGAGTACGGAAGTTTTGGTATTCCTGAGATTTTGGGCTAGATGCCCTCATATGTGGACCATTTCCTACTGGCGGATTGTGAAGAAACATTGAGGATGAGGTAATTAATATCATGCATGATTGATAGGTCACTGTGGATTTTTGGAAAGGATATTTACCTATTTGGAAATAATCAGGATTTGGGTTGGGGCTATTTGAAAGCTCAATGAGAATATGTATCTTGTATCAGATCAAGTTTGAGCGCTCCTATGAGATTGTCATTTGGTTATGTTACCGGGCAGAATGGATATTATTTGTGCCCCTAGCCTATGTTATGTGCTACTCGTTTATGCTGTGTTAGGCGGTAAGGTTATATGATTATTCCCCACGCATGTTGTAATTTATTTTAGGCCTTATGGCGATGCGGACAAGATAGCCCTCGTGATGTTGAATTGTTCATTGCACCTTAGTTGTGCTTGTTTCTTTCATGTTCTAGCACTTTCATTTATTTTCCCACAGTTTTATTTGTGCACTCTGTTGTACTTGATATCAGTATTCATATGTTTAGTGAGCCCGAGCATTTTGGCTTGATGAGTATTTGAGAGCGGGCTGCACGCCGTAGCGGATGTTATGTGTGATACCCTTTCGTTGTGTTTATTTGGTGTTGTGTCTTCCTTCTGTGGGACGATTTGATGAAAAACCTTTACTTTTGTTGTCAGACATGTAGTACTTGTTAGATAATTCTTCTACTTTGTTTTTTTTATTTGTGCTATATAATTAAGTTATTACTGATTTGGTGTACAAATTGTGTAGTGTAGGAATCTGTATGGTTCCATGATGAGTTGTTAGTTGGATTGCTTGTATTGGCTGAGATGAGGTTCTTAGACCTGAGTTTAGTTCTATGGTATTGGGGGTGGGGAGTGTTTGGAAGTGAGAGGATATTTCTGCTAAGATTTGGGTAATGGCCCTTGGCGGGCGGGAGAGCTTCGTGACTTGTTGACTTTATGGGAGGCAATGAGTTTCTGCATGTCTCTTTATCATGGGTATTTTTGTGGAAGTCCAGAACAAGGTTATATTCAATGTGAAGTATATTACCGGCATCCAAGATGTTATTTGAGCAACTATGGTGGTCAGAGGTTATTGCTTCAAGTATGTGAGTTGTGTGGAACATCATGTGATTGTATTCTGGATTGGAATTTTTGGCTCGATTCAGCTTGTTTGGAGTTGTTCAGTGTGATGATGTGGAATTCGGGTCCTATTATGAATTTTGGATGTTGAGGTTTGGGTCCTATACTAAGGTTATGGATTAAGAAGGATATGAGACATTTAGTTAAGTTGCATTGTCCGTTCTGCATAGGTTGGATGATGGGGAATCACCCCCGGGTGTATGTATGAGGAGCTCATGCATTGGTTCGATGGCTTTGGAACGATTCCGGGCACGTTCGAGGACGAACATATGTTTAAGTGGAGGAGGATGTAACAACCCAACTAGTCATTTTGAGCAATTGCGTCCAGTTCGGCAGTTTGAGGTCACAAGCAGCTTCATTTTATGTGTATCGACTTGCGTGCGCAGTCCGGGCATGAAACCGGAAAGTTTTTTTGTGAAAATATGAAAAATTTAGTAATTTCTAGAGTTAAAATTTTGTTTTTAGTTGACTTTGGTCAACATATTTGGTAAACGGAACCTGATCTGCATTCTCGGGACGTCCGCGCTAAAATATGGGACTTGGGTGTATGCCCGGAATTGAATTCCGAGGTCCCTAGCCTTAGAAAATAATTTTTGAAAAAAATTGTTGTGCTGGTTTTTAAAGGAAATAAAGAAATGAATTAATGTTTGAACTCGTTGGTATCGGGCCCGTATTTTGGTTTCGGAGCCTGGCACAAGCTTGTTATAATATTTAAGTCCTATCTATAAAATTTGGTGAGAACCGGAATTTATTTGACGTGATTTGGACGTCTGGTTGAAAAAATAGAAATTTTGAGCGTCCTTGAGAAAATCATGAGTTTTGAGGTTAAATTCTTAGTTTTTGATGTTATTTTGATGATTTGATCGCATGAGCAAGTTCATATAATACTTTTAGACTTTCGTTCATATTTGGTTTGGAGCCCCGAGGGCTTGGGTGAGTTTCGGATATGTTTAGGCTATGTTGCGCTTGTTTTTGGATGCTTCATCGTCGTTTCTTCAAGAAAACATTATACCACATTGAACAAATTAGATCCAAATTCAATTTTATTTAAACCATTAGATCCGTATCGAAATTATTGAGCCATATGAAAAAGAACCATCAAATTTGGATATCGTATGAGGAAGTTATGCTCATTTTTGTATCGGGAAAAATTGCTGGTTTCCGGTGTGTTCGCAAATGCGAACTTTTTCATCGCATTTGCGATGCCCTGTTCGCAAATGCGAACTTTTTGTCGCAAATGCGACTTCTGCCAGCCCTGCTTTGTTCGCAATTTGTGAGGGTTCACAATTGTGAACCCTGGGTCGCAAATGCAACATCTGAGGCCTGTTAAGTGAGGTTTTTGACGAGATTTTCACCCATTTTTCAATTTACTCAAACCCTAAACCTCCATGGGCGATTTTCCAAAGATCAAACTTCTCCAAATCATTGGGTAAGTGTCTTTAATCAATTTCAAACTATATTTTGTAATTATGTCTTAGATTTAACATCAAATTCATGAGAATCTAAAGGAAAATTTGGGGAAAATTATAAAATCTTTCAAAAATGTAAAATGTTGATTTGAATGACCAAATAGTATCGAAATTAGATAATTTTTGTATGGGTGAACTCATAGCAGAATGTGTGTTTGATTTTTTTAAATTTTGTCGAGTTCCGTGTTGCGATCCCGGGTAGTTGACTTTTGTTGACTTTTTACAAATTGTATAAGAATCATAATTTTGTTAATTGAAACTGTTTTCTCTTGCATTGTTTGATGTATTCAAGTTGTTTTTGGCTAGATTGAGCTGAGCGTTGATGAATTGGTAAAGGAAAAGCAAAATTGTGTATTGAATTGGCCGGATTGAGGTAAGTATCTTGCCTAACCTTGTGTGGGGGATTTTCCCTTAGGATTTGTGTCTTCTATGCTAATTATAGTCCGTGCACGCGATGTGACGAGTGTGTGCTCAGATTTATTTGTGTGAAATTTGCCTCTAGGGTTCTTAGGTCCTTATGTCCATTATGTGGAAAATATCCTGTTATGATTGGATTTAATAATTGCTTGACTTGCCTCTATATGCTTCATATGGTATTGTTAACTTTCCTCTAATTCCTACGTGTTACAGTGACCCTTAATTGCCTCCCTTTCTATTTTGGATATTTCTTTATTGTGAGTTCTTCTATGACTTCGTGCAAATATGTTACATATCCATTTATTGTGGTTACCGGTGTAGTATCACGTGCTTATTATGTCTGGTTGTTTTGTTGAGGTTATCGTGCTTCTTGATTTCTTTTCCGTGTCCCTTATGATGTACTTGTTGATTCCCTTGCCGGGATGTTATTGTTTATGATATTGTCTCCCTTGCCCTGATGTTGTTATCATACTCTTGTTCCACTGTCGGGATTCTTTTATGCTTGATGTTGAATTGTATTTGGGGATCGGGTTGCATATCGCAACGGTATTATATGAAATGGGATCAGGTTGCACGCCGCAACGGTATTATGTGAAATGGGATCGGGTTGCATGCCGCAACGGTATTATGTGAAATTGGATCGGATTTCACGCCACAATGGTATTATATAAAATGGGATCGGGTTACGTGCCACAACGGAATTATATGATTTGGGATCGGGTTGCACGCCGCAACGGTATTATGTGAAATGGGATCTGGTTGCACGCCGCAACGGTATTATGTGAAATGGGATCGGGTTGCACGCCGCAACGGTATTATGTGAAATGGAATCGGGTTGCACACCACAACAATATTATATGATTTGAGATTGGGTGACATGCCTCAACAAGAAAGAATAAAAGTGAATATTGATTCATATGGTGAGAACGAGAGTAAAAGCACGAAGGATGATGCAGTGCACTTTCTGTTGATGTGTTTATTTGTTGTTATCAATTCAAGTACTTTAACTGTTTAAATCCCTTTATTGCTGTGATCCTTTATGTTGGAACCGACAGTATTTCCAATACCTCGCCGTATTTATATATATACATTCCAATACTTCAACCTTCATTAATTGTTACATCTTTAATTCAATTAGTTTCTCAATTATATCCCCTTAAACCACTTGAGATTGTATTTTACTTAAAAAAGAAATTTCTACTAAGCTTTAAGTTATTGACTCCTATGTTAAAGGTAATAATCCATTCGATGTTGTATTTTAATTGAAAGGGGTACCTTCTTTACTGAAATGATTATAAAATAAACAACTTTATCTTTTCTCGCTGGCTTTCCTAATAAGTTTAGAAATTGTAATTTACTTATATTAGGTAAATGAGACTTCTTGAACATCTTGAGTGCATTTGTACGAACATTATGTATTATATAGCATGTGGATTTTGTTGTTAAAAGTGAGATGGAAATTATGGGGGCACAAGATGCCATGTGTTCTGAAGGTTTGGAAGTTGGAATTATGATATGAGAAATCGAGGATTGAGATGGTCGGGATTTATGTATTAGATATGATGTGATTGATTGAGTTGGTATTGCCTTCTTTATTTGAATACATTCTTACTTGTCTATGTTCCTGTTATGTCAGTGTTGATTTACTTGGTTATCTGATTTACTTGGTTATCTGACTTACTCGGTTATCTGATTTACCTGGTTATCTGATTTATTTGGTTATCTGATTTACTTTGTTATCGTTCGTTACTACCCGCGTTCTCCCTTTTATTGTTCCTACTGTTTGTATTTTGATTTCTCTCTGCTGTTGATATTATCTCGTTATCTTTATCTCGATATTTCACTATCATATCTTGTTCATTTTATTTGACCAGTAGGTGTCTTGACTGTTCCTCGTCACTACCCCACCCAGGTTAGTCTTGATACTTACTGGGCACCGCTGTGGTGTGCTTATACTACACTTCTGTACATTTTTGTGTACAGATCGATAGCAGCTATGCGGATGGTCGCAGTGGAGACTCACGGTAACCTGTTATTGTGTTCGCAGGCCTCAGAGTCACCTTCATTTGTATTTACGTTCCATTGATTCCTTCTCGTTCTGGAACAGTGTTGTATTTATTTTATATAACTAGTCTTTGAAAGGCTTATGACTTGTACCACCAGTTTTGGGGAATTGTGATTTATTTAATTTGAAGTCAGTAAATGCTAATGTTATTTCAGTAAATGCTAGGCTTACCTAGTTTAGAGACTAGGTACCATCACGACTTCTTCGGAGGATTTTGGGTCGTGACAAGTTTGTATCAGAGCTCTAGGTTCATAGGTGCTACGATTCATAAGCAGGTTTAGTAGACTCTTGCGGATTGGTACGGAGACGTATGTACATATCTTTGAGAGGCTACAGAACTTTTAGGATAATCTCACATTCTTCATTCCTTATCATGCGATATTGATTCAGCTCGAAGCATATAACTTATGTTCCTTTACATCCACTCATGTGTAATATTACGCTCTCGGTGTCCGCAATGCGCCAGTGATGCTACAGACATGCTATGATGGAGTCAGGGATGCTTATACATTTTCTCAACGTGTTGTCCAAACTGGAAATACAGAGGTATTGAGAGACTATTCAGTTGTTTATATGGAGGCACATCGGAAGCGTGGTGGGTGTTGATTGAGGATAGTTGGCGGTATTGGAGTACCTTGTGATTTGTGTTGTACGAGCTATGAAGGTTAGCTCTGCGGATCATCAGATGTTGTTTTTTATGGCTTCGTGCTGTGGAGGAGTCCATTAGCAGCATTCAGATTGGATAGTTAGACTTGCATCAGTTTCGGCCTGAGGTATATGTATGTGTGGTATTGGTAGGTTCCCGGAATTTGTATATGACTAAGGTCTGATATCTTGCACGGGACGATGTTGGGGCTTTGATTAGGATTATTGCATATCGACTATCCGAAGAAATGGGTCAGCTTTGTGGTGTTGGGTCAGCATAGCGATGAAATGATTGGTCCTTTGAATTGGAATTCTCTACTGGTATTTGTGGAAGCACTCTTGGATTGGACGGTTTGTGTGACCCGGTTGATTTGGGGAGGTGTAGTTCTGATGGCTTATTTGCGTGCGGGTGGATCTCAGAGGGTTCTCGATGGTTTGACTACGGCTAGAGTTGGGTGTGTACTATGGGCATAAGGAATATGTGGTACATTGTGGCTTTCTCCTGAATAGGCATAAGAAATTAATGGGGTGTTGACATTGTTGGCTATAATATGTGAAGAGTGTGCATTTTGGAAAGGACCTTGATGTTTGGTTTGCGGGTGCGTGTCTGGTAGCATGATGATTACTGGGTTTTGAGGCTTTCAAGGTTCATGTTTTGTTACGTAGTCAGAAACTCTATATGAGTGCTTCAGCAGAATGATAGGGTGTAAGTGTTATATCAGCCATTTGATTTGCGTAGTGGAGTTTGAGTATGGAAGTTTTGGTATTCCTGAGGTTTTGGGCTAGATGCCCTCATATGTGGACAATTTCCTACTGGCGGATTGTGAAGAAACATTGAGGATAAGGTAACTAATAGCATGCATGATTGATAGGTCGCTGTGGATTTTTGGAAAGGATATTTACCTATTTGGAAATAATCAGGATTTGGGTTGGGGGCTATTTGAAAGCTCAATGAGAATATGTATCTTGTATCAGATCAAGTTTGAGCGCTCCTATGAGATTGTCATTTGGTTATGTTACCGGGCAGAATGGATATTATTTGTGCCCTTAACCTATGTTATGTGCTACTCTTTTATGTTGTGTTAGGCGGTAAGGTTATATGATTATTCCCCACGCATGTTGTAATTTTGTTTAGGCCTTATGGCGATGCGGGCAGGATAGCCCTCATGATGTTGAATTGTTCATTGCACCTTAGTTGTGCTTGTTTCTTTCATGTTCTAGCACTTCCATTTGTTTTCCCACAGTTTTATTTGTACACTCTGTTGTACTTGATATCAGTATTCATATGTTTAGTGTGAGCATTTTGGCTTGATGCGTATTTGAGAGCGGGTTGCACGCCGCAGCGGATGTTATGTGGGACACCCTTTCCTTGTGTTTATTTGGTGTTGTGTCTTCCCTCTATCAGACGATTTGATGAAAAACCTATACTTTTGTTGTCACACATGTTGTACCTGTTAGATAATTCTTCTACTTTGTTTTCCTTTATTTGTGCTGCATAATTGAATTATTACTAATTTGGTGTACGAATTATGTAGTGTAAGAATCTGTGTGGTTCCGTGATGAGTTGTTAGTTGGATTGCTTGTATTGGCTGAGATGAGGTTCTTAGACCTGAGTTTAGTGCTATGGTTTTGGGGGTGAGGAGTGTTTGGAATTGAGAGGGTGTTTCTGCTAAGATTTGGGTAATGGCCCTTGGCTGGCGAGAGAGCTTCGTGACTTCATGGGCGGCTATGAGTTTACGCATGTCTCTTTATCACGGGTAGTGTTGTGGAAGTCCGGAACAAGGTTGTATTAAATGTGAAGTATATTTCCGACATCCAAGATCTTATTTGAGCAGCTATGGTGGTTAGAGGTTATTGCTTCGAGTATGTGAGTTGTGTGGAACAGCATGTGATTGTATTCTGGATTGGAATTTTTGGCTCAATTCAGCTTGTTTGGGTGTGTTCTGTGTGATGATGTGGAATTTGGGTCCTATGATGAATTTTGGATGTTGAGGTTTGGGTCATGTTCTAAGCATGATGAATTTTTTGTTTCGAAGCCTAGTACAAGCTTGTTATGATACTTAAGTCCTATCTGTAAAATTTGGTGAGAACCGAAATTGATTTGACGTGATTTGGACATCCGGTGGAAAAATTAGAAAATTTGTGTGTGCTTGAGAAAATCATGAGTTTTTAGGTTAAATTTGTAGTTTTTGATGTTATTTTGATGATTTCATCGCACGAGCAAGTCCGTATGATATTTTTAGATTTGCGTTCATGTTTGGTTTGGAGCCCCGAGGGCTCGGGTGAGTTTCAGATAGGTTAAGGCAATGTTGCGCTTGTTTATGGATGCTTCATCGTCGTTTCTTCAGGAAAAAATAATACCACATTGAGCAAATGAGATCCAAATTAAGTTTTGTTTGAACCATTAGATCCGTATCAAAATTATGGAGCAACAAAAAAATGAATCATCGAATTTGGACATCGTATGAGGAAGTTATGCTCATTTTCGTGTCGGAAAAAATTCCTGGTTTCCGGTGTGTTCGCAAATGCACACTTTTTCAATGCATTTGCGATGCCCAGTTCTCAAATGCGAACTTTTTGACGCAAATGCGACATCTGAGGCCTGTTAAGTGAGGTTTTTGACGAGATTTTCACCCATTTTTCAATTTTCTCAAACCCTAAACCTCCATGGGCGATTTTTCAAAGACCCAAACTTCTCTAAATCATTGGGTAAGTGTCTCTAATAAATATCAAACTAGTGATTATATCTTAGATTTTACATCAAATTCATGAGAATCTAAAGGAAAATTTGGGAAAAATTGTGAAATCTTTCAAAAATATAAAATGATGATTTGAATGACCAAATGGTATCGAAATTAGATAATTTGGGTCGTGGCATTCTTCTTCAAGATAGTCATTCAAAAAGGATGACTTGACATCTAATTGGTGGATCTTCCACTTTATTTGTGTAGCCAAAGAGATCAGCAAACGAATCGTCTCCATGCGGGCAAAAGGTGCATAGACTTCTTCATAGTCAATGCCTTGCCTTTGCTTGTAGCCGTTAGCCACAAATCGTGCTTTGTATCTCTCCACTTTTCCATCAACATTCTTCTTTATCTTGTATACCCATTTCACTCCAATTGCTCATTGTCCCTTAGGAAGAGTTATTTACTCCCAAATATTGTTCTTCTCTATTGACTTGATCTCCTCCTTCATGGCTTGTCTCCATCTTTTATTTGTAATAGCTTCATCAAAGTTCATTGGTTCACTATCATCAAAGAGACAACATAGAAAATCAAAATTAGTAAGTTCTTCTGTGTCCTCATAGAGATCTTGAATACTCCACGTCCTTTGTGGTTGTTTATTTGTACTTTCTTGAGAAGAAGGAGATGCAACATTGGTTGGATAAAGATATGGAGTTGTATGCTTCACATCTTCCACGACCTCTTGTTTTTCTTCATCACCAAAGTATGGAATAAAATCATATGAAGTTTCTTCCTGAGCTTCCCAATTCCATGCCAATTCTTCATCAAATTCAATATTGCGACTTACCACCGCTTTGCTGCTACTTGGGTTGTATAACTTGTAGCTTTTTGAACTCGTATCATAGCCAACAAACACATGATTGACACTTCGATCGTCAAGCTTTTCTCTCCCTTGCTATGGTACATGAGCATAGGCTATGCTCCCAAAGATTCTCAAGTGCTTAACACTTGACTTTCTCCCATTCCATACTTCTTGAGGGGTTTGATCTCTAACATTTCTTGTTGGAGACATGTTGTTCAAATAAACTGCAAAAGAAACAGCTTCGGCCCAAAATTCCTTGGGCATACTTTTAGCTTTAAACATACATCTAGCCATACTAAGAATCGTTCAATTCTTTCTCTCTGCAACTCTATTTTATTGGGGTGAATAAGGTACCGTTAGAGGGTGACAAATTCCATGAGATTGACAAAACTCATTAAATTCTTTTCAAGTAAATTCGCCTCCTCTATCGGACCTTAATGATTTTATTTCATAGCCACTTTCTTTCTTCACAAGTACTTTAAAAATTTTAAAAGCAGCAAAAGCTTCAGATTTTTGGTTCAAGAAATAAACCCAAGTCTTTCTACTATAGTCATCAATGAAGAGAAGAAAGTATTTACTTTTACCAAAGGAAGGTGGATTGATTGTCCCACACACATCAGCGTGAATAAGTTGGAGTGGCATGTTGTTCTTGAATGGACTCCTTAGGAAATCACCTCTTTGTATGTTTTCCAAGAAGACAAGCTTCACACAATTGATTGGGATGGTTGATTGATGGTATCCCATGCATCATGTTCTTTTCTCCCATTGATTTGAGTGCTTCAAAATTCAAGTGCCCAAATCGCATGTGCCAACACCATGGTTCATTTTGCACATTAGCCTTCAAACAATTTGCATTAATTGTTTTAAGATTCAGAGAAAACAATCTATTCTTTGCCATATGACCTTCAGTAATTATATATACAATCCTCCACGTTCTCACTACAACTCTGAAATGAACAATCCTAAAAATTCCAATCTCATTCCTCCTTATCCACCTGACATAGATTCACCACAATGGCTTTCTAATTTGATGCCTTCAAGCCAAAGTTTCAGGGATAAATTAGTTGATGGGATTGAGGAGGGGGAAATCCATATGGCCATTAATGATCAAACCCCCCCCCCACCATCTTCCTATAAGATAGCTAATTGTATGCCCTACTCCAAAGATGACATCCTAATTCAACTTTCTCCAGAAGATCTCCATCGCATCTACTCTCCATGGAGATTCTGTATAACCATAAAACTACAAGGGATGAGAATCCAACACCAATTACTCAAAAGAAAGGTCCAAGATCTTTGGAAACTAAAAGAAAACTTTCCATTCATAGACGTAGGACATGATTATTATATTACAAAGTTCAACAATGAAGATAGCATGTTAAAAGTTCTACATCATGGTCCTTGGATTATCTTTGTCCATTTCCTTTCTGTCCAAAAATGGTTTCCAAACTTTATAGCCTCAAAGGCAAAGATCTCATTAACAGCTATTTGGATCCGTTTACCACAACTACCATCAGAGTTTTATGATAGCCAAATTCTCACAAAGGTGGGGAACAAAATTGGTAAATTGTTAAAAATTGATGCATGCACCTCTTCAACCTTAAGGGGCCGTTATGCTAGGTTATGTGTTGAAGTCCCACTTGAGATACCGGTCACTCCATTTGTTTATATTGGACAACATAAACAAGAAATACACTATGAAGGTACCAATGTCCTATGTAAAATTTTTGGAAGATTAGGGCATTCAATGTCCTCATGCAACTACATTATCCAAAGAAGCAAACAAATCCCCTCAAAGGAAGACAAGGCCATTGGCCAATCAAAGTCCATGGACACTACTATCCAAGACATGCAAAGGGGATCTCCACTTCCCAAAGAAGATGTCTGGAACACCGTGTCATTCCCTAAGAAAAAGAAGGCTGTGTACAAGCCAAAGTCCCAGCAAGCCAATGATGGTAAGGTAGTTTTTAATTCAATACCCAATCCAGGTGAGTCCCCTCTCCCTCCTTAAATTATCAACTCTAATATTAAAAGGATTACTCCCGTTGATCCTCTACATGCTAATCATGATAATCAAAAGGTTAAGGCTATTGTCACAAGCAACCCCTTTGGAGAACTGGAAAATCCGCCTACTACCACCAATGATCTCATTGGTAACATAGAAAATAACGACAATGCATGCATGGTTATTGATGTGGCTAGCAAGGGACCAATGAAAGTCCACTTGGCAGAACCTAAGGCTACCCAGTTAAAATACATGCAAGGCCATAACTACCCTTCTACTACTGATGACACCCTAGAACATCATAATACTATATTTCTGCAAGACTCATCTCCCTCCAAACCCTCTAATGTAACACTAGTTAATCATAATTCTAGTTTACCTTTGTGCATGGGAGATAATTCTCTAGGCAGAATACTCAATCACGTGGATATAGAAGCTTCGTCTCTACGCCAAATGGCCAATGAACAACCACACGTTCCCCAAACAAAATCTTCACAAAACCTCACTAAGAACACTGTCACAAGTATCCTAGGTGATATCAATTCAGATATCACTACTACTAGTCCCTCCATCTCTACTTCTTATACTAAAACCCTAGACTCCTATTCTCACAACAACCTTATAAACTCTACTCCTCCCCTTAACAATGACAAGACTTCTAATTACTCAGAGAAGACTTTACCATCTAGTGCAAATCCTAAGGCACCAACGAGCCCTAAACATGTCAAACCCACCACTACCCCAAAATCGAATAGCAAACAATCAAACCTACTTCATACAACCACCATTGCCACATGATCATAAACCTCTCTCGCGGGTGGAGCAAGCCTTAACGGGCCATGCAATAACATTCAGTATGATGCTCAATGGTCAAGACACGATCATAGTTATTCAAAACTCCCATTTTCTAGCTCAACTAGTCTCAGAGGGGATGAATATGGCCATGAACAACTACTTCAATCATGTGTGGTTGAACAATATCCTCTACCCACTAGCTCCATCCCTAAATCTCAACCAAGCACAAGCCATGAGGAGCCAATGGAGTCTCCCACCATACTTAAATCCCATTCAGTCCCAACAAGTTCTAGTGGATCTCCCATTCTTTCCCCCAGGAGAGATCAACAACATGAATCCTATTTTTATTCCATGGACAACCCCCATTCGATCCAGTGATTACATAAAACAACCAACAACAACCCCGTACAACACCACCACTACATGCACAACCTCCAGCACCACAACCACCACCTGCTCAACCACAAAACCTTCCAATGAACCCTCAAATTCAACCCCCTCACAATGCACTAGAACAAGAAAATGTGGAGATGGAGGAGGAGGACGAAACAAACCTACTGGGATCCGGTCCAGTCCTAGAGTTTTCAAGGATCAACGAGGTAAAAGTCTACCTCTTCAGAGATCAAAGGGAGAAAAGGTACGTGCTAAGCTGTCCAATAGCACTACACAAATTCTCCATGGATGTGCGACCCCCTCAAGCTCCAATAGTTGGAAACCATGCCATGATTCTGGTTCATTCACTAAGAAGGAACCCAATTCCTCCAGCCCATAGGGAAAATGGGACACCACCTAATCTTCCAAATATGTATAGGCCTATTAATGTAATAATATGGAACATCCGAGGTGGTAATAATGAAAATTTTATGGTGAACTTCAGAGAAATGCTTGATACTCATAAGCCATGCATGGTCACTCTTCTAGAAACTAGAATGGAAAGCCACTTATCTCTTCTAAGTGATTTTGATTTTTCCCAAATGATCGAGGTGCCTAGTGAGGGTCAATTAGGAGGTATAGTTCTTCTTTGGGATGCAAACGTGGTCAGGGTTCATGACTTTGTTAGAAACAATCAAGAAATCCATGCTGTGATAGAGGTACTTCCTTTAAAAATTACTTGGTTATTTTCATCTGTTTATGCTAGTACTAAGTTTTTTAAATGTTTAGAAATGTGGAATAACATTGAAAAACTAAGCAAGACTGTTAATGGCCCTTGGCTTCTTGGGGGTGATTTCAATGATGTTATCAACTACAATGACAAACTTGGAGGCAACCCCATTAACAGTAGACATAGCAAACAAATCTGGAAAAGTATTAACTTTTGTAACTTTTAGATTTAGGCTATAAGGGTTGCAAATACACTTGGTCGAATCATAGGAAGAAATTCAAGGGTTTAATTATGGAACGTCTTGATAGAATTTTTGTGAATAAGGAGTGGATTGACATATTCTCTAAGGCAGTAGTGATCCATCTCCCTAAAACTCATTCGGATCATAATCCACTCCTATTAAATTTGCAACCTAGACATGCTAATAGTATGGATAAACCTTTTCGTCTAGAAACTATTTGGTGTAGGTACCCTGATTTTATTAATCTAGTTAAAAAAATTGGCTTAATAAGGACCTTGTGGAGGCTCAGAAAAATTTTACCAATGATATTTTAATTTGGAAAAACTCTACCTTTGGTGACATTTTCAAGAAAAAGAGAAATTTACTTGCTAGACTTAATGATATTCAATCATCTCCCCATTACTACAGTAGTGACTTCCTTCAAAATCTAGAATCAACCCTTCAATTAGAATATAATAATATCTTATATATGGAACATGATTTTTGGAAGTTGAGAGCTAGGAGTAATTGGATAAATGATGGTGATGGCAACACTAAGTTTTTCCATATTATGGCTTCTAATCGTAAACGTCGTAATGCCATTATGTATTTCACTAATGAAAAAGGAGATTGGATAACTAATCCAAACAAAATCCTGGATCACTCCTTTACTTTCTTAAAAAATGCCTTTATAAGTGCTCACATTGTCACCCCTATAAAACTTAGTACCTGTGATCCCTCTGCCTTGAATAAAATTGATTTGCAATGTCTTGATAACCCCCTATCTATTAGTGAAATAACAAAAGCCATTTTTTCCTTCAAACCATTCAAAGCCCCAGGCCCGGATGGCATACACCCTTTTTTTTACCAGAAATATTGTTATGTAATAAAAGACTCCTTTGTTTCTTACTGTAAAAAGTTTTTTCCACTCAATCCCTCCCAAGTGGAATAAATAACACTTATCTATGCCTCATTCCAAAATTCCCTAATGCAAACAATCTAAGAAATTTCAGACCCATTGGTCTTTGTAATACGACTTATAAGGTAATTACTAAAATAATTGCCAATAGGCTGAAATCTTTCCTCCCTCTACTCATTAGTCCCATGCAATCTAGTTTCATGAAAAATAGAAGAACCAGTGATAATGCTATAATCATACAAGAAATTATGGGTCTTCTTAAACGTTCCAAAAACTCTAACTTAAACATGCTCATTAAGTTAGACCTTGAGAAAGCTTTTGATAGTTTGGAGTGGTCCTTTATTTTTAAACCCTCCACTACTTCAAATTCCCTCCGATGATTACTAAGCTAATCATGCATTGTATTACTACCAGTTCAATTGAGGTCCTAGTAAATGGTACAAAAACCAAATTCTTCCAACCTAGTAGTAGGGGTATTCGTCAAGGTGATCCCATCTCTCCCTACATTTTCATCCTGCGTGTTGAACTCCTTTCTAGGCTCATCAACCATCAAGTTGATCTTAGGAATTGGGACCCCATCCAAATAGGTCACAAGAGCCCCTCTTTCTCCCATTTACTCTTTGCAGATGACATTACTCTTATGGGAAAAACTAATAAAAAAAACTAGTCAGTGTATTAAGGGATGCCTAGACTATTTCTCCAAAGAGTCTGGACTAACAACAAACAATTCTAAATCAACAATTGTTATCCCTCCCTATTTCCCTAAGGAGACTTCAACCTATCTTCATTCTCTTTTTGGGATAAAATGTTCCACTAAGTTTGGAAATTATCTGGGATTCCCTATCCTCAATAAAAAAAACCCAAGGCCAAAGACTTTCAATTCGTTTTGGATAGATTACATAATAGGCTCTCACATTCGAAATGCTCAATCCTTAACATGGATGGCCGTACCACTCTAGTCACTAGTACCCTAGGAGCAATTCCCTCCCATATAATGCAATATACTCTCCTTCCATCCAAAACTCTCAAGTCCATTGACAAAATTCAAAGAAATTTTATTTAGGGTACTACTAGTACTTCAAAAGAACACCACCTCATTAATTGGGACATGATAACTAAGGTTAAAGGGGAGGGTGGCTTAGGTATCCGCAAGGCAAAGGAAAGAAATTTGGTCTCCCTTGCAAGCCTAATGTGGAGACTATTAAAAAACCCATCTTTGCCTTGGTGTCACCTTATTACTTCCAAGTATGCCTACTCAAAAAAATTTACAAATCTTTCTTTAATTTGGAAATCCATAATTCAACGATGGAAACTTTGCAATAGTGGAATCCTATGGCATCCCTCAAAAAATTTGTGCTTGAACATTTGGCATAATAATTGGATTTATAATACACTAACCCTAAGGAGCATTATTGAGGGTCCCCTCAATATTTCTGATCTTAACCTCTCCTTAGGAAACCTTTAAAGAAAAAAGTTTGGGATATTAGTAAAATTAGCTTTGAGCTACCTCCCGATATTATCAATAGTATTTACCTTACACCCACTCCCTCAAAAAATTCCATGGTTGATGACCTTAGTTGGAAACTAAACTCCATGTGTGCTTTCTCCACAAAATCTTGCTATCAACTTCTTAATGAAGCCTCCACTTCTTCCAATAGTTATAAATGGATTTGGGATCTCCTTTGCCCCAACAAGATTAAAATATTTCCTTGGAAATGTAGCCACAACCGTGTCCCTTATAGAGCTTATCTTAGTAAAATTGGCATAAACATAGATGCAACTTGCACTACATGTAGAATGGGCATTGAAGATACTCATCATATTTTTCTACACTGCACATCTTCCCTTAGATTCTGGAAGGCCATGGGCATTAGTTTTCAAATCAATACGGGTGACATAAACTGGCTCTCAAAGCTTAGAGACGCTTTTATTAGTCAAAACTCTCACTTGATAAATTGGAAAACTCTTTTTCCTTTTTGCATCTGGAAAATTTGGAAGAACAGAAATAATAATAATATAAACAACCTTCATAGTCACCTCTCTATAAAAACTCCCATACACTTTGCATGGGAATATCATTTCTTCACGGAAAGACATCCCTTTAAAAACAAGATAATAGTCGTTGAAACCAGATGGCATAAACCTCCAATAAACACTATCAAACTTAACTATGACAGTGCTTTCTCTTCTACTAACAATGCTGTAGGCCTTGGTGGATATTTTCGTAATAGCAATGGTGACTGGATCTTGGGTTACAAAAAGGAACTCATGCAGCCTCCCCAATCCATGCAGAACTCATGGCACTCCTGGAAGGACTAAAAAGTGCACTAGACTTTAGAGACACAAACATGGAAATTGAAACGGATAGCACGGATGTTATCAAACTACTACATGAAGAAGGCACTAACTTTCAAAATGTCATTCTTGAATGCGGGTGGTTAATGCAACGACTGAAGCTCCCAGTACTGAGGTACAACATTAGGGAAGGAAATGAAGTAGCTCATACACTGGCTAAGGAAGCTTTGAAGAAACCTCCGTGTGACAAATGTTTTCACCTTGCTCTTCCACCTCCTTTTGTACAAGAAGAAATACAAAAGGATAAGCAAGACTCTTGCAATAGTTTAAGAACTATCTCTACTAATGTTTGTAATTTCCTAGCAACTCTGGGCAATAGTAATGTCCTCAAATCTATGTCTAACTCGTGTAACTCTTTTGTTAAGTAATATAATTACCGTGCTTTTATGTTAAAAAAAAGACCTTTAGTAATTAGAATTCCACCTGAATCTCTAAGCCAAAGATGTATAGTTTTCATATGGATATCATATCCCTTTTCAAGAAGTTTTCCCAAACTCAAAATATTACTTTTTAATTTTGGCACATAATAAACATCTTGAATGAACTGTGGCCACCATTTTTACAAGAGATCAGAATCGTACTTATTCCTTCGATTTGAATTTTTGAGGTATCTCCAAAGTACACATTACCTTTCATCATCTTATTGATCTCCACAAACTTCTCTTTGCATACACATATGATTGCTTTCTCCATTGTCCAATTACCATAAGCTACAATCATCCATATCTTCTTCCTTGAGTGCCAACAATAATGTCGACCCATTTTCTTCTTTATTGTTCTCAACAAGGTTAGCTTTCTCTTCAATATTGCTACGACATTCCCAAGAGTAATGGTCAAATTTATGACAATTATAACACTTAATTGTTTATTTGTCATACCTTTCTCCATTATTTTCTTGATTGTAGCCACGTCCTCTTCCTCCTCTTTGTCCACGACCACGACCTCGACCTCTGAATGTTTGGTGGATTTTAACTTCATTGTTGAAGTTGTTACCATTACTTCTTCCTCTTCCATGACCACCACGGCCTCGTCCCCATCCATTATCTTGATAGCTCTTTTCACCTCTATAATCCGTGAAGGATGACTGAGTTTTAAGAAGTTGCTCCAATGGCACTTCTTGTCTCCATTTGATCTTTTCTTCGTGTGCCTATAAATAACCCTCCAATTATTCACCATCATAGAGTCTAAATCTTTAGACTCCTCAATAGCACACACCACAAAATTAAAGTTAGGTGTTAAAGTGCGAAGAATCTTTTCTACCATACAGACATCTTCTATGTCCTCCCCGTATCTTCTTAGTTAATTCACAACAGCCTTCACTTTTGAACAATAATTCGAAATGCATTCGGATTCTTTCATTTTTAAAACTTCAAATCAGCCCTTAGAGTTTGAAGTTTTACCTTCCTCATCTTATCAACTCCTTGGAGAGAATTTTGTAAAATCTCCCAAGCTTCCTTTGAGGTGGTAGCATCTGCCACATTCTCAAACATGGCATCATCCAGACATTGGTAGATGAGCGTGAGAGCTTGTTGATCCTTCTTCCTTATCTTTGTCAAGACGTCTTATTCATTTTGAGGTAGAGCTTCCTCATGATCGGATTTTACAAACCATCTATCTACGATTTTCCATACATTCTGGGAGCCAAGAATGGCTTTCATACGTAGACATCATTTCTCATAATTATCTTTTGTGAGACGGGGGTACTAAAAATGAAAATCTGACCTTTATTTTGTTGGGAAAATAATAATAATAATCCCGCCCAGAAATAATATCCACGATAAATAACAATAACACAAGAGAGTAACAAAGACACAAAATCTTTTAACGGGGTAAAATTCAATACCCGAGCGGAGCAATATTACCATTATAATATTGCAGCTTAGTAGTGTCACGAGACTATTACAACTTCGAAAAAAATAACACTCTTTATTTTAAATACCTCACAACAATATTACTCACACTCACTCTTTATCTCACAGACCACGATCTATGGATTACCCTCTCTAAGTTACTTCTCTATGCTTTTTGGTGTATTTAACATTGAGAGAATGCCCTCCTTTTATACGGCAAAAGAGCCGTGCTCTCAAAGTAATCTACAGGAGTAATTTGATTCTCCTCTACATCTTTCCAAACTTGGTCACCAAGTATTATTATATAGGCACATGCCTATATTGATTGGATGGGATGGACCCCGAACCCATAAACTTCAAATGCTGAATCTGCTTCTGAAAAAAACTATTGAGCTATTATCACTTTTAGTCTGCATCAAAAACTATTTCATGCTACATGGTATAGTCCTATCGGTAACTTTGATATTGTCTGCATTTAGCGACTTTGTAAAAGGAGGTAAAAGGATATGGTTGTACATTGATTAGAAATTGGTAGATGCTGGCCAATCATGTCTATTCCTTCCATTATGCAATGAAAAAAAGATAGTGTATACAATGTTAATATCATAACCAAAAAAATATATATATTAAAGGGAGGAATATATATATATATATATATATACATATATATATATATATTTAGTAGGTTATATTCATTGGGAAATATAAAATTTTGTACACTTTTGCGGCTAACATACAGAAATAGTTTGACTTCGAATTAAAAGTAATCTTTGCCCTTATATCTCACTACCTGTTTAACTCAAAAGATAATAAAACCTTTTTGAATAAATCAATCAAATAAAGTGAAGCGGTAAATGTTAGTCAGACATAATAAATTCCAGATCAAAGAGCTAACCGAATAGATAGTATATAAGGTGAAATAGATATAATCGATCTTATTGAAATTATTCATTGTGTCTCCCATCAATCGGTGGGAGAGGTAGCTTTACATGCTTTTCTACAGATTATTTCTTTCCTATGAAGATTACAAGAAGAGAGCTTGGGGGTGAGAAAGGGAAGGAGCCAGCCCCTATCGAGGGTTTTTCCTTACAGTTAGTCCCTCCGTCTATCAGGGTCGTCCCCTGTCAGGCCCGACTGATGGATCATAATTGTTGCGAATTCAAGAGAAATCTGACTTCTCATTCCATAGTTATGTTACTTGGGTTTTAAGTGAGAGGGCGGCGTTCTTTCGATATCTATGGACCGTTGTGGTTGTTTCGGAACTGAAACATCGTTTGGCATCAAAGCGTTATTTTATGGTTACCACCATTATGACACATGTTCCAGGGGAACCGAAATGTTTCATGCCCTATCAGATTCAATTAGTGACTCTTGGGTTTCGTGCTTAGGGGATTTATGTCTCTTATAAATAGCAGGAACTCATCATTCGATTGAAACACTTCTTTGCCTTTTACTCGAAAGAATTCTGTAGATACACTTTTTCCCTGACATTCCAAGTTTCCGTTTGCCTTCAATTAACTGAAAATTTTTATCCTTTTTTTCCTTGTCTTTTTGCCGCACCATATGGACAAAATAGCTGGTGATTCCCCTTGCACTGATCTCCCTATCACATTCCGGCACCGAAAAATACTACTCAGGCCACTGTAGGGGTATATGTGTTGGAAGACGAGGAGGTCTCGTTGGTGGTTGAGATTTTACCTCGCCCTGGGAGAGAATTGACTGACTTCATCAGTCACGTCGGGGGAGAGCCAGAGCTTGTCCCTTCTATTATGAGAGAAGAAGATATTGCACAGTTGAAAACTAGGTGGGGGATCCCCAGTTACGTCGACATACAACCGGTGATAGGAAACGACATAGTTCATTTTGACCGTCCTAGGTACTGCGTATTTTATGCCTACCCCTTTTTTATTGGATACACACTTCCTCTCCCTCTCCTGGTGGTAGACTTCTACTGTTTTTATGAGGTATGCCCCGCCCAACTTTTGTCGTACCTATACAAAATGTTCCTTATGTTGCTCAAGTTCGTGGAACTCGCAGGTCGTGAGATCACCTTGGATCACATGCTCAACATCTTTGCCCCTCAGCTTATCCGCGGCACGATGCTTCACATTCGTCCTCGAGGGTCGAAGAGTCTGGTGGTAAAAATGTACGACATGGCTAACCGTCTTATCTATGAGAATTATTTCTATGTGCGGATTGAGCACATTGTGGCAGATCCGACGAGGTTTCCTAAGAAGTGGAACTTTGCACGTAAGTCTTATGCTTTTATTTGGAGATATATCTGACCATTTTCCGTTAAAATATTAAACTTTGTTATGTCTTTGCAGCCAAGAAATTGCCTCATCCATCTGTCGAAGGTATCCGTGAGTGGGTGAGCGCCATCCTTCCCCATACGGCGGGGGTTCGCACCTGGTCGGCCTTTTATGAAATATTTGGACACAGGCCCTTTACAGGTAAGATGTCGCTTCTGTTTGTTATTTTTCCTCTCTTTTTACTTAGTTTCTTATATGATGTTTGTCGATGCCAGGGAGAGTGCAGAGAGAGAGGTCTCCTCCGTTGGCTTTTCGTCATTGGGCATTGTCAGCTCGCCCTGTTGCCGCACCTGACGTTCGGCCTTCATCGAGGGCTACTTAGTCAAGTTGGCGACTATGGTTATTCCTGCGGAGGCCACTTCTCAGGCTAGAGTTTTGACTTGTGTTGCTCATTAGACGGGTGAGTCTCCTCGTGCTGAGGAAGAAGAAGGGTTGTCTAAGAGGTGGCGAGTGGAATATTAGAGGCAGCCCCTCCGACTGTAATTCGCCTGGACGACTCTCCCTCGACAGAATTTGAGGCGAGGGTTGATACCGCTCCGCCCGTAGAGATGGAGATAGTCATTGCATCTACCCCGTTGACGGGAATTCCTGCTGATATTGTTGATTAGCAACCTATCAGGACGAGGTCCAAATATATGAGGCTGTTGTTGTAGTTTCAGACGTACCTTCATCCTCCGTACCTAGTTGTGCTTCATCCTGAGCTGCTGAAAGAGGAAAAGGCATTGTGGTTGATGATTATGAATCCAAGTAGGACCTCGATCCTAATGATGTTAGGATGTTTGAGGAGGGTATTACCCACTCGGTAGTTCGTGCGGGAGGACCGACCTGTATTCTTGAAATTCCTTCGTATGTTAATCTCTTGGGAGATACGGAGGATTTGGTGCCGCATTTTGACATGTTGTGCTCCGCTGCCGAGAACGCGGCTCTCCGAAACATTCCTGATAGTGACTTGATGAATGAATTGGCCACTATGGGTTTAAGAGTATGTTATGCTTTTCTTTTATACTTCTCTCGTTTTTCTTGGTGATATAGTTTTGACCCATCTTCTCATGTTTGCAGGAACAACATGCTCGAGGAGCAGCTTCACGCGAAAGATGAAGATCTTGAGTTAGGCAAGGGGGTAGACATAGAGTGTGAACATTTGCAGGGGAAACTAAGTTTGATACAGGCCGAGACGGATTAGAATCTTATCAAGATCAAGGCGATAAGTGCATAGTGGATGGGGAAGTTGGCCGAGTTGGAGAGAAAGGTTGCCGAGTTGGAGAGTATCGAGAGCGCCTGGTTGGCGGCTTCGGCGAAAGCAGCAGCTTTGGAAGCCACTATCCGCGTTCTCCTGTCAAAGCAGGAATCGGAGAGGGCAACGACCATGCTGATGGAAGCGAGGCTCGAGGAGCATATAAGTGAGATTGACCGGGATGCGTCGTTGCGCTTGAGGCTGAGAAGGAGAAACTATTAGCTCAAATGGAGTCTTCCTCCGCTGCGGTTCCCCGTCAATTGCATGAGCTTTGGATTCATGCCGAAGCCCAGCGGGACATATACAAGAGTTTGGGGGAAGCAGGCAATGTTACTAAGGCCGCATACGAAGGAGCACGGGCAAAGGCGCGAGAGGCTCGTGTCAACTGTGGTTATGACTCTACGACTCCGGAAGCCGACGAAGGCGCGGATGATGATGAGGGAGGACTTCTTGGAGATGGTGAGGATGATAGCGGTGATGATGCCGAATGAAGAATGTCGTCTTTGTCTATTCTCATTTTCAGTTCAGTTTTTTATATCTGTTTGTAGTCTGTTGTCGTTGTTTCTTTCCCCTTTTTTCTTTAATTGTTGGCTTGGGCCGTATGTAAGTTGTGATTGTTCAGACAATGACTTTGTATAAAGAAGAGTTTTTCGTTATTTGCCTTGTACTTTATCATTGTTTTTGCTGTTTATGGCTTTGGTGTGAGGTAGATGCCCGTATGGCGAGTCTTGATTTTTCTTTCCCTTTATATTTTCTGACGGCATTTGGCCTTCAGAATATTTAGAGTTTTCTCTTCGGCGAAGGCCCTTGGCCTTGGGGTATTATTTCGAACTTATTGAAATAGTAACCTGTCGTCGTTCGATCGAGGTCGAACTCTTCTTGTTGGCGAAGGCCCTTGGCCTTAGGGTGTTATTTCGAACTTATAGAAATAGTAACCCGTCGTCATTCGATCTAGGTCAAACTCTTCTTGTTGGCGAAGGCCCTTGGCCTTAAAGGGTGTTATTTCGAACTTATCGAAATAGTAATCCGTTGTCGTTCGATCGATGTCGAACTCTTCCTTTTGGTGAAGGCCCTTGGCCTTAAAGGGTGTTATTTCAAACTTATCAAAATAGTAACCCGTTGTCGTTCGATCGAGGTCGAACTCTTCTTTTTGGCGAAGGCCCTTGGCCTTAAAGGGTGTTATTTCAAACTTATCGAAATAGTAACCCGTCGTCGTTCGATCGAGGTCGAACTCTTCTTTTTGGCGAAGGCCCTTGGCCTTAAAGGGTGTTATTTTGAACTTATCGAAATAGTAACCTGTCATCGTTCGGACGAGGTTGAACACTTATTTTAGGTGAAGGGCCTTGGCCTTAAAGGGTGTTATTTCGAACTTATCGAAATAGTAACCTGTCGTCGTTCGATCAGGGGTCGAACTCTTCTTTTTGGCGAAGACCCTTGGTCTTAAAGGGTGTCATATCGAACTTATCGAAATAGTAACCCATCGTCGTTCGATCGAGGTCAAACTCTTCTTTTTGGCGAAGGCCCTTGGCCTTAAAGGGTGTTATTCGAACTTATCGAAATAGTAACCCGTCGTCGTTCGATCGAGATCGAACTCTTCTTTTTGGCGAAGGCCCTTGGCCTTAAAGGGTGTTATTTTGAACTTATCAAAATAGTAACCCGTCATCGTTCGATTTAGGTCGAACTCTTCCTTTTGGCGAATGCCGTTAGCCTTAGGGTGTTATTTCAAACTTATCAAAATAGTAACCCGTCGTCGTTCGATCAAGGTCAAACTCTTCTTTTTGGTGAATGCCCTTGGCCTTTAAGGGTGTTATTTCGAACATATCGAAATAGTAACCCGTCGTCGTTCGATCGAGGTCGAACTCTTCTTTTTGGCGAAGGCCCTTGGCCTTAAAGGGTGTTATTTCGAACTTATCGAAATAGTAACCCGTCATCGTTCGATCGAGGTCGAATTCTTTTTCTTTGGCGAAGGCCCTTGGCCTTAAAGGGTGTTATTTCGAACTTATCGAAAAGGTAACCCGTTGACATTCGATCGAGGTCGAACTCTTCTTTTTGGCGAAGGCCCTTGGCCTTAAAGGTTGTTATTTCGAACATATCGAAATAGTAGCCCATCGTCAGTCCTAGTTTTTGGATAATCAGACATCTTCCGGGGGAGTCCCAGTTTGTTTGATATTGTTTGCATCAGAGGGTGCAACGTCAGAGAGTACGAAACGTTGTTGTTTCTCTTAGGTTCGTTCTACGCACACATCGTAATTTCCTTGTCTGACTCCTGCCTTTCGGCTTGGAGGTGTCATCGGTGGGCAGTATTTCAGTTGTTTTGTAGTAGTTTCTAGTTCTTTAATTGAGATGTTTCTTTACTTTCTTGCTCGCGCGACATTTGTGTTCCTGCTTGAGCAAAGAGCAGAATGTGAGTTAAAATGATACTTTCCTTTCCCCCATCTGGTAGTCCGATGAAGGAGAGCAGGTTTGTAACGTTGTTTGTTTTGTTTGGCATTTCGATGGTTGATGGGGCGAGGATTTCTAAATTCGGTGACTCTACTCGGCTCTCCTTCCCCTACTGTGATGCGCCTTTGTCGCGCGTGGGTTGGGTTTTGCCTTAGCGCTCTTTTCGGTGGGTAATCGTGTTTCTTGTCTTTGATCTAGGAGAGATTAGAAAATTTCACTAAGAAATCCCCACAGATGGCGCCAAATTGTTTGACTCAAAAGATAATGAAACTTTTTTGAATAAATCAATCAAAGAAAGTGAAGGGATAAATCTTAGTCAGACAAAATAAATTCCAGATCAAAGAGCTAACAGAGTAGATAGTATATAAGGTGAAATAGATATAATCGATCTTATTGAAATTCTTCATTGTAGCTCCCATCAATCGGTGGGAGAGGTAACTTTACATGTTTTTCTGCGGATTACTTCTTTCCTATGAAGATTACAAGAAGGGAGCTTGGGGAAGAGAATGGGAAGGAGCCAGCCCCCTATCGAGGGTTTTTCCCTACTATATATAGTCAAGGCACCCTTGCCATTAACTTGGTCCGACGCTCTCTCGTACCATGTATGTCTTGGTCGTTCTTTAGATATTGCTCCTTCTGACTCGATGGGTGTCGAGAATGGGATATAGAGTGGGCCATGTTATTTTTTACTGCCCTGTCACATGGGCGGGATGTTGGTCAACTCGGTCGTGACGGTCAGCTTTTGACCAATACACTACCGTCTTAATTTAATAGTTTTCGATAATAATAAAAACAATACCAATAGTAACAAACTAACCTCGTTTTTATTGCCAAATGCCGTCCTAACAGGCTTCGATAGTTACTTTGCTGCATATATATGCAACGGCAAGACGGCCTAAATTGGTAATGACGTTTTGTGGCCTAATTAGCTCGCCATAATGAGTTTCTTTCTCTTATTAATTTGATTAAGTTGATTTAAGAGAAATTTTCAGAAACCACTATGTTTTTGTGATTATTAAGCTTGTTATAGCTACCATTTACTAAATTACTTCATATAGCTATGTTTTCAGTTGTTATAGATTGTATTTGATGTATTTTTGCTACTGTATTCATGAATACAGTAGCAAAACTCGGCGGAAAAGCTAAAAAGAAAATGTATTCGGCTGTATTCGCGAGCTGTATTCGTGAATACAGTAATGGAATTTGAGGGAAAAAAAAGGTTTTCAGCTGTTCAAAAACGGTAAGTGAATCAATTAACGCGATAGACTCCTAATATAACTCAACAATCTCAATTATAACACCCAAAATTTGTATTTCCAGTTATAGAAAAGATCCTAAACCGAAAAATACCCCAAAAACAGAGCAATCTTCTGAGATTCAATCCATCCTTTCTTTTTTTAGTGATATCTTTACTAAAATATTTTTTAGTGGCATCTTTACAAATAGATTTATATATTGAAATTAAATAATTATATTGAATACAATTAAATACATAAAAATACATTGAATACGTGAAGATAGCAGGCCATCTATAGTGCAAAAATATATAAATACATACTACATATACATTTGAATACATATATACATCTGAATGCATAAATTATATTTATTAGAAAAAATATATGAATGCATTCTACAATACAATGAAATACATGGAATATAGCTAGATACATTGAAATACAATGAAAAAAACAGTGAATACAATGAAATACATGGAATACAACGAGATACATTGAAATATAATGAGAAAAAAATTAACAGACTCTTCAAGTTCCTCAGCCCCAAACTCCATCCCCTATCCATCGATATCCAGGGCGTCGCCGCTGATTAAATGAAGATAGTTGTTGAAGAAACACCAATTTAAAGGATCAAACGGAAACTAGAGACAGAACTTCTTCAGATCTCACAAGGCAAACATGAACAATCAATTCAAAATCTAAGAAAAATTTAGAATGTGTAACACAACTGTGCGAAAGAAATTATCGGCCGGAGGAGGGGGTTAGGAGTGACATAACAAGGAAGGGGGGAAGTGGTCGTCGGCCGGATCTGTCGTTGGCGGGACACAACACCTGCTCGGTTTTCTAAAAGCAAGAGAGGAAAAAACCGGGGGAAAAAGAGAAGAAAGAGGAAAGAGAAAGGAGGAGAGAGGGAGAGAGAAAAATAATACACAACGTATTTAATGGCTTAAAGGTATAGAAAGTGGCCATAAATATATATTTTGTTATAAAAATTAAAAGGTAGCTATAAGAGATAATTTTTTAAAAGGATATTTATTTATAATAAATAAGGTATCAACCTTTGCTATAGGATGTAAAATTTTCTTGATTTAAAAAGGCAAATTAAAAAGGCCATTACTTGTACATGTTACAGATCGATCCAGATTGTGATACTTTACTTGTTTTTGCACTAGAGGCGTGCCAATTATTAAGAAAAATTAACTTAAATAGCCGCGTACTCAAGCACTTAACATTAAAATAGCCGGCGGATATAAAATATATGTACAACACATATATAATATGTTTATAATCGTATATAATTATTATATAATCTATGTATACTGGTTTCAAAAAGTAAATAGTAAATTCGGCCAGCAAGACCATGCAATCGAAGTTTTCCTTGTCCATTTTACATGCAACCGATTTTTCATGCTTGGGTCTCATTATTTCACCGAGCGAGACCATCCCACTACATAGAGTTATGTTTGAGTGTGAGTCAACTTATATATTTTGATATCGAATTGATGTGACATTTAGGACTTGAAATTTATTCAGTAAACATATGTAAATCTCTTAATAAACATTAAGCGATAATTTGGTAAAGATGATAAGTAACTCGATATCAACGGGTCTTGGCAACAATGATTCTTTTCAATTAAGGAGTAGAAGTTTAATCAATTAATCATCTCTGCTACTGCAGATTGATTTTCTGTTTTCTTGTTGGCTTTTATATCACCATAGAAGTAGGAAATGAAGCCCCAAATAGAAAGTGAGAGAGAAACACCTTTTTCTGCTGTGAATTTTTCGCCATACAAAATGACAGCTAAAACTTCAGTAACAGGAAGTAGAACAGTAATTAAAATGGCAGAAACAAGAGAAGAAGAAGAATAGATAACTCCAATGGTGCCTAAGAAGAAGCATTGCCAAATAATTGCAGACCATACTATCACTATATAATATCTGCCTTCCCCAAGTTCAAATGCTTTTGCCTCCCTTGAAATCGCCTGCAAGTTTAACTACATATTAGCGAACATCCTTATAATAATATATTGGCATGTCCAACTAACGAATTTTATTTTAACATTATCTGGTCGATCATCTAAAAAATAACTATACATAATTATTGTTCATAATACGTGAAATTAGTAGCTTGAAAAAGAAGACCGACAACCTTCTACAATAAACTAAATTAAACCGATGGTATAGATATTCTTATATATGACTTTAGCCTTACAAACGTAACATTGTCACTATATATAAATTAATTAACTTATATACAACTTTAGCCTTAAAATTATGTACTTGTTATGCCTATTAGCCTATGGTCATTTTAGTATCTTATGCATGTCCTGACTCTCTCTTTCAATTCAACCGAAAATTGGAAGTAGAATAATTGGTATGTATGCAAAATAGAGCACAACAAATAGAGAGAAGGTAAAATGGAGAGATTACCTGAAAGTCTTTGTTTATTATCATCCCAATTGTGCAAACCACAGTAGCAAAAAAGCAATACACAGATTGAATCTCCAACACAAGTGTGTAAGTGATTGTTTGCTTTTCCTTTTTGTACAACAACTCAAACAAAGGCAAAATAAGTCCATACAAAGCTGCAGCTCCAAGTGTCAAGACAAACCCTAAAATATACTCCTTTTTCGACTCGTCTTTCGGTCGGTCACCTTTCGCGTGGAGAGCCAATACAATCGCGCCAAGTGTCAGAAGAAAAATGGAATTGATGGAGTATATTGAGAACTTTTGTTTCACAAGGAGGAAAGCAAAGCCGGCTGTGAAAGCAAGTTGTGAAGCAATGAGAAGTGCTGACGTGGAGACGGGCAGTTTTGCCACGCCATAAGCGGAGAGATAGTTGTCGATTCCGCTTAGGATTCCCATCCCAGTGGAAGCTATAAAAATTCGAGGGGTGATCAAAATGAGCTTTGTATTATTGTTGTTGTTATTGTTATTCTGGTCTATTGTTGACATTCTATTTTGGAATTTGCATTTGCGACGATTGAAGTAGGAGATGGCTAAAGGGATGAGAATAATTGGCCAAGCACTAGTTTGTAGCCAACTTGATAGCCAAATTCTTTTGCCTCCTTTGATGAAGTAAAGGCGCGAGATCAAAGGGCCACCACAATTTCCTATAGCTAGAAATATACAGTTTATAACTAGAAGAAATTTCTTTCTCATCATTCCTTACCTATAAGTGCTTGATGTATTATTGTATCTTGACTTAAAATTTTCAGTCCTTTTTTGCACATGTGGACACACACACATATATGATTTTGGAATGTAAAAAATTCATGTATGTAATTATAATGATTTAGTGCAAATTGTATATTTGTCTTAAGAAATTCATTGAATAGGTACAAATTCTTACTTTAGAACCCAACAACATAAAAAGGCTAGAATTCTAAACCCTGTAATTTTAAATCCTAGCTCCGTCCCTCTGTATATAAATATAGTCATTTCGTCTTTGAATAATCGACAGTGTCAACGTCTTGTGTGTCAAAGTTTCAACTTTGTAGTCCCCATAATTTAATTTTCCTATTTTTGTTTTTGTTGTTCGGAATTATATAGGAATTAAATTTTCAAACATTGATATTGCGGAAAATGACGGATATTCCAATGTCTGCTTGAACGTTCATTTCAATGACCATTTTTCGTCGGAAATATTTGTCGGTCTTTCCACAGTTTATTCTCAGTCAGAAGATCCTTGCACATTTGGTAATTTCTAATAGTAAATCCGCAATTAATATTTACCTTACATCTTAATGAATTGACAATTAAATACATTGCAAAAGACACAATTTTTGCTTTCACGGTGTAGAAAAGAAAATTAATATGCAGAAATATTCGCACTTATAATGTTAATTTCAACTGATGCTGACTACAGCTTATTATTTTTGGAAACCGTCTCAAATTGATTATTCAAATCTTTATAATCTATAATAATCATATGAGTTGGACGCTGAGTGTAACGACCCGGTCGGTCATTTTGAGTATTTTAGCCCCGATCCCCTATTTATTGCCTCATTTATGTTACATTATGGTTATGTGATTCGCCGGTATGTTTGGCTTTGGTTTCGGGTGAGTTTCAAAGTGAAATGGGACACATAGTCCCTAAGTCGGAGACTTAGGTTGAAAGATTTGACTGTAGTTTGACTTATACGTAGACGACTCCAGAATGGAGTTTTGACGGTTCCAATAGCTCCGTATGGTGTTTTTGGACTTAGGAGCGTATTTGGAGGTTTATAGGTCGTTTCGGAATGAATTGGTGAAAGTTAAAAAGTTGAAGGTTTGGAAGGTTGAGAAGTTTAACAAGAGTTGACTTTATTAATATCGGGTTCGGATCCCGATTCCGAAAGTTGGAATAGGTCCCTCGTGTCATTTATGACTTTTTTGCAAAATTTGAGGTCAATCAGAGTTGTTTTAGTATGAATCGGCATTAGTTTTGAAATTCGGAAGTTAATAGTTTCAATAGGCTTGAATTGGGTTGCGATTCGTTGAATCGATGTTGTTCTATGTGATTTTTGGCCTCGAGTAGGTCCGTTATGTGTTGTGGAACTTGTTGGTATATTCGGACGGGATCCTGTGGGCCCCGGGTTTGATACGGATTGAATCCGAAACAAATTTTGGACTTGATCATTTTGCTAAAGTTCAAGGCCTGCTGGTTTCATCGAACCTACGGAGGGATTGGCCGTAGGTGCGAACTCGCGAGTGCGGAAGGTGAAGCGCAGAAGCGAAAAGGGGATATGTCACGACCCTGGTTCTCCCTTTGTGATCTATCGTGACGGCACCTAGCCCTCTACGACTAGGTAAGCCTAAATTGCGGAAGATAACCAAAGTGCGGAATAAAACAAATTAAAACAGAATAAAGAGTGATAAAATAATGTTTAAAAGTGCCGCTCGGCATACACAATATTAAACTCTTAGAAACCAATACATATCTCCTAGACCCGGAAACCCATGAATCACAAGCTAAGGATCACTACACAGTACTCTAACTCCAGAATATCTAACAAGGACAAGAAATACAGAAGGGCAAATGATTAAAAGCTAGAATAGAAAGGGACTCCTCGGTCTGCGGACGCGGCAGATATACCTCGAAGTCGCTGGAGCAGTCGCCTCGCCTCAAGGGTGATAGGACTGAGTCGCAGTACCTGGATCTGCACATGAAAAACATGCGCAGAAGGGGCATGAGTACATCACAGCGGTACTCGGTAAGTGTCAAGCCTAACCTCGGTTGGGTAGTGACGAGGAAGGTCAGGGCCCTACTGAGGTTAAATAAAATATAAAGTTTGACAGTGTAGAACAGAACAGTATAAATAAATACAGTAGTGAAAGTAACACAAGATATAAAAAGGGGCAACAACAACTATTACAGAGACAAGGCAAAACGCAGAAAGAAATACAACTTAGTACCAAAATAACAACCGGGGATATCCCAGGATACCGTCCTGTAGTCCCATATATACATATCCAATGGATCTCCCGGGATCCCATCCCGTAGTCCAACTTATAGTGCGCGGGGATTTACCGGAATCTCGTTCCGTAGTCCCAAATGTAAATACCTAGTACTGGGGGAATCTACCTGGTGCATTCCCGTATACCATAGAATTGTGCAGAGGGGTCTATCGGAATCCCACTTCCGTAGTCCCAAAATAAAAAGACAAGGGGAAGTTACCGGAATCCCACATCCGTAGTCCCAAAATAAATACACATCAGCAACAGGAAAATATACAGAAATGGCAAAATTTCATATTAAGGCAACAAGTGATTCTAGCCTAGCATGCTGCACAGAATTCAGGTAAGGTGGGTTGAGCAAATAAGGCAATTAAGTCACTTAGACATGCTTTCCTAAGCTAATAACATGCTTAATATTGCAAGTAATAAAAACAGGAAAGGAAAACCCTAAAGCGCTCATGGTATCATTATGAATATACAAACCAAAACTGTGAAAGCCTAGAAATATACATGCCCAGTTGAGATGGGATATGATTGCATCACGATGTCTAAGGACACGATCTAATAGATCGTTGTACCGAGTAGTTGGATCATAATCTCTTACCATAAAAATGGCTGCATGCGCGGCAGCACCAACTATGAGAAATCCACCAATCCACATGTGATGTGTGAACAATGACAGTTGTGTACCATAGTCAGTAGCTAGATACGGAAAACATACTAGTGATTACTTAATGAAAACCGGATTTCCAACAAGTAGCACAAGTATGCACTCGTCACATCACGTACAAGGCATTTCAATTACCAAATATATCAAATCCTAAGGGGAAGGTCCCCCACAAAAGGTTAAACAAGCCACTTACCTCGAGCCGGCTCAAAATCAACCCGAAACCATGCTCTTACCATGAGTACTCTACTCCAAATGGTTCAAATCTATTCAATTCAATTGCATAATGTAAATAACACTTCAAGTAACTGATTCTACAATTAAATTCTAAGCTAATACGCGAAATTAGCCAAAATGACCAAAACGCCCCTCGGGCCCACATCTCGGAATCGGGTAAAATTTATATTTCCAGAATTCTCACACTCTCACGAGTCTAACCATACCAAAATTATCAAAATTCAATGTCAAATCCCTAATCAAACTCAATTTTTCGGTCTAAAAACTTTCCCCAATTTACATATAAATTCCGAAATTAAATAATGAATTTGAGTGTAGATTCATGGAAATTAATCTAAACCGAGTAGGGATTTCTTACCCAAATTGCCCAGATAAAAATCTCTTCAAAAATCGCAATCTCCCGAGCTCCCAAGTCCAAAATATGAATTATGGCTTAAACCCTTGATTTTGGGTTTTAAAATCTGCCCAGACAATACATTCATTGCGATCGCGGAAGCCTAGTCGCGATCGCGAAGAGCAAACCCACGAACCTCAGATTTACTCTGCGCGAACGCGGAACCCTGTCCGCGAATGCGATGCTTTATCTCCCTCAAACCTACGCGACCACGGTTAGCTTCACGCGACCGCGTAGAGAAACATTAAATTCCACTACTGCCTTATTTCTTCTACGCGAACGCGGCCTAGCCCACGCATTCACGATTAAGCACTGCCCATAACTATGCGTTCGCATTCCACTTCACACGAACGCGAAGAGAAAAATTTCCCTCTGGCTCATCTAAGCCTTCGCGATCGCGATCGCGATGAAGAACAGTCTGCAATAAATACCAGCAAAAATCTAATCCTTCTCCACGTCCAAAAATGGCCCGTTGAGCATCCGAAACACACCCGATGCCTTTGATACCTCAACCAAACCTACCAAAATATCACATAACATTATTCAAACTTGTTCCAACCTTCAGAACGCTAAAAAAACATCAAAACGCCAATTTAGCATCGGATTCAAGCCTAAGAACTTCAAAAACTCTAAAAATACGCTTTCAATCAAAGAGTCTATGAAACCTCGTCTGAATGACCTGAAATTTTGCATACACATCACATTCAACACTACGGAGCTACTCCAACTTCCGAAATTCCATTCCGACCCTCGGATCAAAATCTCACTATCAAATCGGAAACTTCAAAAAATTTAACTTTCGGCATTTCAAGACTAAATTAGCTATAGACCTCTGAAACACAAACTGAACACACCCCTAAGCCCGAAATCACCCAACGGAGCTAACGGAACCATTGGATTTCTATTCCAAGGCCATCTTCACACTGTTCCAACTACGGTCAACTTTCCAACACTTAAGCTCTCATTTAGGGACTAAGTGTCCCAAAACTCTCCGAAACTCAAAACCAAATGTCCCAGCAAATCAAAATAGCATAAATAAAATCGAGGAAAGTTCGCCCCCCCTTTTTCCCTTCCATCGGAAGAGAGTCCGGGTTTCGACATTCATGGGGAGTAATGACTCATTTCCTTTTGGGAATTGGGTATTTTGAACAGTCGTCACCTAACGATTTAAAGGTGTGTTAGGACACCTATAAGGTTCAACTACAACTATATTTGATAACCAGAGATTGGGTAAGGGCTTGAAATTATCCTAAGGGGAAGGTGTTAGGCACCCCTCAGGATCCACTAGTGTGGTTCCCGGCCAGACAGTTTTTGTGAATTTTGTGCAATTAGCAAGTTAACAAATAAAGGCTCAAGTAATTGGGGATTTAAGTCTAAATACACAAACGTTTAAAAAAAGAATGATTAAAAAGGGTTTTGAAAAGAGATACAATCTAAACATGCTTGTGAATGTAAAAGGGGTCATAGGTTTGTTTGTAATATGGATCACCTCAATGCAATACCCGGTATGACACTCCTCAGAAGAGGGGATACACATGGTATTAGCGCACTGGTCATCATATCCATATCTACCCTTCCCACACCATGAAGGTATTAAAGTGCGGATTGGTCTCAACATCTATTGCATGTTGTTACCCGGCCTATTCCTATCAGTCCCAGAGGAATTTAGGACTACTATTCCTATAAGAGGGAGCTTTTAGGCTGACACTTAGGTTTAAAGGTAAAAAGGCTAAGGCGACATACAAAAAAACATAGGACTACATTTAGAGGGGTGAACATATAAATAATTAGAAGGCTCATGTATACCTTCGCAAACAATGCATATAAATAGCATGACTTAAACACAATTAAGGTCTGAAATTTTTAAAGATCCTAAAGCAGGGTGTTTGAGTCAGAACCAGATTCATTATATAACTCAGAAAAGAAGTCCGAATCAGGTCTGCCTACTGGTTGTAGCAGTTGATAATTAACAAAGGCAATTCCGATTTTATTTAAGTGGTAACCTAAGTCTTGCCTAGGCGTAATAGTGATGTCCTATGAGCATGATATATATATTGATTAGGAATGCAGTAGAGTAGTGATTAAATTTAAACGGACAACTTGAAATCCTATGGACATGCTTTCAAACGGTATTAATTTAAGGCAGTGTTTGAAAACTTATTCAAGAAGCGGAAGATTGATTAACTAATCCAATTCATAATGAACAACGTAAACTAAACGGCTTCTCTAACTTAACTGGTTTTAAGTTCTATAGGCATGATTTCTATTATAGCTATTTAGATCCTATAGGCATGGTATCTAAGTATTAAAAGCTGACTTTGGACTTATAGGCATGATTCCTAGGGAGACGAATCTGAATACATGCTGTAATGAAAATTGAACTTCAATTACTCTACACCCTATAAGCATGATATCTAATTATAGAGCTGATTTTAACCCTATAGGCATGGTCTCTATTTTTAAAGCCATTTAGATCCTATAGACATGGTTTCTAATTGTGTAAAAGTAAAGCATGCAGAATTTATCTTAAACCAGAGCAGATCCTATAGGCATGTTATCTAACAGACCATATTTTGAATCAAAATAGACCCTATAGGCATGTTATCTACCCAATTTACAACTACTCACACTTTTCACTAATCACCCCGATATTGTTTACAAATTATTACAGACCAAATGATTGAATTACAAAAGAAGTGCAGAAATAAGCAATTACAACCATAGGAAGCCTGATCTTGACTTCCTCTCTAAGTTATGTAATGAACCACTTCAATGCCAATATTTCAAAGCCCTTCTCATATCTGGGTGTGTCAGAGTTCCCTAAGGACCTCAAGGGATCCCGATTAGTGCTCACACCCATAATTGCATAACCAAATAGAATTACTACAGTGGAAGGGCCTGCTCTTATGTGTCAAAGTTCAGAGGGAGCTCAAGGGTCCAACGGCAAGGCTCACACAAGAGGGGCAGAACATAGATTCTAAGAGTAGGTGAGCATGTGACTCAAAACTACACAGAATCAGTAGTCTTTCAAAGGGGGTCAAAGGGATTTTGGGGATACACTTGTCTGTAAGCACATGACCCCAACAGGGCTCTGGTTTGGTCATGCACAGCAATAGCTAATACTGGCATGGTCACAAACCAGTCAAAAGAACATAAACACATAGAGGGGATATGGGGGTTTGGGATTCATAAGATAGCAAGTACACAACAAGTAAAACACACACAGGGGAAGCATTAATCTAAAGGGGAAGGGAATATATTACAGCATGTTAGTAATGTAACTTGACTGCAGAACCATGAGCAGAAGTAGACAAGAATAAGGGAAACTGAAACAACTAAATAAGCATGTTATTATTGAGGCTTGAAAAAAATTAACTAGGACATACCAGTAGAGAAAGCAAGGTGCAGAAAGGTAAAGTAAGCAGGATTCCACAGTCTAGCCTTGGCTTTCAGCCGGCTAGACAAAGCAGTAGCACAAGTAGTAGTAGAGAAAGAGAGAGTTTTGAGTGTAAGTGTATTTTTTGAACTCAATTGTTTGTGTGTTTTAAAGAAGAGAGGGTAGGGTATTTATAGTTTTGAAAACGAGTAAAGAATAAGGTAAAAAGTAAGGTTTTAACACATACATGGAAATAATCACAATCAGAATCAATCAATGCAAGTACTTCCCTTTAATCGGGGAATTACAACTCAAACGAATACTAACAAGGTTAATTAAGGAAAGAAATCAGTTTGAGACAAATTGATTCTTCCCATATAAAGGGGTAGTAAAAGTATAAGGTAAATATTTGAGTCTACGTACAAAATATACTTAATTTTGGGGAAAGGATTCAGCGAGGTAAAACATCACAATAAAGGAAAGGAATCAATCAATTTTAAATAAAATGAGTGAAATTAGGGTTTATAAGAAAACCTTGTAATTAAACCGTCACTTAAGGTAATCAAGATTAATCAAGAAGTGGCCATGATTCTGCACTTCATCATATAAATAGAAAGGAATGAACAGGCGTATTAGGCATGCTTGGTCAATAATATTTACAAAAGAAGCAACATAAACATAGTAGTAGCAAGAGTAAGCTAGGATTGAGTAGTAAAGGAAACCTACTCGAAGCACAGTAGTCAACAAAGTCAGGTAGTCACATAGTATCAGAGTGTAGGGAACCAAACTAACAGGTAAAGAAAGTCAGAAACAAGTAAAGAACTCACAACAATAAGTGAGGAAAACCCTTTAAGAAATTTAGGGTTTATACAGTAGTCGAATTTAAAAAAATGGTAAGAACTCAGAATCAGACAAGTCAAACAAGGACAAAGAAATTAATCGAACAAGTATACATTCAAAACAAACAAGGACAGTTTCAGAACCCGGACATAACCAAACTATTTGGGGTTTTCAACATGCTGAATCTAAGTAGAAGAAAAAGCGTAAATAAATCATTTGAGCATAGTAAAAATCATGAAACAACACCAAAAATCAAAGAAGAGGTCTTTTAAAAGAGGTTAAGAGAAACCCTAATCGTTGAAAACGAAGGGTTGTTTTTTTGAAAAATCGAAAAATTTAAAGGAAAACACTTGAGAGGTTAATAACATTCACAGATCTAAGATAGATCTGAAAAAAATTGAAAGATCTTAAAGGTTAGGGTTTCAGAGAACCTAGAAAAGGTGAGAAAGACCTTGAAAAGTTAGCGATCTAGCCAGAACAACCATGGATCTGACTTGAACGGCCATAGATGGCCGGAGAAAGGTCATGAATAGAAGTTGAGAAAGGACTGGACAAGATCTCTTCGAGGTCTGTCCATGAAATCACACGAACGAGCCACTAGAAGATGTAGGAGACTGGTGTACATCTTAGACAGTTATGAGAGTCCATGGATTGGGTAGGGATTGAGGTGGATTAGGGTGGTTGTGGCTAGGGTTTAGGTGAGGATGCAGAGAGAATTGGAGAGGAAAGGAGTTCAAAGGTGGCGGGTGGTGAGAAATGACTTAGGGTAAGGGGTCGTTTGGGGTTAAAAATGGTAAGGGGTAACGATGGTCGTTGATTTGAATAATCAACGGCCTAGAATAAAAGGGTAGGTGGAGAATCCGGGTTTGGGTAGGGTTAAAATTGGGTTAGGGTCGAGTTTAATTAGAAGTGTGCTGGGGAATTGGGTTTGATTTGGGGTTAAGTTGAAAGCCAATTTGGGCTAAAATTTAAATAGCCACTTTTTCACTTTTTAAATTATAAAAAATAGTAAATAGTTTCTGAAAATAAATTGAAAAATACTAAGATTATTTATAACATATAATAAACAATTTAAAAATACAAGACTCAATTTTATGAATATAGGACACAATTAAACCTTAAAATGGCTAATATTGCAATTATATGCAATTAGCCTTAAAAATACTAAATACAATTGTAAAAAATATGTAAAAATTACCTTAGCCATATTTTGGCATAATTATAAAAATACAATAAATTAAATATCAAAAATAATAATTTGGACATAATTATTGGGATTTTATGGATGAAAAAGGGAATTAAACCCACTTAAAAACCTTAAAAATAATGGGAAAATAATAAAACGCTTGGACATGCTTATATATGCATATATACGCTATCTTGAAGTTATTTTGCATATTTAAAATATATAGGGAAAAATTGGGTATCAACAACTGCCCCTCTTTACCCGGGAAGGATGAAAAAGTTGTCGGGTAAAGATATGATGGCCAATTTTGACTGAGCAAAATAGGTTGAGGAGGTTTAGGCCGCACCCTGGCTTCTGAGCTATCTACATATTCTTGGTTTTACAAGAATCAGGCCGTATGTAGTTCAAGATCCGTCAACGGAGTATGTCGATTGAGACTTTTCAAGAACGGACGCAATATCTAGAGTCGGGTGAGTGAACGACTTATGAGAATGGTTAAGTTTGATATGGCTGCGGGAACTGGAGCGAGATCGCTCCTGATGGGGTGGCCATTGCTCATCGGTTAACCTGCAACTAGAAACAATACAAGCATATATTGTGCGTAAACATGATGCAAATTCCCATTGGACCACGAATGTTGTATTTGGACGATGAGGATGACGTCCTTAGACCATGATGTCCTGGGCCATGAAGTGTATGATAAGGAATTCGCAGGCCATGAAATGATATTCACGGGCTATGAGGATGGTGCCTCCGAACGGTGATGTCACGCCCCAAAACCGAGGGGCCTGACTGGCGCTCGATCGGGTAACCCCAGTAAGGCGGACCTGGGTGCCTTTCCTATCCCACGTGTTACCCCGCATTTTCATTATCCGTTAACCAAGTGAAATAGCCATTTATGATTTAAACACATTCTTACGAGATTTACATAATATACATGGTTACATAGCGTGGTTTACAAGTTACACTGCCCAAATACCAAATACATAAGTACATATCCCACATTTCCAATCTACGGAGCCTCTAGGGATACAAAAGAGTGTTACAGTACTTGCCGACAACAAGGCTCCGGCTATACCTTACGCAAATGCCAAAATAAGATTTTTGGGAGGAAAAGCGGCATGAGCCACGCAGGGCCCTGAGAGGAAAAAGGGCTCACCAATACAACTGACGGAAAGTGAAGGAGTGCTACTGTGTGTGGACGGGAGTATCTGCTATAGAACCACCTACAATCATAACACGAATGTAGCGCCCCCGGCAAAAGGGGCGTCAGTACATTTGAATTGTAAGTATGAAGAAACTTTACCCCAAGTAAAATCAAGAAATACACAGGTAACAAACAGTAATAGAATCAACAATCCAATGCACATGAAAGGAACAACCAAAGCCAAACAAGTTCCACAATCTATCTTTTTCCCCTTTCAACATTATTTCATCCCATTAATGGTTTCACAACTTTCACATATTTTCATTTCAATAGTGATTTCGATCACTTTTCTACCCTTATTACCTCATCCACCCTTATTACCTCGGCCACCCTTATCACCACAACCCACACCTTATAACTTCATGTTGCGGCACGCAACCCGATCCTACCGGACAATCAAATTTCACACGAAAACAACAATAATTCATAAAGAATTTTCATAACATCAATACCATTTCCATCATATGCAACAGCCCATACACAACTTAAGTCACAATGATAATTTCCCGTGACAAGTCACGTGTGATATTACCACAGTTGTTTCAATTGCATCAATTACGATTTCTTTCCATCATTTGTTACACAGTTCTTACCACATGAACACATTCACACACACACACTTGGTTTGTTGCCATTTACTTACACCATTATATCGCGAGACTTAACCAACAACGTTCAAAGCATATTAATCACAAGAATCATCATTTCAAGGAAGCACAAGTTCATATCAACAATTCATACATTTGGGCCTAAGACACCATAGATGTCACCAAGCAGTAATTCATGTACAAGGTGTTGTCGTAATCGTTCAACTCATTTATGTCATTTCACAATACCATCTTTCATTACTTACCACGCAGGGTTTTAGCCATTATACATATTCACTCATTTGGACACATTAACGTTCTTTCATTCGTTAACACATACTCCCATATTGTCATCATCAAGCATTTACAAGCTTAGCACATAATAAGGTAGGCACATCAAATCACTTTTCACAATCACATATAACACGGTGGTGTGGAAATCAACTAAGACAATCAATACACATATTTTCATACAAGGTACACATACCGTATGCTCGTCATAACAAGGGGATTCTACAAGAGTTAAAGTTAGCCATACATACCTCAAAGAGATTTTCCTTAAGTTACTACAACGTTCCGGAAATTCTAGCAATGCCAATCTACTTCGAGACATAACAAAATTGAACACAAATTAGGAAGATATTTATTATTCAAGCTCATTCGAGTATTTTATCAAACACCATATGTGCGTCAAATCTTTATGGTCCTTTTATAGTGGATTTCATTAACCCACAACCCATACTTTACCATCTTTAGCTCAACAATATTTCTACAACCTTTGACAACTCATGCAAGCAAGATAACAACTCTAATACCCACAAACATTCTTTATAATTACCCATCTTTAGCTAGATTCGAAATTAAAGGTTAGGGTATAGAATCTTACCTCAAGGATGACGACCTAGTGTGGTTTTCCTTGTTAATCCTTTAAGATTTGAGCAAGAGTTGTAGAAGAATTGATGAGGGATACTTTCTCACTCTAGGGCACTCTCTCACTCTAAAAATATCTGATTTGTTCTCAAGAAATGGTCCCTTGAATCTATTTGATGAAATTAGGTCGTTTTATAACAAAACCCCAATTTTTGCACAGTCGCACCGCATGGGGAGGCGTGTTAATGAAAACTGTGTTTACAAACGAAACTGGAGGTGCTCTGATAATTTACACAGTCGTGCCGCATGGGGCGCATGAGGCAGCGCGGTAGTGTAAAATTCTGCATTGCTTTTGGTAATTTGGCCATAACTTTTGGTTGGAGTGTCCGAATGACGAACGGTTTGAAACGTTGGAAACTAGACTCAAAGAACTTTTATTTGATAGGTTGTGAATCAGACAAATCCTTATATAACTTGAGATATGATTGTCCAAAGTGAGGTATTGTGCGTACTCATTTGTAACTTTCATCTCTTATGAAATTTTCCAACTCGGCTTAGACTTAGGCCTCTCCTTAGGCCCCAATTCACTTCTACTATGACTTATACACTTATTAACGTGTCCAACTGATATCCATAATCTCCTTAATCCTCATTGATAAAATATTTGGCCTACCTTGGCACCGCGAAATATTAAATTACTAAGCAAAATTTTCTGGGGCTTTACATTCTCCCCCGCTTATGATCATTCATCCTCGAATGAGGATCAGGTTTCATTCATTAGCCATCCTTATGTAACTTCTGCTTTTTCACATTATGAAATATATCATCAGCCCCGAATTTGGCTAACTCCTTAAATTTCCGAAACTTTTGCCAGAGTTTCCTTTGTAACTAGACCTATCCACCTATCAGAGGGCCCCACATATCCTAACAGCATATACATGTTTCATAGACATAACATAACTTGTACAACACCAACCATGGCCGTATAGGCAATATACATAGTCAAAATGGAATAGTTTAACATAGATCAAATCAAAAGATAAAAGTTTACAGGAACTAAATGCATGAAAGCTATTACATAACTATTCAAACAAATGTGGGTACTTCTTTCTCATTTCTTCCTCGGTTTCCCAAGTGGCTTCTTTAACCTGCTGGTTTCGCCATAACACTTTTACAAAGGCAATTTCCTTAGTTCTCAATTTCCGGACTTGCCTATCAAGAATGGCAACTGGAATTTCTTCATAAGATAGTTCTTCATTAACCTCAATAGCTTCAATCAGCACAATAACGGACAGATCTTCCACTACCTTCTTCAACATAGATACATGGAAGACCGGATGTACCAACGACATCACGGGTGGCAACTCGAGCTTGTATGCCACCTGACCGATCATATGAATGATTCTATATGGTCCGACATACCTCGGACTTAACTTCCCTTTCTTCTCGAATCGTATGACTCCCTTCATGGGAGATACTTTCAAGAACACCCAATCATCTACTTGGAATTCCAATTCTCTTCGACGCACGTCTGCATAGGATTTCTGACGACTCTGAGCAGTTTTCATCCTATCTTGAATGACTTTAACTTTTTCCATAGCATGATGTGCAAGATCTGGCCCTAACAGTTCTGCTTTACCAACCTCGAACCACCCAATCAGAGATCTACACCTCCTTCCATACAATGCCTCAAATGGGGCCATCTAAATACTAGCGTGAAAGCTGTTATTGTAAGCAAATTCTATGAGTGGCAAATGGTCATCCCAACTACCCTTGAAATCAATAGTACAGGCACACAACATGTCTTCAAGCGTCTGAATAGTCCGCTCTGCTTGCCCATCGGTTTGTGGATGAAAAGTTGTGCTAAGGTTTACCTGTGTACCCAAACCTTGCTGAAATGTCTTCCAAAAGTTGGCTGTGAACTGAGCCCCTCGATCTGAAATGATTGAGACTGGAGTGCCATGCAACCTGACTATTTCTTTGATATACAACTGAGCATACTGTTCCGCTGTGTCGGTAAATTTTATTGGCAAGAAGTGCGCTAATTTTGTGAGTCTGTCCACAATCACCCAAATTGAGTCAAACTTGTGCATAGTGCGAGTTAATCCTACCACAAAATCCATATTGATCATTTCCCATTTCCACGTTAGAATTTCTATGCTTTGTAACAATACTCCAGGCCTTTGATGTTCAACCTTTACTTGCTGACAGTTCGGACATTTTGCCACAAAGTCCTCCACATCTCTTTTCATGTTATTCCACCAATAAACTTCTTTGAGATCATGATACATTTTAGTAGAACCTGGGTGTACGGAATACCTAGAAGTGTGAGCTTTTGCCAAAATCCTTTCCCGAAGACTATAAATATCTAGAACATATAGGCACTCTTGGCACCGTAGGGTACCATCATCAATGCCAAAAGAAAAGATGTGATATTGTGTTTATGAATTCCCTCCTTCAGTTGTACCAACAATGGATCGTTGTATTGCTTTTCTTTGACCTCCGCTACAAGCGACGATTCAGCCTTATTCTACACAATTACTCTCCCTTCACTAGAGTCCGCAAGACGAACTCCTAGACTAGCCAACTGGTGAACCTCCCTGGCCAATGGCCTTTGATATATCTCCAAGTGAGCTAACTACCCATAGATTTTCGTCTAAGAGCATCCGCCACAACATTGGCCTTTCCCGGGTGATAGAGAATCTCAATATCATAGTCCTTGAGTAGCCCGAGCCATCCTCTATGTCTCAGATTCAACTCCTTTTGTTTAAAAATATATTGAAGGCTCTTGTGGTTCATAAATACATCAATGTGGACCCCATACACATAATGTCGCCAAATCTTTATACAAAAACTACCGCCTCAACTTTTAAACCATGTGCTGGATAGTTCTTTCCATGATTCTTGGGTTGCCCAGAGGTATAAGTGATCACCTGGCCATGTTCCATCAATAGTGAACCATCTATATCATATTTCTCTTGCAACTTGCTCTTCTAAATTCTCAACAAAAGACATTACTGGATGTGTTTTCTTATAGAACGTTCTATTTCAAAGGAATAACATCTTCTAGCCTACGCACACACCTTAATATCATTAACATGCATGACATTGCATCAAGTGTAATGTAACATTGTGCTCAGACCTTTCCTGGTCAACCTCTTTCCTCCTTGTGTGCCTTATAGGATTTAAGAAACCACTCCACTTTCCCTTGTAAACATTCTCGTGATCTCTCTTTACAGTTCAACACCACCCAAAATGCATATCAACACCCTTCGTACATATTCAATTCAGAAAGCGACACTGGCCCGAACAATATATTGGTGCCATATTTTCTTTCTAAATGGAATATTCATTCCCATTCTATTTTTCTCATAGTGCATAATTGCTAGCCTTAATTTGCCACACACTTGTCTACCTCCCATGAACTTATAATATCATTGTGCCTGGTTTAATGGGTTTATCATACTGCAACTTCACCACCAGTAGTCTTACTTTCCATTATATGTAGACATGAACTATCTCTAGCTCCTTTAGTTATCATTCAGTGTCACCCAAGTCGATAGCATTACGGTTAGTCCTTTATACCTTCTATTAACACTTGTGCTCCAGGCGAGTCCACCATTCTGATATGAACTATTTTGCGATAACCATGGACATCTCGATTTATAGATTTTCTCCCCATTTCTTATCACCTCATTCATCCTAGCTAATGAATAGCCATGCACTCCTCAATGTGCTACGTGGTCTTTTCCCTTAGTTATTTCATCATGCTCACCTCTTAACTCTTGTGAGGATATCCGTGGGAAAGTGTGTTCATCCACATATCACTTAACACTTATTTTCTTGTAAGTTTTCCATCAAGCCCAAATACTCTCTTGGGTTATTATAGCATCACATTTATTTCTCCCACTCGTTCCACCTTTCTTAACGTCTTGGAACTTTAGTTGAATCGCAATTCCATAATTAACCCATTCTAAGAACTCGCAAAACTTTCACCTTTGATCTATAGTATTTCCTTGGGATGCATTGTCCCAAGCCCTCTAACAAGTATAGAACCCCTTTACAAACCTACTCTTAGTTTCTAGGATCGTTGACCCTATCATTCACATTGCCATGTATGCAGAGTTTATCTTCCTTAACCTTCTACCTTTTTGGAGGTACTAGTGGTCTATCATTAGCATATCCTTTTAGATAATCACATTATCCATTATCACTTTTCTAGACTACGCCTATCTTCAACAAAAATATTCAAACATCAAAGCTACATGGTCTTACTCTTGTTTCATTGTATTTAAGTGGCCTTGCTATGGCCCTTCCTCCCCTACTTAGGGCGAATGTCCCGGATTTTGACACAAGTCTTGAATTTAGCAACTTCATGGACATATGTTTCATTTCTCTATCCCTCACATATATGTTTGAATATTAGGGAGATTGAAGTCACAATGGTATTAACCTCATAAGTCCTTTGCTCTTATTCAGCCACATGGGCTTGGGATTCCAATTCCTCATACAAATATCCTTTAGGAGTGTAACAAAACTTCATACACATATGGGGTTCTTATAACATTCGTAGCATAAGGGTCTTCTCATTATGGGTTCAATTGACTCTCATTTCATAACTTCTTGTCTCCTAGGAGAGACTTGCACTCTCATCATCAATCTCCTGGTCATGTCTCCCATATATCACTTGCTTATATAACCAGTTTTCTTTCACACCTTAGGATCATTTACATACTTCTCACACTACCCACATGTGCTATTCAAGCTTATATAGCACTTATGAATTCAATGTTTCTTTGGAGGTTACAATCATTTTTAACACTTTCTCGAATAATGTATGCTTCTGGTACTAGGTACGTACCTCATATATCTGTACCATTAGTTCAACATAACACATATTCCATCTTCTTAATATTCAGGCCTTTGACCACTGGTCATTCCATATGACAACATTACTTGAAATAGACGAAAGAGCGTCTAATCTTACCTTGAATCTCAACGCACGAGTTATAAGACAATCTTATAGTAAAGCTTTATCGCACGATCTGGAGTGTTGAAGAAGGGTAACATTCCTAAATGTCCATGTAGTCTCCAACTTATAGATGTGGTCGACAACACACTGATAAGAAGGACTCTACAAGACACGGCTCCGAGACATTCTAGGAAACTTTAAGACCTTAGGCTTTGATACCAAGTTTGTCACGCCCCAAAACCCAGGGGCCTGATCGGCGCTCGACCGGGTAACCCCAGTCAAGCGGACCTAGGTGCCTTTCCTATCCCACGTGTTACCCCACATTTTCATTATCCGTTAACCAAGTGAAATATCCATTTATGATTTAAACACATTCTTACGAGATTTACATAATATATATGGTCACATAGGTGGTTTACAAGTTACACTGCCCAAATACAAAATACGTAAGTACATAACCCACATTTCCTATCTACTGAGCCTCTAGGGGTACAAAAGAGTGTTACAGTACTTGCCGGTAACAAGGCTCCGGCTATACCTTACGCAAATACCAAAATAAGATTTTCGGGAGGAAAAGCGGCATGAGCTACGCAGGGCCCCGAGAGGAAAAAGGGGCTCACCAATACAGCTGACAGAAAGTGAAGGAGTGCTACTATTGGTGGACTGGAGTACCTGTTATAGAACCACCTACAATCATAACACGAATGTAGCACCCAGGTAAAAGGGGCGTCAGTACATTTGAATTGTAAGTATGAACAAACTTTACCCCAAGTAAAATCAAGAAATACACAGGTAACAAACAGTAATAGAATCAACAATCCAATGCACATGAAAGGAACAACCAAATCCAAACAAGTTCCACAATCTATCCTTTTCCCCTTTCAACATTATTTCATCACATCAATGGTTTCAAAACTTTCACATATTTTCATTTCAATAGTGTTTCGATCACTTTTCCACCTTTATTATATCGTCCACCCTTATTACCTCGGCCACCCTTATCACCACAACCCACACCTTATAACTTCGTGTTGCGTCGCACAACCCGATCCCACCGGACAATCAAATTTCACACGATAACAACAATAATTCACAAAGAATTTTCATAACATCAATACCATTTCCATCATATGCAACAACCCGTATACAACTTAAGTCACAATGATAATTGCCCGCGACAAGTCACGTATGATATTACCACAGTTGTTTCAACTGCATCAATTACGATTTCTTTCCATCATTTGTTACACAGTTCTTACCACATGAACACATTCACACATTCACACACACACACTTGGTTTGTTTCCATTTACTTATACCATTATATCGCGAGACTTAACCAACAATATTCAAAGCGTATTAATCACAAGAATCATCGTTTCAAGGAAGCATAAGCTCATATAAACAATTCATACATTTGGGCCCAAGACACCATAGATGTCACCAAGCAGTAATTCATGTACAAGGTGTTGTCGTAATCGTTCAACTCATTTACGTCATTTCACAATACCATCTTTCATTACTTACCACGCAGGGTTTTAGCCATTATACACATTCCCACATTTGGACACATTAATGTTCTTTCATTCATCAATACATACTCCCATATCGTCATCCTCAAGCATTTACAAGCTTAGCACATAATAAGGTATGCACATCAAATCACTTTTCACAATCACATATAACACGGTGGTGTGGAAATCAACTAAAACAATCAATATACATATTTTCATACAAGGTACACATACCGTATGATCGTCACAACAAGGGGATTCTACAAGAGTTAAAGTTAGCCATACATACCTCAAAGAGCTTTTCCTTAAGTTACTACAATGTTCCGGAAATTCTATCAATGCCAATCTACTTTGAGACATAACAAAATTGAATACAAATTAGGAAGATATTCATAATTCTAGCTCATTCGAGCATTTTATCAAACACCATATGTGCGTTAAATCTTTATGGTCCTTTTATAGAGGATTTAATCAACCCACAACCCATACTTTACCATCTTTAGCTCAACAATGTTTCTACAACCTTTGACAACACATGCAAGCAAGGTAACAACTCCAATACCCACAAACATTCTTTATAATTACCCATCTTTAGCTAGATTCTAAATTAAAGGTTAGGGTATAGAATCTTACCTCAAGGATGAAGGCCTAGTGTGGTTTTCCTTGTTAATCCTTTAAGATTTGAGCAAGAGTTGTAGAAAAATTGATGAGGGATACTTTATCACTCTAGGGAACTCTCTCACTCTAAAAATATCTGATTTTTGCTCAAGAAATGGTCCCTTGAATCTATTTGACGAAATGAGGTCGTTTTATAATAAAAACCCTGATTTTGCATAGCCGCGCCACATGGGGCGCCGCATGGGATGGCGTGGTATTGAAAAATGTGTTTAGAAACGATACTGGAGGTGCTCTGATAATTTACACAGCCGCGGCGCATGAGGCAGCATGGTAGTGTAAAATTTTGCGCTACTTTTGGTAATTTGGTCATAACTTTAGGTAGAAGTGTCCGAATGACGAACGGTTTGAAGCTTTGGAAGCTAGACTCAAAGACATTTTATTTGATAGATTTTGAATCACACAAATCCGTATATAACTGGAGATATGATTGTCCAAAGTGAGGTCTTGTGCGCACTCATTTGCAACTTTCGTCTCTTATGAAATTTTCCAACTCGGCTTAGACTTAGGCCTCTCCTTAGACCACAATTCACTTATACTATGACTTATACACTTATTAACATATCCAATTGATATCCATAATCTCCTTAATCCTCATTTGCACGCAAGATAAAATATTTGGCCTACCTTGGCACCACGAAATCTTAAATTACTAAGCAAAATTTTCTGGGGCTTTACAGATGTTGCCTTTGAATAATGATATGCAAAAGATTAAAAGGGATCCTCAGGCCATGACATGGTGTTCTTGGGATATGAAGATGGTGCCTCCAAACGATGACGCCTTCGGATGAGTTGGCGATATTTTATCCCATGAAAGAAGCAGTATTATGATGCAGACAAGATAGAGCTTAGTCTTACGAATTGAAGGGTAGATCTTAGCCCGTAAGAAAAGAGAAATGAATAGTTCTTGGGATAGTGCTTAGTTTTGAAGGACATGGGAGGCAGAGCTTAGCCTCGAAAGGCAAAATGATAACCTTATGCAAAGGTGCGAATGCAGATGGAGGTAGAGCTTGACCTCGTAAGGCAGAATGGTAGCCTTATGCCGAAATGCAGATGGAGACAACGTTTAGTCTAGGAAGGTAGAATGGTAGCCTTATGAAAGAATGCTGATACAAATGGAGACACAGATTAGTCTCGGAAGGCAGAATGGTAGCCTTATGCAAGAATGTAGATGCGGATGGAGATAACGTTTAGTCTCAGAAGGCAGAATGGTAGCCTTATGCAAAAATGAAATAACGAATGATAATAGGGCTTTCTTAGTTGATAGCAGATTGCGACATTGTGATCACTGGGAGCATTGTGACTACAGAGCATTACTAGCGTGCACTGATAGAAAATGTTTGGCAAGTGCAACAGTTCGGAGGGTCGTATTCTTTAACAATGTTCGTTCCATGGGCGTACAACATGTTTAATGACTTCGCAAATCTAGTGCCTGCATCCAAAGAAAAATCGTGAGTTTTGTAAAAGGGAGGAGGGTTAGTTCATATCCTCGCTGGCTTTTCTTGACCTGCTCGGCTTTGATCTGGTGATACTGTATGTATCACTGGGGTAGCATTTCTAAACAAAGCAGTTTCGATAATAAACATTTATGATTTTGTAAAGATATGACATAAGTGTGTAATTAAAAAATAGCTTCTAGATGAACCGACGACTTTGACGTGACTCGGGACATTGCAACCTCTCTTGCTACGGAATTTTGAGGGTCCTCCTCAAAATCCTGCCCTAGTTTAATGGGTTGATGTTTCTGGTTATTTCTTGTGCGACGATAGTTGGGATTACTTCAGAATTTTAAGGGTCCTCCTCAAAATTTTGCCCCAATTTCCAATTGCGGGGGAATGAAATTTTTATTTAATTGTGACTGAAACCATAGGGCTGCCTACGTATCCCCTCTTAAACGGGAATCAGGTCAGGCATAGTTAAATTTACATCATATAAGGAAAGCATAAAGATTAGACATAGTAGCGCTTGACTGCATCTGAATTGATCGGCTGTGGCTAGACTTCTCCATCTATTTCTGCAAGTATTAGGGCTCCTCCTATCAGAACGCGGTGAACCATGTATGGACCTTTCCAATTAGGAGAGAACTTCCCTTTGGCTTCATCTTGATGCAGAACAATTTTCTTTAACACCAGCCGCCCCTGTGTGAATTGTCTTGGCTTGACTTTCTTGTTGAAGGCTCTGGACATTCTGTTCTAATAGAGTTGACCATGGCAAACTGCATTCATTCTCTTTTCGTCTATAAGGGCTAGTTGCTCATAACGACTTCTTACCCACTCTGCATCGTCTAGCTCAGCTTCTTGTATGATTTTTAGGGAAGGAATTTCTACCTCAGCGGGAATGACAACCTCTGTACCATAAACCAGCATATAGGGGGTTGCCCCGATTGATGTGCGGACTATGGTGCGATACCCCAATAGAGTAAATGATAAGTTTTTGTGCCATTATTTATGCTTCTCTATCATTTTCCTCAATATCTTCTTGATATTCTTGTTGGCAGCTTCTACAGCTCCATTCATTTGAGGCCTGTAGGTTGTGGAATTCTTATGTCTGATCTTGAAAGTTTCGCACATAGCTTTCATCAAGACGCTGTTGGGGTTGGAGCCATTATTAGTAATGATTGACTCTGGAATCCCGAATCAACAAATACGGTCGTGGACAAAGTCTGCCACAACTTTCTTAATCACTACTCTGTAAGATGCTACTTCTACCCACTTGGTGAAATAGTCTATGGCTACTAGGATAAACCTGTGTCCATTGGAAGTGGCAGGCTCGATCGGTCCAATACATCCATCCCCCAAGTGGCAAACGGCCATGGTGAGCTTGTTGCATTAAGCTCATTTGGAGGTACCTTTATCATGTCTGTATGTATCTGACAACTGTGGCATTTCTGGACATACTATATGTTGTTTGTTTCCATGATCATCCAAAAGTAACCAGCTCGAAGTATCTTCTTTTCTAGGACAAAACCGTTCATATGTGGACCGCAGGTCCCAACATGAATTTCATCTAGTATCCTGGATGCTTCTTTTGCGTCAACACATCCTACTAGTCCCAGATCAGGAGTCCTCCTATACAGGATTCCTCCGCTGTGGAAGAAGTTGTTAGACAACCTTCGATGTGTGCGTTTCTGTGTAGGATTCGCAAGCTCTGGGTACTCTCCTTTTGCCAAATATTCCTTGATATCATGAAACCAAGGCTTTCCGTCTGCTTCTTCTTCAACATAGGCACAATAAGCTGGCTGATCGTGGATCTTTACTGGAATGGGATCAATGAAATTATTGTTCGGATGCTGTATCATAGATGACAGGGTAGCCAATGCATCAACAAACTCATTCTGGACTTTGGGGACATGGTAGAACTCCGTCTTCGTGAACCTCTTTCTCAATTCCTGTACATGATAAAAATACGGGAGTATCTTGGAGTTTTTGGTTACCCATTCTTCTCGTACTTGATGTATAAGTAAGTCTGATGTCACGACCCAAACCGAAGGGCCGCGACGGGCACCCGGTGCCTTACTCAACCGAGTACCAACGTAACATATCTTTCTTATCATGTTATCATGAGTAAATGAGCTAGAAAACTCGTCCTGAGATAACAAGAATAAAACATAAGGGAATAGTCAACATATGAAGATCCAACATGATATACAAACTAATATATGTGACATACGGGCCTATAAGGCCGACATGACCATTAGTAAACTCGAAACATAGGCCGACAAGGCCATACAATTATCCATACACCTGACATATGTCTACAAGCCTCTAAGAGTACATAAAATCATAAAGTTCGGGACAGGGCCCCGCCATATCAATCAATACATATCCAAAGCATACTGACCAAATAGGCAACTCCGGAGCAAGTGGAGTGCACCAACACCTTCGCTGAGCTGATAGCCTACTAGGAGGACTGTCAACCTATCAATCGGGACCTGCGGGCATGAAATGCAGCGTCCCCAGGCAAAAGGGACGTCAGCACGAATAAAGTACCGAGTATGTTAGGCAGGAAAGCATAAACAAGAACAGTAATGTGAAGAGAGAGATAAAGGAGATACAACCTGTAACATTAGAGTGCCTCTGGGGGTTACTGATATGAAATGCATAATACATATATATACATAAACTTTTTAAAATCATTCGCCTCTGTGGGCATCATCATCATATCGTACTCGGCCTCAAAGAGGACTCGGTAAAAGCGTACCCGACCATCATAAGGTTCGGTAGAATCGTACCCGGCCACGTGGAGCTCGGTAAACCCAACTGATCAGTAGTTGCACAATAGGTGCCGTACCCGGCCGACTATAGAGCGGCTCGGTAGAGTAAAATAGATACTATATATAATCCATGCTAGACTCATGGAATCACATTCTAAACCTTTTGGAGTGACTTAAGAATGCTATGGACATCCATACCCTCAATATGAACCTTAGTAGGATTCAAGGATCATACACGCTTGCTTAGAATAATTTTATAAGGAAAGAACAACATGGACAACCTTAGTTGCTAGGAGTAGATCCGTAATGAAGTAGCGTATTCATTTCACTTTAGATCATGCCAAAAGAAAGAAGAAAGTGCCTTAACATACCTTAAACCCGTTGAGTCCTTAATCCCTTCCAAGCAACTCTTCAAACAAGTCAACTCAATCTATCATAGTATAAGGAGATTCAAAATTAGTGTTGAGCAAAGGCTAAGTCTATAACTTAAGCTAGTAGCTCGTTTACGTAAATTTGGGCAGCATCTCCATTGTAACAAGGGCCTCCTCCAATACCATATACCAACAACAATGACCACAGCAATCCATTAATACATAATTATCAATATCAAGACACCATATAACCACAACAAGTCACAACTACATTACGACGAGCGGCAAACTCCGATTGGAATCTGTATACCCCTTATCAATCCTTATAGACTTCTTACTTCAACATAAAAGTATCATTAACTTGATAATGAAGTCATTAATTAATGATTCCAGCCTTATACCATATATTTATAACAACGAAAATAATCCACAACTTCAACTATCCCCAACTAGCAACTTTATTCACTAGTTCAGGTCTAGCCCATCCATTTAACTTAATCAATATCAAGATAACCTTAGGCACAAGCAAGAACACAATATACATACCTCCTACAGTAACTTCAAGTCAAAATCCAAGTTATATTCATTTTACAACAACCCTTAATAGCAATACAACACCATAGAAGTGACTTAAGCTAGTCCAAGTATTATCTTATAGTTTATCATCCTAACAACTTAACCAACATACAAGCAAGCTTAAGCACAATTATTAGGTTGTTATACTCACCTTATACAGCAGCAACAACTTGGAATTTCATCCAAATACAGCCCACAACAATCCTCAATGACAACACAACCTCAAAGAGGTGTTGTTCTTCACTAGAACTAAGTTTTGATGTTGAAATATGGTGTAATCACTTTGGAATCACTTCAAAACCTTGTGATATATGTTTAGGAGGGTTAGGAGAAGTTTGGAGACGAACGTTAGTTGAAAAATGAGCAAAAATAGGCGTCCAAATCGTTTATAAATTGAAGTAGGTCAACCACCGCCTAAGTGGGTCCCATTGGGAGCTGCTTGTGCGGTCTCGCGAAAATGCGAATATCTCTCTACTCCGATGTCGTATTGACAAATGGTTTAATGAGTTAGAAACTAGACTCGTAGACCTTCAATTTGATAGGTAGAACACCCCATTATTCCAAGTATATTTGGAGAAATTTTCAGATACATTTGACCTAAATTTCAGCAAATTTATGAATGTAACTTGTGATGACCTTTGCCAACTCTTATTCCACAACTTGCTTGCCTTCAAAATGTAGAAAATGAATATCATACGACTAAAATAACTCATAGAATAACCTCCTTATCATGTTAATAACCCTAGTCTCACCCCAAAGTACATGTTATAACATTCGAAACTTGTCGACTTTCGACGAAACTTATTTTCTTCAATTGGTTTAGCTTCTAAGATTTCCAACCCTCTTGGTAATCATTATTCATGATCTTAAATATTTGTAACCTCCAAGGTAACATTATTAACTTACTTTATTTGCTTCCAAATAGAATCTCATTTCCGAGCTTACATCAATGACTTACGATGTACTCTCACGTATGAAAACTTGGGGTGTAACATCATTCCCCCCTTTGGAACATTCGTCCTCGAATGTTGACTGATGCACTTATCAATTTCATAAACTATGGCTCTTACGAATACTTTAATGTTCATCTTGCCATCTAAGCAACAGTTTTGTGAATAAATCCAAACGCTTGGGCATTCCCCCCTTTTAGGCCTCTTTGTCACGCCATGACATGTGGTCGGAATTTTTCCAACATCGTAACATTTGCTACCTTATATCATGCAGTATGTACGACTGTGTCCTTATATGAGTGCCTAGCGACTCGTCTTCCCTTTTTCCTCCATCTTTTAGCCAATCTATAAGCCTCACCGTATGAACATATACAGAATTATGAAAAGCTGTCCCTCTAGGCATCTATAGGTGTATTGATGTCTTTCGCTTGGTACTTTATCGAACTTAAGACTATTGCTATCTCTTGTTTCATAGCCTTGCATATCTATCCTTATGGATTTACTACATCTAGGCAGGTTATACTATACCATAAAACTTACTTCGTTTTATAATTACCGAGACTTGCTACCCAACTCCAGGTTACTCTCTCGCTGCTTATCCTATATGTATAAATCTAAGTCCTTTAGTGCTTCCTCATTTTTATTCATCTTAAGAATAACAAACAAATCTCATCTCATACTTTGGAAGTTGTACCCATCTATTGTTTATTCACCTTAATGTTGATCTATAATCTATCACTGATAACTTGCAACCTCTTACGTAATACACTGTCACTAGGGCTCACATCTTATTGGGGAACATCTGAAGTGATTTTCCTGATCCACCTAGGGATAATACTATACTTCAATAACCATATTTCATTGCATCCCAACGCGATTCATCTTATGGGGGTATTCTAATCCCGTGCAATTAATGAAATCCCTTTCTCGTTAAATCATTACTCAATCAAAGGCCTAAGAATCATCCTCTTATCTATCACAATTACACCCTTATTCTACCGCCAGGGCAACATTCCATCTCTTCTAAATGCACCTAGTCCTAGACTCCTCTGGGTTCATTCAGGCTGTATAGAGTTTTTATTCATATGGAAATCATTAGCTCCCTTGTTTTGATGGGTTTAATCCCGAGGACATACATATTCTCGTCACCTTCTCACTCATCTTTTCATATCCTTACTCCTATCTACCTAAAACCTTGTTGCTCTACAATACTTTACCTTAGGACCTACACCGATCTATTTATACTACTCCCAACCTTCCTTTAACTTGATAGCACCATAAATTTCCTTTTGTGCCTTCTCAGTTGTCCTTAAATGTAAGCAATTACTTTTGATGGTCGTTCTATCACTTGTTGCATGAATACTTAGCCTTTCCTTTTTGCCCACGAATACTATAATTTCTTGTACCTTATATGATCTCAAACATCACCTTTGATAGCTTCTTTTTTTACCATTCATTAGCCATGATAGGTGCCACTTTCTTATGGAGTGTATACAATATTGTAGTGAGACTGTTGTTACAGGATCATTTACTCTCTAGCTCACTATGCTTAGGTGGAAACCTTCTTCCTTATTTCCTCAACTAGTCTTTCATTGTAGTACTTAGGGAGACCTTCTGGATCTTGTAAAGTTGCGAGCTTGATATATCGTACACTCGAAGGTAATTTTCGTTATTCTTACTTGCCTATAATAATCCTTAGTTACATAAATTTATGACTTTGTGCTCGTAGGGTTACTTCTAAGCTCAAATTTTTATTGTCTCCTTAGTGACACTCTCTCTTATTTTCATAAACCTTTAAAAGTGGTACCTTTAATTGCCTCAACTCCTATCTGAATTTTTTTTCAAATGATTGCGATCTTGTATCTGCGAGACTAAATTCATTATGCTGCAGTTCACTACATTTATCTTGCATGATCTATTGATTTATCCGTGACCTCTTGTCTAGCCATAACTGGGCTCTTCCTAAATCAACTACTAATTACTCGTTGGTCCATTCTCATATATATATATATATATATATATATATATATATATATATATATATATATTCTGCATAATCCCTCTTGGGATATATCCTTTGTCTTAACTTATCTCTCACCACTAGCTCCAGATGTATCAAATGTCCATTCATACTTATTTATCAATAACATCCTGGCCGGAAACTTTTACTGCCTCTCCCCGGTGTCGTGCTTGTATAATGTTCTGGAGTCGCAACATATCTGCAGGAACTGAATAAATGCAACATCATCCCTTTCTCCTTTTTACCACATTCTTCCTTTACCATTCCATAGTTAACTGAACCGCTTAACTCCGACTTAATATCATATCACACCATATTCCCCCCTTCAGGGGAGTACTAAGATTTAGTACTACGACGATCTACCTATACTTGTTTTACCTTTTCATATTCGGCATCTTTTCACATTATCAATGAACCTTAATCACCTTATGGTAACCTTCTGTACCAGGGATAACTAAATTTCTTACGCACGAAGGTGACACCTACGGTAACTGGCACATTTAGTCCCTTAAGATTAACTCTGCTCAGAGTGCTTGCTTTAGGTAAGCGACTTCCTAAATAACCTTTAAAGGTTATTTGTCTGTTGTGTATTCTATTATTGTTTGGAGCACGATCTTTGAAATCATCACGATGTCGACCATTATCAAATCCTCTGATCCCTAATTCATGTTCGATTTTATCTTATTCACCAGCCCATACTAATTTTTATTACTCCGGGGTCCTACATTTCCTCCTGGTAATCACGTTGAAGTCATCAAATCATTTCTCGAAATAAGAATATGACTTTATGGCTTATACTCTTTTATTGCCTTAAGGCTTGTCACCTCTTGTATTTTCCTTCACTTGACTATAGACTCTATCATCGTGTCATATTTTGATTTACTGTTATCACCCATATATCACATCTTACTCATGATGCTTCATTTATTTTCTTCTTATTCTCCGGATAATATTTCTTTTTGTCTATCACTTTATTCTGAAACTTCAACAAAAAGTTCTTTCCCTATAAGCTCCCCTAGCTTCATCTCATTAGAATGCCTAACATTCTTTTTTTTACTCGGGGCTAGAGTCATACTAAGGTAAATATTTGTCCCTTCTAGGATCCCACTGCCTATATTCTGAAATTTTTGAATATTCCAGTATTCGTATCTGATTGTACTACTCTAGAGTTCACCATCTGGGTGTCTTAGAAGGATATCTTTTACCACATTTGTACCATCTTTCGGAAACATTGGTTAATAATAACAACCTATCCACAATTTTTGGGTTACTCTAACTCCAACTGGATCCTGATATCCCATCTTTCTCTTAAATAATATCTGTTAGCTCCCATAGAACATAACTGAGATGGGTGTGGCCAATTGTACTTACCTCTGTCATTGATGAAGGTACCAAAATGCTTATATTTCTCTACCTGATTTGAAAATATTGATAATCTTCATTATCTGGGTGCCTTGTACCCCTCTTCACCTTACTTCTTTTACTTGTTGAAACTTGTATCTAGCTTCTGAATCCCTCATAGATTTTCACCATATTCGTGAATAGATATCCTTGCCTTAAGGCTCCTTATTAAGAAGTATACACATCTTAGTACACACACGATCTGTTGAAGACCTCATATTTACTCATCATAAGTATGATGTGAAATCGAGTTCCTATGACTCAACTCTTTCACATCCACATGTAATCTCTTACCAACTATCTTTGTGGAAGTAGGTATCGTTGTATTATGACTAAAGTCGAATTTAGGAGTTTGAATTCTTACAACTGAGCTCTACTGCACGATCTAGAGTAAGAAGAAAGAGTGACAGACCTAAATGCCCTGTAGCCTCCTGCTTATAAGTATGGTGCACAACACACCCATAAACAAGACTCTACTAGACACGGCTTGTAGACTCCCTAGGACAGAACTGCTCTGATACCACTTCTGTCACGACCCAAACCGAAGGGCCGCGACGGGCACCCGGTGCCTTACTCAACCGAGTACCAACGTAACATATCTTTCTTATCATGTTATCATGAGTAAATGAGCTAGAAAACTCGTCCTGAGATAACAAGAATAAAACATAAGGGAATAGTCAACATATGAAGACCCAACATGATATACAAACTAATATATGTGACATACGGGCCTATAAGGCCGACATGACCATTAGTAAACTCGAAACATAGGCCGACAAGGCCATACAATTATCCATACACCTGACATATGTCTACAAGCCTCTAAGAGTACATAAAATCATAAAGGTCGGGACAGGGCCCCGCCATATCAATCAATACATATCCAAAGCATACTGACCAAATAGGCAACTCCGGAGCAAGTGGAGTGCACCAACACCTTCACTGAGCTGATAGCCTACTAGGAGGACTGTCAACCTATCAATCGGGACCTGCGGGCATGAAATGCAGCGTCCCCAGGCAAAAGGGACGTCAGCACGAATAAAGTACCGAGTATGTTAGGCAGGAAAGCATAAACAAGAACAGTAATGTGAAGAGAGAGATAAAGGAGATACAACCTGTAACATTAGAGTGCCTCTGGGGGTTACTGATATGAAATGCATAATACATATATATACATAAACTTTTTAAAACATTCGCCTCTGTGGGCATCATCATCATATCGTACTCGGCCTCAAAGAGGACTCGGTAAAAGCGTACCCGACCATCATAAGGTTCGGTAGAATCGTACCCGGCCACGTGGAGCTCGGTAAACCCAACTGATCAGTAGTTGCACAATAGGTGCCGTACCCGGCCGACTATAGAGCGGCTCGGTAGAGTAAAATAGATACTATATATAATGCATGCTAGACTCATGGAATCACATTCTAAACCTTTTGGAGTGACTTAAGAATGCTATGGACATCCATACCCTCAATATGAACCTTAGTAGGATTCAAGGATCATACACGCTTGCTTAGAATAATTTTATAAGGAAAGAACAACATGGACAACCTTAGTTGCTAGGAGTAGATCCGTAATGAAGTAGCGTATTCATTTCACTTTAGATCATGCCAAAAGAAAGAAGAAAGTGCCTTAACATACCTTAAACCCGTTGAGTCTTTAATCCCTTCCAAGCAACTCTTCAAACAAGTCAACTCAATCTATCATAGTATAAGGAGATTCAAAATCAGTGCTGAGCAAAGGCTAAGTCTATAACTTAAGCTAGTAGCTCGTTTACGTAAATTTGGGCAGCATCTCCATTGTAACAAGGGCCTCCTCCAATACCATATACCAACAACAATGACCACAGCAATCCATCAATACATAATTATCAATATCAAGACACCATATAACCACAACAAGTCACAACTACATTACGACGAGCGGTAAACTCCGATTGGAGTCTGTATACCCCTTATCAATCCTTATAGACTTCTTACTTCAACATAAAAGTATCATTAACTTGATAATGAAGTCATTAATCAATGATTCCAGCCTTATACCATATATTTATAACAACGAAAATAATCCACAACTTCAACTATCCCCAACTAGCAACTTTATTCACTAGTTCAGGTCTAGCCCATCCATTTAACTTAATCAATATCAAGATAACCTTAGGAACAAGCAAGAACATAATATACATACCTCCTACAGTAACTTCAAGTCAAAATCCAAGTTATATTCATTTTACAACAACCCTTAATAGCAATACAACACCATAGAAGTGACTTAAGCTAGTCCAAGTATTATCTTATAGTTTATCATCCTAACAACTTAACCAACATACAAGCAAGCTTAAGCACAATTAGTAGGTTGTTATACTCACCTTATACAGCAGCAACAACTTGGAATTTCATCCAAATACAGCCCACAACAATCCTCAATGACAACACAACCTCAAAGAGGTGTTGTTCTTCACTAGAACTAAGTTTTGATGTTGAAATATGGTGTAATCACTTTGGAATCACTTCAAACCCTTGTGATATATGTTTAGGAGGGTTAGGAGAAGTTTGGAGACGAACTTTAGTTGAAAAATGAGCAAAAATAGGCGTCCAAATCGTTTATAAATTGAAGTAGGTCAACCACCGCCTAAGTGGGTCCCATTGGGAGCTGCTTGCGCGGTCTTGCAAAAATGCAAATATCTCTCTACTCCGATGTCTTATTGACAAATGGTTTAATGAGTTAGAAACTAGACTCGTAGACCTTCAATTTGGTAGGTAGAACACCCCATTATTCCAAGTATATTTGGAGAAATTCTCAGATACATTTGACCTAAATTTCAGCAAATTTATGAATGTAACTTGTGATGACCTTTGCCAACTCTTGTTCCACAACTTGCTTGCCTTCAAAATGTAGAAAATGAATATCATACGACTAAAATAACTCATAGAATAACCTCCTTATCATGTTAATAACCCTAGTCTCACCCCAAAGTACATGTTATAACATTCGAAACTTGTCGACTTTCGACGAAACTTATTTTCTTCAATTGGTTTAGCTTCTAAGATTTCCAACCCTCTTGGTAATCGTTATTCATGATCTTAAATATTTGTAACCTCCAAGGTAACATTATTAACTTACTTTATTTGCTTCCAAATAGAATCTCATTTCCGAGCTTACATCAATGACTTACGATGTACTCTCACGTATGAAAACTTGGGGTGTAACATCTGAATCTCCAATTACTAGTAGCTCTTGAACGTTCATGTCAATGGCCATTTTGAGTCCTAAGATTCAGGATTCATACTTGGCCATATTGTTGGTGCACGGGAACCTGAGTTTGGCGGACACCGGATAATGCTAACCGGTTTCTGATACTAGGATTGCTCCTATGCCAACTCCTTTGAAATTTGCTGCTCCATCGAAAAACATTTTCCAACCGTCATAGGATTCTGCGATGTCTTCTCTTGTGAATGATACCTCTTCATCAGGAAAATACGTTTTTAGGGGTTCGTATTCTCCATCCATGGGATTCTCAGCGAGGTGGTCTACCAGTGCTTGTCCCTTGACCGCTTTCTGAGTTATGTAGACAATGTCAAACTCACTCAACAGGATTTGCCACTTGGCTTGCTTGCTAGTGGCCATGAGATTCTGAAATATGTACTTCAAAGGATCCATCCTTGATATGAGATATGTAGTATAGGCACAGAAGTAATGCCTCAGCTTCTGAGCTACCCAGGTCAAAGCACAATAGGTGTTCTCCAACAGAGAATACCAGGCCTCGTACGGGGTGAAATTCTTACTGAGATAATAAATGGCCTGATCCTTCCACCCCGTTTCATCATGCTTCCCCAAAACGCAATCGAAAGCTCCATCCAATATTGCAAGGTAGAGTAATAAGGTTCTACGTGGCTCGGACGGGACTAAGACTGGTGGCGTTGACAGGGACTCCTTGATTCTGTCAAAGGCCTTTTGGCATTCATCAGTCCATTTGGTAGCGGCATCCTTCTTCAACATCTTAAAGATTTGCTCACAAATAACTGTAGACTGTGCTATGAATCGACTAATGTAGTTGAGCCTTCCCAAGAAACTCATCACATACTTCTTGCTCTTTGGCGGTGGCAGTTCTTGAATGGCTTTGACTTTTGATGGATCCAATTCTATTCCTCGGCAACTCACAATAAACCCAAGCAATTTCCCAGCAGGAACCCCAAATGCGCACTTTGTGGGGTTTAGTTTCAGGTTGTACCTCCGCAGTCTATTGAAGAACTTCCTCATATTTTCCATGTGATCAGTGGCCTTCTTGGACTTGATGATAACATCATCTACATATACCTCTATCTCCTTGTGTATCATATCATGAAAAATGGTAGTCATGACCCTCATGTAGGTGGCCCCTGTATTCTTCAAGCCGAAAGGCATCATCTTGTAACAGTATATTCCCCATGGCATAATGAAAGCCGTTTTCTCAGCATTTCTTCATCTATCCAGATCTGGTGATAACCAGCGAAACAATCTACAAATGACTACAGCTCATGCTTGTCGCAATTGTTAATCAGGACGTGTATATTTGGTAAAGGGAAGTCGTCTTTTGGATAGTCGACATAGTCTCTGACCTTCCCATTCTTCTTTAGCACTAGCACAATGTTGTCTAACCATGTCGGGTATTCTACTACCCTGAGAACCTTGGCTTTGACCTGCTTGGTGACTTTTTCCTTGATTTTCAAACTTATATTAGTCTTGAACTTTCTGAGCTTTTGCTTTACCGACAGACATGTCGGATCGGACAGTAGTTTGTGAGCCAAAATAGACGTACTTAGACCAGTCATGTCATCATACGACCAGGCGAATATGTCCTCATATTCCTTTAGAAATTCTGTGTATTCTTTCTTTTCTGATGGCGATAGGTGAACATTGTTTCCTTGACAATTTCTTTCTACATCTCCTAGGTTGATAATTTCGGTCTCGTTCAAGTCGGACTTAGGTCTGTTCTCAAAGTTCTCAACTTCTTTGACAATCTCGTTAGTTATGTCATCCTCCTCTATATCAATGTCCGTTTGTTGCGTTGTCTCATTGCATGTCACAGTCATTGGTTCATCCAGATAAGTAATAGTAATGTTGTATAAGTAGAGTAATGAGAGAATAAAATCATTTAGTAAAAACAATAGATAATTCTTGTTTTAGCCTTGCTACCCCGAGGCTCGTCGGGATCTGGTTGTCCTGATGGTCCAATTATTGAGGCATTCCCCTCTTCTTATAGCCTGTATGGAAGGGACTTCCTCCCCCTCCTCCTCGAGAACAGCATAACAGTCCATGTCATTGTCTTCTAGGAATAAGTTCTTCACCGCTGCCAGTGCTTCTTCTCCATCTGACCCATAAACAATGGCGGCATGTTGGAAAGTCTGCTCCAGATGCGGTATTGGCTACTCCAGTGGATAGTAGGGACCACGCCATGGTGGCGACCAAATGTTGAATTCTTCCCAGGTGTAATCATATCCCAAACCAAAGGTAGTGCCATGTTTCTTGAGTTTTATGGGTTTAGAGATTCCTTGGAGGTTCTTGCCGAGCCCTTTGCTAGGTTCGTACCCACTCCAATTCAGTATACTCTCGATTTTGTTATCCCACCACTTGTATTTATCGATAGCATTGACCCGTTCAATGTGGTGGTAAGTTTCTCCACCCATCTTCCTTCTTTCCTCGATCGCCGGAATGGTCTGGCGACTGTATATAGGGTTTCTACCATCACCGCGAATGATAACTTCCTGGTGATTCCATTCTAACTTTACTGCCTGATGCAGCGTTAATGCTACGGCCCCAGTAGCATGAATCCATGGTCATCCCAGCAGCAAGTTGTAAGACACTGGTACATCTATTACGTCAAACCAGGTTAGTCCCATCTGTAAGCATAGAATAATCTCACCAATGGTGGTCCTCTAGGAACCATCGAAGGCTTTCACATTGATAGCTCCATCTTTTATCTCGTGTAGTCCTTTATCAAACTTCTTGAGTGTTACCAGCGGACAAATATTGAGACTGGAACCTCCATCGACAGGATTCTGGTGATGAAATAGTCCTCGCATTGCACAGTGATGTGCAGTGCTTTGTTGTGCCCCAACCCTTTAGGTGGTAGCTCATCCTCATGAAAGGTAATCTTATGGCTCTCTAACACTTGTCCTACCATGTTAGCCATTTCCCCGCCAGTGATGTTTCTTGGTACGTATGCTTCACTCAGCACCTTTAACAGAGCATTCTTGTGTGCCTCAAAATTCTGCAGCAAAGAGAGAATGGATATTTGTGTTGCTGTCTTGTTTAACTGGTCAATGACCGAATACTCCTTGGCCTTTATTTTCCTCCAAAGGTCGTCTAGACCTGTCTTAATGATGGGTGGCCGATTGGAGGCCTGTTTTCTTGACTCAGCTAGATGTTCAGGGGTATAGACTCTACCAGTTCTTGTCATACACTGTGTTGCAATAGTCTCTTCGAACCTGAACTTGCCTTTTCTTCTTGCCTCGGCTGTATAGTCCTAGGGTACGACATTTGTATGGAATGGTGTCATGGTTGACATCGCCATTGGGATTGGCATGGCTATCCGTACTCCGAATGGAAGATGTGCCTTGGGAGGCAAAACCACAACCTCAAATGGTGCGAGTGCATTTGTTGGAGACACGAATTCAAACTCAATTGGTGCTACTACCATTGCGGATAACATTGCTTCAAACTCAAGTGGTACAGACATATTCACCTTAGCATCTTTACACGGTTGAATCTGGACTATGATTGGATTGAGAGTAATTATTGGTTTATTTGGGTCATCACCTTCTGCAATCAACCCGATTGATCCCTCAGGATCCCAGTTATCTTATATCTCAATCATGTGAATACCTCCACCCTTATGGTCTGGCAGAGGATTGTTGTGGACATTTGGATCGGGTTCCTTTGCCACAATAATCTTGTCATCAATCAAGGAATGTATCTTGTCCTTCAAGGAGCGGCACTCATCGATGGTGTGCCCTTTCATGCCGGAGTGGTATGCACAGGATTTGTTTGGGTTAACCTACTGAGAAGGATTCTTAAGGGTTGAAGCAGGGATGGGGATGACATAACCAACAGCTTTGAGTTTCTGATATAACTGGTCGATAGGTTCGGCGATGGCTGTATATTGTTTTGGAGGTCTGCGATCATAATTAGGTCGAGGTCTAGGGATGTTTTGGCGTGTAGGAGGTGATTGATACTGGGATGGTTGAGCATTATAGGTTTGGTAGGCATGAGCGGGTTAGGAGTATCTGGGCGAAGTAGGCTGATAAGTAGGAGGTGGAGGTGACTGATAAGTTGGTGGCGGAGCTTGGTATGAAAGTGAAGGTGCTTGGTAATTTGGGGTTGGCTGATATATGAGTGGAGGCATTGGGTTAGTTTGGTATTTGAGGGGAGATTTGATCCTTTGTGCAACCATCACGACCCCTACGTCCCTTTTCTTGGACATACCCCGGATTGTAAGGCCTTATTTGTAGCTTGCAAAGCCTCAAAGTTTGTAACCATACCACTTTTGATACCTTCTTCAATTCTCTCACCCAGTTTGATAATGTCGGAGAATTTATGGTTCTCAATCATCATTATCCATTCATAATACTGCGGATCCTGAGCCCGGGCAAAGAACTTTTTCATCTGTTCCTCTTCTAAGGTAGGTCTGAACTTAGCAACTTTGGACCTCTAGCAAGTAGCATACTCGTGAAATGTCTCTATGGGCTTCTTCTTTAGATTCCAAATATAGAACACGTCCGACGCATTCTTTATATTAAACCTCAATCTATCCATAAAATAAAATTCCATGCCTACCCAGCTTGACCACTTTTTGGGATCTTGGCTGATGTACCAAGATAATGCATCTTCTTTCAAACATCTAATGAACAGCTTCATACGGATTTTCTCGTCTTTCCCTACTCCAACAAACTTGTCGTATTATGTCCTCAAATAGACACTTGGATCACCCGTACTATCAAACATTTTGAACTTAGGAGGTTTGTACCCCTCGGGCAGTTCGACATCGGGCTGTATGCAAAGATCCTTATAGTTCAGCCCCTCGATTCTTTTACTTACCTCAACGCCCTGAATTTGGCTAGTCAATTTCTTAAGTTCCTCAGCCAGGTTCCTAATAAACAGATCCTTTTCATCAGACTCAAGTGTGCTTGAGATAGGTTGGGTGGAGTGTTGCATGGTCTCCACGTAGATCGGAGTGTTATGGGTGTGGAAATGGTCATTTGTGGAGTTTTGGGGTTCTGGGATGAGTAGTGGAGTGTTGTTTGAGGTATAGAAGATGTTGCATTGGGTCTTTAGTGGAATAGTATGATGATGAGGAGCGGGATGATTCTGTTGCTTTGGGATATTTTGAGGAGGTTTAGGGTTTTGAGTGTTGGGGAAATTGATATCTAGGTGCTGAGGGAAAATGATAGGCTCGCCAGATTCCGAACCTGATCGAGCTCTTCTTGGAATTTTAGCAACTTCTATTCAAGTTATGACACATTCTCATTAGGAACCTGAGTACCACGACCATTAGTGGCCTATACCCGTTCAGTTGGATTCTCCTTCCCGACGTTGTTCAAGTCCTCCATCTTGCTTTTGTTCTTATTTTTGACAGGACTAAGATGAGGAGTGGGTGGAGGGCCCCTGGATCTCGTGGAATAAGATGATGATGCCAGAGTGCACGAACTAACCTTTGGGGAGGGGAATAGTAAAAAAAAAGTAAAAACAAAAAGGTAACCAAGTTAGTGCGAAGTATAAAAGGTTTTGCAATATTTAAACACATAGTGCGGGAATGTAAAACGTGTCCTAATTTGGGAACTTCTTTGTGACCGAGGTAGGCCTAGCGACAAATTGATTGGGACAACTTAGAATGCTAAATGCCTTATTTTATTGATAAAGATAGGTGAATCCCAAAACGATACTAAATAAGCAAGAAATAAAAGTCACTAATGGCCATTGGCCTTATTACATTCATAAAGCGAGAAAGTAAATTCCTATCTATTTGGTCCCAGAAGGACCTTCCTCAGGTTGAATGTTCTCGTTGATCAAATCCTCCAGTTCGCGTAGGTTCACCAGTAAAAATGCCTTTGCCAGGTGTTCTCCTTTGTTTCCCTCAGCGTTCTGGCAGTCAGTGACTCTCTTCCTCACTTTTCCTTCCAATTCCAGCAGACTGTATTCCAGATATTCCAACTTTTCGCTAACTTTTGCGGTCCTCTCTTTCCACTCATTGATTTGGTCATTTGATGGAATACTCCGCCACCAGTCTAGCAAGAGTAGGGGCGTGCTAATCATACCAAAACTGGGGACCTCGTGCCTCATTTTATGCAAAACAAAAGGGTTAGACCCTACCCCCACCAGACTCGACTATTTATCATCAACAATTAGCATGAAGCATTTAGTTCTCCAAATAAATGCACAGAACATGGTGATGTCTGTTTGGGTTCATGGAAATTCAATGGAATTTGGACAAGGCTACCTTAAAGGATCATTATGTGGACAACATAACTGACCCGGCTAGGTTTGACCACGATGCATGCACAATTTAAACAGAGTAAGGTTACTATGGGGTTTTAGACTGGTACCCTTGAGCGGACAACTCAAGGGGGAAGGCATGGAACTGTCGACTGCACTGCTGATCGGGTAGTATTACCGCAAATATGCCTTTCCGAATTTAGGGGATAATGATATAGGAAGAGCGCAACCACTCATCAAGTGTTGCTATAGTATTTGTTTGGCATGAGTGGAGTATGATGTTGAGCATGATGATGCAATAATTAAAGCATGTTGACATATATTTGCATGTTAGGAAAGCCATAAATACAGTAGTTTTATAATTTGAAGCAACAAAAAAGGAAGGAAACAAAGGAGATAAGTCAGTTTTGCATTTGAAAAAAGAAATTAAATGCTTAAAGAAATTTAAACAAGTAATTGTACATAGGGAGGTACAAATTCACAAGAACGGTCTGAATTGGTAAAAGCCTAAATTTCTCTAGTGGAGTCGCCATGCTGTCGCGCCCTCTTTTTTTTTCCTTCCATCGGAGGGGAGTCCGGGTTTCGACATTCATGGGGAGTAATAACTCATTTCCTTTTGGGAATTGGGTATTTTGAAGAGTCGCCACCTAACGCTTTAAAGGTTTTTAGGACACCTATAAGGTTCAACTACAACTATGTTTGACAACCAGAGAATGGGTAAAGACTTGAAATTATCCTTAGGGGAAGGTGTTAGGCACCCCTCAAGATCCACTAGTGTGGTTCCCGGTCAGACAATTTTTGTGAATTTTGTGCAATTAGCAAGTAAAAAAATAAAGACTCAAGTAATAGGGAATTTAAGTTTAAATAAACAAACGTTTGAAAAAAAGAACGATTAAAAAGGGGTTTTGAAAAGAGTTACTATCTAAACATGCTTGTGAATGTAAAAGGGGTCCTAGGTTTGTTTGTAATATGGATCACATCAATGCAATACCCGGTATGACACTCCTCAGAAAAGGGGATACATGTGGTATTAGCGCACCAGTCATCATATCCATATCTACCCTTCGCATCTCATGAAGGTATTAAAGCGCGGATTGGTCTCGGCCTCTATTGCATGCTGTTACCCGGTCCATTCCTATCAGTCCGGGAGGAATTTAGGACTACTATTCCTATAAGAGGGAGGTTTTAGGCTGACACTTAGTTTTAAAGGTAAAAAGGTTAAGACAACATAGAAAAACACGTAGGACTGCATTTAGAGGGGTGAACATATAAACAATTAGAAGGCTCATGTATACATCCGCAAACAATGCATATAAATGGCACGACTTAAACACAATTAAGGTCTGAAATTTTTAAAGATTCTAGAGTAGGGTGTTTGAGTCAGAACCAGATTCATTATATATCTCACAAAAGATGTCCGAATCAGGCCTGCCTGCTGGTTGTAGTAGTTGATAATTAACAAAGGCAATTCCGGTTTTATTTAAGTGGTAACGTAAGGCTTGCCTAGGCGTAATAGTGATGTCCTATGAGCATGATATCTATATTGATTAGGAATGCAGTAGAGTAATGATTACTTTTAAACGAACAACTTGAGATCCTATGGACATGCTTTCGAATGGTATTAATTTAAGGCAGTGTTTGAAAACTTATTCAAAAAGTGGCAGATTAATTAACTAATCCAATTCAGAATGAACAACGTAAATTAGATGGCTTCTCCAACTAAATTGGTTTTAAGTTCTATAGGCATGATTTCTATTATAGCTATTTAGATCCCATAGGCATGGTATCTAAGTATTAAAAGCTGACTTTGGACTTATAGGCATGGTTCCTAGGGAGACGAATCTGAATACATGTTGTAATGAAAACTAAACTTCAATTACTTTACACCATATAGACATGATATCTAATTATAAAGCTGATTTTAACCCTATAGGCATGATCTCTATTATTAAATCCATTTAGATCCTATAGACATGGTTTATAATTGTGTGAAAATGAAGTATGCAGAATTTATTTTAAACCAGAGCAAATCCTATAGGCATGTTATCTAACAGACCATATTTTGAATCAAAATAGACCCTATAGGCATGTTATCTACCCAATTTACAACTACCCACCCATTTCACTAATGACCCCGATATTGTTTACAAATTAGTACAAACCAAATGATTGAATTACAAAAGAAGTGCAGAAATAAGCAATTACAGCGATAGGAAGCCTGATCTTGACTTCCTCTCTGAGTTATGTAATGAACCACTTCAATGCCAATATTTCAAAGCCCTTCTCATATCTGGGTGTGTCAGAGTTCCCTAAGAACCTCAAGGGATCCTAGGCAGTGCTCACACCTAGATTTTCATAACCAAACAGAATTAGTGCAGTAGAAGGGCTTGCTCTTATGTGTCCAAGTTCATAGGGAGCTCAAGGGTCCCAAGGCAAGGCTCACACAAGAGGGGCATAACCTAGATTCTAAGAGTAGGTGAGAGTGCTTGACACATGTTGAAAGAGATTTATTTAAAAAGCTGGACTGATAGTCCATTTTTTTAAAGCAATTAGTGACAGAGGTGACTGAAATCAATTTTAGTAGTAAAACTCAAAACTACACAGATCAATAGTCTTTCAAAGAGGGTCAAAGGGATTTTGGGGATACACTTGTCAGTAAGCAGGTGACCCCAGCAGGGGTCTGGTTTGGTCATGCACAGCAATAGCTGATGCTGGCATGATCACAAACCAGCCAAAAGAACATAAACATATATAGGGGATATGGGGGTTTGGGATTCATAAGATAACACGTACACAACAAGTAACTAACAGAGTATGCTTCAAAACACATATAGGGGAAGCATTAATCTAAGGGGGAAGGGAACATATTACAGCATGCTAGTAATGTAACTTGACTGCAAAACCATGAGCAGTAGTAGACAAGAATAAGGGAAACTGAAACAACTAAAGAAACATGTTGTTGAGGCTTGAAAAAAAAATAACTAGGACATACCAGTAGAGAAAGCAAGGTGCATAAAGGTAAAGTAAGCAAGATTCCACAGTCTAGCCGTGGCTTTCAGCCGGCTAGACAAAGTAGTAGCACAAGTAGTAGTAGAGAAAGAGAGAGTTTTGAATGTAAGTGTGTTTTTTGAACACAGTTGTTCGTGTGTTTTAAAGAAGAGAGGGTAGGGTATTTATAGTTTTGAAAATGAGTAAAGAATAAGGTAAAAATAAGGTTTTAACACAAACATGGAAAGGAAAGGAAAAGAATCAATCAATTTTAAACAAAATGAGTGAAATTAGGGTTTATAAGAAAACCTTGTAATTAAACCGTCATTTAAGGCAATCAAGATTAATCAAGAAGTGGTCATGATTCTGCACTTCATCATATAAACAGAAAGGAATGAACAGTCGTATTAGGCATGCTGGGTCAATCATATTGACAAAAGAAGCAACACAAACATAGTAGTAGCAGGAGTAAGCTAGGATTCAGTAGTAAAGGAAACCTACTCGAAGCACAGTAGTCAACAAAGTCAAGTAGTCACATAGAATCAGAGTGCAGAGAACCAAACTAACAGGTAAAGAAAGTCAGAAATAAGTAAATAACTCACAGCAATAAGTGAGGAAAACCCTTGAAGAAATTTAGGGTTTATACAATAGTCTAGTTTAAAAAAATGGTAAGAACTCAGAATCAGACAAGTCAAACAAGGACAAAGAACTTAATCGAACAAGTATACATTCAAAACAAACAAGGACAGTTTCAGAACCCGTACAGATCCAAACTATTTGGGGTTTTCAACATGCTGAATGAAGTAGAAGAAAAAGCGTAAATAAATCATTTAAGCATAGTAAAATCATGAAACAACACCAAAAATCAGAGAAGGGATATTTTAAAAGAGGTTAAGAGAAACCCTAATCGTTGAAGACGAAAGGTTGTTTTTTGAAAAATCGGAAAATTTAAAGGAAAACACTTGAGAGGTTCATAACATTCACAGATCTAAGATAGATCTGAAGAAAATTAAAAGATATTAAAGGTTAGGGTTTCAGAGAACCCAAAAAAGGTGAGAAAAACCTTTAAAAGTTACCAATCTAGCCGGAAAAACCATGGATCTGACTTGAACGACCATAGATGGCTGGAGAAAGGCCATGAATAGAAGTTGAACAAGGAGTGGACCAGGTCTCTTCGAGGTTTGTCCATGAAATCACACGAACAGGCCACCAGAAGATGTAGGAGACTGGTGTATATCTTAAACAGTGATGGGAGTCCATGGATTGGGCGGGGATTGAGGTGGATTAGGGTGGCAACGACGGCTAGGGTTTAGTTGAGGCTTTAGAGAGAATTGGAGAAGAAGAGGATTCAAGGGCGGCGGGTGGTGAGAAATGACTTAGGGTAAGGGGTTGTTTGGGGTTAAAAATGGTAAGGGGGAACGGTGGTCGTTGATCTAAATGATCAACGATGGCCATTGATCTAAATGATCAATGGCCTAGATTAAAAGGGTAGGTGGGGAATCCGGGTTTGGGTAGGGTTAAAATTGGACTAGGGTCGGGTTTAATTAGAATTGGACCATGGAATTGGGTTTGATTTGGGGTTAAGTTGAAAGGCAATTTAGGCTAAAATTTAAATAGCCACTTTTTCCCTTTTTTAAATTATAAAAAAAAGTAATAATTTCTAAAAATAAATTAAAAAATACTAACATGATTTATAACACATAATAAACAACTTAAAAATACAAGACTCAATTTTATGAATATAGGACACAATTAAACCTTAAAATGGCTAATATTGCAATTATATGCGAATAGCCTTAAAAATACTAAATACAATTGTAAAAAATATGTAAAAATTACCTTAGCCATATTTTGGCATAAATATAAAAATACAATAAATGAAATATATTTTGGCATATATACGCTATTTTGAAGTTATTTTGCATATTTAATATATATAGAAAAAATTGGGTATCAACAGAAAGCAGTTAATAGGAGATCGGGACATAAATTCTTAAGACGACCGGCCGAGTCGTCACATCCTCCTATACTTAAACATTTGTTCGTCCTCGAATGAGCATAAAGACATACCTAAAGTAGTGAAAAGATGAGGGTAACGGTTGCACGTTTCCTACTCGGTCTCCCAGGTCGCCTCCTCGACCGGCTAACCCCGCCATTGAACCTTTACCGATGCAATGTTCTTTGACTTCAGCTTTCTAACCTGCCTGTCCAATATTGCCACTGGCTCCTCAACATAAGATAGATCCTTGTCCAACTGGACTTAACTGAAATCCAACACGTGTGACGGGTCACTGTGATACCTCCGGAGCATCGAAACGTGAAATACCGGATGAACTCCTACCACGATGGGCGGTAAGGCAAGCTCATAAGCAACCTCCCCAACACGCCTCAATATCTCAAAAGGGACAATAAACCTCGGAGTCAACTTCCCTTTCTTCCCAAATCTCATAACGCCCTTCATAAGTGAAACCCCGAAGCAGAACCTTCTCTCCAACCATATAAGAAACATCACGAACCTTTCGATCCGCGTAAGTCTTCTATCTGGACTGGGCTGTATGGAGTCCATCCCGAATCACCTTGACCTTCTCCAAAGAATCCTGAACCAAGTATGTGCCCAATAATCTAGCCTCACCCGGCTCAAACCAACCCGCCGGGGATCTACCCTGTCTACCATATAAAGCCTCACATGGTGCCATCTAAATGCTGGACTGATAGTTGTTGTTGTTGTAAGCAAACTCCGCCAATGGTAAGAATTGATCCTAAGACCCTCCAAACTCAATCACACATGCACGGAGCATATTCTCAAGAATTTGAATAGTGCGCTCATATTGTCCGTCCGTCTGAGGGTGAAATGTTGTACTTAACTCCACCCAAGTACCCAACTCATGCTGAACGACCCTCAAGAACTGTGATGTGAAATGTGTACCTTTATTCGAAATGATGGACACTGGAATACCATGCATACAAACAATCTCCCGGATATAAATCTCTGTGAACCGCTCCAAAGAATAAGTAGTACAAACAAGAATGAAATGAGCGGACTTGGTCAGCCGATCCACAATCACCCAAATAACATCGAACTTTCTAAAAGTCCATGGGAGCCCAACTACAAAGTCCATGGTGACCCGCTCCCACTTTCACTCCGGAATCTCTATCTGCTGAAGCAACCCACCTGGTCTATGGTACTCATACTTCACATGCTGATAGTTGAGACACCGAGCTACGAATCTAACTATATCCTTTTTCATCTGCCTCTACAAGTGGTGCTGCCTCAAATCCTGATACATCTTCGCGGCACCCGGATGGATGGAATGCCGCGAACTATGGGCCTCCTCTAGAATCAATTCTCGAAGCCCATCGACATTGGGTACACAAATCCGACCATGCATCCTCAATACCCCATCATCACCAATAGTCATATCTCTGGTATCACCGTGCTGAACCTTGTCCTTGAGGACAAGCAAATGAGGGTCATCATATTATCGCTCCCTGATACGATCATAAGGAAGACTGAGAAACCACGCAAGCTAGAACCCGACTAGGCTCTGAAAGATCCAATCTCACAAACTGGTTGGCTAAGGCCTAAACATCCATCGACATAGGCCTCTTTGATGCTGGTAAATAAGACAAACTCCCCAAACTCTCTGCCCGGCGACTCAAAGCATCCGCCACCATATTGGCCTTGCCTGGGTGATACAAAATAGTGATGTTATAGTCCTTCAAACCACCTCCTTTGGCACAAATTTAGATCCTTTTGCTTGAACAGGTGCTGCAAGCTACGATGGTCAGTATAAATTGCACAGGGAACCCCGTGTAAATAATGGTGCCAAATCTTCAGGGCGTGAACAATGGCAGCTAACTCAAGGTCATGAACATGGTAATTCTTCTCATGTATCTTCAACTATCTAGATGCGTAGGCAATCACCCTACCGTCCTACATCAATACCACTCCGAGGCCAATCCTCGAGGCATCACAATAGGCCGTATAAAACCCTGAACTTGTAGGAAATATCATAAGTGGGGCTGTGGTCAAAGATGTCTTGAGCTTCTGAAAGCTCGCCTCACACTCCTCCTCCACTGGAATGGAGCACCCTTCTGGGTCAACTTGGTCATAGGGGCTGAAATCGATAAAAACTCCTCCACAAAATGACGGTTAGTAACCCGCCAAGCCAAGGAAACTGTGGATCTCAGTAGCTGAGGATGGTCTGGGCCAACCCTACACGGCCTCTATCTTCTTGAATCCACCTGAATACCCTCACTCGATACCATGTGGCCTAGGAATGCCACTGAATCCAACCAAAACTCACATTTCAAGAACTTAGCATATAACTTCTTCTCTCTCAAAGTCTGAAGCATAGTCCTCAGGTGTTGCTTATGATCTTCCCGACTCCGGGAATACACTAGAGTATCATCAATAAGACAATGATGAACGAGTCAAGATACGGCCGGGACACATTGTCCATCAAATGCATAAAGGCTGTTGGGGCATTGGTCATCCCAAATGACATAACAACGAACTCGTAATGACCATACCGAGTCCTAAAAGCAGTCTTCGGGATGTCTAGCTCCCGAATCTTCAACTGGTGGTAACCTAAGCGCAAATCAATCTTAGAAAACACTCGTGCGCCCTGAAGCTTGTCAAACAAATCATCAATACGAGGCAAGGGATAACGCTTCTTCACTGTAACCTTGTTCAACTGGCGATAATCAATACACATATGCATAGAACCATCCTTTTTCTTCAGAAACAAGACAGGAGCACCCCAAGGTTATACACTAGGCTGAATAAAACCCTTGTCAAGCAATTCCTGTAACTAATCCTTCAATTCTTTCAACTCAGGAGGAGCCATACGATATGGAGGAATAGAAATGGGCTGAGTGCCTGATAATAAATCAATGCCAAAATCAATATCTCTATCAGGTAGCATGCTTGGAAGATCAGCTAGAAACACATTGAAAAAATCCCGTACTACTGGAACCGAATCAACTGAAGTGGTATCAATACTGACATCTCTCACACAAGCTAAATACGCGTCACACCCCTTCTCAACCATACACTGAGCTTTAAGAAAAGAAATAACTCTACTGGGAGTGTGATCTAAAGTACCCCTCCACTCAACACGTGGTACACCTGGCATAGCCAGCATCACGGTTTTGTCATGACAATCAAGAATAGCATAATGGGGCAAAAACCAGTCCATGCCGAAGATAATATCAAAATCTACCATGATGAGCAACAATAAATTGGCTCTGGTCTCAAAACCACTAAGAGCAACCAAACACGACCGATAGATATGATGCACAATAAGAGAATCTCCCATAGGAGTAGAAATATAAATAGGGGAACTCAAAAAAATCCCGAGATACACCCAAATGCGGAGAAAAATAAGTAGACACATAAGAATGAGTGGAGCCTGGATCGAATAGAACCGATACATCTCTGTGACAAACTAGTATAACACCTGTGATGACAGAATCGGAGGCAACAGCCTCGGTACGGGCAGGAAGGGCATAGTATCTGGCCTGGCCTCCCCCTCTAGGGCAACCTCTACCTCCCCGACCTCCACCTTTGGCTAGCTGAGCAGGTAGGGTAGCAACTAGAGTTGTAACCATTGTCTGAGAACTCTGCGGGGCACGCTGTGGCTGAGCAATCTGTGGAGGTGCACCCCTCCCAAGTCTAGGGCAATCCCTCACTATATGACGTGTGTCACCACACTCAAAACAAGCTCTGGGTGGACGTGGTGGTTGTGACTGGCTCAGGCCAGGTCTGCTGGACTGACCTCTAAAAGTACCTCGCGCAAGAGGTGTGCTAGATACCCGAGGTGCATAATAAGGCTCCTAAGGTCTAGGAAGAGCTGGGATACCACTGCTTGCTAGAAGAGCGGAATAAATAGGGCGACTAATATAACCCCTACCATGATGACCTGCTGCTGGGGCATGACCACCAGAGAAATGGCTCGACTCTCGAGACCTCTTGGCCTCCCTCTCCTCTCTCTACCTAGCATGCATACCCTCAATCCTTCTAGCAATGCTCACCACCTACTAATAAGAAATATCCATCTCCAACTCACGATCCATGCTAGACCTGATGCTAGGAATGAGGCCCTCAATAAACCGGTGAACCCTCTCACGAATAGTAGAAACCAAGGCTGGTGCAAGCCTAGCCAAACTGGTGTAACAGACAGCAAACTCTGAGACAGTCATAGTACCCTGGCGCAAATGCTCAAACTCTGAAAACTGAGTCCAAGTCAGTGAAGCAGCCTCATCTGGACTATCTAAATCATAGGTGTGTCACCACTCATAGGCGGCTCCACGAAGCTGGAAGGTAGTGAAGGAAATCCCGCTCGATCCTGATATACCCATGGTATGAAGAATGTGGTAACTCTCATCTAGAAATCCCAGAGCATCCTCCGATGCTAGACCGCTAAATACAGGAGGCTTATACCTCTGGAACCTCTCAAGTCTCAGTTGCTCCTCCTAGAAAGTTGCTGCCCTGCCCTCGGTCTGAACTAGCACTACAGGCGGTATAGGAATAATCTCAGGGACCTACTCAACATGCACTCGCTGCTCAGGAGTGCGGGCAGTAGGAGTCTGTGCTCCTCCCCCGGCCTGAGATGTAGCTGCATCAAGGGGAAGAAACCCTGCCTGATCTAGAGTAGTGTACATGCTCATGAACTATGTCAGAGTCTCCTGAAGAGGTGGAGTAGTAATAGCAGTAGGCGTGTCATGTTCCTGGACTCTGACTGGAACTACTAATGGTACCTCGGCGGAAGCTCACGGAGGTGCTCTGGGTGCACTATGTGTGCGTCCTTGGCCTCTACCCTGACCCCGGCCTCTGATGACTGCAGTACATGGCATGAGTGCTTGATCATCTCGGGTAGCACGTGTCCTCACCATCTATGAGAGAATAGAAGACCGAAGTTTAGAATTGTGATGTCAAAATATCGCACGACAAGGAAATCAAATGAAGTGGAATTTTTCTAACAGTTACATAGCCTCTCGTAGATAAGTACAGACGTCTCCATACCAATCATCGAGGCTCTAATAAACTGGCTTGTGATCCATGACTCCTATGAACCTAGAGCTTTGATACCAACTTGTCACGATCCCGGTTTGCCCTCCGTGAACCATCATACTCTAAGAAAGCGATACATATCTCCAAGACCTGGAAACCCATGAATCACAAGATAAGGATCACTACACAGTACTCTAACTCCAGAATATCTAACAAGGACAAGAAATACAGAAGGGCAAATGTTTAAAAGCGAGAATAGAAAGGGACTCCTCGGTCTACAGATGCGGCAGATATACCTCGAAGTCACTAGAGCAGTCGCCTCGCCTCAAGGGTGATAGGACTGAGTCGCGGTACCTGGATCTGCACATGAAAAACATACACAGAAGGGGAATAAGTACACCACAACGTTACTCAGTATGTGCCAAGCCTAACCTCGGTCGGGTAGTGACGAGAAAGGTCAGGTGTCACGACCCTAACCCCGAACCCGGTCGTGATGGCGCCTCTCGTAAAGACAAGGCCAGCTAGTCTAACATATTTCGTCCTTTTAAGCAGTTAAATAGTATAAGAACAGTTCAAACATGATTTAATAACACAATTAGCGGAAATAGAGATAACAAAACGGAATTTCCAACCTGACACAACCCTAACCGGGGTGTCACAAGTCATGAGCAACTAAGGATATTTATACGAGTCTACTAAATACGATATCTAGTACAATTGTTTGAAAAAACATAGAAATAATAAGATAAGGGAGACACGGGGGCTGCGGACGCCAACAGCTACCTCGTAGTCTCTGAAACACCGCCTAGACTGGAAGGATCAGCACTTAGGAGTAGGACCTGTTACGCCTGAATATGCACACACGGTGCATGGAGTAAACTGAATACTCCAACTTAGTTAGTAATAAATATAAATAATGACTGAAAGTAAGAAAACACGTAAAACACAAGGCATTATATACCGAAGCAGTAAAAATCACTTAAAACCAGTAGACAGTGAAGAATCGAGTAAAATCCCTTTTTAACAAGTAAAACAAGTAATTGACAGGTAAGTAAACAAATAGAAGTTCGCCCTTCGGGCACAATATCAACAAAATCGCCCCTCAGGCAACATCTCAAAACAGTACCAACCCCTCGGGTAATCACATAGAACAATATCAGCCCCTCGGGCTCAAATAGAACAATACTAGCCCCTCGGGCTCAAATCTCAGAACAATTCCAGCCCCTCGGGCTCAATCTTACATCACAATGGGTACTCGCACTCTATACTGGGGGTGTACAGACTCCGGGAGGGGCCCCTTATGGCCCAAGCGTAATATCAAGCCATCTCGTGGCATCAAATCTAGGTCATTGGCCTCATATCAATCAAGTCACCTCGTGGCGTATATATCTCAGGCTTTCGGCCTCATAAACAATATCAACAAACCACCTCGTGGAGTATATATCTCAGTCCCTCAGCCTCAAATCAGTATTAGTGTTTCCTCACAACTAGGCCCTCAGCCTAACTCAGTCAAAAATACTCACAAGCCCTCGGGCATTAGTAAAATAGTATTTGTCAGCTCCAAAACATCATTTAAAATATCATTTAAATCTCAAAGTGGAAAAAGGGCTGAGTAGTAAAACAGTGGAAAATAACATGACCGAGTTCAATTAGTAAATCAAAACAGTGAGGAAATAGTAATAAAAATCCTCGAAGGGTTCAAATAGTTGGCACGAAGCCCAAATATGGCAATCAGCCCAAATCATGATGATAACAAAAATGTTTCAGTCAAATACGAGGTAAAATCATCAATCGGGACGGACGAAGTCACAATCCCTAATAGTACACGACCCCACGCTCATCATCAAGCGTGTGCCTCACCTCAATATAGCACTACAATGTGCAATCCGGGGTTTCAAACCCTCAGAGCATCATTTACAATCATTTCTCACCTCGAACAAGCTAAATCTCTAACTCTCAATGCCTTTGCCCCTCGAATCGGCCTCCACGCGCGTCGAATCTATCCAAAATCAGAACGAATACGTCATAATATGCTAAGGGAACAAAGCCCAAGCGAAAACAATCGAATTACCACAAAATTCCAGAATTTGGTCAAACCCGTTCCCCGGGTTCACATCTCGGAATTTGAAAAATTCACAAAACTAGAATCCTTATTCTCTCACGAGTCTAACCATTCAAAAATTATCCAATTCCGATACCATTTGGTCCTTCAAATCATCATTTTATATTTTTAATAGATTTTACAATTTTCTTCCCAAATCACGAATTAAATGATGAATTCAATGATAGATTCATGTACTCTAGCCAAATCTGAGTTAGAATCTCTTACCCCGATGAGTTTCTTGAAAAACCTTCAAAAGATCGCTAAAATACAAGCTCTCTAGGTCAAAATATCAAATAAAACCCAAAACCTCGTATTTATAGAGTACCGAAAAGATTTCCACCTCCGTGGACCACATAAAATCGACCGCGGTCCGTACAAAACCAGTGCGGTCTGCACAAAAACAATCACGGCCGCACAGGATTTCCTCTGCAGTGAAAGGCTTTAGTATTTTGGCCATAACTTTCGCTACAGATGTCCAAATTGTGATTACCTTTCTAGAAACTAGACACGAAGAGCTACAACTTTCGTTTTTTAATCATCTCAAAATTCTTGTAGATCAAAAGATATGAGCTTTCGAAGTAGGACCAGCTGTCACACCTCCTTTATCCTACACCCCCGTAAAGGGGTATATAAGGGAGTTTTTTCCAACTTAAAGTGACAACCGAAACGTGATCATTTTTATAAAAAAATTCATAGTCGCCACTTGGGATAATTATGGTGTCCCAAGTCACCGGTTCAAATCCCAAATCGAGGAAAAGATTGACTCTGTATTACAGTTCGAGAACACAAAAGTCCAGGTAAGAAATTCTGTTAACCCGGGAGAAGGTGTTAGGCATTCCTGAGTTCCGTGGTTCTAGCACGGTCGCTCAACTGTTATTATTGGCCTTTTATCTGATTTAAAACACTTTTAAAACCTATGTGCATTTTTACTTTAAACCGTTTTTATTCATTTTAACAAAGATTTAACGTAGTCTAAAACATGTCTTTAGATTGCGCCACATGAAATGTACCCGCAAGCCGAAACACATTTTATCCAACATTATTAAGATATGGATTTGGGTCACATGAAATGCACAACCGGGTTTAGGAATGTAAGTTATGAAAATAACGCGCCTAAAGCAAATACGCGTTTGCAACTTTGCGAGGGCCATGGAAATTTTACTAAATGGCACACCTCAGATTCTAAAGATTAAATCAAAATTAGTTAAGCGAGGGCCATGCAATTGTCATTTTTATTTGGCATGGCACACCTCAAATTATTCTAATTAAAGGGCTTAAAAACTAACTCATGAGGACCATAAACTGTATTTGCTAAGGGTGGCACACCTCAAATATTAATAAGAGCCTAATTGATTAAGACGCCAAATGTAATTAAATGTCTCTATTAAACGAATCAAAAAGCTTGCAAGAAAAAGTTGATTATTTAAGAAAATGGGCGTAATCTAGCATAAACGAACTGATGGCTTAATAAACAAGAGACTACACAGTTTGAGCCCAAGCCTATGCCCAAATTTTGAGTCTCGTGATTACTGAAGGTCAGACCTAATATCGAGACCCTACATCGCGTGGACATCAGAATATTTGTGCACAGTTCCTTTAATGCGGGGAAGGTCACTAGCAAACTCAAATGGCCTTGATTTCATTAATTGGGCCAACATTAGGCCTAAGTTTCTGAACCCGTCTCTTATACCCAATGAATTAATTATAGATCAATCAAGACACTACATGAAGCATGAGATGAAATTAACTCTTTACTAATGGATTGAAGTTATTCCAGTACAAGATAATTAATTAGCCGTTCAGAAACTCTAACACCATTTCCAATCGAAAGTGCGCATGCATAACTAATTAAAACGCACCTGCCAGTTACATTTCCAATTAATTAATGAACTCAACTCGAAGTAGGCATGTTCCAAATACTATCAAAATCCCTGAAGCTAACATATAGATCACTTAGATCTCAACAAGATACCTAAACTCTCACTCACACAGATTCGTACTCTATCAAATGAATACCGAGAAGTCCATATTATTTGTGGAATACACACTTTGATCTAATACTATTAGGCAAACACATTTACTCAACAAACCCTAGACTACTCTATACAATTCCTTAGCAGATAGCTCTACCACAGATTGAATGAGTGAACACCAAACAAAGTCCAATTACTAATCTCATAATAACCCTCAAAGGTTCATAACACTACATTAATTCAAACACCTTAGATAGTAAATGTGACTTAAGAACTCGAATGGAAACACAATAAAAGCAGAAAGAATAGAAAAACAATCAACAAGTAGCAAGATCTTCATTTCTTCACAACATGCCATTCTTCGAATTCACTCCACAACCAAAGGAGTTACAAGGTCGTGTACTTGGAAATGAAATAAAAGAAGCAAGGAAATGAGGTATCAGCAGAAACCACAGCAGAGCAACACCAGTTTCAGCAAACCAATTCCAACCAGGGAAAATTGATATGAAGCAGTAAAAGAAACAATCTCAATCGAGTTGGGAATAGATCAACTTCAAACCAAGCTTTTGAAAACCAGATTTAATCCATTTCCACCACTCATTGAATAAAAGATTGTTTTAGAAAATTGGAAATTGTAAAAAAATATAGAGAAGGAACTCAATAAAACAGTAACTTCATTCCAATTCTTCAGCCTCTTTTGTTTTTCTGTATTTTTCTCTCTTTTTTAAATTCTCACTTGTGAAAGAAGAAAAGATGCCTTTATAGACAAGTCTTAGGGAAGCATAAAAGGGATTCTTATTTGCACTTTAAACCTTTTGATATTTTCATTCTTGCTATTCAATCCCTAGCTTAAAATCAGTATTTTCAGTAAAGTCCCAAAGCCAGCTTCTAGGAAGCATCCCTCAGTCAGTTACAAGAGATTCCCCTACCCAATCTCCCTAAACTACCCTTAAAACCCCGGTCAATTACCCTAGCTTACCTCATGGGTCAAGTCGACCCAATAAATTAAACCCAACTAAACGGGCTTCTCTTGAAAATGGGTTAGAAATGACCTAAAGCCCAAACAACCATCGATCCAAACTAGCTTCTGTGATTTTACCAAGAGCAGGAGAAAACAAACATTTACATGATTTGAAGACTAAAATTTTAACTACATGACTGATTAATAACACAAAATAGGCAGGGAACGAAACTAATAAATTAAACTAATGAGACTAAAACAAAAAGAGAAGATCGGAGATTTAACTATGACATTAACAAAACTCAATAGGCCAAGAAAATTGGAGAACAAGTTTTTACGATTTGAAAAAGAGATAGAGGGGACAATCGAACAGAAAACAATTCAAAACAAAATTGGTCAAGCTTTCAACCAAAGAAACAGGAGAAGAAAAGAAGAGGGACAAAAGGTGAAATAAAACCAAAAATGGACACAGAGATAAATAGAAACTCACCGATTAAACTCGAAATTACACTTGATATCCTGATTCACACGAAACTGATGCTACTCACTTGTTCTCTGTCAAGAACAGGCGAACAACATCAGTTTTGTAGTGCATCAGCCTCCTAATCGTGGAAAACAAAGGCTTGAGTCGATGCATGCCACTAGATTCGACAGGAATTGGTTTTGAACTTTTAGGGCTCGCACTCGGATCTAAATATTGAGACATTCTAGCAAGATTCGAGGGAAACGGAGTGGGGATTTGGAACAAGGGGGTCATGGCGGTTATGTGGTGTAAAGATGGGGCGATTTGGGAACGGCGCCGCCGGCAACCAGCGGTAGACACTAGGGTGGAGTCTCTAGGGTTTGGTTGGAGACGAAGAGACTGAGGAGGTTCTGAGGGGAGGTCCATTTCAGACCATTAAATACTTACGGAGCTTTAGTTCTGAGTCGTTTGATCAATGGGAGATCAACGGCTCAGATTCAAAGACCCAAAACGGCGTCGTTTGATTTAATGACTGGCGGACCGGGTATTGGGGCGGGTCTGGGCTACAATTAGGCGGGTATGGGGAAGAAATTCATTTGGGCCTACCCAAATGATCCAAATCACAACCCCTTTTATTTGACTCTTTCATTTCTTTTAATCAATTTTTCCTTTTTCCTTTCCAAAATTAAATCAAGTCCTAAATTACTCTAAATATTTTATCAAATTAAGCTAATTACTCAAAATAATATTTACCACAACTAATTAATTTCAAATTAGAAGAAAGCTACAAAATTCAAAACTAAATAAAAATGCAAAAATGAGTTATTTTTGTGATTTTTTCTATTTTTGTCAAACAAATTAATTTACTAATTAATCTAAAGTGCAAAATTAAGTCCTATATGCAAATGCAATGTATTTGTTTTGTATTTTCATGAATTAAACATGCGCAGACAAATGCAAGAAATTAACAAAAATGCTACAAAAATTCACGAAATTGCAAACAATGAAAAAAATTTAATTTCTTGAATTTATGGGAGTACAAAAATCACGTGCTCACAGCGATTTTTGCCCATTTGGACACTCCGTGAGAAGCATTTTTGAAAGATTTGACCGCGCCCTGCTTCCGAGGTTGCCTACATATCCTTGGCTATAAAGGAATCAGGTCAGTGTAGTTCGGGAAGTTTTGGTAGCTGGGACTACCATGAAGCTGTGATTTCACTGTTGCTACTGCTTCTGCTACTACTTACTGACCTCCTTATTACACCATGACAAAATAAAAGCTAGACTAAACTATGATCTATGCATTACAAAAAAGTCTTATCTACATCTTCAAACTTGCTCTTGTGGTTCTCGTTGCCTTGTTGACTTGTACTTTACCGGTGAAATCCCTTTGTTGCCGATTTGAATTGTAATATGAGATGTTTTCCCTTTATCCAGGTGGATGCCTCATTGCTGAAATCGAATTGTACTCTGAGATACTTTCCCTTTCTCCAGGTGGATGCCTGACTGCTGAATATGAATTATATTCCTGTGCTCTCCAGTTGGGCTCCAGAACTTGAATTGTATTCCCATGCTCTTCAAGTGGGCGCCTGATTGCTGAACTTGAAATGTATTCCCGTGCTCTCCAGGTGGGCGCCTGATTGCTGAACTTGAAATGTATTCCCGTGCTCTCCAGGTGGGCGTCTGACTGCTGAACTTGAATTGTATTCCCGTGCTCTCCAGGAGGATGCCTGATTACCAAAACTTTAACTGTATTCCCTTGCTCTCCAGGTGGGTGCCTGATTACAACATTTGAATTGTACTCTCTTGCTCTCCAGGTGGGCACCTGATTGCCAAAACTTCAACTGTTCATCTGAAACTGCTGCCTTTGAACCTGATTACAACAAAACAAACAAAACAAAAGAAATTTTCCTGCCCCAGTTTGGTGCTGGGCGCATCTATGAGTGTTAATTGAATCATGTCACCAAATATTTCTATGAATTTGAAAGCTAGATCTCATTATCCAGGAGGGGCCTGAAAACGCCTAGTTAAATGATAGTTTTAAAAACTGAATTATGTTTTCTAAAGGTATGACTTCCACTAGATCTTATTATCTAAGAAGGTCTTGCGACTACATTCCATTATCCAGGGGGATCCTGACAACTCTTAATTAAGCAACAATTTTAAATCTAAGTCATATCTTCTGAAAATAAGAAAGTATTAAAGTTACATCCCATTATCCAGGAGAGTCCTGACAATCAAAAATCAAGTCTTATCTTAAGAGTGACAACTTTTAAGGCTGAATTATACTTCTTTATAGCAGAACTTACGTTAAATTTTGTTATTTATAGGAAACCTTAAAACTAGGTCACATTATCCAGTAGAGTCCTGAAAATCAAAATCAAGTCTTATCTTAACCGTGAAAATTTTTTACGGCTGAATTATACCACCCTACAACAGAACTTATGCCAAATATTGTTATCTAATGGAAATCTTAAAGCTAGGTCCCATTGTTCAAGATGGTCCTGACAACTCCTAATTGAATCCTATCTCAAACTTGCAAACTTTGAAACCAACTTATATTCCTTTGTGGTGCATTTATGCTAGATTATGCTACTCATGATTGTTTTGAATTTTAAACTAGGTCCCATTTTCCAGGAGGGTCCTGAAAACTTCAAATGAAATCCCATTATCCAGGCGGGTCCTGAAAACTTCAAATAAAATCCCATTATTCAGGTGGGTCCTGAAAATTACAAATGAAATCCCATTATCCAGGCGGGTCCTGAGAACTTCCGGTCAAACCTGTCTGGTGCTTGCCTTTCCTTATGGAGGCTTTCCCCGAAACAATCAAAACTTTCTGCCCCTGTTTTAATCAAAGAAAAATCTTGTCAGTTTAAAATATGGTGGTTAGTTTGTGGCATTGTTGTTGAAAGTCTCCCGCTTACGTGCTTTGTTTTGACTGGCTTCCCCGAACTGGCTATGAACCTCTTGACTTTCTAGCTATGTTTCAACCCACATGACCCCGGATGACCCGATTGTTTTATACCCGAACCATTGTTTTACACCTCTGACCCCTTTTACTAAGCCTCTGCATTTCCCATGAAACTACTAAATCATTCCATCGGTGGATCTTCTACTGGCATTTTATCCCACTCTACATCATGCTATCTTTGGTATGTTCTGGCCATACTATGCTTTGCAATGTTTGGAAGTTGGTAGTGAGCTTCGAAATCCTTTCTTATTTCGTTTGGCCAAGACTAACATTGAAACATCTTAGAGAAATGAAACCCAAAAGAAATGAAATGCAATGACCCTGAGAGTTAAGGATAAAGAAAATCCAAAACTGGATGACTTGCTAAAAAGGAAAAAGGAATGAGACTTATATGAGTGGAACAGCTGGTACCAATGATCATGACATGCATTTCGGATTAATTGGCCCAATCTGTCCAACCAATCAATTCTCAGTTGCCATACTTTGTTGCCCTAGAGTTTCCATAACCTGACTTCTTTGCCAAAACCTTGACCTTGTTCGGCCTGCGGTGCCCTGAAGGGTTTTCACCAACAAGCCTCTCTCATTTGTTCATCCCTCAACTCACTTTCACCTTACAGTGCCCGTGAGGTTTTTCACCAATAAGACTTTCTCATTTTTTATTTCTCTCAGCTCTCGTCGCCTTACGGTGCCCGCAAAGGTTTTCACCAATAAGACTCTCTCATTTTTTCATTTTTCTACTTGAACCAGGGTGTTGCCCCTGATATGAACTACCTTTACTTGCTCGACTTGGCATCTTTCGAAGACTGATCGGAAGGTCTTTATTTGGACCGTAATTTGGGGTTTTGGATAGGGTTAGAAAGAAAGGGTGTCAAAGGCTCAAACAGTTCAAATGGGTTCAATATTACAACTTTTGGAATCAGATTTCTTGCAACAACCACAACTTCTGCCCCAGTTTCCTTTCTTGGGGACTTTTGGATTTTTGTTTGATGGGACCGAACTGTGAGGCTGCCTACGTATCCTTTAAACGAATTAGGTCGAACGTAGTTCATGTCATAGAAATTACTTTGTTGTTGTGATTTTCTCTTTTCTCTTTCTTTTTTGTCTCTTTTCTTGTCTTTCTTCTTTTTCTCTTTTATTGTTTTGTTGTTTTGTTGTGTTTTTTTTCTTTCTTTTTCTTTTTCTTCTCTTTTTCTTCTTTTTTTTCCTTTACTTATATTTCACACTTGCGTTTCTGATCTTTGCTACTGATTTCGAAAGAGGGGTATGAAAGAAAATAAATAAGGCTCAAAGGGGTAACAAAGGATAAAGTGTTTAGATAGCAGAACAAAATGCCTTCGTCATTCCAATCTTCAAAATATGCTAATTACAAACAAACACAATTTAACCGAAGAGATCATACATAATATCTTTTGACCGCATCAGAATTGATGGTCATTTCTACACATTTTCCTTCTACATCTGTTAAATACAAAGCGCCATTGGACAACACTCTCGTCATGATGAACGGCCCCTGCCAGTTTGGGGCGAACTTGCCTTTTGCTTCAGCCTGATGAAGAAGGATACGTTTCAATACTAACTGACCCACTTCAAACCTCTGTTGGACGCACCTTCTTATTATATGCTCTTGCCATTCTCTGTTGATACAACTGGCCATGACACACTGCTGCTAATCTTTTCTCATCAATTAAACTCAATTGTTCCAAGCGAGTTCTGGCCCACTCATCGTCATCAATTTCGGCCTCAGCGACAATCCGATGGGACGGGATTTCAATTTACGCAGGTATCACCGCCTCAGTGCCATATACCAACAAATAAGGAGTTGCCCCTACTGAAGTGTGAAGAGTGGTACGATAACCCAGCAATGCAAAAGGCAGCTTCTCATGCCATTGCCCGGAACCTTCCACCATTTTCCGAAGTATCTTCTTTATATTCTTGTTGGCTGTCTCGACTGCTCCGTTTGCCTTGGGGTGGTAAGGGGTGGAATTGCGATACATAATATTGAATTGCTGGCATACCTCTTTCATCAGATGACTATTGAGATTAGCCCCATTTTCTGTAATGATCACCTTTGGTATCCCAAACCGACAAATGATATTTGAGTGCACAAAATCAACCACTGTTTTCTTGGTTACGGACTTGAACGTTTTAGCCTCTACCCACTTGGTGAAATAGTCGATGGCCACTAGAATGAACCTATGCCCATTTGATGTTGATGGCTCAATAGGCCCAATGATATCCATTTCCCACGCAACAAAAGGCCATGGTGCAGACATTGTGTGCATTTCAGATGGTGGAGAATGAATCAAATCTCCGTGCACTTGGCACTGATGACACTTGCGCACGAAATTGATACAATTTCGCTCCATGGTGAGCCAATAATAACCTGCTCGGAGGATCTTCTTTGTCAACACGTACCCGCTTATATGCGGTCCACAGACTCCAGAATGTACTTCGGTCATGATAGTTGTGGTCTGTCTAGCATCTATGCATCTCAAGAATCCAAGATCTGGAGTCCTTTTGTACAAAACCCCTCCGCTGAAGAAAAATCCGCTCGCTAACCGCTGAATTGTTCTCTTTTGATCGCCTGTGGCTTGTACCGGATACACCCCCATCCTGATATATTCCTTGATATCATGAAACCAAGGCTCTCCATCAAGTTCTTCTTCTACCACATTACAGTAAACATGCTAATCATGGACCTGAATATGCAACGGGTCAACATAAGCCTTATCCGGATGATGTAACATTAATGCCAAGTAAGCCAAAGCATCAGCAACTTCGTTATGATCCTTGGAATGTGTCTGAACTCTGCTGATCAAAACCATTGACAAAGATCATGCAAACATTGCCGGTACGGTATGAGTTTTAGATATCGTGTTTCCCATTCCCCTTGAATCTGATGCACTAGAAGTTCCAAGTCCCCCAAGACCAAAATTTCCTGGACACCCATGTTTGCAGCTAACCTCAAACCCAAAATGCATGCCTCGTATTCAGCCATGTTATTAGTACAGTAGAAACGAAGCTGGGCCGTAACAGGGTAGTGATGTCCCATTTCAGAAATTAATACAGCTCATATCCCAACGTTTTTCATGTTAGCAGCTCCATCAAAGAAAAGTATCCAACCTGTCTTTCCAACTTGTTCCAACTCATCAATATGTATTGCCTCTTCATCAGGGAAGTAGGTCTTCAAAGGCTCATATTCATCATCCACTGGGTTCTCAGACAAATGATTGGTCAAAGCCTGGTCTTTCATCGCGGTCCTGATCATATAGACAATGTCAAATTCTGTGAGCAAGATCTGCCACTTTGCGAGCCTCCCTGTGGGCATAGGCTTCTGAAAGATATACTTTAATGGATCCAAACGAGATATGAGGTAAGTAGTGTAAGATGACAAATAGTGCTTCAACTTCTGTGCTACCCAAGTTAGGGCGCAACATGTCCTCTCCAGGTGAGTGTACTTAACCTCGTAAGATGTGAACTTCTTGCTGAGATAATGGATGGCCTGCTCTTTCCTGTCGGTGATGTCGTGCTAACCTAGCACACAACCAAACGATTTGTCCAAAACCATCAAATACAAAATCAAGGGTCTTACTGGTTCTGGTGGCACCAACATGGGTGGGTTTGACAAATACCCTTTTATCTTATCAAATGCTTCTTGACACTCATCTGTCCACTTGACTGCAACATCTTTCTTCAATAGTTTGTAAATAGGCTCATAAGTTGTCGTAAGCTGAGCGATAAACCTGCTGATGTAATTCAACCTCCCTAACAAACTCATCACCTCGGTCTTATTCCTTGGAGGTGGCAATACTTGGATAACTTTAATCTTTGACGGGTCCAATTCAATACCTCGGCGGCTGACTATGAATCCCAACAATTTGTCAGATGGCACACCGAATACGCATTTTGCAGGGTTGAGCTTAAGATTGTACTTGCGAAGCCTTTGGCAGAATTTTCTCAAATCTCTGACGTGATCAGACTGCTTTCTAGACTTTATGATTACATCATCTACATAAACCTCGATCTCTTTGTGTATCATGTCGTGAAATATGGTTGTCATTGCCCTCATGTAAGTTGCCCCAGTATTTTTCAATCCGAAAGGCATAATCCTGTAGCAGTATGTTTCCTATGGTGTGATGAATTCCGTCTTCTCCGCATCTTCCTCATCCATTAAGATCTGATGATAACCCGCATAACAGTACACAAAAGACCCAATCTCATGTTTGGCGCAATTGTCAATCAGAATGTGGATATTTGGTAGTGGAAAGTTGTCCTTGGGGATCGCCTTGTTGAGATCACGATAATCAACACACACCCTGGTCTTGCCATCCTTCGTTGGCACAAGTACTACATTTGCTAACCAAGTGGGATACCGAGTGACCCGAATGACTTTTGCATCAAACTTCTTAGTGACCTCTTCTTTGATCTTCACATTCATATCAGTCTTAAATTTCCTCAGCTTCTACTTGACAGGAGGGAATGCCAGATCAGTAGGAAATTTGTGAACCACAAAGTCAGTGCTTACACCCGGCATGTCATCATATGAACATGCAAAGACATCTTTGTACTCAAGTAATGCTTTAATTATCTCTTCCCTAAGTTGAGGTTCAAGATGGACACTTATTTTAGTTTATCTGATATTATCTGGGTCCCCTAAATTGATTGCTTCTGTATCACTCAGGTTAGGCTTGGGGTTTTCTTCAAAATGGCTTAGTTCTTTACTAATCTCTTCAAAGGCCTCATCCTCGTCGTATTCTGATTCATCATCACACTCTATTTCTTGAATTACTATTTAAGAATTAGATTGGCTTTTAAGGCTGGGCCGAAGATTCCTCATGCATGTCATGTTATTGAAACCAGCATAAAAAGAGCTCTACAAAGAAGAAAAGAAAACAAAATAAAACTGTCAGGAATGAGGAAAAGGGAAATTGCATTTCATTGAAATTGAAAGATAACAAGGTTTATACATCCAAACGGACGGAACATAGAATCTGAATTACAACCCTGGAATAATCCAGATAAACTGAAAGAAAATCAAAGCAAACTACCAAAACTCCTTCCTGGTGGGGAGAGGAGTAGCTTCCCAATTGTTAATCTTTGCACTAGGCCCAACAAATTGCACATCCGCCTTGCTAGAACCCTCTCCAGCCTCCACCATGTTCACCTCATCGAATAATTTCTCAAACCTTTCAAGCAACTCCTTATCAGGACCAACCACAGAACTAGGAGTTGTTGTTGCTGGGCATTTCTTGGTGTCGGGCCTAACAAATGATCTGGAGAGACGTGGGATGGGCTTTGGGAGGACCCATGCCCTCTGTTTTAACTTTCTGGCTCTTTTTATGTTCGCAAATGTGGGCTTGAACCCCAAACCAAATGTATCCAAGTTTTTGAGGAGAGACACCGGATGTACGATACCTTGCAGAGATGCACCCAAACCCTTGCCTGGTACAAAACCATTTTTCAACATTTCAACGGCTACCATGACTGATGCGGCAGCTATCCTCGGAGTTGGAACGCACTTCCCTTCTGGGATTTTCTCTACCGATACCGTGTAACCCATGGCCCCTTGTCGTCTTCAAACTCTATGACCGAAACAATGGCATCACTATGGGCACACAAATTATCCTCGTCGTGCACAACAATTTCCTGTCTATCCCATTCAAACTTGACCATTTGATGCAGAGTAGACGGGACTGCTTTTGCAGCATGAATCTAAGGTCGACCCAACAGCAGATTGTAAGAAACAGCCACATCGAGCACCTGGAACTCCATGGTAAATTCAACTGGCCCTATTGTAAGCTCAAGCACTATATCCCCGTCTGAATCTTTCCCTCCGCCGTCGAATCCCCGAACACAGATACTATTCTTGTGAATTCTTTCATCATCCACCTTTAACTTGTTGAGAGTGGAGAGAGGGAAAATTTTCGCACTGGAACCATTGTCGATCAGTACCTGGGTAACCATGGAGTCTTCGCATTTCACCGTGAGATAGAGGGCTCTTTTGTGCTCAGTACCCTCCACGGGCAACTCATCATCAGAGAAAGTGATTCTGTTTACCTCAAATATCTTGTTAGCTATCTTTTCCAAGTGGTTTACTAAGATTTTGTCTGGGACGTGGGTCTCATTCAAGATCTTCATCAAAGCCCGACGGTGCTCATCTGAATTGATCAATAATGACAATAGTGAAATCTGAGTCGGTGTCTTCCTCAACTGCTCCACAATGGAGTAGTCCTGCGCTCTCATCTTTCTCAAGAATTCCTTTGCTTCTTCCTCAGTCACAACTTTCTTCACCAACATTGGGTTATCTTTGGAGCTCTTAGCTTTTCTCAACTCTTTGGGGGCAAAGCATCTCCTTGATCGAGTCAAACCATGGGTCTCACAAACTTCTTCTTTAATCTCTTTCCCCTTGTAAGTCACTGTGACTCGTTCATAATTCCATAGGACCGCCTTGCTGTTGACTATCGATAATTGAGTTACCGGCTTAATAATGACAAGGTCTATACGGGTACCCTCTATAATTACAACAGGCTTGTTCACCACTCCTGGCACAACCACTTTGGCTACTTCTTGTTTTATTGCCACATCACTCGGGGTCCCCTTTTTGGCTACCGCAAATGGTTCACTGTTTGCCCCGCTCAATCGAATCATTGATTTCTCACTTGTTGGCTTTTCAATCGGTCTGACTTCACTGGACCGAATCATCATGACAGTCTGTGAAGGCTTCTTGGGCTCCCATCCACTATGAACTATCTCGATCATATTTGTCTCAGGATAGGCCGGCAATGGATTCTAGTTGATATTGGGTGCCTCCGGAGCTTGGATCTCAATCCGATTAGTATCAATGAGCTCTTGAATAACTGTTTTCAATTGCCAGCACTTCTCTGTATCATACCCCCAGAGCACCAGAACAATATTCGCAACTCACAGAGTGATCAAGGTTCCTCGGGGGAGGATTTGGTAATTTTGGCTCGATCAGACTCAGCATACCCAATTGTCGCAACCTGTGGAAAACACTGGTATAGGATTCTCCCAATGGAGTGAAAGTTTTCTTCTTTTTCAACCTCTCATTCTTAAATGCTTGGTTGGGCCGGAAACCTGATCCAGGAGGGTTCCGGTAGGCTCTTAGGGGTGGATAGGCATTTTGTGGAGCTGGGCATGTATTTTGTGGGACTGGCGCACACCATTGTGCGTGGGCTGGAGGTTGGCTGCATGTTTGGACATGGTGGACAGAAAAATGTGGCTCTGGTGGAGGGTAATAGTGTTGTGGTGGGCTATATGGGGTATGAGGGTAGGTTTGGTGGTGGGGTCGAGGCTGGTATAGTAATGTGATGGACCCCTGGGTCCTAACCCAGCTCCTAAATCAATCGTTGCTACATCCTCTTTCTTCTTCTTTCCAATTACTCCCCCAGTTCCACTTTGAATGGCCTGGGTGGTTGCCTCAATAGCCGAATAACTCATGATTATGTTTGTCTTGAGCCCTTCTTCTACCATACTGCCCATCTTTACCACTTCATTGAAGGACTTGCCTATAGACGATACAAGATGACCGTAATAAGTAGGTTCTAAGGCCTGCAGAAAATAATCCACCATTTCACTTTCTTTCATTGGAGGGTCAACCCTTGCTGCCTGTTCTCTCCACCTAAAACCATGCTCCCTGAAAATCTCAATGTGCTTTTTCTCACGTTTCTCCAAAGACAGACGATCCGGAACAATCTCGAGGTTACACTAGAAGTGACAAGCAAATGCCTGGGCTAGATCATCCCATGTGTACCATCTTCCATGATCCGGCCGAGTATACCATTCTAGCGCTGATCCGCTCAGACTCTGACTGAAATACGCCATTAGCATCTCGTATTTCCTGCCATCTCCCCTCATTTTGCTACAAAAACCTCTCAATGCGCCACTGGATCACCGTGCCCATCATACAAATCAAACTTGGGCATCTTAAACCCTGCCAACAATTGCACATATGGAAATAGACATAGATCTTTGTAAGCCACACTTACTTGACCTCCCAACCCCCGCATGTCCCTGAATGACTGTTCCAGACTTTTAACTTTCCTGAACATCTCTTCCTGTTCAGGATTTTTAGATGGTTTTTCGGTTTCCGCATGGAGGTCAAAATGAGGAGTGTAGGAATAGGTTTCGGGAACCTTGAAAGTGGGTTCCGGGGGTAATACTAGTTATCGTGAGTCTGGAATAGAGGCTCACTAGAGGATCGGTGTAATGCAGCAGGTGGGGGTGCCACAAAAATAGGAGTGACTGGTGGAGGAGGGTACGGGACTTGTTTGGGTGGTGGAGCTTGTGATGTATGGGAAGTGGTGCCATAGCATTGTTGGTAGAGGGGAAAGTTCGAAGACGAGTTCACAGTGGGAGGTTCCTGAGGTTGGGCCAATGGCGGGATAAAAGTAGGGTTGGCGGGGTAAATTGACGATGGGTGCCCTTTTGCCCATGCTTTGTACATTTCAGCCATTTGCTGCTCAGCTTATACAACTCATCTTTCAGATTAACCTCCGATTCTTCCACCTTTTTTGACGGATCGACAATACTTGCCTCTTGTTCCTGGTTGGCCATGTTTAGCTTGTTTTGGACCTGGTGTTGTAGGAGTGAGTTTCCAGAATGCCAATTAAACTGACCACCTGCCTGAACTGGACTTCATCAATAACAAACTTGTTAGCGATTAGGGCTTTAACAGATAGGCAACCACATATTTGAGGAGTGAATGCACCTAAGCAGTTAACCGTTTCTATTATGCATTTGATCAGTTGCTTGCGTCATTCCAGCTTTTCCTTATTTCCATTTGCAACTTCTCTTCTCTCTCTCTTTTTATCTTCTTTTTTTTTTCTCTTTTTTATCTTTTTCTTTCTTTTCCTTCCTTTGCTTGAATTCTTTTTTATTCTCTCATTTCCCTCTCTTGTTTTGTCATTGTTTCCTTCTCACGGTTTCTTTTTCTCTATTCCTTTTCTTTTTGCTCTTATTTTTCGTCTCCTTTTCTTTTCCTCATCTTATCACTCTTTTTCTTCCTTTTGAGTTATGGCCGAATCCTATGGAGATTGCCTATGTATCATGACCCCGCATGAATCAGACCGAGCGTAGTTCTGGATATAAGTGCATAATATCAAAACAAAACATTTTGGGATTTTCAAATTTTTCCATAAAATAAAATAGTTTTGATTACAACCACTCATTGTACCAAATTATAAGATTAACAGACTCGAAACGGGAAATTAACAGACTCTGACTCAAAACAAGATCAACAGACTCTGATAGAAGGTCAAAACAACAGACTCGAAAACCAACTAACAGACTCCAATAAAAGAAAATATAGACTCGCAAACAGACTAATAGACTCTAATGAAAATCATGAATACATTAATGCCTCAAATGCTCCCGGGGCCTGCAAGACATCATTCGGTCTCGCCACGGGCCTATGTGCAAGATACCTTTGAAGCCTCTCTAAATCACTCATTATCTGTCGGACAAACGACATCACTGCCGCGAAGAAAGTGGTGCGAGTCATATCCTCGCATGCTTGGCACTTCACAACAATGTAGTCGGCAATGGCTCTGACCCGCTCTCGGATTCTACCCTTTTCCTGAAGCAAATGCCCGACCTGTTGATTTCGGGCTTCTATCACTTGAGTATCATGGATATGTTGACTTTGCAATTGTTGAATTTCTTCCTCCATTCGAGCCATCAAATCGTAACAGTGTTCCCTATCAGCTTTAAAGTCCTTGGCCTGCTTGGCTGCCTCATTCTCGAGAGTAACTATTTTCTTTTCAGGCTAGTGATTGTCCCTTCATACTTTCTTTTCATTTGTTGCACAAACTGTGTCCGACCTTTGCGTTTTCCGCCAATTGAGCCCGGACTTTCGCTAGACTGGCCTCAGACTTTTCTATGTCATCTTGATACTCAAGGGCTTTCTTTTTCAGACTGCTTATAAGCCTTTCATTCGCTCAGCTTTTTTCCATGTTTCTAGTAGCTATTTTCATGTTCCGGATTTGAGCTTTGAGGGCTTAATTTTCCTGGGTTAGCTTCTTCTTTTGGCCTTCATCTGCAGCGGTTTGCAACCCATTCTCAAACTGAAGGTCCATGACTTACTTTTCCATCCTGCCTATGGTGGCTCGGTACTCATTTCTTTGGTCAACCAGTCCCATTGCACCTATGCTCTGTCGGTAAATTGTTGGACATGGGTTTTCTTTGTGGGCCTTTCGGGCTCCTGATGAACTCTAGATCTTTAACCATACCACGTAGTGTAACCAGGCTCCACCTCGCCGCTGGATAGATCTCGTACTTGAGTTCTAGGCTCTAAGAATCTGCACTGATGCCAAACCCGACGCACTCTTTCTTCTGGAAAAGCGGCTTTTGGTTCCAACTCAATAACCTGCCGACTCAAATCCTCATCGTGTGGGATGGTCTGGTATCGGCCTAACTAACGTAGAACTCGGTGCGGGGCATAAGGTTGGATACTCCGCAGACCCATTAACTGCAGAAAGCATTCCTCAGCCGACATATAGATTACCTCACTGACCGAGAGCCACCCGAATGTCCATTCAATCTTATTTTCAGTCAAAGATCTCAAATGAGCATGCCATGCTTCTGTACCGTCCGGGAACTCATAATCCTCTACCCGTTTTTCTTGTTTTTCAATGCACTCGAAGCCAGTCATACCACAATTTAAGTATCCAGGACGGTGGAAAAGGTGTTCCTCCATCCATAATTGTAACAGCATATTGCACCCTTCAAAGAACTTTCCCCCTTCTCGACAGAAGGTCAGAGCTCGGTAAATTTCTGCCAAGATCAGCGGCAATATGGTCCCATTTTCCATTTTCATCATAAAGTCAGCTATCCCCACGAGTCCCAACTCTATGTTCCCGTCTTTTCTGGAGCAAATCAAAGTACCCAGAAACGTCGTTATAAAAGGTAATCCTCTCCGAGCGTCCCACTTGTCTTGGTTTCTCGCATGAGTAAGACCGGTATCTGGCGTCTCGAAGCCACGGGGATTCCCGTAACGTCGGTATAAAAAGTATAAGGTACAGAATCCTTTGGCCAAATTTCCGTCTCGGATGTCCCGACTGATGCTTAATAGGTCCAAAAATTAGTGAGGGGTTATTGTTCTCGGTGCTACCGGGTATTGATTTCTAAGATTCCCCTCGAGACAGGCGTAGCCTGCTATCTCTTCCAGGGTAGGAGTTAACTCGAAATCAGCGAAGTGGAATACATTATGTGCTGGTTCCCAAAATGGTATCAATGCCTCGATTATGTCCTTTCTCAGCTTAACCTTCAAGAGCCCGACAAGACCACCAATGCTTTTGTCACAAGTTTTCTTCTATTGTCCCCCAAATCATGCCACCGCATATGTAACTCCAAAGGGATCTCTTCACGGACTGAGAAAGGTACATTTTGAATTGTGCTCATCATGCACATTTATTAAGGTGGTTTTAATTACAAGAAAACTATGACTCATTTTGACTCAAGAAAAATTCTCACAAAAATATATGGCTTTGCCAATACGACCTTTCAGCACTTCGAAAACGAATATTTTAAGATTGTGTCAGCTAACCAGCCAAAACCTTTAAAAATGACTAAAGGTGGTTGTTCTTGCAAAACAGCCTTCCGGCGCCCTTTTGAGGGACATTCGGCTATTTTTGACAAGAATGGCATCACCTTGCTTATTTGCAATAAACATAAATTTTTTGTTCTTTTTGGGCTATTTTTGCAAAAAAGGAAATTGGACCTGATGGGGGTTGCCTACGTATCTCACATCTGGTGAGAATCAAACTGGTGTAGTTTGGGCAAATAAAATAAAACCAACTATTTTTCAAAACAAAACCGTTTTTTCCTCTCATTTTTTCATATTTCTCAGAAAATCCGGCAGAGTTTCAGTACCATTTGGACATTGGTTTTTTCAAAATAGGTGATTTAACTCATTTAACCCTCGCATCACAATTCCCTTTTTCCAACCTTTCTCCCATTATTCAAAAGTCGGTCAGCACGCAAATCCAAATCAAATAAATGCACAAGTAGCAGGTAAGATGCATCAGGATGGTCTTTTCATTTTGGGGTACACCTGTCCTAGACAGACCCAACCCCTGTGTTGAGTCTCCAAAGTCAAGTGCACGTGATGCAAACAAACGTTCATATTAGGGATCCGGCATGAGGTCTTGTTATACTAGATTTAAAACCTGGGTTTATTGTTCTAGACCTGGCTTACCCGAGCGGACAACTCGAGCCGGAGGGGGGGCAGCGTACCGGAAATACAGAAGCTTCGCCGGCTTTGCAACTTGTCCGAACCTCGTTCTAAATTTGGGATATGACTCTAACAATAGAGAAGTCACACGAAGTGCACACTTCTCCATGATTTAGAAGACTTAGAGAGAGGAGGGGTTTCGTAGTAGTTTATATACAGTTCACATAGTATCAAAGCGGTAAAAGCAACAATTAGCACATTAGGTCCAAACATGTAACAAAATCAGATAATGGATAAGGCCAACTATAACAATTCATTTAAGCTCGAATTCTTGAACCCTGAACTAGAGATTCTGGGTTCGGTCCCCAGCAGAGTCATCAGAGTTGTCACACCTCCTTTTTCCTACACACCCATAAAGGGTATATAAGGGAGTTTTTTCCAACTTAAAGTGACAATCGAAACGGGATCGTTTTTATTAAAAATTCAGAGTCGCCACTTGGGATAATTATGGTGTCCCAAGTCACCGGTTCAAATCCCGAATCGAGGAAAAGATTGACTCTGTATTACAGTCCACGAACACAGAAGTCCGGGTAAGGAATTATGTTAACCCGGGAGAAGGTGTTAGACATTCCCGAGTTCCGTGGTTCTAGCACAGTTGCTCAACTGTTATTATTGGCCTATTTATCTGATTTAAAACACTTTTAAAACCTATGTGCATTTTTACTTTAAACCGCTTTTATTCATTTTAACGAAGATTTAACGTCGTATAAAACATGACTTTGGATCACACCACATGAAATGCACCCGCAAGACGAAACACATTTTATCCAACATTATTAAGATTTAAATTTGGGTCGCATGAAATGCACACCCGGGTTTAGGAATGTAAATTATTAAAATAACGTGCCTAAAGCAAATACGCGTTTGCAACTTTGCGAGGGCCATGGAAATTTCACTAAATGGCACACCTAGGATTCTAAAGATTAAATCAAAATTAGTTAAGCGAGGGCCATGCAATTGTCATTTTTGTTTGGCATGGCACACCTCGCATTATTCTAATTAAAGGGTTTAAAAACTAACTCATGAGGACCATAAACTGTATTTGCTAAGGGTGGCAGACCTCAAATATTAATAAGAGCCTAATTGATTAAGACGCCAAAAGTAATTAAAGGTCTCTGTTAAACGAATCAAAAATCTTGCAAGAAAAAGTTGATTATTCAAGCAAATGGGCTTAATCTAGCACAAACGAACTGATGGCTTAATAAACAAGAGACTACACAGTTTGAGCCCAAGCCTAAGCCCAAATTTCGAGTCTCGTGATTACTGAAGGTCAGACCCAATATCGAGCCCCTGCATCGCGTGGACATCAGAATATTTGTGCACAGTTCCTTTAATGCGGGGAAGGTCACTAGCAAACTCAAATGGCCTTGATTTCATTAATTGGACCAACATTGGGCCTGAGTTTCTGAACCCGTCTCTTATATCCAATGAATTAATTATAGATCAATCAAGACACAACATGAAGCATGAGATGAAATTAACTCTTTACTAAAGGATTCAAGTTATTCAAGTACAAGATAATTAATTAGCCGTTCAGAATCTCTAACACTATTTCCAATCGAAAGTGCACATGCATAACTAATTAAAACGCACCTGCCAGTTACATTTCCAATTAATTAATGAACTCAACTCGAAGTAGGCATGTTCCAAATACTATCATAATCCCTGAAGCTAACATATAGATCACTTGGATCTCAACAAGATACATAAACTCTCACTCACACAGATTCGTACTCTAGCAAATGAATACGGAGAATTCCATATTATTTGTGGAATACACACTTTGATCTAATACTATTAGGCAAACACATTTACTCAACAAACCCTAGACTACTCCATACAATTCCTTAGCAGATAGCTCTAGCACAGATTGAATGAGTGAACACCAAACAAAGTCCAATTACAAATCCCATAATAACCCTCGAATGTTCATAACACTACATTAATTCAAACACCTTAGATAGTAAATGTGACTTAAGAACTCGAATGGAAACACAATAAAAGCAGAAAGAAGAGGAAAACCATCGGCATGTAGCAAGATCTTCATTTCTTCAGAACATGTCATTCTTCGAATTCACTTCACAACCAAAGGAGTTACAAGGTCGTGTACCTGGAAATGAAATAAAGGAAGCAAGGAAATGAGGTATCAGCAGAAACCACAGCAGAGCAACACCAGTTTCAGCAAACCAATTCCAACCAGGGAAAATTGATATGAAGTAGTAAAATAAATAGTCCCAATCGAGATGGGAATAAATCAACTTCAAACCAAGCTTTTGAAAACCAGATTTAATCCATTTCCACCACTCATTAAATAAAAGATTGTTTCAGCAAATTGGAAATTGTAAAAAAAAATAGAGAAGGAACTCAATGAAACAGTAACTTCATTCATATTCTTCAGTCGCTTTTGTTTTTCTGCAATTTTCTCTCTTTTTTAAATTCTCCCTTGTGAAAGAAGAAAAGATGTCTTTATAGGCAAGTCTTAGGGCAGCATAAAAGGGATTCTTATTTGCACTTTAAACCTTTTGATATTTTCATTTTTGTTATTCAATCCCTAGCTTAAAATTAGTATTTCAGTAAAGTCCCAAAGCCATCTTCTAGGAAGCTTCCCTCAGTCAGTTACAAGAGATTCCCCTACCCAATCTCCCTAAACTACCCTTAAAACCGCTGTCAATTACCCTAGCTTACCTCATGGGTCAAGTCAACCAAGTAAATTAAACCCAACTGAACGGGTTTCTCTTGAAAATGGGTCAGAAATGACCCAACGCCCAAACAACCACTGATCCAAACTAGCTTCTATGATTTTACCAAGAGCAGGAGAAAACAAACATTTACATGATTTAAAGACTAAAATTTTAACTACATGACTGATTAATAACACAAAATAGGCAGGGAACGAAACTAATTAAATTATACTAATGAGACTAAAACAAAAAGGGAAGATCAGAGATTTAACTATGACATTAACAAAACTCAACAGGCCAAGAAAATCGGAGAACAAGTTTTTACGATTTGAAAAAGAGATAGAGGGAACAATCGAACAGAAAACAATTCAAACTCAAAAAATTGGTCAAGCTTTCAACCAAAGATACAGGAGAAGAAAAGAAGACGGACAAAAGGTGAAATAAAACCAAAAATGGACACAGAGATGAATAGAAACTTACCGATTAAACTCGAAATTACACTTGATATCCTGATTCACACAAAACTGATGCTACTCATTTGTTCTCTGTCAAGAACAGGCGAACAACATCAGTTTTGTAGTGCATCAGCCTCCTAATCGTGGAAAACAGAGGCTTGAGTCGATGCATGCCACCAGATTCAACAGGAATTGGTTTTGAACTTTTAGGGCTCGCACTCGGATCTAAAATTCGAGACGTTCTAATAAGATTCGAGGGAAGCGGAGTGGGGATTTGGAACAAGGGGGTCATGGTGGTTATGTGGTGTAAAGATGGGGCGATTTGGGAACGGCGCCGCCGGCAACCAGCGGTGGACACTAGGGCGGCGTCTCTAGGGTTTGGTTGGAGACGAAGAGACTGAGGAGGTTCTAGGGGGGGTCCGTTTCAGACCGTTAAATACTTAAGGAGCTTTAATACTGAGCCGTTTGATCAAAAGGAGATCAACGGCTTAGATTCAAAGACCCAAAACGGCGTCGTTTGATTTAATGACTAGCCGGACCGGGTATTGGGGCGGGTCTGGGCTGCAATTGGGCGGGTATGGGGAAGAAATTCATTTGGGCTTGCCCAAATGATCCAAATCACAACCCTTTTTATTTGACTCTTTCATTTCTTTTAATCAATTTTTCATTTTTCCTTTTCAAAATTAAATCAAATCCTAAATTACTCTAAATATTTTACCAAATTAAGCTAATTACTCAAAATAATTTTACCACAACTAATTAATTTCAAATTAGAATAATGCTACAAAATTCAAAACTAAATAAAAATGCAAAAATGAGTCATTTTTGTGATTTTTTTCTATTTTTGTCAAACAAATTAATTTACTAATTAATCTAAAGTGTGAAATTAAGTCCTATATGCAAATGCAATGTATTTGTTTTGTATTTTAATGAACTAAAAAAAATTAAATATGCGCAGACAAATGCAAGCAATTAACAAAAATGCTACAAAAATCCACGAAATTGCAAACAATGGAAAAAATTTATTTTCTTGAATTTATGGGAGTAATTCATATAGGGAAAAAATCACTTGCTTACAGCTGCCTCTTTTTGTTCGGCGTGGTCGCACATCATTTTGTGCGATCCGCACAACACCTACCGCGACCGCACTTCATTTTGTGCGGTCCGCACAGCACATACCGCGGCCACACTCCTTTTTGTGCGGACCTCGTGGGTGGGTTCCGAGGCCGACAACCCTTCCGGACCTGCTACAGCTTTGACTTTCGGCCTAAAACATCCCGGAACTTCAAACCAATTATACCAATACATCCCATGATATCACTTCGGAACGCTCACAACAATATCAATCACCAATTTAACATAGGATTCAAGCCTAAGAACTCCAACAACTCTTAAATTATGCTTTCGATCAAAAAGTCTATCAATTCTCGTCCGAATGACCTAAAATTTTGCACTCACATCCCAAATGATACAACAAAGCTACTGTCACTCTCGGAAGTTCATTCCGACCCCTATATCAAAATCTCGCCTATCAACCGGAATCGTCAAAATATCAACTTCGCCAATTTAAGCCTAAATCTTCTCTACAACTCCAAAACCCATTCCGCTCGCGCTCCTAAGTCACAAATCACCCCCGAAGCTAACTGAACCATCGAACTCACTTCCAAGCCTTCTAACACATAAGTCAACATCCAGTTGACTTTTCTAACTTAAGCCTTCTTAAAGAGACTAAGTGTCTCAAACTTCACCAAACTCATTTCGGACTCGATCCGACCAACCCGATACCACAAAAACACGGATAACGAAGCATAAAAAGCTAAAATGGAGGAAACAAAGCGGTAACTCATAAGACGACTGGCCGGGTCGTCACATCCTCCCCAACTTAAAAAAATGTTCGTCCTCGAACGAGTCAAGAAACATACCTGAAGCCTCGAATAGGTGAGGATATCTGCTCTACATCTCCCGCTCAGTCTCCCAGGTAGCCTCCTCCACAGGCCAACCTCTCCACTGCACTATCATTGAAGTTATATCCTTTGACCTCAACTTCTGAACCTGACGACCCAAAATAGCTACTGGCTCCACATCATAGGTCAGTTCATCATCTAACTGAACCTTGCTGAAGTCCAAAACATGAGACGGATCCCCGATATACTTCTGGAGCATAAAAACATGAAATATCGGATGCACACTCGACAAGCTAGGTGGCAAATCAAGCTCATAAGCCACCTCCCAATCCTCCGAAGCACCTCAAAAGGCCCAATGAACCGAGGACTCAATTTCCTTTTCTTCCCAAATCTCATAACACCCTTCATGGGTGAAACCTTCAACAAAACCTTCTCGCCAACCACGTAGGACACATCTCGAACCTTCCTATCAGCATAACTCTTTTACCTCGACTGCACTGTGCGAAGCCTCTCCTGAATCACTTTCACTTTCTCCAAAGCATCCTGTGCCAAATCAGTCCCCGATAGCTTGACCTCACAGGGCTCGAACCAACTAACTGGAGATCTGCACCGCCTCCCATACAAAGCCTCATATGGAGCCATCTGAATACTCAATTGGTAGTTGTTGTTATAAGCAAACTCTGCAAGCGGTAGGAACTCATCCCATGACCCTCCGAAATCAATAACACAAGCACGCAACATGTCCTCCAATATCTGAATAGTACGCTCGGACTGCCCATCCATCTAAGGATGAAAAGTTGTGCTCAACTCAACTTGAGTACCCAACTCTCTCTGCACGGCTCTCCAAAACTGCAAAGTAAACTGAGTACCTCTATCTAAAATGATGGAAACCGGAACGCCATGCAAACGAACAATCTCCCGGATGTAAATCCCTACCAACCACTCTGAAGAATAGGTAGTATACATAGGAATGAAGTGCGCGGACTTGGTCAGCGGATCCACAATTACCCAAATAGCATCGAACTTCCTCCAAGTCCGTGGAAGTCCAACAACAAAGTCCATAGTGATTCTCTCCCACTTCCACTCAGGAATATCCATCTGTTGTAGTAAGCCACCCGGTCTCTGATGCTTATATTTCACCTGCTGACAATTGAGACACCGAGCTGCAAATCCCACAATATCTTTCTTCATTCCTCTCCATCAATAGTGCAGATTCAAATCCTGATACATCTTCACGGCACTCGGATGAATGGAATACCGCGAGCTATGGGCCTCCTCCAGAATCAACTCCCGAAGCCCATCCACATTGGGCACACAAATCTGGCTCTGCATCCTTAACACCTCATCATCACCGATGGTCACATCTCTAGCATCATTATACTGAACGATGTCCTTAAGGACAATCAAATGCGGATCATCATACTGGTGCTCTCTAATGCGATCATATAATGAAGACCAAGAAACCACACACGCCAATACCTAACTGGGCTCTGAAATGTCTAATCTCACAAACCGATTGGCCAAGGCCTGAACATCAACTACAAGAGGTCTCTCCCCAACTGGAATACATTCCAAACTCCCCATACTCACTGCCTTTCGGCTCAAAGAATCGGCCACCACATTGGCCTTTACCGGATGGTACAATATAGTGATATCATAATCCTTAAGCAACTCCAACCATCTCCGCTGCCTGAAATTAAGATCCTTTTGCTTTAACAAATGCTAAAGACTGCGATGATCAGTGAACACCTCACAAGATACGCCATACAGGTAATGCCTCCAAATCTTTAATGCGTGAACTATGGCAACCAATCCAAATCATAAACGGGGTAGTTCTTATCATGGGGCTTCAACTGACGAGAAGCATAAGCTATAACTCTACCCTCCGGCATCAACACACAACCAATCCCAACTCTCGAAGCATCACAATACACAGTATATGAACCTGAAGTTGATGGAAAAACCAACACTGGAGCTATGGTCAAGGCTGTCTTGAGCTTCTGAAAGCTCTCCTCACACTCGTCCGACCATACAAATGTAGCACCCTTCTGAGTCAACTTGGTCAAGAGTGATGCGATAGATGAGAATCCCTGAACAAACCGGCGATAATAGCCTGCCAAACCAAGAAAATTGCGAATCTCTGTGACTGAGGACAGTTTGGGCCAACTCTGAACCACCTCTATCTTCTTTGGATCAACCTGAATACCCTTGCTGGACACCACGTGCCCCAAGAAAGCCACATAACCGAGCCAAACCTCACACTTGGAAAATTTTGCATAAAGCTTCTCCTCCCTCAATCTTTGCAATACAACTCTCAAATGCTCCGCGTGCTCCTCCTGACTACGCGAATACAACAGAATATCATCATTGAAGACTATGACGAATGAATCGAGATACGGCCAGAACACGTTGTTCATCAAATGCATGAACGTTGCTGGGCCATTGGTCAGCCCAATAGACATCATCAAGAACTCATAATGACCATATCGGGTCCTGAAAGCCGTCTTAAGAATATTCGAGTCCCTGATCTTCAACTGGTGATAACCTAAATGGAGATCAATCTTGGAGAACACCCTCTCTCCCTGAAGCTGGTCAAATAAATCATCAATGTGAGGCAAAGGATACTTGTTCATTGTTACCTTGTTCAATTGCCTATAATCAATGCACATTCTCATTATGCCATCCTTCTTCTTCACAAATAGAATCGGCGCACCCCAAGGTGACACACTAGGCCCAATGAACCCCTTATCTAGGAGCTCTTGAAGCTGCTCCTTCAATTCCTTCAACTCCACTGGTGCCATACGATATGGCAGAATAGAAATGGGTTGAGTGTCCGGCATCAGGTCAATACCAAAATCAATATCCCTGTCTGATGGCATGCTCGGCAGATCTAAAGGAAACATATAGGGAAAATCCCTCACAACTAGGATAGAATCAATACTGGGAGTCTCAGCCCCGACATCCCTCACAAATGTTAGGTGTAAAAGACAACCCTTCCTAACCATACATTGGGCTCTCAAGAACGAGATCGCTCTACTAGGGACATAATCAGTCATACCACGTCACTCGATCCGCTGTACACCCGGCATAGCCAAAGTGACTGTCTTAGCATGACAGTCCAGAATAGCACGACACGGAGATAACCAGTCCATGCCCAAAATGACATCAAAATCCACCATGCTCAATAGCAATAGATCTACTGGGATCTCCAGACCCCCAATAGTCACCACACATGACCGGTACACACGGTCTACAATATTAGTATCGCCCACCAGGGTAGATACATGAATAGGTAAAGCAAGAAACTCACGGGGCATACCCAAATAACGAGCAAAATATGATGACACATAAGAAAAGGTGGAATCGGGATCAAATAATACAGAGGCATCTTTGTGGCAGACTGAAACAATACCTGTGATAACAGCATCTGAAGCAATAGCATCGGGTCTGCCTGGGAGTGCATAGAAACGGGTCTGACCGCCCCCTGATCGACCTCCCCCTCTGGGGCAACCCCTAGCTGCCTGACCTCCACCCCAAGCTGGCTGGGCGAGTGGTGGTGAAGAAACTGGCATTGAAGCTGAAGACTGACCCCTCTGTTGGGACGAACTAGCAACACGACGAGGACACTGCCTCCACATGTGGCCTATCTCGCCACACTCATAACAACTCCCAGGTGATGGAAAAGGGGACTGAAGGGAACCCCTCACACCGGAGTGACTAGCAGATGCACTCGGCATAGAAGAGCCCTGAGCTGATGGGGCACGAGATGAACTCTGAGCTAGAAGGGCACTGAGTGATGATTGGCCCTAATGAGATCCATGATAACCATGACCTGAAGATGCCCCACGATAACCCAAGCGGGCTGACTAAGCACGCCTGAAAGAACGGCCTCTACCATGCTGAAACTGGCCCCTCGAAGGAGAACCACTATAACTGCCTGATCCTCGAGGCCTCTTGGCCTCCTCTCCTCTCGCTCCTGACCGCGAATCGTCTCGATCTCACGGGTGATATCAACCACCTCCTCAAACGTAGCACCCATCACTCTCTCTCTGGTCATAAGAATACGGAGATGATAAGTAAGTCCATCAACAAATCTCCTGATCCTCTCATGATCTGTCGGAACCATCCAGACGGCATGATGAGCCAACTGAGAAAACCTCGACTCATATTGTGACACAGTCATATCCCCCTATCGCAACCACTCAAACCGCCTACGTAGCTCCTCTCTACGGGACTGCGGCACATACTTCTCCAGGAAGAGAATAGAGAACTCCTGCCAAGTGAAGGGTACTGCTCCCATAGGCCTACGCCTCTCAGACGCCTCCCACCAAGTGAAGGCAGCCCCAGAAAACTGAAAGGTAGTAAATGACACACCACTAGACTTGAGAATCCCTGTTGTACAGAGCATCCACTAGCACTTATCCAAGAAACCCTGGGCATCCTCGCCCTCTGCTCCGCTGAATGTCGGAGGTTGGAGTCTGCCAAACCTCTCAAGATGACGCTGCTCATCATCCGGCATAGCTGGCACAACAAACTCCTGAGCTGGTGCAACTGGTTGGGCTGGAGGTGCCCCCGGCGTCTGAAGTCCCTGCACTACCTGCTCAGGTGTGCGAGCAACGGGGATTTGATTTCCTCCCCCGTCCTGTGAAGTAGCTGCTGCTGTAGTGGCTGAAACTACCTGAGCCAGGCCAGTGCAAACTGATAAGGTCTGTGCCAAGGCCTCCTAAGACCCGGAATCACGATGGGCACAGTTGGTGCCTGAACTGGTGCTGCTGGAGCATCCATAGCTGGAGCCTGATCTTGAGCTGGGGCAGCTGGTGGATCTACAGGTGCTGCCCTCATTGCTCTGCCTCTACCACGACCACGGCACCGTCCTCGATCTCTGGTGGCCACAGCTTGTGGTACTGGGGATTGTCCACCCCGTCTGGTAGCACGTGTCCTCACCATCTGTGAGAGAATAGAATAATAGAAGTTTATTACTCGGATCAACAAGTTCTCACGATAAGAATTTCAAGAATATGAAGTTTTTCCTAAGGATTCTGCAGCCTCTCGAGGATAAATACAGACGTCTCTGTACCGATATGCGAGACTCTACTAAACCTGCTCATGACTCGTGAAACCTCTGTAACCTAGGCTCTGATACCAACTTGTCACGACCCTAACCCCGAACCCGGTCGTAATGGAGTCTCTCATGAAGACAAGGCTAGACAGTCTAACATATTTTGTCCTTTTAAGTAGTTAAATACCATAAGAACAGTTCAAACATAATTTAATAGCACAATTAGCAGAAATAGAGATAATAAAGCAAAATTTCCAACCCGACATAGCCCTAACTGGGGTGTCACAAGTCATGAGCAACTAAGGATCCTGATACGAGACTACTAAATACGATATCTGGTACAACTATTTGAAAAAACATAGAAATAATGAGATAAGGGAGACACGAGGGCTGCTGACGCCAACAACTACCTCGTAGTCTCCGAAACACCACCTGGACTGGAAGGATCAGCACTCAGAAGCGGGACCTGCTACGCCTGAATCTACATATACGGTGCAGGGAGTAAAGTGAGTACTCCAACTCAGTGAGTAATAAATATAAATAATGACTGAAAGTAAGGAAACACGTAAAACACAAGGCATTTTATACCAAAGCAGTAAAAATCACTTAAAACCAGTAGACAGTAAAGAATCGAGTAAAATCCCTTTTTAACAAGTAAAACAAGTAATTGACAGGTAAGTAAACAAATAGAAGTTCGCCCCTCGGGCACAATATCAACAAAACCGCCCATCGGGCAACATCTCAGAATAGTACCAGCCTCTCGGGCAATCACATGGAACAATACTATCCCCTTCGGCTCAATCTCACATCACAATGGGTACCCGTACTCACTAGGGGTGTATAGACTCCGGGAGGGGCCCCTTACGGCCCAAACGCAATATCAAGCCATCTCGTGGCATCAAATCTAAGCCCTCGGCCTCATATCAATCAAACCACCTCGTGGCATATATATCTAAGGCCCTCGGCCTCATAAACAATATCAATAAGCCACCTCGTGGCATACATATCTCAGCCTCAAATCAGTATCAGTGCTTCCTCACAACTAGGCCCTCGGCCTTACTCAGTCAAAAATACTCACAAGCCCCTCGGGCATTAGTAAAATAGCATTTTTCAGCCCCAAAACATCATTTAAAATATCATTTAAGTCTCAAAACGGAGTAAAAAGGGCTGAGTAGTAAAACAGTGGAAAATAACATGACTGAGTTCAATTAATAAATCAAAACAATGAGGAAATAGTAATAAAAATCCCCGAAGGGTTCAAATAGTTGGCAAGCCCAAATATGGCAATCAGCCCAAATCATGATGATAACAAATACTCCCTCCGTTCCAATTTATGTGAACCTGTTTGACTGGGCACGGAGTTTAAGTAAAAAATAAAGACTTTTGGAATTTGTGGTCCTAAACAAGTTCAAATGGGGACCAGAGTATTTGTGTGGTTATAAAAGTTTCTCATTAACGGTAAAGTTGTAACTTTAAGTTAAATTGTTACCAAATTTAGAAAGGGTTCATTCTTTTTGGAACGGACCAAAAAGGAAATAGGTTCACATAAACTGGAACAGAGGGAGTAAGTTTTAGTCAAATACGCGATAAAATCATCAATCGGGACGGACCAAGTCACAATCCCCAATGTGCCTCGCCTCAATATAGCACTACGATGTGCAATCCGGGGTTTCAAACCCTCAGAGCATCATTTACAATCATTACTTACCTTGAACCGGCTAAATCTCTAACTCGCATCGCCTTTGCCCCTCGAATCGGCCTCCACGTGCGTCGAATCTATCCAAAATCAGAACGAATATGTCACAATATGATAAGGGAACAAAGCCCAAGCGAAAACAATCGAATTACCACAAAATTCAGGAATTTGGTCAAACCCGACCCCCGGGCCCACATCTCGGAATTTGACAAAATTCATAAAACTAGAATCCTTATACTCTCACGAGTTTAACCATACAAAAATTATCCAATTCCGATACCATTTGGTCCTTCAAATCATCATTTTACATTTTTGAAAGATTTCACAATTTTCTTCCCAAATTCTATCCCAAATCACGAATTAAATGATGAATTCAATGATAGATTCATGTACTCTAGCAAAATCTGAGTTAGAATCTCTTACCCCGATGAGTTTCTTGAAAAACCTTCGAAAAATCGCCAACATCCGAGCTCTCTAGGTCAAAATATCAGATAAAACCCAAAACTTCGAATTTATAGAGTACCCCACAGATTTCCACCTTCGCGGACCGCACAAAATCGACCGCGGTCCGCACAAAACCAGTGCGGTCCACACAAAAACGACTGCGGCCACACATGTTTTCCTCTGCATTGACAGGCTTTAGTATTTTGGCCATAACTTTTGCTACAGATGTCCAAATTGTGATTACCTTGCTGGAAACTAGACACGAAGGGCTACAACTTTCGTTTTTGAATCATCTCAAAATTCTTGTAGATCAAAAGATATGAGCTTCCGAAGTAGGACCAGTAAATTGATTCCCCACTGCGGCCGCACAGCATTTTGTGTGATCCGCACAACACCTACCGCGACCGAACTTCATTTTGTGCAGTCCGCATAGCACATACCGCGGCCGCACTCCTTTTTGTGCGGACCGCGTGGGTGGGTTCTGAGGCCTGCAACCCTTGTGGACCTGCTACAGCTTTGGTTTTCGGCCTAAAACATCCCGGAACTCCCGGAACTTCAAACCAATTGTATCAACACATCCCATGACATCGTTCAAACTTGTTCAAAACTTCGGAACGCTCACAACAATATAAATCACCAATTTAACATAGGATTCAAGCCTATGAACTCCAAGAACTCTTAAATCATGCTTTCGATCTAAAAGTCTATCAAATCTCGTCCGAATGACCTAAAATTTTGCACATACATCCCAAATGACACAACAAAGCTACTGTCACTCTCGAAATTCCATTCCAACCCCTATATCAAAATCTCTCCTATCAACCCGAACTGCCAAAATATCAACTTCGCCAATTTAAGCCTAAATCTTCTCTACAAGTCCAAAACTCATTCCGCTCGCGCTCCTAAGTCACAAATCACCCCCCGAATCTAACTGAACCATCAGAACTCACTTCCGAGCCTTCTAACACATAAGTCAACATGTGGTTGACTTTTCCAACTTAAGCCTTCTTAAAAGAGACTAAGTGTCTCAAACTTCACCAAACTCATTCCGGACTCGATCCGACCAACCCGAAACCACAAAAACACGGATAACGAAGCATAAAGAAGCTGAAATGGGGGAAATGGAGCGGTAACTCATGAGACGACTGGTCGGGTCGTCACATCATGGCCTTACTAAGGTTAAATAAAGTATAAAGTTTGATAGTGTAGAACAGAATAGTATAAATAAATACAGTAGTGAAAGTAACACAGGATATAAAAATGGGCAACAACAACTATTATAGAGACAAGGCAAAACACTGAAAGAAATGCGACTTAGCACCAAAATAACAATCGGGGATCTCCCAGGATACCGTCCTGTAGTCCCATATATACATATCCAATGGATCTCCCAGGATCCTGTCCCGTAGTCCAACTCATAGTGCGCGGGGATCTACCAGAATCCCGTTCCGTAGTCCCAAATGTAAATACCTAGTATTGGGGGAATCTACAAGGTGCATTTCTGTAGTTCCATATAACTGTGCAGGGGGATCTATCGGATTCCCACATCCGTAGTCCCAAAATAAATACAGAGCAGCAACAGGAAAATATACATAAATGGCAAAATTTCATATTAAGGCAACAAGTGATTCTAGCCTAGCGTGCTGCACAGAATTCAGGTAAGGCAGGTTGAGCAAATAAGGCAATTAAGTCACTTATACATGCTTTCCTAAGCTAACAACATGTTTAATAGTGCAAGTAATAAAAACAGGAAAGGAAACATATGAATACTTAATGAAAATCGAATTTCCAACAATTAGCACAAGTACGCACTCGTCACCTCACGTACAAGGCATTTCAATTACCAAATATACCAAATCCTAAGGGAAAGGTCCCCCACACAAGGTTAGACAAGCCACTTACCACGCTCTTGCCACGAGTACTCGACTCCAAATAGCCCAAACCTATTCAATTCAATTTCATAATGTAAATAACACTTCAAGTAATGGATTCTACATTTAAATTCTAAGCTAATACGCGAAATAAGGTAAAATGACCAAAACGCCCATCGGCCCCCGTCTTGGAATCGGGTAAAATTTACATTTCTAGAATCCTCACACTCTCACGAGTCTATACATACCAAAATTATCCAAATCCAATATCAAATCCCCAATCAAAACTCAAATTTTTTGTCGAAGAACTTTTCCCTAATTTTCATACAAATTTCGAAATTAAATGATGGATTTAAGTGTCGATTCATGGAAATTAGTCTAAACTGAGTAGGAATTTCTTGCCCAAATTGCCCAGGTGAAAATCTCTTCAAAAATCGCAACCTCCTGAGCTACCAAGTCCAAAATATGAATTATGGCTTAAACCCTCGATTTTGGGTTTTGAAATCTGCCCAGGCAATACATTCATTGCGATTGCAGAAGCCCAGTCGCGATCGCGAAGAGCAAAATCCACGCGCCTCAGATTTACTCTACACGAACGTGGAACCCTGTCCGCGAACACGGTTCTTTATCTCCCTCAAACCTACGCGATCACGGTTGGCTTTATGCGACCGTGTAGAGAAACACTAAATTTCACTGCTGCCTTATTTCTTCTACGCGAACGCGGCCTAGCCCACGCGTTCGCGATTAAGCACTGCCCATAACTACGTGTTCGCAATCCTCTTCACGCGAACGCGAAGAGAAAAATTTCCCTCTGCCTCATCTAAGCCTTTGCGGTCGCGATCCTCCCCACGTGATCGTGATGAAGAACAGTCTGCAATAAAAACCAGTAATAATGTGATCCTTCTCCAAGTGCAAAAATGGTCCGTTAAGCATCCGAAACACAATCGAGGCCCTTGGGACCTCAACCAAACCTACCAACATATCCCATAACATCATTCAAACTTGTTCCAACCTTCGGAATGCTCAAAACAACATCAAAACAGCAATTTAGCATCGGATTCAAGCCTTAGAACTTGAAAAACTCTAAAAATATGCTTTCGATCAAAAAGTCTATCAAACCTCGTCCGAATGACCTAAAATTTTGCACACATGTTACATTCAACACTACGGAGCTACTCCAACTTGAAGAATTCCATTTTGACCCTCGAATTAAAATCTCACTATCAAACGAAAAACTTCAAAAAATTCAACTTTCGGCATTTAAAGCCTAAATTAGCTACGGACCACCAAAATACAATCTGAACACGCCCCTAAGCTCGAAATCACTCAACGGAGCTAACGGAACCATCAGATTTCCATTACGAGGTCGTTCTCACACTGTTCTGAATATAGTCAACTTTCCAACAATTAAGCTCTCATTTAGGGACTAAGTGTCCCAAAATTCTCCGAAACTCAAAACCGAACATCCCGGCAAATCAAAATACCAAAAATAAACTCGGGGAAAGCAGTTAATAGGGGATCAGGTCATAAATTATTAAGACGACCAGCCGGGTCATCACAGGATCCCAGGTCTGGGCTCGCAGGTGCGCCTCCGTAGGAGCGGACCTTTCATCTGCAGAAGCGGAATTTGGAGGAAAGTTTTAGGGAGGACCGCAGGTGCGGTCATTTTCTCTGCAGAAGCGGGCTCACAGGTGCGAGCAAGGGGTCCGCACGAGCGAAATCTTAGGGACTAAGTGGGAACCGCACCTGCGATAGTTTTTCCATAGGTACAGCATCGCAGGTGCGACTAAAAGGACGCTGATGCGGAATCCCTGGGGAGAAAAGGCCTGAGTTCGAGGGTTTAATATTCTTTTCATATTTTGAACCTAGATAGTTCGGTTTGTGGCGATTTTTCTAGAGTTTTTCAAAGAAATCGTTGGGGCAAGTAATTCTAACCTGAATTTGACTATATTTCATGAATCTATTATTATTTTAATCATTTAATTACTTATTTGAGTTTGAAATTTGGGAAAAAATTGTGAAAACTTCTTAGACTAAATTTTAGGGATTTGAAAAGCGATTTGAGGTCGAATTTAGGTAATTCTTGTATGGTTTGACTCGTTATCGAATGGGTGTTCGAATTTTACAATTTTGGTCGGGTTCCAAGATGCGGGCCCGGGGTTGACTTTTTATTTCTATTTAAAGCTCGTGACTTCATTGTTCGAAATAGCTTCCTATAGTTTATATTTATTGTATGAAGTTATTTTGGCTAGATTCGAGCCATTCGAAATTGGATAATCGAGGGAAAGGCTTATTTATGGATTGAGTTAGCGTGTTTTGAGGTAAGTGTCTTGCCTAATTTTGTTTGGGGGAATTATCCCTTAGGATTTGGTGTTATTGTATTAATTGTGATATGTGGAAGTCATGTATGTAAGGTGGCGAGTGTGTATATGGGCTAAATATGATACTGGTTGTAGCTATGTAGATCCATTTCATACCTTTAATTGAGTTATCATAATATGTCATATGCATGATCTTTAGTCTATCTTCACATGCATTACTTGTCTTACCTCTTACTTGCTAATTGCTTTTACATGCATAGTTGAAATTATTATTTTCCTCTATTTCTGATTCATTATTTAACTGTTGAGTTCCTTACTTGAAATTGTTAATTCTTGGGATATCTTGCTGTTAAAATTGGTATTGAGCTATAAAAGCTATGATTCACATCGAGACAACGTCCTTAAGTTGTGAAATACTATTCTTGTTGAGTTATTCATTCCGGTTGTTATTGTTGAGACTATTGTGCATTTAGTGGTTGAGCCATGGGCTATTTATTGTGGAAACACCATAGTTGTTGGTTTCTTGGCAAGTTGTGATATTGGGCACTTAAGGTGCGATTTGTGATACATTGTGATATTGATACACATGCGGTGGTATAAGAATTTGGGGTTGAAACGCATGCGGTGAGATAAGGTGGGCTTGATATGCATGTTGCTAGTAAGGGAACTACTAGAAGCCACGCAGTGTGATATGGTGGATAAACCGCGGGAAGCTATTTCGGAAAAATAATTTTTAAAACTAATACAAGGCTCTCGCGGTGATATAAGGAAAGATTGTGAATTATTTAGTGATTTGAGACTACGAGACAGTACCTCGGTATTAGCTCTTGTTGATAGTTTTCTAGGACTTTACTTGTGTTTTGGTTGTTGTTTCCCTTAGCGTATCATTTCTCGTTCTCTTCCGTGATGCATTATTTGCCTTAATTCAGTGTAGCTAACCTTGATATATTTCTTTCTTGTTTACTTTTCATTGTTATCATTACTATACTACTATACACTTATGCAGTTCTCCTTATTTATTCCAGTAGGGTCTTGACGATCTCGTCACTACTCTACCGAGGTTAGGTTTGGCACTTACTTGGTACCGTTGTAGCGTACTCATGCTACGCTTCTGCATAATTTTTGTCCAGATCCAGGTACCTCCTACCAGACCAGGTACCAGTGAGTTGAGTTTGTACTTGGAGACTTCAAGGTACACCTGCTCGCGTCCGCAGGCCTCGGAGTCACCCTTTATCTATTTCTATATCTTCCTCCTTTTATTAGATACCATTGTATAGGGATATTATGACACTGATGTAGAGCTTGTGACTCGTTATCACCAGGTTTTAGGAAATTTATACATGTTGAGTTGGTGAGTTTTATTTAAAATATTTGTTGAGTATTTGAGTGTTTATTCATTATTTCCGTTATATTCCGCACGTTTGTTAGGCTTACGTAGTCTTAGAAACTAGGTACCATCACGACATCCTACAGAGGAAAATTGGGGTCGTGAAAAGTTGGTATCATAGCTCTAGGTTCATAGGTGTTATGAGTCACAAGCAGGTTTAGTAGAGTCTCGCGGATCAGTATGGAGACGTCTGTACTTATCTTCGGGAGAATAGTATCCTACCACAATACAGACCCCGGTTCGATTCCCAGATGGTACATTTTTTAATTACATAATTAAAATACCGACCAACTTTGGTTGGTTTTTTCGGTAATTTTTTTTTTTGAATTTAACTGACCGACCAAAGTTGGTCGGTAATTTCCGTCCAACTTTGGTCGGTATGCCCTTCCGACTTTCAAAATACCGCTCACACGTAAATGGTCACGTTTTGGACGATTATTGGCTATTACCGACCAACTTTGATCATTTTTTTTTAATGATTTTGCCCAAATTTCTAGTAGAGGGAGCTTAATGCACCGAGCTACCCTTTACATATTTAATAAATTTTTAAGACAAATATATGATTTGAACCAAAACAACTGGATTTGGCCTATTTCTTAGCCGACATTGTGGCTCCCCTATGACTTTGATCATTTCAAATAACCAAGAAGCAGCAAATGCTTCTGATTGGGAGATGGGAACTTTGCTATTAACTATGATAATAAATTTTGGGGAGTGAAAAAGATAAAGCTTTCAGCCTTACATTACAGTGGTATGAATATGGTTGGAACTGAGGAGCAAAATGATTTGCTTTGTGTAAGCTTCAAACCAATCAAAACGTGGCAACAATTCTAAAGCTTGATTTACCGAACCAGCATGTTTATTCCATGTGCTCTGAACATGAACTTTATTTCTCCTATTGATTTAATGAAATGTATTTGGCTATTGCAGTGATGGAATCATGGAAACAAGTAAATACATTTGACTATGTGCAATATGTGTTTGACTGTGCATAATGACCTCTTTTATAAACTATATCTGGTTTTACGTTATAATATGTTCAATATATCTCATTTGTTTATGCGGGCAAGTCATATATATACCATGAGATATGTACATATTTATAGTGATTACCCGTATTAAGGCTATGATTTTCAAAACAATTTGAATCTTCAGCTTTTGAAAGAAGCCTTTGGCCCTTTACATATATGAACAAAGGCATAGTACTTGCACTATGGCAAAAGTTTGCTAAATTAAAGGAAAAATTGGTATAGTTACTAGTAATACTTCTTTTTTTCTTTCAACAAAAGCAGTCGTCTATTAATTCATCTATTACTACTTGAAATAGAAAAAAAAAAGATTAAAAATTCACCAGCATGTAGTTTAATTTATGTGAGCACGTGATTTTTGTTTTTGCGCGACAGTCGCTCCAAAAGAATAAAGTCGGTCCTACTGTACAATTTTTGGATTTCTGTGCGGCACTTTGTTGATTTATTTGTGACTTTGGCCCATTTTATTTATTTACTTTATTAAAACAAAATTGAAAAATGCGTACGTGTCATGCATAATTTGAACCGTAACATGGTTTAAATAGAAAGGCATAAACAGGCATCTTTGTCCGTGATTTTGTTTTGTTTGATTTTACTTGTTTTGAAATATTTTAGTGTGTGTGCGAATAATTGTATTGAGTGTGTATTTAATTTTTGATTTTTTTGTTGTTTAGTTTTGTTTTTAAATAAATAAGGAAAAGAAATTAAAAAAAATAATAAAAAAAAAAGAAAAAGAAAGGGTCCCTTTATTCTTCCGGATTTGGGCCAATTTTAACAAAATTGGCACAAACGAACAGCCCAAAACCCAGGCCTGCCCGGTCCAGACCACCTGATGCCTAGAGAATCCAAACGACGTCGTTTTGGTACAGGTTGATCTGGGTCGTTGATCTCGAATTGATCAACGGCCAAGATCAATTCCCCATAACCCACCAATAAACCCGACCCGTCTCACCCGGACCGACCCCAACCCTCAACACTTGAAACGACACCGTTTCACTTAAGACCATCAGATCCAAACCGTAGATCTAGATTGATCTAACGGTTGAGATCAACCCACCCACTAACTATATAAGCCTAGATCCTTACCCTGCCCCCCTATCCAATACCCCAGCCTCGTCGTCTTCACCAAACCCATCCCCTTCAAACCCTAGCCGCCCCTGCACACCTTCACCAGAAACCCGGCGGCCTGAACGCCGTTGACCTTCCCCTGAACACCATAGAACCCCCATGCCATCCTGAACCCAAATCTACCAACCCCATGCTTCGAATCTTATCCCACCTTCTCGAATCTTCATTTGAAGATTCGAGTCGGAACCTAATCTACACCGATCTGCTTCAAATTCATACCAGACACTCCCCAGACCCCCCTCGTGACCAAACCATACTTGGTTTGGTCCGAATATGATCAGGGAAGCCTGAATCCCAGATCTAAGTTTGAAAATTTTGTTCCTCCGTCACTGGTTCAACCGAGGAGATTAAGGTCTAATGGACTTTAATCAAAGTGTTTCTCATCTGAGAAACACTTCGTTTAAAGTCCATTCAGTCTTAAGAAAAGTTCGTCCAAATCCGAGTTCAAACTGTTAACTTTTCAAGTTTTAAGGTGAGTCTTGTTCTTCTTTTCTTTATTTTTGTTTTAGTCCGTTGATTTGTTTTAAAAGTCTGTTCATATTTGTTTTAATTTTACCAACTTTTGTTTGTCCACTTTGCCTGAACTTTTGTTTGTTTGAATGAGTCTTTCCATTTGTTCTGATAATGTGTATGTAAATGTTGTGCAAATAGCTGATTTTCAAGTTTGGACTGACTAGTTGACTCCTCGAGTGTATTTCTGCTTAGTCAGTATAATTCGAACCATGTATCGATACTGTTTAAATGTCTGATTTTTGGCTATGATTGTGTATGTTAATGCTAATATAGTCGAGTCGACATGTGTCGTCAATTAGTTTCAACTGTCTGAACAAAGTAAATCGATTTGCTTCTGATGAACATTTGCCTGGATCAATTAAGAACCAGTTTTGTTTACTTATAGCTGTTGAATTGGATCAGTAGTGCTTAAACTCTGAATTGGAAGGCATGTGCATTGTGCACAGCCTGTTTTCCTGCATAAAAGGGTTTTCAATTTCAAAATGTTTTGACAGCATAAGCTGTCAGATATATTCTACTGCCCATACTTGCTTTTAGTTAATAAAATGGAAAAGTTGAATCTGCCAGGGAATATGAATGGGGTTTAATATTTAATTAGCTAAAGTTGGAATTGAAAATGGAAGGCACATGGGAGGGGTACTGGGATATTCTAAAACAGGCTGTTAAAAAGGGTTAGTGTTTAGGCTTATAAAGAGGAGGACTGGGAGATAAGAGGGAATAGACACAGACAGACAATATAGGAGGAGAGGAAAAGAATACCACCTGATGTTAGAAAAGGAGATAGAGGGAACTGGAAAAGGCTTCTTTTGATAATTCAAGCATAAGTTCAAAACTGAACATTGATTTTGGGATTTTGGAAAGAAAGGAGATAGAGGGTGGCTATACAGAAAGCATAAACTGTTTTTTCTTCCTGCTAATTGTTCGATTCCCAGTTTGTGTGACCTGTTTCAAATAAGTGTTGATTTCCTCTCAAGTATCAGTCAAGTTTCTGTTGTTTGGTTCTTATTGGTTTGTTTTCTTTTGGAATTAGACCGTTTGAGTTCTGAGCCCACTCCCCTGCTTGTTGCTGTCATTTTGTTACCTCTTCCCATTGGCTATAACTGCATCTTGCATTGGGATTTTGTTACCTGCTGTTACTGCTGTTGCACTCGTTGTCATTGTTACTCTGCTGATTGCCCTCTTCTTCAATTGTCAAACATTTCCAGGTACACAACCTCTGAAACCATGTATTGTTGAAAGTTTGAAGTTGAAGCAGAGATAAAGAAATAAAGAAATGAACATCTGTTTATGTTATAACATTGGTGTTGAAAATAGGTTGAATGTTAGTTGGGCTTGTATTTGTTTAACTGCAAACTGCAATCATTCTGTATAAATTAACATGTATTCTAAGTTGAGATGAACAAGTAGATAGCATTGGCTTGATAAATCAGATGTGTTTTAAAGCATGCAATCGTTAGCTTTGTTTCAGTTATGATACCATAAACATAGAATCATAGCAAGCACATGTATGTATTTTTGCCTAGATCTCTGAACCATCGAATCTGCTACATTCGTTTCTATTTGACTCGAAGATAAGATGTGCCCCAAACTAATTCTTTTGCAGCGTTACATTAACAAGGTAATAATGTATGCTAACCCTTCTACTACCTGTTTTCTACATAGTTTCGATATGAGCTTCAATATAGATTCATCGTTTCGAAATAACGCGACTACCTTTCTGAGTTCAATCAACAGTGGTTTTCCTAATAAACAACTAATTTCATTTATCAAGACCAAATGGGCTAGTTCTGCAATCCGAACGTTATTAGTTTGCTTGCAATCCCCTTAGCAAATTAACAAAACTTATTCACTCCTTAAAAGCGAGGCATGAGATAGTTCTTACCTCATAAACAACCAATTAGGCGATCAAGCAAAAATTTGGATTCATCATATATAGTAGGGATTTAGTATGTTAGTTGCTTAAACAAGTAAGTTTAGTATTTTTCTCCTTTATCTTCCTAGAGACAAATGTATTAGAAATGTATCCACTTTAGGATATCCTTTTCTAAAATAGAGATGAGCCTCGCCAAATAAAAATGCAAAATTGCGGGGCCCTCAATAAATAACCATAATAATTATTTAGAATTCAGGATAGGCCGTTTAGTGAATTTCATGGCCTTCTACAAAATAATAACGCGCTAGACCCTTTAGGCACGGCTTAATTAAATTACATTCTTAAAACTCGGGTGCACATTGATGTGACCCGAATCCAAATCTCAACGGAGTCGAAATGGTCAACAACTACGGGCGCATTGATTGCGACGTGGTTCGAGATACATTTTCACGACGTTGCAAATTCTATAAAAAAAATAATAAAAGCGGTTTAAACTTAATAAAAGCACATAAGTCACAACCTGTATTTAAATCAGATATTTAGCCATTATAACAATTTAAGCGACCGTGCTAGAACCACGGGATTCGAGGGTGCCTAACACCTTCCCTCGGGTCAACAGAATTCCTTACTTAGAATTTCTGGTTCGCAGACTTCATTTGGAAAAGTCGAAAATTTCCTCGATTTGGGATTCAAGATAAACCGGTGACTTGGGACACCAAAAGCTAAACCTTTCCCAAGTGGCGACTCTGAATTAAATAAATAATCTCATTTCGAATATTGTCACTTAAATTGGAAAAACTCCACCCGCGCATTCTAACCCTTCGGGGCGGGGCGCGCAAAAAGGAGGTGTGACAGCTCTGGCGACTCTGCTGGGGAATTAACCCAGAACCACTGGTTCAGGGTTCAAGAATTCGAGCTTAGGATAATTGTTATATTTGGCTTTATTATCTGATATTTATTACATGTTTTTTGCATAACGTGCTAAATGTTGTCTTTTACCGCTTTGATATTATCTGAACTGTATATAAACTGTGCCGAAACCCTTCTCTTCTTACCTCTGGGGAGAAGCTCGTTGGTCGAGACTCCCTACTCTGTTAGTGTCAATACCTGAAATAAGAAAGAGGTCGGACAAGTTACAAAGCCGGACGATCTCGCGGGTCCCCGGTACGTAGCCCCCTCCTCGACTCGAGTTGTCCGCTCGGGTACACAGTCTAGAACAAATACCCAGGTTACGAACCTAGAATAACTTGACTTCATGCCGGATCCCTAGTAGGAACGCTTATTTGCATCATGTTGCATTTGACTTAGGGGACTCAACACAGGGGTTGGGTCCGTCTAGGACAGGCGACCTGAAATGAAAAAGACCATCCTGATGCATCCTATTTTTTTGTGCATTTATTTGCTTCGGTTCCCCATGCTGACCGGTTTCTAAAAAGGGAAAATAGCAGCGTAGGGAGATAATTACTTATTTTGGAAAAATAAAAACAATGTTCAAGTATTGTCAAAACCTCGCCGGAATTTTTCTAAAAAAAAAGAATAAAAACAAAATTTGTCTTCTTAGTTTGAATTATTAAAAAAAATATACAAAAAAAAAAATTCTTTCATGTCCAAAATCAAAAAAAGAAGGTATTTATTTAAAAGTAAAAAAAAAATGGAAAATTCATAATTCAAAAAAAATGTTGTTTCTTTCATAATACCCCTTTTATAAATTCAGACTAATGGTCCAAATATTTCTTAAAAAAAAACATAAATATTTTCTTTAGTCTTTATCTTTTTTTTTCAAAAAAATAATAAAAAATACTTATTCTTGATTTCTAGGTTTATTTGATTTTCTCTATTCATGATACGCCCGAACTACGCCGGTTTGATTCTCACCGGATGTGAGATACGTAGGCAACCCTCGTCGGGTTCAACCCCCATTTTTGCTAAAATAGCCAAAATCAAAAAAAAAATGTGTTTCAAATTTTTAAAGAGTCATAAATAAGTCAGGTGACGTTGTTTTGTCATAAATAGCCGAATGTTCCCGAACGGGACGCCGGAAGGCTGACTTTGCATAAACAGCCACCTTTGGGTCTTGTTTAGCATTTTTATCCAATAGACCCACACAGCCTTAAAATCTTCGTCAAGTGTTTAAAGGCCGTGTTCAAACTTGATCCCCTCTGTAAAAATATTTTTGAGTCAGTCATTTTGTTAAAATCACCTTAATAAATGTGCAGGATGAGCACGATGCAAAATGAACATTTTTCAATAATGACCAAAATCCCTGTCAAGTTACGGCTATGGTGGAATGATCTAGGTGTTGAAGGACAAAATGAGGTTAAGAAATATCTGAAAGGTCTTGTGGGTCTATTGGAAATCCAGCCTCGGGGAGATATCATAAGAGCTTTGATCACCTACTGGGACCCGGCGCACAACGTTTTCCATTTCTCTGATTTTGAACTCACCCCGACTTTGGAAGAAATGGTTGGGTACATCGGGAATGCTGAACTTCCGTTAAGACAGAAATACTTGGTTGCCCCAAGAGTCGTCACGGTACATCGGTTCCTAGATTCATTGAAGATACCTAGAACAGTCCACAACGCAGATCTGGCAGCCGGATTTTGTACTCCATGCTTCATATATAATAGGTACGGTCATGAGGGGGGATTCAATAATCCAATCAACAAACTGTGCAGCAAAGGGATTCGTCAGAAGTGGGACAAGCACAGACGTGTAGCTTTCATGATGACGTTCCTAGGCCTTCTGGTATTTCCAAGGTAAGACGGAAACATTGATCTGAAGATATCCGGGGTCGTCAGCACTTTACTCACGCAAAGTGACAGTACTCTCGCGCCTATGGTGGTATCTGACATCTTTCGAGCTCTTACAGTTTGTAAAGCTGGGGGAAATTTCTTCGAAGGTTGTAACTTGCTCCTACAAATATGGATGACCGAGCACCTCTGCCATCATTCCGAGATTTTGAGCCATGGTTCCCCGGAAAAGACCCGCATAGAAGAATCTTACACGAGAACCAAAGAGATCATTTTGCCCAAAGGAGTCCTGGCATGGACCTCGTTCTTTCAAGCTCTTACTGCCAGCCAAATACAATGGACGTTGGGATGGTTGCCTGTTGATGAGATCTTATATATGTCGGCAGCTAAAACTCATTTCTTGCTGATGGGGCTTAAGAGCATTCAACCTTACGCACCCTGCCGAGTTTTGAGACAGTTCGGAAGATGCCAGACAGTACCTCATGAGGAAGATCTTAGCGCTCAAGCAGTTGAGATAAGTCCTAACGGACAATTCCCAGAAGCAAAGATTCGCCAAATCTGGAGTGAGTGTCAATATTTGAAATCAGATACTTGCGTGCGGGATTGAGCTAAAGGAGAGACGGCGCCAGGTTACCTTGCATGGTACAGAAGGGAATTCGAGCATGAAAGGCTGGCTAAGAGACCCCACATCCGGAATTTTACCGAATCATCACAAAAGCAGTGGGATTGGTTATCAAACGAAAGAGGCTATTGCGCCGAAATCAGCAGGTTAAAGCAACAAGTGGAAAACTTGAAATATGAACACAACGTGCAAGTTGCTACCGATTTGGGAGAGCGGAACAGGTTAATTCAAGAAAATGAAATGCTCAGAGCCCAAATCAAACAGATAAGGGTGGATGCGGATAGACAACCAAGGCGTCGATCAGACGAGCAGCTGATAAAATGGCTAAAAGGTGAAATCAGGGAATGGCGAGATGGTTTGGAGAAATCTGAAAACATCATAGCAGAGCTCAGGGCACAGTGGGATACAAGAGCAGATAAGCATCGCAGATACCTGAATCAATTGGAAGGCGACCACGAGAAGACTGTTGCTAAAATAAAGAGAGAGATGGCTGCACTTGAGATCAAAGCAGCCAATCAGGCCAAGGATTTCCAAATTGAGAGCAGATATTGGTACGACTCAATGGCCCAGATGAAGTTGGAATGTACGGCGACTGAAGCATCAGCATATACAGGATACTCAAGTATTCAAGATATGTAGCGATCAGATAAAACGCCTACTCGTAGAAAAGAAGCAAACCAGAGATAGGATCAAGGCCATTGCCCATGCCATCACCAGACGATGTCTACGATGTGAGAACATGTCCAGCGTTACCGTCCTCTCGGCAGTGATGGGTTATGTCAAGCAGACTATGCATGAGCTGGAGCAACTTGAGAGGGATCTCACGCCTAGGACCGCGGCAAGGCCGAACGATGCCCCGCGGACACCAATTTTCAAAACCATAATGCACTCATAAGTCAAGCCTGTATCTTAGCATCTTCTGCCTGTTTTTCCCATCAGGGTGATTTTTAGTCTATTTTGAGTCTAGGTTTATTTTCAAAGTTTGCTCTTTCTTTTGCAAAATGTAGTTTGTAATAGACCATTTCAACAATAAAGAGGTTGTTTCTTTTACGCTCATTTGTGTTTTTCGAACTACGTAATGATCTGATTCACGTAGGCATCGTGATACGTAGGCAATCCTCATCGGATCCGGTCGCATTTCTTTTACTACAAAAATAAAAATAAAAACATAAAAGAAAAACACAAAAAAAAGAGAAAGAAAGAAAAAAAAAAGAAATAAAATAAAAGGAAAACAGAAGAGAAAAGGAAAAGAAAAGAAAAAAAGGGAAAAACTAATAAGAGAAAAATGCCGGAATGACGCATGCTCTCGTAGCAAACATATAGTAATCCACTTAACTGTATAGGTGCATCATGCCCAACGTGAGATTAACTATCTATTATTTGCTGCAAAATTAACCGTGCGTTTGTCATTGAGCATTTTCCCAGGGTTTTTGGAAAGACGGTTGGTTTGGTGAAAGTCTGGCCTCGCACTCATACTTCACGAGGTCAAGGAGAAGTGTTCAATTACCTGTTGTTAAGACCAGAAGCAGTACTCACACTTACTTCACCAGGTCAAAAGGAAGTGTAGAAATGTCTTCAGAAATTCCATTGCAAACAATCCCTGTTTCTGAGGAAAGCTCGATCTCAGCCGTCCTCACACCTGAATCCGCGACTGCGGAAGAAAATAGAATTTTACGGCTCCGCATGTTGGAAATGCTGGATGACTGGAACAACGGGAAAGAGCCGCCAAGTGTCGTCCCCGGATTCCCTGAATTATTCTCCAAGTCAAGTGGGACTTCTAATGTCCCCATAAATTACCCTGCTACCCTATTTGGGTACCCAGCCACCTCAGCCCTCTCCGCAGGATCACCCTCTGAGCCTCATCCCCGAATGTCGGCCACTGATACAAGCATGAACATCTTTACTGCATCGCCTTGCCCAGCTACGGCACAGCCGGCCACATACAAGCCAAGCTTTGACTCATCCTCTTTTACATTCCAATTACCATCGTTCTCAATGGAACCAACTAGGTTCGCTACCAGTACTAATCCTCTACCGCCTCAGTGCGAGCTCGCACCAGGACAGGATCAGGACCCCAGAGTTGTAGAACAAAATGAGATTGCCAAGATAATGAGAAGCCTTGAACAAAGTCTGAAGAATATGCAAGGATTGAGCGGACAAAAGAGCGTCTCTTACGCCGACCTGTGCATGTTCCCTCACGTTCACCTGCCAACGAGTTTCAAGACCCCCAAATTTGAGAAATACGATGGGCACGGTGACCCCATTGCACATCTTAAGAAATACTGCAACCAATTGCGGGGAGCCGGCGGAAAAGAAGAGCTGTTAATGGCATATTTTGGGGAAAGCCTAGTAGGGATAGCTTCGGAATGGTATATGGATCAGGAAATGTCTCGATGGCATATATGGGATGATCTCGCTATAGATTTTGTAAAACAATTCCAGTATAACATCGACATTGCGCCAGACCGAAACTCTCTGTCGAATTTGAAGAAGAAGCCTTCGGAAAGCTTTAGAGAGTATGCTATTAAGTGACGTGAACAGGCGTCGAGAGTGAAGCCTCCCATGGATGAAGTGGAAATGGTCACTACCTTTCTTCAGGCTCAAGAGTCTGACTATTTCCAAAACATGATGTCGGCCATGGGTAAACCATTCGCGGAAGCGATCAAGATTGGAGAGATGGTGGAAAATGGTTTGAAAACGGGAAGGATTCTGAGTCAAGCAGCCATAAGGGCAACCTCTCAGGCCGTACAAAGCGGGTCTGGAGGAACGACAAGGGGGAAGAAGAAAGAAGAAACGACTATGGCAGCCTCTGAAGCAAGGGAGTATCGTCATCCCAGGCCCCATTTTCCGGAAAGAGCCCCACGCCACTACTACCCCCACTCAAATTTGGCATATGCTCATCAACCTTACATGGTCATGAATGCCCAACCTTATAACCATCCACCACAACAAACCAACCGAGGCCCAGCTCCACCTCCCAGAAATCAGCCTCCTTACCGCAACCACTATAACCCACAACCCCCGCAGAATAACTACCGCCCCCAGGAGCCACCTCGACGGCGGACTTTCACGCCCATCGGTGAATAATACTCTACTTTGTTCCCTAAGCTAGTCCAGTTGGGTTTCTTGAAACCAATTGCCCAAACAAGGCAAAACCCAACATCGCCTTCTTACAAAGCCGGATTCAGATGCGCCTATCATTCAGAGGCCGAGGGACATGATACAAACGACTGCTGGTCATTGAAAAGAGTGGTCGGAAATTTGATCGAGCAAGGGAAAATAGTGCTAAGGGACGAGGAAGTCCCGAACGTAACTAACAATCTATTACCTGCTCACAATAATGGGCCGCTGATCGGAATGATTTGTGAAGACAAAGAGTTCGATCCTGCTTTGAAAGCTATAATCGCCATTGTCGACATGGGGAAAAGGCCCGAAATGGACCAGAAACCAGAAATGGGGGAAGTGGTCAAGGCTATAAAGAACAAGCCCGAAAAGAAGGTAGAGAAGAAAGTGGTACCTGTAAAAAATGAAGTTCTTTACATACCACGAGGTCGAGCTGAGAAGGCGCAGAACTTCGGGATCAAAAAGACAAAACCTATGTACGTGCGGAAAGGGGCCTATGTGGTCCGGGGGACGATTCAACTGCCTCGGCTGAATGAGCCAGTGGTTATCGGACGTGTGCCACAAAAGCCGATGACCAACCCGTCCACAGTGCCGTGGAATTATCAAAAGACTTTGGTAATGTACAAAGGTAAGGAGGTCATGGAAGAACTTCCAGAAAATACTTTCGTTGGAGGGTACTCAAATACCCAAGAACTGAACAACGCCACGCAAAGGCGCTTCCCTCCAAAGAAGCCCGTGAGTGTTGAAGAAGCGGAAGTGTTCTTCCAACAAATGAAGATGCCGGATTACGAAGTGATAGATCAGCTGCGCAAGCACCCTGAGCAAGTATCCATGCTGTCATTATTAATAAGGTCAACCGAGCATCAAAAGATCCTGCTGAAAACCCTGAATGAAGCATATGTACCGGTCGAAACCTCGGTGGAGCAACTAGAGCGGATGACAGAAAGATTCTTCGCCGTCAACCAAATCTCTTTCAGCAAGAATGATTTACCCCCGGAAGGAGCAGCACACAACAAGGCCTTGCACTTAACAGTTAAATGCGAGGACTACTACGTCAAGCGGGTAATGGTGGATGGGGGATCAGGTGTTGACATTTGCCCGCTCTCCACGCTGCAAAGAATGGAAATTGGGGCCGAAAGAATCCGACCCAACAATGTCTGCGTAAGAGCTTTCGACGGCATCAAAAGAGACACCATGGGAGAAATAGACCTGTTGTTGGTCATAGGACCAGTCAAATTTCGAGTAACTTTCCAAGTGATCGACATGGACACATCCTACAATTTCCTCCTTGGCAGACCTTGGATCCATGCGGCAGGAGCCGTGCCTTCCACTCTTCACCAGATGGTGAAGTTCGAGTACGAAGACCAAGAGATTGTGGTCCATGGGGAAGACGAACATGCCATTTATCTGGACCCATCTATCCCGTATCTTGAACCGAGAGAAGGGAGAGAACATACGGTCTATCAAGCTTTCGAGGTTGTGCTGGCAGAGCAGCACGAAGAGGGAATACCTTGCCCCCAGCCTTTCTTATCTAACGCCTCGGTCATGGTGGCCAAAGAGATGATCCGGCATGGATTTAGGCCAGGAAAGGGACTTGGACGAACCCTTCAAGGAATAACAGAACCCATTTCTTTGCCAGTCATCAAGAAACCTTTTGGACTAGGTTTCAAACCTACTCCAGCAGACGAAAAATGGGCAAAGAAAAGGAGAAATGAGGGCTGGAAGTTGCCTCAACCACTGCCGGATTTATATGCGACTTTCGTCAGGCCAAGGTACGCTGAAGAAGAAGATGATGAGGTCTTCACAGCTGAGGAAATCGAGGAAATATGTGGGGCGATGAGAGAAATGCTCTACGAGGCCCACATGGTTCAACCAGGTGAAGGCACGAGCACTCCTGAGATGCTGTACATGGGACCGAACGCCCAACTTCAAAACTGGGAGGCAACGCCATTCCCGACTAGACGGAAGTCCGGTCCTAATAATGCGACTTTAAATATGATATGCTTGTGGACTTCACGCCCAGATCACAATGAGTTATTTAACTGCGAATTAACGAACCCAGAACCAGAATACGATGCGGAAGAGGCATTTAGGGAGATAAACCGAGAGTTGGAATATTTCGAGAATAAACCTAAGCCAAATCTAAATGACACTGAACCGGTAAATTTAGGAACCCCGGAAGAAATCCGGGAGACCAAGATAAGCATTCACACGGACAAGAAAACGCGAGAGGCGATAATTCAACTTCTTTTTGAATTTAAAGACGTGTTTGCTTGGTCATATGATGACATGCCGGGACTAGGTGTTGATCTAGTGGTTCATAAATTGCCGATTCATCCTGATTGTCCTCCAGTTCAACAAAAGCAACGAAAGTTCAAAACTGAGGTCAGTGACAAGATTAAAGAGGAGATCACCAAGCAGCTGAAAACGGGAGTGATCCGGGTAGTCCAATATACAACATGGTTGGCGAATGTGGTTCCAGTACCGAAAAAGGACGGGAAAACTCGGGTATGTGTAGATTACCGAGATCTGAACAGAGCAAGTCCTAAAGATAATTTCCCGCTGCCCAACATCCACATCCTCGTTGATAATTGTGCCAAACACGAGATACAGTCTTTTGTAGATTGTTATGCTGGGTATCATCAGGTACTGATGGATGAAGAGGACGCCGAGAAAACTGCCTTCACCACGCCTTGGGGCACCTACTGTTACCGGGTCATGCCATTTGGTCTGAAGAATGCTGGGGCTACTTACATGAGGGCCATGACTGCCATTTTCCATGACATGATGCACCAGGAAATAGAGGTGTACGTGGATGACGTGATAGTCAAGTCTAGGACGTAGGATAATCACATCCAAGACTTGAGGAAGTTCTTCGAGAGGATAAGGAAGTATGACTTGAAGCTAAACCCAGCCAAATGTGCTTTCGGAGTTCCATCGGGCAAACTTTTGGGTTTCATCGTAAGCAGGAGAGGTATCGAGCTAGATCCAACTAAAATAAAATCCATCAGAGATCTGCCTCCCCCAAGAACAAAGAAAGACGTGATGAGTCTTTTGGGCAGGTTAAACTACATCAGTCGGTTTATTGCCCAGCTGACGAGCACGTGTGAGCCCATATTCAAGCTGTTAAGGAAAGATGCGGCGATTAAGTGGACAACTGAATGTCAAGAAGCCTTTGATAAAGTCAAAGAATACCTTTCGAACCCCCCAGTCTTGGTCCCTCCAGAACCAGGGAGGCCACTTTTCTTGTATCTGACAGTCTTGGAGAACTCTTTCGGCTGCGTCCTCGGGCAACACGACGTAACCGGAAAGAAGGAGCAAGCAATCTACTATTTGAGCAAGAAATTCACCGGCTACGAGGCCAAATACACTCTGCTGGAAAGGACATGCTGCGCTCTCACATGGGTTGCTCAAAAGCTAAGACATTATCTCCAAGCCCACACTACATTCCTCATAAGCAGGTTGGATCCTTTGAAGTATATATTTCAGAAACCAATGCCTACTGGGAGACTGGCTAAATGGCAAATCTTGCTTACGGAATTCGACATAGTTTATGTCACCCGCACGGCGATGAAAGCCCAGGCATTAGCAGATCATTTGGCCGAAAATCCGGTTGATGAGGAATACCAGCCATTGGATACCTACTTTCCAGATGAAGAGGTAAACACCGTAGAAGTGATCTCGGAGGAAGCTCAAGTTTGGAAGATGTTCTTTGACGGAGCCGTAAACGCCAAGGGTATAGGGATTGGGGCAATTTTGATCTCGCCTTCCGGTCAGCATTATCCCGCCACAGCTAGACTGCGTTTCTTTTGCACAAATAATACAGCTGAGTATGAAGCCTGCATTATAGGCATGCATATGGCAATCGATCAGGATGTCGAAAACTTACTAATTATGGGAGATTCTGACCTGATCATCCAGCAAGTTCAAGGCGAGTGGGAAACTCGGGATGTCAAACTTATCCCATACCGACAACATGTGGAGGACCTCAGCAAGCGCTTTACCTCAATAGAGTTCAGGTATATTTCGAGGTGTCACAATGAGCTGGCAGATGCACTTGCTACTTTGGCTTCAATGTTACCCTACCCGGGCAACGCCCACGTCGATCCTTTGAAAATCCAAATCAAGGAAAGACACGGTTACTGCAGTGTAATCGAGGTGGGATCAAATACGCAGCCTTGGTACCATGACATCAAGAAATTCCTGAAGACACAAGAATACCCCGAGCACGCTACTGGAGATCAAAAAAGGACCATTAGGCGACATGCAAGTGGTTTCTTTCTGAGCGGTGAATTGTTGTATAAGAGGACCCCGGACCTCAATCTCCTAAGATGTGTCGATATCGAGGAAGCGAGAAAGATCATGTACGAAGTACACGCAGGTGTGTGCGGACCTCACATGAACGGGTATGTCTTAGCGAAGAAGATCCTTAGAGCAGGTTATTACTGGATGACCATGGAAAAGGATTGCTTTAGTTTCGTTCGGAAGTGTCATCAGTGTCAGGTGCACGGTGATTTGATTCATGCACCTCCCACGGAACTGCATCCCATGTCCGCACCATGGCCATTTGTCGCTTGGGGCATGGACGTCATTGGACCAATTGAACCAAAGGCCTCGAACGGACACAGGTTTATACTAGTTGCCATAGACTACTTTACGAAATGGGTAGAGGCTGTCACTCTCAAGTCGGTCACCAAGAAAGCTGTGGTGGATTTTGTACACTCAAATCTTATCTGTCGCTTCGGTATTCCTGCGACTATCATTACAGATAATGCAACAAACTTGAACAGTCACTTGATGGGAGATGTATGCGAGCAGTTCAAGATAACGCATAGGAATTCTACTCCTTATCGGCCGAAAGCCAATGGTGCTGTGGAAGCTGCAAATAAAAACATCAAGAAGATTTTGAGGAAAACAATACAAAGTTCCCGACAGTGGCATGAGCAGTTACCTTTTGCATTATTGGGTACCGCACTACGGTACGCACATCTGTGGGAGCGACTCCTTATCTTTTGGTTTATGGGACCGAAGCTGTAATACCGGCAGAGGTAGAAATTCCTTCGCTTCGAATCATTGTCGAGGAAGAAATCGAGGACAGCGAGTGGGTTAAGACTCGGTTAGAGCAATTGACGTTGATTGATGAAAAGCGGATGGCTGCAGTTTGTCACGGACAGTTATACCAACGAAGGATGGCCCGTGCTTACAACAAGAAAGTTCGACCCCGGAATTTCGAAGTAGGTCAACTGGTACTAAGGCGTATTCTGCCGCATCATGAAGAAGCAAAAGGAAAGTTTGCTCCAAATTGGAAAGGCCCATACATCGTAAGGAAGATATTGCCGAGAGGAGCACTGTATTTAGGCGATATCGAAGGAAATGACCCCGACACAGCAGTAAATGCAGATGCAGTCAAGAGGTATTACGTCTAAATCATACTCCAGTGGTCCTGACACATTGAAAATGGCGAAGGCGTTTGTTCCCCACTACTTCCCAAACACTACCCAATCCTCTCCACCAACTTTTGAGCCACTTACAAAACAAAAGAAAAAAAAAACAAAATTTGATTGAGGCCTGAACTACGTTTGACTTGATTCCGAAAGGATACGTAGGCAACCTCTCCCTGAGGTTCAGTCACACCAACAATAAAATCCCATTCACCCTGAAATTGAAAACCGGGGCACGTCGAGCAGTTGAGAAGTTGGTATCACTACCTCTCTTTACCAAGCACAAGCCTTCAAATCAATTACCAAATATGGTGGGGAATCAATAAGCGTCACATACGAAGACCATCACACTCTGAATTGAGAGAGATAAAATGAGAGAGTCTCGGCGGTGAAAACCTTCGGGCACCACGAGGCGACGGGAGAAGAGAAACCAAAATGAGAGAGCTTGTTTAGTAAAAACTCGCAAAGAGTGCTATCAAGCGATGACAGGAAGAGAAATGAGAGAGGTCAGCCAGCGAAAACCCGCAAAGGGCGCTGTTGGCCGAAAAGAATGACGCCACCCCAAGAAAGTTTCGGCAGAGTGCCACCAGTTTGGAATCACATATCCGTTCTGGTTCAGGAAAACGCAAGCTCTTAGAAGGTCAGACGTCCAGTCCAAAAGCATGTCATGTCATTGAAAGCCAGCGTTATCTTCCTCAGATAAGTCTTTCTCATCCCGAAAAGGGTATTCCTTTTCTGATTTGTTTTCCCCTTTCTTTGTTTCTTTTCGAATCTCTTTCGCATTTTAACCCCGAGTTCAGGACACACCGGAAAGGACAGGTGGCAGGTTTGTTTGCACGGAATCCCGTCTCATGAAGGAAAGCACCTCATCTCGTTGATATGATTACCCAAGCATGATGAATAATGACGTTTGATGGTGTTCCGGAGTAAAGAAAAAAGAGAGAAATCTTGAAATCTTCCCCAGCAAGTCCACCTTCGGACAAATCTCCATAGAGTCTCCCCCTGTACAATCTCCCACAAAGTCTCCCCAGTATAAAAAAAATATAAAAAAAAAAATCCCCTTTGGAATTTCATCAGCACATCCCCAGCGAGTCCTTTGTAAATATTCCCCAACAAGCTTACCCCAACAAACCCTGGGAAACCCGTTTTGAAACAAAAACCCAGCACACCCCATTGTACAGAATCCGCACAAAGGATTCACTTTGTAAATATTCCCCCCACATAGCTTCCTTTTGTACAAGTTCCCACAGAACACCTCCAATAAAATCCCCGTTGAGAACCTTCAATCAAAACGGGACACAAAAAAAGAGGCCTTACGAGGCAAATCATCACAGAATCCGGAAATACAAGCCTGAGCAGTCTAAAGGTTTCGCCATTCGAATCAAATCAATGGCGGGACTTCGCAACAGAAATAGAGATGCAACAAAGCAATTGGGAACGATCAAGGTCACCGAACCAACCGTCGTTTCCAAACTAACAATTTTTCTTTGTCTGAAAAGTTGAAACAGGAATGATCCAAGACAACCATGCAAGAAGCGGGTGTCGCCCAAAGAAGAAGGTACACGGGTACAAGAAACATTTTGGCAATAAGGAATTCACTCAAAAGGTAAGTTCCCGCAAAACTCCCTTTTATCTTCTATTGAAACAAGAAAACTCAAAAATAGATCGTGTAGTATTCTCGAGCTTTATCTCCAGCCAATCAGCATTAGGGTTTTAAACCCTAAACTGAATTTTCCTTTTAATCAGCATTAGGGTTTTAAACCCTAAACTGAACTTTTTCCTTTCAGCCAGCATTAGAGTTTTAAACTCTAAACTGAGCTCTTCCATGCAATCAGCATTAGGGTTTTAAACCCTAAACTGAATTTTCCTGTTAGTCAGCATTAGGGTTTTAAACCCTAAACTGAACTTTTTCCTTTCAGCCAGCATTAGAGTTTTAAACTCTAAACTGAGCTCTTCCATGCAATCAGCATTGGGGTTTTAAACCCTAAACTGAATTTTCCTTTTAGTCAGCATTAGGGTTTTAAACCCTAAACTGAATTTTTTTTCTTTTAGCCAGCATTAGAGTTTTAAACTCTAAACTGAGCTCTTCCATGCAATCAGCATTAGGGTTTTAAACCCTAAACTGAATTTTCCTGTTAGTCAGCATTAGGGTTTTAAACCCTAAACTGAACTTTTTCCTTTCAGCCAGCATTAGAGTTTTAAACTCTAAACTGAGCTCTTCCATGCAATCAGCATTAGGGTTTTAAACCCTAAACTGAATTTTCCTTTTAATCAGCATTAGGGTTTTAAACCCTAAACTGAACTTTTTCCTTTCAGCCAGCATTAGAGTTTTAAACTCTAAACTGAGCTCTTCCATGCAATCAGCATTAGGGTTTTAAACCCTAAACTGAATTTTCCTGTTAGTCAGCATTAGGGTTTTAAACCCTAAACTGAACTTTTTCCTTTCAGCCAGCATTAGAGTTTTAAACTCTAAACTGAGCTCTTCCATGCAATCAGCTTTGGGGTTTTAAACCCTAAACTGAATTTTCCTTTTAGTCGGCATTAGGTTTTAAACCCTAAACTGAATTTTTTTTCTTTTAGCCAGCATTAGAGTTTTAAACTCTAAACTGAGCTCTTCCATGCAATCAGCATTAGGGTTTTAAACCCTAAACTGAATTTTCCTGTTAGTCAGCATTAGGGTTTTAAACCCTAAACTGAACTTTTTCCTTTCAGCCAGCATTAGAGTTTTAAACTCTAAACTGAGCTCTTCCATGCAATCAGCATTGGGGTTTTAAACCCTAAACTGAATTTTCCTTTTAGTCAGCATTAGGGTTTTAAACCCTAAACTGAATTTTTTTTCTTTTAGCCAGCATTAGAGTTTTAAACTCTAAACTGAGCTCTTCCATGCAATCAGCATTAGGGTTTTAAACCCTAAACTGAATTTTCCTGTTAGTCAGCATTAGGGTTTTAAACCCTAAACTGAACTTTTTCCTTTCAGCCAGCATTAGAGTTTTAAACTCTAAACTGAGCTTTTCCATGCAATCAGCATTAGGGTTTTAAACCCTAAACTGAATTTTCCTTTTAGTCAGCATTAGGGTTTTAAACCCTAAACTGAACTTTTCCTTCCAGCCAGCATTAGGGTTTTAAACCCTAAACTGAGCTTTTCCATGCAATCAGCATTAGGGTTTTAAACCCTAAACTGAATTCTTCCCTTTTAGTCAGCATTAGGGTTTTAAACCCTAAACTGAACTTTTCCCTTTCAGCCAGCATTAGAGTTTTAAACTCTAAACTGAGCTTTTTCATGCAATCAGCATTAGGGTTTTAAACCCTAAACTGAATTTTCCTTTTAGTCAGCATTAGGGTTTTAAACCCTAAACTGAACTTTTCCCTTTCAGCTAGCATTAGAGTTTTAAACTCTAAACTGAGCTTTTTTTATGCAATCAGCATTAGGGTTTTAAAACCCTAAACTGAATTTTCCTTTTAGTCAGCATTAGGGTTTTAAACCCTAAACTGAATTTTCCTTTTAGTCAGCATTGGGGTTTTTTTTAAACCTTAAGCTGAATTCTTCCTTTGTTCGGCATTAGGGTTTTAAACCGTGAACTGAACCTTTCCCCAGCTAGTCGGTATTAGGGCTCCAACCCTGAACTAAGCATGCATATCCTCTTTCATCAATTTTATGAACTTCATGTTGAATAATTAACGAAATTTTCCTAGTAAAACTGGGGCAAAAAATTTTGTTCGTTTGTTTGTTTTTTCCGCAGGTCTAACCTCGAGCCACACGGATCGAAATGACCCACGAGCTGAGTCTCGACTCAGAATCAAAGAAGAAAAAAGACAAAAGAAGACATCCCGAGATATCAGAGTGAATGGAGAGCAGATCGACTCCAACATTTGACTAAGGTCCTAAACCCTGCCAATTGCGTCTCACTCAGTATCCCAGAGGTTAAACAAGTCGCCGCAACTCGCAAGCATCAAGATTCAGATCGGAGTCTACAAGCAGAATCAGCTAAGACCCAAGATCAAGTCGTAAAAGAATCATAGATAGGAATCCTGTAACTAGCAGTTGACATACACATAAGTAGTTAGCTCAGTTTCCAATTTCCATTTGGTTGTAATAAGGCGGTCAGTGACGTAGCAGTGACAACAGCAGCAGCAGTAGCAGCAAGCATTGCAGTCCCATGGTAGTCCCAGCTACCAAAACTTCTCGAACTACATTGACCTGATTCCTGTTTAGCCCAGGATATGTAGGAAATCTTTGAAGCAAGATTCGGTCAGATCTTTCAAAAAAAAACATGCTTCATGCGGAGTGGTCCATAGGCAAAAATCGCTCATACACGCTCACTTTATCTTTGCACGAAAACTCTTCGTGTTTCCGAACAAAGAGGGGCAGCTGTGAGCACGTGATTTTTGTTTTTGCGCGACAGTCGCTCCAAAAGAACAAAGTCGGTCCTACTGTACAATTTTTGGATTTCTGTGCGGCACTTTGTTGATTTATTTGTGAATTTGGCCCATTTTATTTATTTACTTTATTAAAACAAAATTGAAAAATGCGTACGTGTCATGCATAATTTGAACCGTAACATGGTTTAAATAGAAAGGCATAAACAGGCATCTTTGTCCGTGATTTTGTTTTGTTTGATTTTACTTGTTTTGAAATATTTTAGTGTGTGTGCGAATAATTGTATTGAGTGTGTATTTAATTTTTGATTTTTTTTGTTGTTTAGTTTTGTTTTTAAATAAATAAGGATAAGAAATAAAAAAAATAAATAAAAAAAAAGAAAAAGAAAGGGTCCCTTTATTCTTCCGGATTTGGGCCAATTTTAACAAAATTGGCCCAAACGAACAGCCCAAAACCCAGGCCTGCCCGGTCCAGACCACCTGATGCCTAGAGAATTCAAACGACGTCGTTTTGGTACAGGTTGATCTGGGCCGTTGATCTCGAATTGATCAACGGCCAAGATCAATTCCCCATAACCCACCAATAAACCCGACCCGTCTCACCCGGACCGACCCCAACCCTCAACACTTGAAACGACACCGTTTCACTTAAGACCATCAGATCCAAACCGTAGATCTAGATTGATCTAACGGTTGAGATCAACCCACCCACTAACTATATAAGCCTAGATCCTTACCCTGCCCCCCCCATCCGACACCCCAGCCTCCGTCTTCAACCTCATCCTCATCAAACCCTAGAGCCGCCCCTGCACACCTTCACCAGAAACCCGGCGGCCTGAACGCCGGTGACCTCCACCTGAACACCATAGAACCCCCATGCCATCCTGAACCCAAATCTACCAACCCCATGCTTCGAATCTTATCCCACCTTCTCGAATCTTCATTTGAAGATTCGAGTCGGAACCTAATCTACACCGATCTGCTTCAAATTCATACCAGACACTCCCCAGACCCCCTCGTGACCAAACCATACTTGGTTTGGTCCGAATCTGATCAGGGAAGCCTGAATCCCAGATCTAAGTTTGAAAATTTTGTTCCTCCGTCACTGGTTCAACCGAGGAGATTAAGGTCTAATGGACTTTAATCAAAGTGTTTCTCATCTGAGAAACACTTCGTTTAAAGTCCATTCAGTCTTAAGAAAAGTTTGTCCAAATCCGAGTTCAAACTGTTAACTTTTCAAGTTTTAAGGTGAGTCTTGTTCTTCTTTTCTTTATTTTTGTTTTAGTCCGTTGATTTGTTTTAAAAGTCTGTTCATATTTGTTTTAATTTTACCAACTTTTGTTTGTCCACTTTGCCTGAACTTCTGTTTGTTTGAATGAGTCTTTCCATTTGTTCTGATAATGTGTATGTAAATGTTGTGCAAATAGCTGATTTTCAAGTTTGGACTGACTAGTTGACTCCTCGAGTGTATTTCTGCTTAGTCAGTATAATTCGAACCATGTATCGATACTGTTTAAATGTCTGATTTTTGGCTACGATTGTGTATGTTAATGCTAATATAGTCGAGTCGACATTTGTCGTCAATTAGTTTCAACTGTCTGAACAAAGTAAATCGATTTGCTTCTGATGAACATTTGCCTGGATCAATTAAGAACCAGTTTTGTTTACTTATAGCTGTTGAATTGGATCAGTAGTGCTTAAACTCTGAATTGGAAGGCATGTGCACTTGTGCACAGCATGTGCATTGTGCACAGCCTGTTTTCCTGCATAAAAGGGTTTTCAATTTCAAAATGTTTTGACAGCATAAGCTGTCAGATATATTCTACTGCCCATACTTGCTTTTAGTTAATAAAATGGAAAAGTTGAATCTGCCAGGGAATATGAATGGGGTTTAATATTTAATTAGCTAAAGTTGGAATTGAAAATGGAAGGCACATGGGAGGGGTACTGGGATATTCTAAAACAGGCTGTTAAAAAGGGTTAGTGTTTAGGCTTATAAAGAGGAGGACTGGGAGATAAGAGGGAATAGACACAGATAGACAATATAGGAGGAGAGGAAAAGAATACCACCTGATGTTAGAAAAGGAGATAGAGGGAACTGGAAAAGGTTTCTTTTGATAATTCAAGCATAAGTTCAAAACTGAACATTGATTTTGGGATTTTGGAAAGAAAGGAGATAGAGGGTGGCTATACAGAAAGCATAAACTGTTTTTTCTTCCTGCTAATTGTTCGATTCCCAGTTTGTGTGACCTATTTCAAATAAGTGTTGATTTCCTCTCAAGTATCAGTCAAGTTTCTGCTGTTTGGTTCTTATTGGTTTGTTTTCTTTTGGAATTAGACCGTTTGAGTTCTGAGCCCACTCCCCTGCTTGTTGCTGTCATTTTGTTACCTCTTCCCATTGGCTATAACTGCATCTTGCATTGGGATTTTGTTACCTGCTGTTACTGCTGTTGCACTCGTTGTCATTGTTACTCTGCTGATTGCCCTCTTCTTCAATTGTCAAACATTTCCAGGTACACAACCTCTGAAACCATGTATTGTTGAAAGTTTGAAGTTGAAGCAGATAAAGAAATAAAGAAATGAACATCTGTTTATGTTATAACATTGGTGTTGAAAATAGGTTGAATGTTAGTTGGGCTTGTATTTGTTTAACTGCAAACTGCAATCATTCTGTATAAATTAACATGTATTCTAAGTTGAGATGAACAAGTAGATAGCATTGGCTTGATAAATCAGATGTGTTTTAAAGCATGCAATCGTTAGCTTTGTTTCAGTTATGATACCATAAACATAGAATCATAGCAAGCACATGTATGTATTTTTGCCTAGATCTCTGAACCATCGAATCTGCTACATTCGTTTCTATTTGACTCGAAGATAAGATGTGCCCCAAACTAATTCTTTTGCAGCGTTACATTAACAAGGTAATAATGTATGCTAACCCTTCTACTACCTGTTTTCTACATAGTTTCGATATGAGCTTCAATATAGATTCATCGTTTCGAAATAACGCGACTACCTTTCTGAGTTCAATCAACAGTGGTTTTCCTAATAAACAACTAATTTCATTTATCAAGACCAAATGGGCTAGTTCTGCAATCCGAACTGGAAGGTCGTTTCTTAATGCAAATTTAGAGTACGTTATTAGTTTGCTTGCAATCCCCTTAGCAAATTAACAAAACTTATTCACTCCTTAAAAGCGAGGCATGAGATAGTTCTTACCTCATAAACAACCAATTAGGCGATCAAGCAAAAATTTGGATTCATCATATATAGTAGGGATTTAGTATGTTAGTTGCTTAAACAAGTAAGTTTAGTATTTTTCTCCTTTATCTTCCTAGAGACAAATGTATTAGAAATGTAGCCACTTTAGGATATCCTTTTCTAAAATAGAGATGAGCCTCGCCAAATAAAAATGCAAAATTGCGGGGCCCTCAATAAATAACCATAATAATTATTTAGAATTCAGGATAGGCCGTTTAGTGAATTTCATGGCCTTCTACAAAATAATAACGCGCTAGACCCTTTAGGCACGGCTTAATTAAATTACATTCTTAAAACTCGGGTGCACATTGATGTGACCCGAATCCAAATCTCAACGGAGTCGAAATGGTCAACAACTACGGGCGCATTGATTGCGACGTGGTTCGAGATACATTTTCACGACGTTGCAAATTCTATAAAAAAAAAATAATAATAAAAGCGGTTTAAACTTAATAAAAGCACATAAGTCACAACCTGTATTTAAATCAGATATTTAGCCATTATAACAATTTAAGCGACCGTGCTAGAACCACGGGATTCGAGGGTGCCTAACACCTTCCCTCGGGTCAACAGAATTCCTTACTTAGAATTTCTGGTTCGCAGACTTCATTTGGAAAAGTCGAAAATTTCCTCGATTTGGGATTCAAGATAAACCGGTGACTTGGGACACCAAAAGCTAAACCTTTCCCAAGTGGCGACTCTGAATTAAATAAATAATCTCATTTCGAATATTGTCACTTAAATTGGAAAAACTTCACCCGCGCATTCTAACCCTTCGGGGCGGGGCGCGCAAAAAGGAGGTGTGACAATTTATACAACCTTAATTCTCGATGTTAAACGCTTTGGGAAAAGCACAAAGGAAGAAGGGGTTGAGCTTCACTACATCGTGCTTGACAATAGGCTATAGCCTAAGAAAGATTTAAATCAAACTTTATCGCCGTTAATATAATCCTTAATTAATTTAAACTGAGCCATAATAGAACTCTAGAAAGATTTCTCACACCTTATTGGCTCAGCATGAAAATAAAAACTACCACAAACTGATCCTCTCTTACTAATATTGGACTAGTGCTGATTTCGAGCGGCAATATATAGACAGGTTTACAAGCTACGTGAAAGAGGTTAATAACTGTCAAAAAGATGAAAAAGTAATTGCCGCTCCACCATAACTTATTGTTGGTTAGTTTAGTGAATTATGACCTAAATTTCTTAAAGCATACAATAAGATAGTACTTGAGAAATGACAAGCTTTTACCGCTAAAAACAACTTAGATTCACTTAATATGTAGGATAAATTAAAGCATTCAGTATCATAGTCCGGTACAAAATAATCTGGAAAAGAACTTAAAAAATGATTGGCCTAGCTTATTGAGAATTTCATGCCCTTGCTGATGATATGTTCAAGACTTTGAAACTAAACCGTGAAACTATTGGCAAAGAAAATTTGAGATTTTCACCAAAGAAATTCAAAAAAATAAAAAAACAAATTTGCGAAGAAGTCAAGAACATCTCATATATATAGTTAAAAAAAAAAAAAAAAAAAAAGTTGCCTCATATACACACTGAAAATCTTCAGTTAAGGAGGTTCGGACGAACCCCTTCTGCCCGCTTATTCGGCCCTAAGTAGAAGGGCTCATCTGTGGGTGCTAATGAAGGAGAGAAGGCCAAGAAAATGAGTAAAACCAAGAGCAAAGCTGGAATGAAGAGAAGCAAAAGTGGCGGTGGCGGAAGGGGCGGCAGCACCAGTGGCAATACCAAGAGACATAGCGTTAGAATCGCCATGAATGCTATAACCCAAAGTCTGAGGTTCTTCAACATCAACTTCTTCTTGAAAAGCTTCATTTCAGTGTACTCTTCATAACATAATTATGTACGCATAACATGCGTGGATGAAGGTGTAACAACATATACTGTCGTCCACTACTAATATTGTCCGCTTTAAACCTGAAAACATATAATCTTAAAGCATCTCACTAAGGTCTCGGATTTGTTCTCTTATATACTCAATATCTTTATATGTGTTTTGCCAGTATGAAATTTGTCTAAAGTACTGCATAAAAACTTGAGTATAAAGGTGGAAGGATGGAAGTTAAGGCTGTTGGGGGGGAGGGGGGAGGGGGGAGGAGGAGATGAAAGGGATGGGAGGGTCATCATCAAGTTAAGGCCACTTCAAATAATACAGGCATGATATCAAATGTTTGGGGTTGGATTCATTGTACAAGAGATTTAAAATTGTTTTTCTTACTGTTTTTAAGAATCCTCGTGTCATTAGAATATTCACAACTTCACATTTTGTTATATATGTCTTTTAGGAAGCAGCCCTAGTTGGGATTTCCTCTTCTTTTTTCCAATACTTAAATAATTTAATTGTTACTCATTTGTTTTGTCTCCCGTGCATGACTTCTATATTACTTACTCCTTTTGATTGTGTCTGATGTGATAAAAGTCATAATTTATGGAAATAATTTTTTAATGTTTGATTGATGAGCAAAAAGTATTTTCACAAACACTAGATATAAAGGTTTTATAATAATATTAGCAATTCAGATACAACAACAATAACAGCAGCAGATTGTCACGGCCCGAATTTTTCACCCCCGGAAGTGGTGATGGAGCCTACTAGTGAAAGCTAGGCAAGTCAACCGTTTGAACAATTTACCTTTTTCCCATTTTTAATCTTTTAACAATTATGAACCAACAGTTTATAACATCGGAATTTAAACAAGCGGAAGAGACAAATAAAACCATTTAACTATTTCCAATACAATTTCTTAAACAAAGACTACCCAAAACTGGTGTCACAACTTCATAGACGGACTAGGAATACTACAAACAAGGTCCGAAAAATAAATACAACATTGTTTCTAAAATACGTAAATGAAACAGGATGAAAGGATAGAGGGAGAAGCCACGGCCTGCGGACGTCTGCAAGACTACCTTTGATCTCCGAATAGACTGAAGGCAGCAATCAAAAGCTACGGTCCGTATGCTCCAGTACCGGAATCCGCAAACAGTGCAGAGTGTAGTATCAGCAAAACCAATCTCATGTGCTGGTAAGTGCCTAGCCTAAACTCGGCAAAGTAGTGACGAGGCTGGGACCAGACTACCAAATAACCTGTGCAGTTAAATCATATACAGCGGAAAATAAAAGCAGGAATGTACAGTTAAGGATGGGAGGGGGAAACAAGCTGCGGGAAAACATCAAATGATAATATAAGGACAACAAGTAAATGAAAAGAAAATCATAACTCAATTATCAATGAGAATCAGAAATCAAACAAGGCACGGCATCACCCTTCGTGCTTTTACTCTCGTCCTCACCATAAGAATCAATATAATCTGCACGGCATCACCGTTCGTGCTTTTACTTTCGTCCTCACCATAAAATAATTATAATCGGCACAGAATTGTACATCGTGTGGCACGGCATCACCCTTCATGCTTTTACACTCTTCCTCACAAAAATCATACACGGAATCACCCTTCGTGCTTTAACACTCTCTCACCAAAATAATGTACGGCATCACCCTTTGTGCTTTAGCACTTTTCCTCACCCCAAACAATAATCACAAGAAATAAGGGCAAGGAAATAAATAAAATCATGATAAAATCCCGGCAAGGGACTAATAGTACAACAATCAAATCACGGCAAGGGAACAATATTAAAAGCATCAACATCCCGGCAAGGGAGATAGCATTAAAAGCAACAACATCCTGGAAAAGGGAGACAATATAATAATCCTCTTCACTTTTTCACAATTCACTTCACAACTTGAGTCAATGCTCTATAAGGTTCAATTGCCAATTATACTTTCACAATTCATTATACAACTTGAGCCAACGCTCTTCAATATTCAAATACCATTATTACTTCCACAAACTTTGCTCAACAATAGAAATCATCACATAAGGCATGAACAATACAAACTGAGTCACATTAATCATAGTATAAGACTCACGGGCATGCTTAACACCAACATATAGATACTCGTCACCATGCCTATATGTCATACTCAACAATCAACACATAGCAAATACGACTCAACTCCTAATCCCTCAAGCTAGGGTTAGACCGAACACTTACCTCGATGCCACGAACACAATTCAAGTCTCAACTATCGCTTTATGATCACTCCCAACTATGCCTTATAAAACGGACTAAGCGGACGTTGCAAATATAATTTGAGTATTTAGCCCAGAGTCGAACCCACAAGAAATTAACCTATCAATTACTCTTGTTAGACTTACTAAATTCTACGTAATTAACTTCCCAAACGTTTTGAATAATAATTGAGGATATTTTTACTAACTATAACTGACTGCAATTAAGTAACTAAAGACTAACTATGATTAAGTTGTAAACAATTAAGAGGAGGATCTAAGGTTGTGATTTCCCCTATTGATGGAATCTCTTCCTGTTGTGTTTCATACAGATTTGCATAATTATCTCTATCAATCATGAGCACTCTTACTACCATAAATCTCTCTCGAGTAATTATGACAATTTACTAGATACACTCTCCCAAGTTACGCTAGCTGGCCTTGATTACAGCTCACTTTAGATCACACCCAAGGCTTCGTTATCCCTAATCTCGCCTTTAAACCCTCGGTTATTGATCCCTCATATACTTTGGGAGTGGTGGTGTTCAACAATTACCTAAATATGCACTCTCTCCCGAGTAATACATACTAAATAGGCACAACTAATTGAGGATCCTATCAATTAACTACAACAAAAACGTAGTTAAACAGATAGAGATTAAACTGGAAAAACTATATTAACATAACACGAAGTTCATCCTTCAATAGGTTCCATCAAAATCCTAGACTAAGGAATTAGCTACTCATAGCAAAGCAAGAAAAACTACAAAAGTATTCATAATGTGCAATTGAAATAACAAAGAGAAGATTGAAAAACTCTAATGGTTGATTGCTCTTCTCACACTTGTTCTTGCCTCCAATTTAGTCTAAAAACAAGCTTAACCTTTGCTTGGGCGAGTTTGTTGAGTTTATAAAGGGTTAGGATAAGTTTCACCCGATTTACACTTTAGTCCCAAAATTTCTGGGCAGTTACACAGTCGACCACGACAGAACGCGGTGCGACCACAGTGAAATGCAACTATTCTGCCTCACTTGCTTGGCCTACCGTGGTCCAGCCGCAGTCGCGCTGGCATCTTGCCCAGTCCTCATTTGCCTCTTTCTTGCTTATTTTCATTTGGATTCTTCTTGATTGGCGTTATATCCATATTATTGACTCCAAAACACTCCATAGTCTCTTCTTAACTTGGATTAGTCCCTGCAAAGCAAAAGAACACCAATTAGAGTATTTTGTTATCATTTAGCCATTAAAACAACAATAAAGTATGGTACATTTAGAGTGTAAATAACGTCTATATAGCCTATTATCAATACCCCACACTTAAACCGTTGCTAGTCCTCTAGCAACCAACCACACTCTGTAGGCCTAATCGCCATTGGGTCACTTCCCTACTCCCTATACCAAGAATAGTTCACATGGATAGACTACTTCAGCGCAACCTCCTCTCCTCAAGAGTGGACTCCTTTCTAACCACGCAATACCCCTAAACAGCTCTCTACTCTCAGTCAAAGGTCCAGACTTACCTTCCCTTCATGAATCATGTTCCTACTCACTGCAAAAGAGACTTATATCGTTTACAAACCATACACTGAGGAATTCAAATACGACATTTCATACACCCTCAAACAAATTCTTATGCCACAAACAACACACCATAAGCTTGCCCGTAGTGTAATATTTGACTAATCGAGCTCATTCGGTCTAGAATTAAATAGGACTTTATTTGGTTGTAATGTTGGCTGCGGGACGGGTAGGATACATCTGGGTATAGTGACTACACCTCCCTAAGCACTCCACTACATTGTGTACTTTTAAGCTCTTCACTTTATCAACCCTTCCTTCCACCATTACATTATTGGGTTAACCCCTTATTGTTTTTCTTACGCACACTTTTTCTTTTAATAGCTTCCACCACTTTGAGCCTTCTCTTTTTTTTTCTTTTTTTTTCTGGTGTCCTCTAATATTGTTTATCAGCCAGCGCACTTTTTTTTTCTTTTTGTCCCCTTAATTCCACTTAACAGCCCAACCAACCACCCCACACTTATATTTTTCAATATCCGTTACACTTTGAGTGCTTCTAAGAGGTGGTAGGGTTCAACAAGATAGGTTATTTAAGCTCGGGTTAGGCTTGTAATATGGTTGCCAAGGAAAACAGACTTACAGGCTTAACGGGGTTGACTAGGGTATACACAGTTAGGTGGTAACAAGCATATATAGAAGGGTTAAGCAAAGAAACACCTATATCACTTTCCAGACCAAACAAGACTACCATTTCGCTTTGCACACACACAAGGCAAGTTCTAGGCATTGAATGTTAACACAGAATATAGAAAACATCACTCACACAGGGCACATGACTCAATTCAGTTAGGATCATCAGACATTCTGTTCTAAGTACTTGAGCCATTTAGGAACACACAATTTAAGGCCTTCTTTGAGACAACTAAATAGCCTAAGTGTCACACTAAAGCAGTCTTTATTCAAGGTACCATAGTTCCATTTTTGTTTCTCGCCCAAGACTTTCTAAACTGAAAATAAAAACTAACTATACCCAGTTCAAATAGAAACCCTTGGAAAAGAACCGTGGTTTAAAGAAAAACGAAGGGAGAGTTGATATACTACCTAATCAAACGAAACTCTTTTGTTTTTGTGTTTTTTTTGTTCGACTTATATCCCTCAAGAGACCCGTCGAGAGGTGTCCGTCTTCAGGCCAAGTCGAAGTTAACTAACATAAACCAACAATAACAAACAAAACAAAAAAAATACACCATACAAAATTATACAATTATACAACAATAACCATCCCCCTCCCTACACTTAAAGCTTTGGCATGTCCTCATGTCAATGAATATAAAGCAGAGTAAGGTAAGGGGACTTCCCTGAGGCTCAATCCTAATTAGATACGGTGCTAGGATTGAGGTGACACGCTCGTCCTAGTGCCCGGAGCCATCCCATGATCTTTTTCTCTGACTTGGAATGTTGAGTAGTCAAATTGTCAACTCTAGTGCCCAGGTCAGTGACAGAAGTGCGGAGGACAGCCATATCTTGCTCTAGGGATGTCATGCGGGTAGTTCGGCGGGCCTATTATGTGCCCGCCTTATCAGCTCTCGGCTGTGGGGGGACAGCAGCGTCCTCAGCATCATCAATATCCTCAACCATCACTACCGGCTCTTTCCTAACTATGATTTTGCTAGCCCGGAATGGGGCTTTCAATGGCACTTTCCCATCTACTCTGAGATTTTCAAGAACTCGTGCAGCACGGCACAACTTAGTAACCAGAGAGGGGAACTAAAACCCTTTGAGTACTTCTGGGGAGCGAATGAACATCTCATCATGAAGGAGCTTGGCGATATCAAAATCCTGGTGGGTCATAAAATAGTATATAGGTGGGTCATACAATAGTATATAGCTGCTGCTCGTGGCCCATTGACATCGGTAGTGTTGTTGGAGGGCAGAAAACGACTGTTGATAATTGTTAGCCAACACTTAGCCTCCCAATTGAGAGACTGGGAGTTCGATGTAATCTAGTGCTTTATCCATATATGCTCCCTGTTAGTCACACATATTGCTTCAAGAATCAGTGCCCACCAGATAGTTGGACGAAAATAAGCAACGTAAGTATCTCTATCCCAAGTGAATACTGGCAGTCGGTACACTCGACGGATGGCCTCAAGGGACGTATTTACCTAGGTGTTTCGTACTGTGACCACCCCATTAACATGCTCCGGGCAGTTAGTGTAGAACTCCCTAACCATCAGTACATTCGCCTCATCCGGTTCATCAAAGAAGATGTCTAGCTGACACCTCCTCAACTCTGCAAAGATATTTAGGCATTCCACTTGCAAGGCTTGCCGGTCAATATGTACTTTAGGTAATAATTTCTTGGACGCCTTGGCGTTATACCTGTCCTCAGTTGGTTTGGAGACAAACCTAGTGCGGTCAAACAGTTCTGCACTAGCTTGACCCCGAGCTCTAGAAGAACTGCCTGGTCCACTAGCGGTGGAACCTGTGGTACGTCTCTTCCTAGATTGATGCATTGTACCTCCCAAAAATAGAGCCTCCTATTAGTGAGAGTTTGAGTTGTGTGAACCCTGAGTGGTTACTCAGACTTAACCACTACCATGGTCACATTAGCCATTACAACTCCATTGGGGCAATTTCACAAACACCTTGTGATCAAGGGCTCTATCCTAACACACCTATCCCCATGGAAACATAAATCATCCCCCAAATCAACCATTCGTACTTACCCTTCTACCCCACCACAATGAATTTTTTACACAACAAAACTACACTCTTCTCTACAACATTTTTCACATAACCCACTAAAAAGCACAAAATAAAATCAAAACAAAATTGGAATAGAAATACTACAACAAATAAAGCATTAAACTTGCAAAATACAAAAACAAAAATACAAGAGAAGAGAGAGGGAAGCTTGACATAACTGGGTTTGTAGAATGTGAAATTGAAGGAAGATGGAGTCTTGTAGAAGTGTGTGTGTGTGTGACAAGAATGGGTTAGGGCTTGGAGAGAAGAAGAAGAAGAAGAAGAAGAAGAAGAAGAAGAAGAAGAAGAAGAAGAAGAAGAAGAAGAAGAAGAAGAAGAAGAAAGAGAGAGAGATGTTGGGTAGGGTTTGAAAAGTGAGAGGAGATAGGGGAAAAATAGGGGTGGGGTAGGTGTGATATAGTTTTATTAAGGTGGGGGGGTAGAAAAGAAAATAAAAAAAAAAAAAACTAAGTCAAAACTTACCTGGGCGACAGTGTTACCGCGAATCACTGCGGTCCCACCGCGGCCGCGGTGAGTTAGATGGGCGAAATAGAATGTTCTTGTTTCACCACGGTCGTGTCGCGGTCCCACCGCGATCGCGGTGAGTCAAGAGATCCTAAGACGAAATACTTGCCATATACAACGGTCGAGCCGCGGTCGCAGTCAGGAGGATTTTTCTTTTCATAATAAAGTTACAAAAGAAAACAAAAACAACAACATTCATGGGTTTCCTCCCATACAGCGCCTGATTTAACGTTACGGCACGACACAGATATGCGCATTTAAGGCTTGCTCGACCTCTGAGGTTCATTCAGATGGATCTCTGACACTTCCTTTGGTTCATCCATGCCCACATATAGTTTCAATATTTGCCCATTGACTCTAAATATATGAGAGTCTTTTTTTGAAGAAATCTCTACAGCACCTAAAGGGAATACATCGACCACTCGGAATGGTCCAGACCATCGTGACTTGAGTTTACCTGGAAATAGCCTTAATCTTGAGTTATAAAGCAATACCATGTCTCCAGTATTAAAATTTCGCTCAACAATGTTTTTGTCATGCAACCTCTTCATTCTCTCCTTATACATTCTCGTGTTCTCGAAAGCAAGATATTGGAACTCGTCGAGCTCATGCAATTCTGTGACTCTCGTTGTGCCTGCAGCCTCAATATCTAGATTCAACTATTTCATTGTCCACCAAGCTCTATGTTCAAGTTCCACTAGCAAGTGGCAGGCCTTCTCGAACACCAACTTATATGGTGACATACCAATTGGTGTTTTAAAAGTAGTTCTGTAGGCTCAGAGTGCATCATCTAGCTTTTTCGCCCAATCAGTTCTTGTGGCGTTCACAGTCTTGGTTAGCACACTCTTTATCTCTCTATTCGACACTTTAACCTGTCCACTGGTCTGAAGATGATATGGGTTTGCCACCTTGTGGCACACATCGTACTTCGCTAGCAACTTCTCGAAGGTTCGATTGCAAAAGTGAGTGTCTCCGTCACTGATAATAGCTCTCGGGGTCCCGAAATGGGTGAATATGTTCTTCTTCAAGAACCCCACCACCACTCTTGCATCATTAGTGGGAAGTGTTGCAGCTTCCACCCATTTGGACACGTAATCTACATCAACAAATATGTACTTATTGCCAAAGGAGCTAACGAAGGGGCCCATGAAGTCTATTCCCCCAGACATCGAACACTACAACTTCTTGAATTGGGTTCATGGGCATCTCATGGCCACGGGAAATGTTCCTGGTTCACTGACATTCATTACAGCCCTTCACCCATTGATGTGCATCCTTAAACATTGTTGGCCAATAGAACCCGACTTCTAGCACTTTGGCTGTCGTCCCGACTCTCTGAAATGCCCGCCATATACCGATGCGTGACATACCTAAAAAACAGAGGATTGTTCTATCTCGGGGACACACCTTCGGATAATATTGTCAACATATATTCTAAATAAATAAGGTTCATCCCAGTAATACACGCGGAAATCATGATAAAACGTTTTCTTTTGTACAAAAGAAAGGTCATAAGGAACTATACTGCTTGCCAGGTAATTTGTAAAGTCTGCATACCATGGCACTTCCTCAAGGCTTGTAGTGAGTAGCTGCTCGTCTGGGAAGGTTTCTAGAATATCCTCAACCTCAACTGAGTTTTCAGCTCCCTCAAGTCGTTATAGATAATCAGCGACTTGGTTTTCTATGCCCTTACTGTCACGAATTTTAAGGTCGAACTCTTGCAGTAATAGTACCCAATGAATCAGGCGCGGTTTGGACTCCTTCTTCTCAATCAAGTACCTGAGAGCTGCATGATCAGTATATACAATTACCTTAGAGCCAATCAGGTATGATATGAACATGTCGAATGCAAACACCACAGCCAGTTTCTCCTTTTCAGTTACAATGTAGTTTAGATGGGCTCCACTCAGTGTTCTACTATCATAGTAGATTGGGTGCATTAGCTTGTCTTTCCGCTGTCCCAGCACTGTCCCCAATACGTAGTCACTGGCGTCACACATGAGTTCGAATGGTTGCTCCCAGTCGGGGGCGACAATGATGGGTGTTGTGACTAGCCTCTTTTTCAACTCCTCGAATGCTACCCTGCAATCATCAGAAAACAAGAAGGGGTAATCTTTTTCTAATAACTTACAGAGAGGGTTGGCGATTTTTGAGAAGTCTCTTATGAATCTCCGGTAAAAACCATCATGCCCCAGGAAGCTCCTGATTGCCTTGACTGAAGTGTGAGGTGGCAACTTTGCTATCATGTCAACTTTAGTATGATCCATATCGATTCCCTTACTTGATACCCGGCGTCCCAAGACTGTGCCCTCTTGTACCATGAAATGGCACTTCTCCCAATTAAGTACCAGGTTAGTCTCAACACATCTTTTCAGCACTCGGGTCAGATTTATAAGGCACTCATCGAACAAGTTCCCCACCACTGAGAAATCATCCATGAACACCTCCATTATGTCTTCGATCATGTCAGTGAATATGGACATCATGCACCTTTGGAATGTGGCGGGTGCGTTGTATAGGACAAAGGATATCCTCCGAAAAGCATAAATACCATATGGGCAAGTGAAGCAGGTCTTCTCTCTGTCCTCTGGTGCAATGGAGATTTGATTGTATCCTGAGTACCCATCCAGAAAACAGAAGTGAGACCTCTCTGCCAATCTGTCAAGCATCTAATCAATGAAGGGAAGTGGGAAGTGGTCTTTCCGGGTTGCCAGATTTAATTTTATGTAGTCCATGCAAATTCTCCAACCTGTGATGGTTTTTGTAGAGATCAGCTCATTGTTATAATTTTTTACCACCGTCATGCCACCCTTCTTAGGAACACATTGCACCGGGCTAACCCAGTTGCTGTCAAAGATTGGGAAAATGATTCTCGCATCCAACCACTTAATCACTTTTTTCTTCACCACTTCCTTCATGTTGGGGTTCAGCCTTCTTTGGTGCTCCCTAGAAGGTTTGTGTCCCTATTCCAACAGAATTTTATGCATACAATATGCCGGGTTGATCCCCTTAATGTCTGCTATGGTCCATCCAATGGCAGTCTTGCACTCCTTGAGTACCTGCAAAAGTTGTTGTGCATGCACATCTAACCAACTAGATGAGATAATAACAGGTAATATGGAGCTAGGTCCTAGGAACTCATACCTGAGATGGGCAGGCAGTGGCTTCAATTACAGCTTTGGTGGTTCTTCTATTGATGGTTTGGCTGGAGGAGTTTCTCTGTTTTCTAAGTGCAGGGGCTCGAATTCAAGAGTTCTATCCCAAAACCCTCTGCCCTCTAAAGCCAGCACCCATTCTGTCAATTCTTCCTCATTCACCTCATCTAAATTTACCAGACATGCAGCAAGAGGGTCCTCAATAGTTAACATCTCATCACCAGCTTCTACGATTACATCCACGACATCAATAAGAGAACAATTGGTGAATTCACTGGGTCGCCTCATAGATTTATGCATGTTGAATGTTATCTCCTGATCGTTCAACCTCATCTTGAGCTCCCCGTTCTCATAATCAATGAGAGCTCTCCTTGTGGCCAAGAACGACCTTCTCAAAATTATGGGAATTTATTCATCCACCTTGCAATCTAGAATCACAAAATCTGCAGGAAACACAAATTTCCCTACCCCGAATCAATACATCATCCAAGATACCAGAGGGTCTTTTAACGGTTTTGTCCGCTAGCTGCAACAACATAGATGTGGGTCTAGCTCTTCCAATCCCCAACCTCTTATAAATCGCCAGGGGAATAAGATTTATGCTAGCCCACAAATCACAAAGTGCCTTGGCAAAAGCAAAGTTACCAATGTTGCAGGGAATTGTAAAACTCCCTGGGTCAGACAGCTTCTCAGCAACTGGTCTAGTTACCACAGCACTGTGGGTCTGAGTAAGAGTCACTGCGGCCAAGTATTGGAAATTGAATTTTCGGGACATCAAGTCCTTCATCATTTTTACATAACCAGGCATCTCCTTTAATGCATCAATCAATGATATATTTACCTGAATTTGTTTCAACATCTCCAATAATTTCGTGTATTGTTCCTCTTTCTGGTACTTGGCCAGCCTCTATGGGAATGGTGCTGGAGATCTCTTCTTCCCAATGATTTGGGTATTTTCTTTCTCAGCTACCACCTCAACTATCGGTTCCTGAGCTGTCTCAGCTTCTTTCTCAGCCTCAAACTGTATGGTATGTTCTTCCTGGGCAGGCTGAACTGTCACCTCTATTAGTTTTGTTGCATCATTTAGCTCAATGGGCACTGGTACAAGTGTCCCAGCTTGTCCACTTTCTCGAGCTCTGTCTTGCTCCAAGTCTAAGTAAACTCACTGCCATCAGCTGCTTAGGGCCTTGATCTTTTGGATTTACCTATGTGTCTGCAGGCAATGTCCCAAGAGGACGATTATTTAAAGATATAGAAATTTGGTCCTATCTGCACTTCAATATTCTTAATAGCTAACTCATGTGCATCTACTCTTTCACTCATTTTTGCATTTGACCCAATAACCTGCTGCATCATTGCCTCGAGTCTAGCAAACCCATATTCCTGTCTTCCACCATGATGTTGCTGAGGAGGATAATAACCCTGCTGCTGATTTTGATTGTTATATCCATGTGGCCTTTGGTAAGGCACCATATTATTGTGAGGTCTCATACCTCCCATGTTTCCATTGTTGAGCTGTGGCTGGACTGGCCTGTACGGCTGATTTTGTTGGCCCCAATTTTGACCAACCTGTCTCTGGCCTCCATAATTAGATACATAATTCATGTCCTCAGGGTAGTGATGATGATCACTTTCTGCATTCCACTAGTTACCAATTGGCTGACTAATGCAAGATGTGCATAAGCCCCCATTGGTAGTATGTAAAATGTGTACATTCTTCTTTTGCCCTGACTCTTCCACCTTTTTGGTAAGTAGACTCATCTTGTCATTAATGTGACCATGTTTTCAGCAAGAGTGTCGGATGGATCTAAGGGCACTGAATGAACTACTGGAGTGATAGGTGCATTCCTAGTTGTCCACCCCGAATTCTATGCCATCTTGTCAAGCACACATTGCTTTCTCTCTATGTTTTGCTCAAAAATACTTCACCAGCTGAAGAATCAACATTACCCTTCACACTATCTGCAAAACCCATATAAAACCGATGCCCTAACATCTGATTTGGAATACTGTGGTGTGGATATATAACCAACATCCCTTTGAATCGTTCCCATGTTTCTTGCAGTGTCTCCATTGATTTCTGTTTGAAACTCAAAATTTCATCAATTTGTTGAGCAGTCTTGTTGGGTGGATGAAACTTGTTCACAAATTACTTGACTAACTCCTCCCAAGTCGTTATGGAATTAATCGGGAGTGAGTTTAGCCAAGTCTGGGCAGCTCCTGTCATTGAGAATGGAAACAACAATAGCTTTACTGATTCCTGAGTTAAGTTGGGCAGCCTTTGAGTTTTGCAGATTAATAGGAAATTCTTCAAGTGCTATTGAGGATCTTCGATTTGTGACCCCGAAAATAGTCCCTTGTTTTGCAACAAGTGCAATATATTGTTCGTGATTTGAAACGACTCAGCCTGTATCTACGGGACTAATATCGTTGTGGCCAAGTTTTCTGATGTGGGTTGTGCCTTGTCACATAGAGTAGCCTCTGGCACAAGAGGCGCCACTGGCGCTAATGGTGTAGCTAGGTCTACTACATAATCCCCCATGTCTAGTTCGAGTTGTTCAGTTGTTTGTTTTTCCGGTTGGTCTGATTCAAGGCCTTGAAAACTTTCTCAGGATCTAATAATGCTTCAAATACTTCACCAGTTCCCGATGTGTTTCAAGGCATGCACCTGTACAACTAAGTCAACAAACGTTAAAATTTCAATGTATCGATTGAAAATAAAGAAAACTGACTACACTAAAAAAATTGTATTTCTTTCAACTGTAATTGATAACACCGTTAATTCTCCGGCAATGGAGCCAAAATTTGATCACACCCAACTATTCCTTATAAAAAGTACTAAGCGGACGTTGTAAATATAATCGGAGTATTTAGCCCAGAGTCGAACCCACAAGGAATTAACCTATCAATTACTCTTGTTAGACTCACTAAATTCTACGTAATCAACTTCCCAAACATTTTGAATAACAATTGAGAATATTTTTACTAACTATAACTGACTACAATTAAGTAATTAAAGACTAACTATGATTAAGTTGTAAACAATTAAGAAGAGGATCTAAGGTTGTGATTTCCCCTATTGATGGAATACCTTCCTGTTATGTTTCATAGAGATTTGCATAATCATCTCTATCGATCACGAGCACTCTTACTACCATAAATCACTCCCGAGTAATTACGAAAATTTACTAGACGCACTTTCCCGTTACGCTAGCTGGCCTTGATTACAACTCACTTTAGATCACACCCAAGGCTTCGTTATCCCTAATCCCGCCTTTATACCCTCGGTTATTGATCCCTCATATACTTTGGGAGTGGTGATGTTCAACAATTACCTAAATATGCACTCTCTCCCGAGTAATACATACTAAATAGTCATAGCTAATTAGGATCCTATCAATTAACTACAACAAGAACGTAGTTGAACAAATAGAGATTAAACCGGGAAAACTATATTAACATAACATGAAGTTCATTCTTCAATAGGTTCCATCAAAATCCTAGACTAAGGAACTAGATACCCACAGCAAAGCAAGATAAAACTACAAAAGTATTCATAATGTGCAATTGAAATAACAAAGAGAAGATTGCAAAACTCTAATGGCTGATTGATCTTCTAACACTTGTTCTTGCCTCCAATTCAATCTAAAAACAAGCTTAACCTTTGCTTGGGCAAGTTTGTTGAGTTTATAAAAGGTTAGGATAAGTTTCTCCCGATTTACACTTTAGTCCCAAAATTTTTGGGCAGTTACACAGTCGACCGCGCCCGCGGCAGAACGCGGCGCGACCGTGGTGAAACGCAACTATTCTTCCTCACTTGCTTGGCCTACCGCGGTCCAGCCGCGGTCGACCGCGGTCACGGCGGCATCTTGCCCAGTCCCCATTTTCTCTTTCTTGCTTATTTTCGTTTGGGTTCTTCTTGATTGGCCTTATATCCACATTATTGACTCCAAAACACTCCATAGTCTCTTCCTAACTTGGATTAGTCCCTGCAAAGAAAAAGAACACCAATTAGAGTATTTTGTTATCATTTAGCCATTGAAATAACAATAAAGTATGGTACATTTAGTGTGTAAATAGCATCTATATAGTCTATTATCACTTTGCCTCTTGATTCAACCACAAATTCGCTCGTATCTAGCCAAAAGTTACTTAACTATATCAATAAATGCTAAATGAATCACTTCCAATGCATGAAAATAGGTTTTCTAAAGTTTTTTTCAAAAAGTCAAAAATCGCCCCCCGGCCCACATGGTCAAAACCCGAGGTTCGAACCAAAACTCGATTGCTCATTCCCCACGAACCCAAATATATAATTTGTTTTGAAATCGGACCTCAAATCGAGGTCCAAATCCCCAAAATTTGAAAAATCTAGGTTCTACTCAAAACACCTAATTTCCCCCATGAAAACCTTTGATTTTAAGTTGAAATCATGAGAAAAGATGTTAAAGATTAATAAAAACGAGTTAGAATACAATCAATTTGGAAGAGTATTTGTCTTTGAAAAATCGCCCAAGAGTGTTTAGGTTTTGAAAGGGTTTGAGAAAAAGGTTGAAATGCGTCTAAGTTATGATTTTGCAGGTTGCAGATGTCGCAATTGCGAAACCCTCAGACTGCTAACTTCGCAAATGCGAAGCTTTTGTCGCATTTGCAACCCAGCTTATTTCCGGTCACCTTCGCATTTGCGAGGGACGATTCGCAAATGCGATGCCGCATTTGCGATAAAGAAGTTGTATTTGCGACCAAGGCAGCCAGGTTAGATATCGCATTTGCGATGATTTCTCGCATTTCCGAAGCCTGCAGACTTGCAACACACCAGCTGAAAACCTGCAACTTCCTAAGTTCAATTCCACTCTATGGCCTATCAAAAACTCACCTGAGCCTCGGGGCTCCAAACCAAACATGCACACTACCCTAAAAATATCATACAGACTTGCTCGTGCAATCAAATCACCAAAATAACATCAACAACTATGAATTTAGCATCAAAATCAAAAAAAATCTCAAGAACTTTCAAAGTTTCAAATTTTATAACTAAAGTTCTGAATCACGTCATATGACCTCCGTTTCTTACCAAATTTTATAGGCTCGACTTAAATCACATATAAGACTTGTACCGGGCTTCAGAACCAAAATACGGGCCTGATACCATCAAATTCCAAACATTTTTCATTTCCAAAAACTCATATTTATTCTAGAAAACAATCATCTTTAAAAGTTTATTTCTCGGGCTTGGGACCATAGAATTTGATTCCGGGCATACGTCCAAGTCTCATATTTTTCTACGGACCCTCCGGGACCGTCATATCATGGGTTCAGGCCTGCTTACCCAAAATATTGACCGAAGTTAACTTAAATTCATTTTAAAAGCAAAATTTATTATTTTTCACAGATTTTTAGATAATGGCTTTCCGGATACACATCAGGACTACGTACGCAAATTGAGGTAAGATAGAAAGAGGTTTTTAAGGCCTCGGGACACAGAATTTATTTCTAAAACAAGTGATGACCTTTTGGGTCATCACGTTCTCCACCTCTAAAACAACTGTTCGTCCTCGCACGGACATAAGAAGGAAGTACCTGAGACGGGAAAAAGATGGGGATAACGGCTCCGCATATCGGACTCGAACTCCCAGGTCGATGTCTCAGCGGGCTGACCTCTCCACTGAACACGAACAGAAGGGAAACTTGTCGATCTCAACTGACGAACCTGCCGGTCTAGAATATCTACCGGCTCCTCCTTATAGGACAAGTCCTTGTCCAATTGGACAGTGCTGAAATCTAACATGTGGGATGGATCGCCGTGATACTTTCGAAGCATGGACACATGAAACACTGGATGCACGGCTAATAAGCTCAGCAGCAACGCAAGTTTGTAAGCCACATTTCCCACTCGATCAAGAATCTCAAACGGGCCAATGAACTTAGGGCTAAGCTTGCCCTTCTTTCTAAATATCATCACGCCCTTCATAGGCGACACCCAAAGAAATATCCGCTCACCGACCATGAATGTCAAATCACGAACCTTACTGTCAGCATAACTCTTTTTCCTGGATAGAGCTGTACGAAGCCTATCCTGAATAATCCTGACCTTGTCAAATCCGTACCCAACAACTGAGCCGCTCCCAGCTCAAACCATCCAACTGGTGACTGACACCTCCTACCATATAAAGCCTCACAAGGAGCCATCTGGATACTCGACTGGTAGCTGTTATTGTAGGCAAACTCTGCTAAAGGCAAAAACTGATCCCACGAGCCTCCAAAGTCAAAGACACAAGCTCGGAGCATATCCTCCAAAATCTGAATAGTACGCTTGGACTGCCCGTCCATCTGAGGATGAAATGTTGTGCTCAACTCGACCTCTGTGCCCAACTCTCACTGAAATACCCTCCAAAAATATGAGGTAAACTGCGTACCTCAGTCCGAAATGATAGACACAGGATAACCATGAAGACGAACAATCTCCCGGATATAGATCTCAGCTAACCTCTCGGAAGAATAGGAGACTGCCACAGGAATTAAATGCGCTGACTTGGTCAGCCTATCAACAACAACCCACACTACGTCGAACTTCCTCCGAGTCCATAGGAGTCCAACAACGAAATCCATAGTGATCCGCTCCCACTTCCACTCAGGAATCTCGATCTTCTGAAACAAACCACCAGATCTCTAATGCTCATACTTTATCTACTGACAATTCAATCACCGAGCCATATATGCGACAATATCCTTCTTCATCCTCCTCCACCAATAATTCTACCGCAAATCATGATACATCTTAGCGGCGCCCGAATGAATAGAGTACCAGGAACTATGGGCCTCCTCTACAATCAACTCTCGAAGTCCATCCACATTAGGCACACAAACGCGACCCTACAGCCGCAAAACTCCATCATCTCCTAATGTAACCTGCTTGCCACCTCCGTGTTGCACCGTGTCCCTAAGGATATACAAATGAGGATCATCATACTACAGATCTCATATACGCTCCAATAAAGAAAACGAGCGACTGCGCAAGCTAACACACGGCTGGGCTCAGAAACATCCAACCTCACGAACTGATTGGCCAAAGCCTAAACATCCAAAGCAAGCGGTCTCTCACCGACCAGAATATACGCAAGACTGCCCATACTGGCTGATTTCCTACTCAAAGCATCGGCCACCACATTGGCCTTTCCCGGATGATATAAGATGGTGATATCATAGTCCTTTAATAGCTCCAACCACTTTCTCTGCCTCAAATTTAGCTCCTTCTGCTTGAACAAATACTGTAGGCTCTTGTGATCCGTAAACACCTCACATGACACGCCATACAAAAAATGCCTCCAAATCTTCTACGCGTGAATAATGGTTGCTAACTCCAAATCATGAACCAAATAGTTTTTCTCATGAATCTTCAACTGACGCGAAGCATAAGCAATGACCTTGCCCTCCTACATCAACACCGCACCAAGTCTAATACGAGATACATCACAATAAACTATATATGGCCCTGATCCTGTGGGCAAACCCAACACTGGCGACGTAGTCAAAGTTGTCTTGAGCTTCTGAAAGCTCACCTCACACTCATTCGACCACCTGAACTGGCCCCCTTCTGGGTCAACCTGGTCATTGGGGTTGTAATAGATGAGAACCCCTCCACAAACCGACAGTAATAGCCTACCAAACCCAAGAAACTCCGGATCTTTGTAGCTGATGATGGTTTAGGCTAGTTCTTCACTGCCTCTATCTTCTTGGGATCTACCTGAATACCCTCTGCTGATAAACATGACCCAAGAATGCAACTGAACCCAACCAGAACTCACACTTTGAAAACTTAGCATACAACTAACAATCTCTCAAAATCTGAAGAACCACTCTCAGATGCTACTCATGCTCCTCCCGGATGCAGGAGTAGATTAAAATGTCATCAATGAAGACTATCACAAACGAATCCAATAAGGCTTGAACACTCGGTTCATCAAATTCATAAAAGCTGCTGGGGCATTTGTCAACTTAAATGACATCACCAAGAACTCATAATGCCCGTACCAAGTGCGGAAAGCTGTCTTAGGGACATCGGATGCCCTAATCCTCAACTGATGGTAGCCAGATCTCAAGTCAATCTTTGAAAATACCTTGGCACCCTGAAGCTGATCAAACAAATAATCAATCCTCGGCAACAGATACTTATTCTTGATTATAACCTTGTTCAACTACCGGTAATCTATACACATTCTCATTGATCTGTCCTTCTTCTTAACAAACAACACCAGCACACCCAAGGCGAGACAGTAGGTCTAATGAAACCTTTTTCAAGCAAGTCTTGCAACTACTCCTTCAACTCTTTCAACTCAGGCGGGGCCATACGATACGGCAGAATAAAAATGGGCTGAGTGCCCGGAGCCAAATCAATGCAGAAGTCAATATCCCTATCGGGTGGCATACCCGACAGGTCTAAAGGAAATACCTCAGGAAACTCACGAACAACAGGCACAGAATCAATAGAAGAAACCACAACACTAGAATCACGAACATATGTCAAATAGGCTAAACACCCCTTCTCAACCATACGCCGAGCCTTCATATATGAGATAACACTACGGGTAGAATGACCAGGAGTCCCTCTCCACTCTAAATGAGGTAAACTCGGCAAGGCTAAGGTCATAGTCTTGGCATAACAATCCAAGATAGCGTGGTAAGGTGATAACCAGTCCATCCCCAATATGATATCAAAATCAACTATGTCTAGAAGTAACAAATCTACACGAGTCTCAAGACCCCCAATCACAACTATACACGAACGATGGATACGATCTACCATAATAGAATCATCCACCGGTGTAGACACATATACATGAGCACTCAAAGAATCACTAGGCATGATCAGATACGGTGCAAAATAAGATGACACATAGGAGTGCGTAGATCCTGGATCAAATAGAACTGAAGCATCTCTACTACAAACCAGAACAGTACATGTGATAGCTGCATCGGAAGCCTCAGCCTCAGGCCTGGCTGGAAGAGCATAAAATCAGGGCTGGGCCCCACCACTCTGGACTACATCTCTAGGATGGCCTACTGTTGGCTGGCCTCCACCTCTAGCGGCCTAACCTCCACCTCTAACACCTCTACCTCCACCTCTAGCACCTCTACCTCCACCTCTAGCTGGCTGAGCGGGCTGTGGAACACTCGGTTCCATAACTATGGCACGGGAACCCTGATGCTGAGAGTCGCTTGAGGCTCGAGGGCAAAATCTAGCAATGTGGCCCATATCACCACAAGTATAACAAGCTCTCGGTTGCTGAGACTGCTGACCTTGATGACCACCCCAAAAACTCTAGAGTGGCGGTGCACTGATAGGAGCTGGTGGTGCACTATAGGACTGCTAATCAGAATACTGCATATGAGAACCACGACCACCTGAAGCACCGTGATAAACATGAAGTGTTGACTGAAAAGGCCTAGGAGGATGGCCTCTACCATACGAATCCCTGCCTCCAAATGAGGTACCAGTGAATCTGCTTGAATGATGAGGCCTCTTGTCAGACCCCTGACCACCTCCCTACGATCCCGCGATAGAACCATCTAAACTCTCCTGGCCACATTGGCCGCATCCTGAAAAGAAATCTCGCTCCCTGTATCCTTAGCCATCTGAAGTCGAATAGGCTGAATGAGTCCCTCAGTGAACCTCCCCACCTTCTCCCTCTCGGTGGGAAGTATGATAAGAGCATGACGGGCCAAGTCAATAAATCTGGTCTCATATTGAGTAACAGTCATAGAACCCTGCTGGAGATGCTCAAACTGCATCCAATAGATCTCTCTATGAGTGATAGGAAGAAACTTCTCCAGAAATAGCTGAGAAAACTGCTCCCAAGTCAAAGCTGGTGATCCGACTGGTCTAGCCAAACAAAAATCTCTCCACCAAGTCTTGGCGGATCCAGACAAGCAGAATGTAGCAAAGTCGACCCTATTGGTCTCCACTATCCTCATGTTCCTAAGAACCTCATGACAGCTGTCTAAATAATCCTGGGGATCCTTAGAAGATGCACCATCAAAAGTAGTAGTGAAGAGCTTGGTGAACCTGTCCAACCTCCACAAAGCATCGGCAGACATAACTGCTCCATCACCGGTCTGAGATACTATACCCGGCTGAACTGCTCCAATTGGCTGAGCTACTGGAGTCTGAAACTGGGGAGCCATCTGTTCTGGAGTGCGGGTAGCAAGAGTTTGGGCTCCTCCTCCAGCCTGAGAGACGGCTGGTGCTACAGCAAGCAAGCCTGCCCGGGTGACACTCTCCATAAGACCCACTAGGAAAGAATAGATGTAAAGTTTTTCCTAACTCTGTAGCCTCTGGGGGATAAATACAGATGTCTCCGTACCGATCCATCATACTATACTAAGTTTGTCTATGAATTATGACACCTATGTTACCTAGAGCTCTGATACCAACTTGTCACGACCCGGATTTTCCACCCTCGAGAGTCGTGATGGCGCCTACTAGTGAAAGCTAGGCAACCCAACCATTTCAACAATTTACCTTTTTCTCATCCTTTAACAATTAAGAACCAACAGTTTATAACAGCGGAATTTAAACAAGCGGAAGAGACAAATAAAACCATTTATCTATTTCCAATACAATTTCTTAAACAAAGACTACCTAGAAATAGTGTCACAACTTCACAAACGGTCTAGGAATACTACAAACAAGGTCCAAAAAATAAATACAACATTGTTTCTAAAATACGTAAATGAAATATGATGAAAGGATAGAGGGAGACGCCAGGGCCTGCGGACGTCTGCAGGACTACCTTGGATCTCCGAATGGACTGAAGGCAGCAACCCAAAGCTCGGTTCGTATGCTCCAGTACTGGAATCTGCACACAGTCTAAAGTGTAGTATAAGCACAACCGACCCCATGTGTTGGTAAGTGCCTAGCCTAACCTCGGTGAAGTAGTGACGAGGCTAGGACCAGACTACTAAATAACCTGTGCAGTTAAATCATATACAGCGAAAAAGAAAAGAAGGAATGTACAGTTAAGGATAGGAGGGGGAAACATGCCGCGGGGAAACATCAAATGATAATAGAAGGACAGCAGGTAAATGTAAGGAACATCATAACTCAATTATCAACGAGAATCAGAAATCAAACAAGTGCACGGCATCACCCTTCGTGCTTTTACTCTCGTCCTCACCATAAGAATCAATATAATCTGCACGGCATCACCCTTCGTGCTTTTACTCTCGTCCTCGCCATAAAATCTATATAATCGGCACAGAATTATACATCGTGTGCCACGGCATCACCCTTCGTGCTTTTATAGCCTTCCTCACAAAAAGCATACACGACATCACCCTTCGTGCTTTAACACTTTCTCACCAAAACAATGCACGGCATCACCCTTCGTGCTTTAACACTCTTCCTCACCCAAACAACAATCACAAGCAATAAGGGCAAGGAAATAAATAAAATCACGATAAAATTCCGGCAAGGGAACAATAGTACAACAATTAAATTCCGACAAGGGAACAATATCAAAAGCATCAACATCCCGGCAAGGAAGATAACATTAAAAGCATCAACATTCCGGCAAGGGAGACAATATAATAATCCTCTTCTCTTTTTCACAACTCACTTCACAACTTGAGCCAATGCTCTATAAGGTTTAATTGCCGATTATACTTCCACAATTCCTTATACAACTTGAGCCAACGTTATTCAATATTCAAATACCACTATTATTTTCACAAACTTTGCTCAACAATAGAAATCATCACATAAGCATGAACAATACAAATGGAGTCAGATTAATCATAGTATAAGACTCACGGGCATGCTTGACATCAATATATAGATACTCATCACCACGCCTATACGTTATACTCAATAATAAACACATAACAAATACGACTCAACTCCTAATCCCTCAAGCTAAGGTTAGACCAAACACTTACCTCGATGCCACGAACAGAATTCAAGTCTCAACTATCGCTTTACCTCTTGATTCCACCATCAATTCACTCGTATCCAGCCACAAGTTACTTAGCTATATCAATAAATGTTAAATGAATCACTTCCAATGCATGAAAATATGTTTTCTATAGTTTTTCCCAAAAAGTCAAAAATCGCCCCCGAGCCCACATGGTCAAAACCCGAGGTTCGAACCAAAATCCGATTACCCATTCCCCCACGAACCCAAATATATATTTTATTTTGAAATCGGACCTCAAATCGAGGTACAAATTCTCAAAATTTGAAAAACCTAAGTTCTACCCAAAACACCCAATTTCCTCCATAAAAACCTTTGATTTTAAGTTGAAATCATAAGAAAAGATGTTAAAGATTAATAAAAACGAGTTAGAAATGACTTACAATCGATTTGGAAGAGTACTTGTCTTTGAAAAATCGTCCAAGAGTGTTTAGGTTTTGAAAGGGCTTGAGAAAAGGTTGAAATGCGTCTAAGTTATATTTTGCAGGATGCAGATGTCGCAATTGCGACCAGGGTTCGCAATTGCGAACCCCTCCGACTGCTAACTTCGCAAATGCGAAGCTTTTGTCGCATTTGCGACCCAACTTATTTCCGGTCACCTTTGCATTTGCGAGGGACCATTCGCAAATGCGATGCCACATTTGCGATAAAGAAGTCGCATTTGCGACCAAGGCAGCCCAGGTCGGATATCGTATTTGCGATGATTTCTCGCATTTGCGAGCCAGGCTTGGTATTTGCGAAGCCTGCAAACCTGCAACATACCAGCTGAAAACCTGCAACTTCCTAAGTTCAATTTCACTCCATGGCCTATCCAAAACTTACCCGAGCCCTCGGGGCTCTAAACCAAACATGCACACTACCCTAAAAGCATCATACGGACTTGCTCGTGCAATCAAATCACCAAACTAACATCAATAACTATGAATTTAGCATCAAAATCAAAGAAAATCTCAAGAACTTTCAAAGTTTTAAATTTTACAACTAAAGTTCCGAATCACGTCATATGACCTCCGTTTATTACCAAATTTTACAGGCTCGACTTAAATCACATATAAGACCTGTACCGGACTCCAGAACCAAATTACGAGCCCGATACAATCAAATTCCAAATATTTTTCATTTTCAAAAACTCATATTTATTCCAGAAAATAATTTTCTTTAAAAATTCATTTCTCGGGCTTGGGACCTCGGAATTCGATTTCGGGCATACGCCCAAGTCCCATATTGACCGATGTCAATATGGGACCGATGTCAACTTAAATTTATTTTAAAGGCAAAATTTATCATTTTTCACAGATTTTCACATAAGTGCTTTCCGGATACACTCTCGGACTGTGCACGCAAATCGAGGTGAGACAGAAAGAGGTTCTTAAGGCCTCGAGACATAGAATTTATTTCTAAAATAAGTGAAGACCCAAGGTCATCACACAGATCCAATCTAATTGCACAAATGAGGGCTGGGAAGGGTAATGTATATACAACCCTTATCCTTACCCGGTAAGGTAGAAAGGCTATTTTCGATAGAAACACGACTCAAGAGAAGATGAAGAAGAGAAAGAAAGAAGAAGGGGAAGAAGAAAAAGAATAAGGATACCAAGAAAAGGAAAGGAGACAAAAAAGAAAAAGGAGATGAAAAGGGAAGAAGTAGCACCAAAAATAACAACAGAAAAATAAGATAGCTCGCGCGACCAAAACAACCTGGTGTAAACAAAGCTCAATGTAAAAATATAAGAGTGGTACTAATACTACTAGAAAGGAAAGGGAAAACTTCCGACTACCTACTAATCTTTTATCCTAATTCTCGACATTCATATTTTCATATCCTCAGTAATGTCCTTAGTAAGCTGAACTAGCAGTGTCATGTCCTGTCTAATCATCTCTCCCCAATACTTCTTAGGCCTACCCCTACTTCTTCCCAAACCCGCCATGGTCAACCTCTCACACCTCCTAATATAGGCATAAGTGCTTCTCCTCTTCACGTGCCCGAATCATCTCAATCTCGACTTCCGTATCTTGTCCTTCACGGAGGCCACTTCCATTTTGTCCTGAATAACCCCATTCCTAATCTTAGCAAATCAAATAGTGTTTTTGATAGTTTTTTTTACATTTAAAATTTAATAAGGTGCAAGTGTTGGATGGAGTGTGTAACAATGTGAAATTAAAAATTTAAGGTAGTTGTTAGGATAAGTATGTATGTATATAAAAATAAAAGAATAAATAAAAAAAGCTTTGGTCATGTGATAACACACCTGGACTGGGCGTTAACTGTTTGTTGATTTTCGTATACTGTAACTGAAACAGCTAGGTAAAACAGAAAATGTCCTCTTATTTTGAGCACATGTTGTATACATCTTTAAATTAAAGGACAATATATCATCATTACTCATTCCGCTGTTGAATCCTAAAAGGTCCTAATCGCATTTTCATATGGGATTTGGACTTCTTTCCCACTAACTTTAGTCTCAGCTAGTGACATCGTTTTCTAGGTAACTTATCGATATTAGTCATACTAATGTGAATCACATCAAAACCCACCAAAATTAACCGTGACCACAGATTTAAGCTGACTATTTGTTGGTTATTTGATACAGAAAGTAGTAACGTAATCAGGAATTTTGCTAATAATATTTTAAATGAGTCAATAATTTTTTTTCCTAATGAATAGGTGTACCGATGATTTTATATCATATTACGCAATATTTAGCTAAACCATTCAAATACATGAAATAGAACTACAATTTTGTAAATCAAAACTAATATAAAAACCACAACAAAGGAAATTCTACTAATAAAAGTAAGCATAAAATCAAAAGAAAGAGAGAGTCAAGAGGGTTTATATTCTACAGAGATCCTTTTATTAAAGATTTTTTTTGTAAAAATTGACTTTTATATTAAAAGATTTATTTAACAAATAACTTTTAATTAAAATATTACCTCTAAGATTTGTTATTTATTTTTACATAAATTTTATGGGTTAAGAATTATTATTAGGATATTTTTAGATTATTGGAAAACAAAATGGCGGATAGAAATGTTATAACACAAGGATTCAAACCTATGAACTCTAGTTCATTTTGAACACCTTGATCACTGGGTTATCCATCTTAATTGCATGAAAGGAGTTCAAAATACCAAATATAATATATAATATAATATAATATTGGGATTTTTTCGTTTCTATACACTATTGCAAACTTTATTATCCTAAATGTCCATGTTTAGTTAATTACCCGGCATAAACAAGTTTTGTTTACAAAATATACACCATCCACCTTAAAAAGGCTCTCAATTCATTATTTGTGCCTTCAATCAAGGAATTTAGTTACACCATTTTCATTTTTTCTCTCCTCTCTCCCCCCTTCTCTCCAAAATCGGAAGCATAAGGAAAAAAAATTAAGTTTTGATAACAAATTAAATAAACGACAACCTTCATGAAAAATCCAATTACATTATGTAATGTTTAAGTTGAGATCGGAAGCCTTTCTTGAAGATATTCACAGTTATCTAAAGAATTTTTTACCATTTCATGTTAGGATCAGAAGAAGAAATGTATGATTTCACTCGGGGGTGACAATTTGAGCCAAAACTCATCTAACTCGCCCAACTCGCCCAGAGATTAATGAGTTGGGTTACAAATATTTTCGCTCATGGGTCAATTTGGGCTGAGCCCAAGTTAACCCATTATATTTTATAGCTCATTCTGACCCATTAAGCAGCCCAAAGACTTTTTTTATGCAAGATGAGCATGGTTCTAAAATATGGGTCAAGTTGGGCGGGTTGGGTTATGACCCATTGTTTAGCCCATCTTGACCCAACCCATCTTAGCCCAAGTACACTTTGGGCTGGGTTGGGCAATGACCCATTTATTGACCTAACCCATCTTGACCCGCCCAAATTCAACCCAACCTGCCCATTTGCCACCCCTAATTTCACTGCTAGAATATCAGATTCATCAGTGCTAATATTGGGAAATGTAATTGTAGTCCATTACTCTAGGGACACCTTTTGCACTCGGTAGATATAAACTGGAAATAAGGGTTTTCTATAAGGAAAAAAACCAAAAAATCCACAGAAAAAAATAAATTTCTTAAATTAGTTTTGAACACGTCTGCTTAAGCGAAATAAAATGGAAATAATCGATACAGATTTGGTGAATTCAATCATCACGTAATAATTAAGTACCATAAATACAAATTTTATACATAATTTATACAATGTCGTTTGTATATTTGTATCTGAATTATACATAATAAAAATAAATTTCATACAACTAATTATATATTATATAATTTATCTACAACTTTCATACATTATTTCTACCCAGTTAAATACAACTACAATAACATACAACTTAAATACAAAATTTATACAATATGTCTTTTGTATATTTCGTATCTAATTTATACTTAGTAAAACCAAATTTCATACAACTAATTATATATTATACAAATTATCTACAATTTTTATATATTATTTCTACTCAGTTATATACAGCTACAATATCATACAACTTAAATATAATTTTTATACAATATTGTTCAACTTTCATACAATAATTAAATTATATATATTTAAGTTGTATATATATATATATAACGTAATACAATTTTCCTATAATTTTTTTTATAATTTTACTACAATTTCGTAAATATAATGTGTATCACGTCTTCTTTTTCTTCTTCGAGTTTCAATCTGAAATTCAGCCAAAATGAAGTCTAATCTTCACCAAAACACCGTCAAAATTGAGATATAAACTCCAAACCATATTCCCAATTGTTTGCAACAGCACTCAATCCAAACAAATATGGTTTTTGAAAACCCAAATTCGGATTCAAAGCTTTTTAATGGTTGTCAATGGTGGAATTGCTGCTCTCTTTTCCTTTGCTTTATATTACTGAAATTAGGGATAGAGAGATAGAGAGAGACATAGAGAGAATTCCTAATTCTTTGCAACAACACCCAATTCAAAAAAATAATATTTTTTGAAAACCCAAATTTGAATTCAGTGTTTCAAAGTTTTTAAATGGTTGTCAATGGTGGAATTGCTACTCTCTTTTTCTTTGCTCTACACTACTGAAATTAGGGATTGAGATATATATATATATATATATATATATATATATATATATATATATATATATATATATATATATATATAGAGAGAGAGAGAGAGAGAGAGAGAGAGAGAGAGAGAGTAGGAGAGAGAGAGAGAGAGAGAGAGAGAGAGCGCATGAGGGAGAGAGAATAAGGATGAGAAATAATTGATTCCTAATATAAATGAATACCCATCTAATTTCTAAAGTAGACTGTCTACATCACATCTTCTTAGGCTAGCTGCGGCCTTTACCGTAATTCTGTGTAAATGCGAAATATTTCGTGTACTGGGACCATAAATTTAGATATAAATTTTTTATATGTTTTTGAAGTAAAATATATTTTTAAACTACCTAAAAAAATACTATAAATCACAATAATTAATAATTTAAAATAATTAAAAACATATATAAAAATACGATTAGAAAAATTTATTTGATTCTTGAAGTTTGAACATCATCACATATATTTAGACGAAGGGAATAAATTTTTATAGAGGGGTTGGAGAGAGAGAAATAACACAAACGTTGGAGGACTGATAGGGTGGATAATGTCAAGTGAACACATCATCAAAAAACACAAACGTGATGTCAATATGTCATTAAGCAATGTTCATGAGGGCGGCTTGACTCATTAATTTAAAAAAAAAAAAAAAAGAGAGAGATAGATCAAAAGATGGATAGTGCTAGGAGTAATCTTATATACTCCTTCCGTGTCAATTTAGAAGATATAGTTTGACTCGTTATCAAATTTAAGGAAAAAAAATAGATTTTTTGAAATTTATGGTCTTAAAAGCTTAAGGGGTAAAAATTTTGTTGGGCCATAAAATTTGTATGGTTAAAACAGGTAAAATGAAGAGTTTAAAATTAAATTATTTCTAATTTAAGGAACATATTAAAAAAGAAAGTATGTCATCTGATTTGATAGGGAGGGAGTAGTATATAGTGGAACCTGTCTTTGTCCATGTTCACTGTTGTTCATGAGCTTTTCACTTAATGGTTTCCTAAGCCAAATACCTGCTAAAAAGCTCCATATATTTATAGCACTTCAATTCATTGTTCTAAATATATATTTAATTATAAACCCTGAAACTAATAAAATGAGTGGTGAGTTTGATGGCACGTTAAACTGTATCGTTTTACGGGTAAACACATAAAAGTGGCAAACGAGGGCCGGATCGGTTATGGACGGGTCAAAAACGGATAATGCAAAAATGGATAAATTATCTGACTCGACCCATATTTAATATGGATAGAAAATGGGTTAACTGACGGATAATATGGATATATGACTTCATGAATATGATCACTTTTTGGAGAATTCCTAGTCTTCCAAACTTGAGGAACCTCCAATTTGGATCTTTACAAATATAAAATTTAAACCCATTATTATCCATTTTTAAAGTGGATAATTTGGATCTTATATTTCTATATTTAACCATTTTAAAAAGTTTGTTATCCAACTCAATTTTAAGTGGATAAAGAGATCGCTAGGGTAATCTTATAAAGTATATAGTAGAACCTGTCTTGGTCAATGTTCACTGTTGTTGAGCTTCACTCAAAGGTTTCCTAAGCCAAAGACCTGTTAAAAAGCTCCATATATTTGCTGTCTAAATACTTAATTATAAACCGTGAAACTAAAATGAGCTGTGAGTTTAATGGCAAATTCAGAATTCATAAATTTTAAGTTCTGGATCCGCGTCTGTTTTCAAGAGTGAGCCAATCGAACTTGAGAAACCTTATTTGCACCATATAAAGCTGCATAAATTAAAATACCATCACTTACTCTTATCTCCTACTAGTTTTGGACTACTACTGATTTCAAGAAGCAATATATAGCGACGTGAAAGGGTTAATTAAGTAATCGCAAAGGCGACTTGTGGAAGTACACCATTGCAAAACTAAAATTTTTTGAAATGGTAAAATGTTGAGTATTTGAAAAATCACAAACCTTTGCCATTAAAATCAGCTTAGATTGCTTGAAGTATTCATGATAAATTAATTAAATTACTCGACACCATAGCTTGGTATAAGAAAGTAAGAAAAGTTGTTACGTTCACTTAAAGATGTATGAAAACTTATGCTCAAAATCAACACGTCACGCGCAAGGCAAATGCAGAGGCGGATAAGCATTTGAACTTTATAGATTGTTTGAGATTCTATTATTACACCTCATTTAATTAAATTGTTCACATTCATTTGTATTTATCTAATGAACCTTTCATACATATACAATTCTAACCCAAATTTACTGGGTTCATCCGAACCCATAACTAAAACTTGACATCCGTGCCTGGAAAAATTCTGTTACAATTTGGTGGGGAGGGGAAGAGGTGGGGGTAGGGGCGGGGTGGGGGGAGTTAAAATACAAACAAGTTAGGACGGAGAAAGTAACCACTAGAATAGAAGATAAAAAGTGAGAAGGTAAGATTATTAGAAAAAAGAACAAGAAATCCCCCTGCCAATAAAGAACATACAATAAGTCGAGTTGTGAATTTTATTTATAGCAGAATCGCTAGAAACAGTAGAAAAAAGGTAGCAAAAACATTTTTAAATCCCTTGTACAATGAATCAATCCTAAACTTTTGTATTATGCATGCATCCGATGTTGTCCTTGACTTGTGGCTTGACGATGACCCCATTTCTCTTGTTTTACAAACTTCTTTTTCACTTTATTAAACTCTGAAATGGAAGGATATTACTTGTTTAAGGCGAGAAATTTCATTATACTCAGAAAAATTTATGCCTTATTTTAGACACTAAAAATCATTCTTTTATTCTTAAGACCATCACATATATTGGGACAAAAAGAGTAATTAAGAAACGCTTTTCAATAGTTTGATGTTGAAGAATGTCAGCATTTGGGTTATAGTTTTCATGGCGATTCTAATGCTATGTCTCTTGGTATTGCCTCTGGTTCTGCCACCCCTTCCTCCGCCGCCACTTTGGCTTCTACTCATTCCAGCTTTGTTCATGTTATACCTCATCTTCTTGGCCTTTTCTCCCTCGTTAGTACCCATGGATCCCGTGTGACAGATTTTTCATCCAGGGGTTCATCATCTATTATATATACATAAAAAAGAGTTTGAGACAGTGGGATTTCCGATGAACCGCTTACACACCTCTAGCTCCGCCCATGCGTACGTGTAAACTCATCAAACTTTCGTGTATTTGATTCTTGTGCTTTCGTGTGAAGGTTCTTCTTAATCTAGTATTTGGTGGAATCAATCTTTCTAAAATCTTTTGCTGTACTGAATACTGATCACTGTGGATATATATCATATTCCTAATTCTTGTGCTCGAATTAGGGTAGACTATTGACTTAAATTTTCGTGGTTTTCTGCGGCAATCTGATATTTCATACTTTCTCCGAAATAGTTTAAGTGGCTAACTAGATTTTAGCGATCAATGTTATTTCGCTCTGGGATGGGTACTCCCGTCTGTACTAACTTTGGATTAATCATTTTAGTACGATGTTAGCACCCGATTAGTAAGAAATTTCCTAGTTTCCTCTTAACAATTATGTGTCTAGGGCTACTCTCGAAACTGTCAATTTTGTAATAAGACCTTATTCATAGGTATTTTCTCATTTGAAAATCTAATTCGTACATGGCAATTTGTGGTCTAACCAGTGCCTTAGTTTATAACGAATAGGCATACCCGACTTCAGAGGCCGATCCAGGATTTAAATTTAATGGGTTCAGCTTTTAAGATTTTTAGCATTGAACTCAGTATAGTATTAAAATTATAGGTTCAAATCTAATACTTGTTGAAATTTTAGTAGGTTTTTACATATAAATTTATATTCTACCCTGTGTTGAAAGTTATGGGTTCAGTTGAACCCGTAACGGAAAGGCTACATCCGCCCTTGCCCGACTTCCACGCCTAATTAGATTCCTTCTTCCAAAAATTAAATTTATCACACAGAAGTAATCTATTTTTATTTTCTCCTTTTTTTCTTCTCCTTCTCTTTCTTTACCGTGGTAAACTACTGTACCCTCCGCGTTGATGTTCTTTCTCTTCAACTCCGAGTAAAGTTAGTACCATATGTATTCGATCTTCATATACTGTCAAAACCTCTGAATGTTATTTGACACAAAAATATAGGAAGACTACGCCATGTTTATTGGGAGTTTTAAATAAGATTACACCGAGAAGCAAAAGACAAAGTTTGGAATTATTCAATATCTTTTAGTATCAGTTACGCACGTGCAAGGATAAGCATAAGTGATTTTCTAATAAATCCTGAACGAAAAAGTTATATATGTGATAAGGAGCAGGACTCCTTACTTGCAAAAACAATATATTGGAGAAAGTATTCAATAACGTAAATTTGTATGATAAATCAGGAGAACAAACATTAATAATCTGGCGTAACTTGAAAACTTCATGATAATAATGTCCAAAGTTGAATCACATTCACCATTATAGAAAGATTTGAAAAGATCAATTCCACAAAATAGTATATTAAGAAGTACCTTCCTAGAGACAATGCATGTCAAAGCATAAATTTCCAAGAATGAAGGACTTTTATTTTTCTTTTCATACCCTTTCTTAGAATTATTGCAGATTATGACAATTTAAATAATATAACAAAGCAAAAGCGAAGGAAATAGGAAGACCAGAAACTAAGTCACTCGACCAAAAGAAAATTTTATTGGAGTTCAAAGCGAGGTGCCAGAGTGAGACATATTGCAATTACAAAAGCCAACTACGCCTCAATTTCAAATTCATAATCAGCTATATGAATCCTCATGACTAATAATTCTTCATTTAAATTCATCTTACACCAACATTATGCAGAATGGAAATAAAAAATAAAAAATATTAGTTCTCTATATTTTCCATTTAAGAACATAAATTTCCCTTTCAAGTATATATATGTAGATAACATTTATGAATGAAGGATTTATGTACAAAAACAGAATTTATGAATGAAGGAATTTGAAGGGAAATTTAGACAAGGGGAAAGATTAAGGGTCACAATAGGAGATGCTTGGGAGATGAAAAGATGGGGTCATCGTCAAATCCAGGAGAATTGGAAATACAATGCATGATATCAAAGTAAAGTAGTTTAGGGTTGGATTCATTGTACATTAGATTTAAAATGGTTTATATTTGCCAGTGTGTTTGCAAGAATCTTCGTATCCATTCAAATTCACAACTTGGCTTTATTATATGATCATTAAGAAGTTGCCCTGTAGGGGATTTCTGGGTTTTTTTTTCCCTTATACTTTTGTCACCTTTTCAGTTCAGGATTATTTACGTACACTTGGCCTACAGAATCTCCTTCTTCTCTCTTTTTAGCATTTGGACATAGATTTGGTTAAAACTTGAAAAACTAATTCTTGAAGTTGTGTTGAAAAGTAACTTTTGAAAGTTGAAGTTATGTTTGGATCAGACATGCATTTTATCTTAAAATGTTTGAGATTAGTAATGGTAGTGGTGGTTAGGGTTGATTAGTTAGTTAATTAGTTGTAACTAACTTACCTTAGAATAGAGTTAGTGTAACTCAAGTTAGCTTTAGTTTTAACTCTAGTTAAGGAGTAGAGTCAATTTATATATTTGCATGTACAGATACTATAAAGAGTTAGTCAATATAGATTCATCTTCTTCTTTCTCTAGAATATTCAATCAGACTCTTCTTCCTAACCCAAACCTTCAGCTCCTCATTTATGGCAGAGCTCCATGGTTAGCTGATTTCTTCATGGTATCAGAGCCACATGGCCATTAGTGTGGTCTTATTATCATCTTCAATTCAGATCTCATAAAGCTTATTTGAAGGATCAACAATGGCGACTCTCAATAACACTGAACTAGAGAAATTAGGTCATAATCATCCACTTTTTCTGAATTCAAATGATAATTCAGGAGTTATTTTAATTTCGTTACAATTGAGAGGACTAGGAAATTACTCTATGTGGAGCCAGGCAATGCGAATTGCAATTCTAGGTCAAAACAAGCTAGATTGCATTGACGACACATGCAAAAAGGAGAATTACGGTACGAATCTCGTTGATCTCTAGGAATAGTGTAATGCAATTATTTTGTCCTGGTTGATGAACTGTGTTTCACCGGAGTTGTTGAGTGGAATGGTGTATTCCTCGAATGCTAGTGAGGTTTGGGATGATTTGAATGAGCGTTTGACAAAGTTGATTGTTCTAGGATTTTTCAGATCCATAGAGAAATTGCTACTGCTAGGTAAGGCACTAGCTTAATTTCCACTTATTTCTCAAAATTGAGAGTACTTTGGGCAGAATTTGACAGTTTGGCACCAATTCTTGGTCGTGATGCTGCAAATTCTCATGAATTTGTTCAGTTTATGGAGCATCAAAAGCTTCTACAATTCTTGATGGGACTCAATGAATCTTATGAACAAGCTCGCAGTCAACTCTTGATAATGGTGCCAGTGCCATCAGTGAACACGACATATTCTATGTTAATGGAACGTGAGAGCCAAAGGACTATGGCAAGCATTTCTGCTAACATGGATAATGCTGAAATGACAGCATTGGTGGCTAATAGGGCTGGAAATCAGCAGAAAATAAGGAAAAATTACAACCTCTTCTGTGATTTTTGCAAGATGAAGGGCCATACTAAGGAAGTTTGCTACAAAATAGTGGGGTATCCAAATAATAACAAGTTCAGGAAGAAATACAACACACAGACAGCAGCTAACGTAGTAGTTGAACAAACTGCACCTGCAGGATGCACTCCAACTCCTACTGCACAAACTTTTACTCCAGAGCAGTACCAGCAGATTTTACAACTTCTAAATAGTAAGCCTACAGAGGTCACAGCTAATGCAGCAGATCTTGAGTCAGGTAATATCACATGTTTAATGGCATTTTTGAATCAAGGAGATTGGATTATAGACAGTGGAGCCTCCAATCACATGACCTCAAAGATTGACTTATTGAATAATACAATTCCATTAGACAGTCGTAGCTCAGGTCACTTACCTAATGGAAATCTAGCTAAAATCACTCACAGAGGGTCAACTAATATTTTCAAGAACTGCAAGATTAGTGATGTACTTCATGTTCCACATTTTAAGTATAATCTACTGTCAGTTCCAAAACTTACTGAAGAATTGCAATGCTTGGTTGCATTCTTTCCTAATCTATGTATGTTTCAAGACCTCTACACTGGCAAGGTGTTGAGGATTAGGAGTGAAACTAATGGGCTATACAATCTTAGGAGATGTCTGCATAAGAAACAACCATCTACACCAACTGTAAATATCATAGCTATGCAGATTTCAACACAAAATAAGCAGAGCCCAATAAACGTGGAAGTTTGGCATCAAAGACTTGGACATCAGCCTATGGAAGCTATAAAGAAAATTGGCAAGCTCAAACAGCATTTCAGAAAAGATAGTTCAGAAACTGTATGTTTTGATTGTTCTGTTTGTCCATTAGCCAAGCAAACTAAGTTGCCATTTCATGTCAGTATTAGTAGAGTAAAGAGTCCATTTGACCTTTTTCATTCAGATGTATGGAGGCCTTACAGGGTGCCTACATATGACAATAAAAGATTTTTCCTTACAGCTGTTGATGACTTCTCTAGGACCACTTGGTTGTTTCTAATGAATGCCAAAGATGAAACCTATTGGTTGATGAAAAGACTGATTTGCATGATTCACACACAGTTTAATTATTTTGTTAGAGTTATAAGAATAGACAATGGATCAGAATTTGTCATTCACATATAAAACAATTCCTAGAGACATAGGGAATTGTTCACCAAACAACATGTGTGTACTCCACAACAGAATGGTGTTGTGGAGAGGAGACATACATATATTCTGGAAGTGGCAAGAGCCTAAAGGTTCTAGGCTGTCATCCCTCTAAGATTTTGGGGTGAGTGTGTTCTTACAGCAGTACATATCATAAATAGGTTACCTTATATAGTTTTAACAGGTAAATCTCCATATAAAAAGTTGTTTAATACTTAACCTTCTATAGATCATATGAGAGTGTTTGGATGCTTATGTTATGCTATGAATGTAAGGACGCAGGATAAGTTCTCAGCCAGAGCTTTACCTGCTGTGTTTGTGGGGTATTCTCCAACAAAAAAAGGCTACAAACTATATGATCTGCAGGTTAAACAGTTTATTATTAGCAAGGATATAGTTTTTAAGGAACATATATTTTCTTTCAAACAAATGAAGCTATCAACTATTCCAGTCTTTCAAGTACTTGAGCCAGCTGATGTACCAAATACTTCAGAAGTATTGTATGAAGATCAAGCAGGTGAACATAATGCAGACCATGATAATGATGCTGAACAGAGGAATGATGCAGTCACTGAAGAACCAAACATTTCACTTAGTACTTCTCCTGTACCAGTTGTTGAAAGTATTGGTCCTAATGTTGTACCACAATTGTAAACCGAGTCTTCACATTTGCAAGATGTGGATGATGCACTACCAATTGCAGTCAGAAAACATCCCAGAACTGCAGGACCACAAAAATGGCTGCAAGACTTTGTCTCCACCTCCCGTGCATATCCTATGTCAGACTACCTGAGTTATGATAGGTTATCCCCTTCCTATACTAGGTGCATGTCAGCTCAATCCTCTATAGTTGAGCCCAAGCATTATCATGAAGCTTCAAAAGATGAAAGATGGGTAGCTGCTATGCAACAGGAAGTCACATCATTAGAAGAAAACAACACATGGGATATTGTTGATCTGCCTACCAATAAAGTTCCTATAGGATGCAAATGGGTATACAAAGTGAAGTACAAAGCTGATGGTGAGGTGGAGAGATTCAAAGCTAGACTTGTAGCCAAAGGTTTCAGTTAAAAGGAGGGCCTAGACTACAAGAAAACATTCTCACTAGTGGCCAAGATAGTCACTGTTAGATTAGTCATAGCATTAGCAGCCTCTAAACATTGGCACATTTATCAAATGGATGTGCACAATGCATTCTTGCAAGGTAAATTATTTGAAGAAGTGTACATGCATCTTCCACAAGGGTACAACATCAAGGGGGAGTCCAAGACCAAAGTGTGCAAGCTAAAAACGGCACTCTATGGTTTGAAGCAAGCTTCAAGACAATGGAACTTGAAGCTAACAGAAGCTCTTAGAGATTTGGGATTTGTTCAAAGTCATTTTGACTACTCCTTGTTTACACAACAGAGAGGCTTAACTTTGGTAGTCATTCTAGTCTATGTAGATGACCTCCTAGTTATAGGAAATGATCCTAAACTGATTCAGTCTGATAGGGAAAATCTGCAGAAGAAGTTCAAAATGAAAGACTTGGGGGAACTCAGATTCTTTTTAGGCATAGAATTTACTCGCAACAAGGCTGGCATTCTGATGAATCAGAGGAAATATGCACTTGACTTGATTGCTGATTCTGGGCTAGGGGAGCTAAGCCAACATCCACTCCATTAGAGTGCAATCAAAGGCTGACTACAACAGAATTTGATGAAGTTGTCTTGGATTCTGAGGATGCCACAAGTGCAGGAGTCAAGGACCATATGTCGCCTGACCCTGAACCTTATCAAAGGTTAGTAGGCAGGTTGCTATACTTAATAATGATAAGGCCTAATATAGCCTATGTTGTTCAAGTTCTAAGTCAATTCATGCATAAACTTGAGATATCTCACAAGGATGCAACATTGAGGGTAATTAGGTATGTCAAAAATTCACCAGGATTAGGCTTATTGATGCCCTAACAACAGTCTGATAGCTTGGTTGCATTTTGTGATTCAGACTGGGCTTCTTGTCCTCAGTCCAGAAAATCAGTTACAGGGTATCTAGTCAAATTTGGTAACTCCTTGATATCATGGAAGTCTAAGAAGCAAAACACAGTCTCCAAAAGCTCAGCAGAAGCAGAGTTCAGAAGTATGGCTTCCACAGTGGCAGAAGTGTCATGGTTAGTAGGACTGTTCAAGGAATTGGGAATTCAGATTCAACTGCATATTTCCTTGCATTGTGACAGTAAAACAACTATTCAAATAGCTGTAAATCCCATTTTTCATGAGCGGACAAAATATATTGACATTGATTGTCATTTTGTGCGAGAGAAGCTGCACCAGGGTCTCATCCAAAATCATCACATTAACACCAAGTTTCAATTGACAGATATACTCACTAAAGGTCTATGGAAGGTCCAACACTATTCTTTGGTTAGCAAGCTGGGGGTTGAAAATTTGTTCATACCCATCAGCTTGAGGAGAAGTGTTGAGATTAGTAATGATAGTGGTGGTTAGGATTCATTAGTTAGTTAATTAGTTGTAACTAACTTACCTTAGAATAGAGTTAGTGTAACTCAAGTTAGCTTTAGTTTTAACTCTAGTTAAGGAGTAGAGTCGGTTTATATATTTGTATGTACAGATACTGTAAAGAGTTAGTCAATATAGATTTATCTTCTTCTTCCTCTAGAATATTGAATCAGACTCCTTCTTCCTAACCCAAATCTTCAGCTCCTCATCCATGGCAGAGCTCCATGGTTAGCTGATTTCTTCAAAAAGTTGATTTTTATGAGTGGAAAGAAAATTTTCACCCAAAAATTACTTTTTTGGGGGCTAAAACTCTTGGGAATCATTTATATATATATATAGTAACTTGGTAAATGAATCTAGGATTGTGTTGGTATTTTTGGTTGTTCAAAATTGAAAAAGTCATCAAATTGAATCTTTATTACAGTCTAACTACAGAACATAAACAGATAATTAAAAATAAAAATACAAACTATAAAAGATTGCATAAAGTCAGAGGCGGATCCATATTATCGTTTTGAGTTTGAAATTCTTTTTGTAACCTGTTTGATTTTCTTGGTTAAAAATCTATTATTTGTACTTAGTGAAATTTTTAACACACATATAGGTATCTTTGAACCAAAGTCAGTGAATTTGGATGAATTCTTAAGTAAAACACAATATCCGCATCTGCACTAAGTGTTTATCATTTATCTCGTATGTTGTTTAGACTCGTAAACTTCATGCACATAATCAAATATATATCTATAGAATAATTTGTAACCTGATTAGAAATAATTTAATAATCCATTTCACACAATATGCCACATTACGACACAAAAAAGTTAGTTTGTAAATAAGGAGGGTATAAGAGATGAAAGGAATAAGGTCGGCCAACGTCAAAATAAAAACATAAATAGGGTTAGATTCGATGCACAAGTGATTTAAAAATATTTTCTTTTCCTACTGTTTTTGCGTCAATCTATACTATATTAAAAGCACGAAAACCCTTAGAGAAATATCGTTCACCTTTTTTACCCTTTAAAAATAGATTTCACATTGGACTAACTTGTAATTTAAGTTATTTTTCTAATATTTTGGACTTTAAAATTACTAAAATTTTATTTACCAAATCATTCCTTATTTGAACTCTATATGAAATCCTAATATTTAGGATTTAATAAGAATACTATAAAAAAGGAATCATATAAAAGGTTCTCCAACAAAGTAAAACAATCCGATACATAGCATATCATTAAAATTGGATTGGATCACAATTTTAGTTCCGACACTTTAAAGTCAAGTACAAATATTTTAAGTTTAAATTTATACTTTTTTCCTAGCATTTAATAGTAGTATAAATAAAATTAGATAAAAAAATAATACAGTTTTATATAATATTTGAACTCCCTTCATATTCAAATAATATATTCTCTTCATCGTTTTTTGGTACAATGTTTAAAAATTGTACTCAACTATTAGAACAAATAATTAAGTATTTTCTCTTCATCAATTTTATGTGTAATATTTTGAAAATTACACTCAATAATTACAAAACAATATTTAAAATTTAAAAATAAATTTTACATTAGACAAAATTGAAGGATAACAATTTAAGGTACAATGTGAGATTACTCAGTTTCATGTTTGGTTGAATTTTTTCGGTATAAGAAATTGCAAGAATAGTTATACCAAAATATTAATTAGCTACTATTTTTATTCTACATTCATGTGGGATAATAATATAAAAATTAACTATCACAGGATAAAATAATTAAATGACCAAAATATTCTTCTCCAAAGTGCTTATTCCAAAATCCTTTAAAAAGACCAAGATTAAAGTTAAAAATAAAATTTTATCCAAGTTTTTTATATGGAAAAATCAAATATATTTTTATATTATATTTCATATATTTTATTTTTAATCTAATGAACCAAATATTTATAAATCAAAAACTATCTAATAAATATTTGTTTCTTATTTAATTTTTGCATTATAATTTTTGGATTATAATCCCAGTATATTTTTTTGTGAACCAAAAGACCTTGTAGGGTACAGACATTTATTTTTATAAGAGTGAGAATTGACACTAAAAATATTTAGACAATAGAAAAAAATTAACTATATTATAATATTTAGAGTCAAATTAGTAAATTACGAACTTGAAACAATAATAAGATAGGAGAAGGCAGTATTATGTATTCGAAATGAATTTATTAATTATTTTTCTCTCCTTTTAATTTATTTTAACAAATGACAACTTCGGATGTCTTTTTAATACATTTATAAGCTATTGTTTTTGTAAAATATTAACTCAGTATTAGTCATTTGTATATTTTACACTATAGTTATTAATTTTTCCTTGAGCTATTGGGACAACCTCTTCGTTTCCAAATCTCCAAAGAGAAAAAAGAGTTAATATATAAATAGGTTTTACTTGATACATCCTTAAAGAATCTTGATAATACCCCCTCCGTTCCGGTTGATGTGAACCTATTTTTTTTGTCCGTTTAAAATAGAATGATCCCTTTCTAAATTTGAAAATAATTTAGCTTGAACTTCCAATTCAACTCTTAATGAGAAGCTTTTATAACTACATAAAAACTCTGGCATGTTTACCACCACAAGTTTCAAAATAATTATAGCCATAAAACTATTCTGATTTGTTTAGGACCACAAATTTCAAAAGTCTTTTTTTTCTTCTTAAACTACGTGCCCAGTCAAATAGGTTTAAATAAATTGAAACGGAAGGAGTAATATTTATGTGTTACTTTCTTGTTTTTAATATTATGTCAGATAAATAACTTTAAATATCATAAGATATTCCCTCAGAAGTCTTTTGAAATAAGAATAAAATATTTAAAGATTTTTATAGAGAATAATTTCTTTCTTTATTTGAGTTGGCTAATGATATCAACACTCATCATTTTCAAGAAATATACTCTTTGTTTTACGATCAAAAATATTTTTAAAATAATTTTTTGTGAATTTTTAAAATAATATATTCAATAATACGAGGTACACGTGCAAAGCGCGTACTTTAAGACTAGTTCTAATCAAATGAACAACTTGGTTGTTTGTTTGTTATTTTTTACTAATTGTGGAACTGAAACAACTAAGTAATTAAAATGCATTCGTTCCCTGAGGTATCCATTTTGACAGGGGCGGCTCAAGTATATGTGGGATTTAAAACCAAAGTTTAATATGAGACTTAAATTTTTAGAAGAAAGTTATAATATGTTTTTATTTATAGTCTATTCTTCTAGCTGTTTGAGGTAAAAAGTTGTTAATAATCTTTTCTATAATCGATTTTCTCTAATTATTCCTATTCAATTGATATTATAGCCAACTCATTTAATCTTTCTTAAGTTATTGTTGATCTTAGATATGATTTTATTACAAGGTGTTACTGTTAAGAAGTAGTTAGTCCATTTCCATTAGTTAGTTAAGGTCGTTACAGTTAGTGATTGGAGTAGTTGCTCTGTTAGTTAGCTAGTGTGACAGCTGTAAATTAATGATTCCAGCTCAGGATTGTTAGTAGAATAAACTTGTATATATACATTACATTGTAAATGAATAGAGCAAGTTAACATTTTCAGATATTTTCTCCTCTTCTTCACTCTCTCGTTCATTTGCTCTGTATTTCACAGAAAGAGAATTGAACTTGTAGCTCGTTCAACCATGGCAGATCTAACAGATTTTAGCATGGTATCAAAACCACTGATGCTCGTTAATTTCTGAGAATTATCTCTATCTAGGTAATTCGTTTCCTCTAGTTAGTTAGCTTAAATTCATTTCTTTATCCACCAATGGCGGAAGCTGCAATTCCGTATACTCATGCTCTGTACCTTGGGCCATCGGATACTCCTGGAGTTATTCTGATTCCTGTGAAGCTTACAGGATCAGAGAATTACAGTTTATGGAGTAGAATGATGAAAATTGCTCTTCTAGGAAAGAGGAAGTTAGGGTTTGTGACTAGGACTTGTACAAAGGAGTCATTCACAGCTGATTTGAATGAGCACTGGGAAACTTGTAATGTCATTGTCTTATCATGGCTCATGAATACAATTTCCACTGAGCTTCTAAGTGGAATTGCATATGCTTCGAATGCACATTTGGTTTGGGAAGATCTGAGGGAAAGGTTTGATAAGGTGAATCGAATGCATATTTTCCAATTGCACAGAGCCATTGCCAATTTGACACAAGGAACTGACTCAGCTTCGAGTTATTTTACTAAGCTGAAGGGTCTATGGAATGAGTATGATGCGTTAGTGCCAACTTCAAATTCAACAGAATACAAGGAACATCTTCAACAACAAAGACTTCTGCAATTTATCAGTGGTTTAAATGACTCATACGATCAAGCTAGACGACAAATCCTCATGAAGACTAATGATCCCTCACTGAACCAGACCTATGCTATGGTGATAGAAGATGAATCTCAACTGTCTCCAGGACTAGGTTCAATGAATGAGAAGAATGATCCAATGGCTATGTAGGTAGGAAGAAATCAAGGATATAAAGGCAAGAAGCCCTTTATGCAATGTGACCACTGTGGCCTAAAAGGTCATACTAAGGAGAACTTCTATAAGATTGTTGGATACCCTGAAGATTTCAAGGGAAGGAGGAAGCCTGACAACAATAATGGTGGACAATATGGTCGTGGCAATGGGGGTCAATTTGGCTTTGGGCGTGGATCTCACCAATACTTTGTTGTAGCCAACAATGTGCTTGGAAACACTGATGCTAATTTTCAGGGATCTTCATCAGCTAGTGATGCCTTAGATGGAATAACTGGGAAAGCACCATACTTCATAGAAGAGCAATACAAACAGATTCTTGAGCTACTCAACAAGGATACAACATCTGACCGTCAAGTCAACATGGCAGGTATAACAGGTGAATTTTTGCCTAAAGATCATTTTGAGGAATGGATTGTAGATTCTGGTGCTAGACATCACATAGTGAATTTCCATGATAGACTGATAAATGACACAAAATCCTCAAGAGCCTCTAGTAATGCAGTTCACTTACCCAATGGAGATAGAATTCCTATTGCTCTTACTGGTTGGGCTGCCATATTTTGCAGTGAAACAATACATGATGTTCTTTATGTCCCAGGATTCAAATTTAACCTCCTCTCAATCTCCAAACTAACCAAGGAACTCTGGTGTTTAGTGAACTTTTATCCTGACTTTGTATTGTTTCAGGACCTTTACAGTGGCAAGGTGAGGGAGATTGGTAAGGAGACGGGAGGTTTGTACATATTCAGAGGGGCCAATGGCATCAACAATATTCACCAGGGCATGGTAGTTGCTGCAACAGTAAAGGAAGACTACAGGCTATGGCATCAAAGACTTGAACACCCATCCCTTATGGCTATGAAGAATATCACCTTGCTAAGCAAGAATGTAAATAGTGAGTCATTAAATAATTGCCCAGTCTGTCCATTAGCCAAACAAACTAGACTGATGTTTTCTAACAGTACATCCAGAGATGAGGCTCCTTTCTCTCTTGTTCATATGGATCTTTGGGGACCTTATAGGATTCCCACCTTTGATAAAAAGTACTATTTTCTAACTGTTGTTGATGATTTCAGTAGATATGTTTGCATCTATCTGCTGTAACTTAAATCTGAAACTATAGTCGCAATAAAGAATTTTTTACTTATGGTAAAGAATTAGTTTGGAAAGGTGGTTAAAGTCTTGAGATCAGACAATGGCATAGAGTTCTTTAACTCTCAATGAACGGATCTACTACTAAGTCAGGGAATTCTGCATCAGATTAGATGTGTTCATACTCCACAACAGAAGGAGAGAAATCATATACATATTTTGGATGTGTCAAGAGCCATAAAGTTTCAGTCAAAGTTGCCCATTAAGTATTGGGCATGTTTGTTAAAGCTGTTGTGTATTTGATAACCAGACTTCCATCAACTGCAATTTTAGGAAAGAGTCCATATGAAGTAATGCATAACAAACCACCATCATTGACACGCCTGAGGGTGATAGAATGTCTATGTTATTCAACAGTCATTCCAAAAGGGGATAAATTTGCAGAAAGGGCAAGGGCATCTTTACTCATGGGATATTCTGAGAGACAAAGGGTATATATTCTGATGGATCTGAATACAAGACAATTCTTTGTCAGTAGAGATGTAGTCTTCAAGGAATCAACATTTCCTTTTGGACAGTCTACTAATGAAACTGATCAGAAGATCTTAGTTTCTTGGAACAATCTAGCTATGATGTTCCTACTTCAGAAGTCAGTCATATAAATGAGGAACATGAACATGATGTAACAGCAGAAGAAGCAACCACAGAAGAAGGGAATGTGATGCAGAATGCAGAAGCAGAAGAAGTATCCACAAATGAAGGAAATAAGATCTCTCATCCCATGAACACTATGATTGATTCTTCATCTGAGAACATGTAAGCAGAAGAGTCTCAGCCACCCATAAGGAAGTCAACTAGAGAGCTTAAAGAGCCCATCTGGATGAAGGACTACATAGCACATGGGAAGTCAAGTAGCAGATATCCCATAGCAAATACTCTATCTTATGAAAGAACTACTCCAGTATATCATTCTTACCTAGCAAATATTTCTAATCTGATAGAACCTCAACACTTCAGGCAGGCTGTGAAGGATCCAAGGTGGATAGAACTATGAAACAAGAGGTTAAAGCACTAGAAGACAACAGGATATAGGAAGTAGTTGACTTACCTCATGGCAAACATATTGTAGGATCCAAGTGGGTGTATAAGATTAAGTATAAGGCTAATGGTGAAGTTGAGAGGTTCAAGCCTTGACTTGTTGCAAAGTGGTATAGTCAACAAGAGGGGCTTGATTACCATGATACTTTTTCACCAGTGGTGAAAATGGTCACAATAAGATCAGTAATAGCCTTAGCTGTCTCAAAAGGTTGGAACCTATATCAAATGGATATTTGCAATGCCTTTCTACAGGGAGATCTTTGTGAAGAGGTGTATATGGATATGCTTGAAAGCTTCAGAAGATAGGGGGAGTAGAAGGTACGCAAACTGTTGAAGTCCTTATATGGGCTTAAGCAAGCTTCAAGACAATAGAACATCAAGTTGTCTGATGCTTTAATAGAGGGAGGTTTTGTGCAGAGCAATCATGATTACTCCTTGTTTACTTTGACAAGGGGTACATGCCTAGTGATTATCCTGGTGTATGTTGATGATCTGCTTATAACTGGAAATGATGAAATGTTGATAGCTGAAGCAAAACATGTCCTTCATCAGAAGTTCAGGCTGAATGACCTAGGTGAGCTTAAATACTTCTTAGGAATTGAAGTGCTAAGGTCCAAGAAAGGAATAATCTTAAATCAAAGGAAATATGTCTTGGAGATCATATAAAGTGTGAGGCTTCGTGCAACCAAGCCTGCTGCAATTCCTTTGGAAACAAATCTCAGGCTCACCACACTTCATCGTGATGCAGCAACTGGAGCTAAGGGTGATGAAGTTCTGAATGATGTCGATTCATATCAAAGACAGATAGGGAAGCTGATGTATGTCACTACCACTAGACCAGACATTAGTTGTGCAGCAGCCAAAGAGATCTCATTGGGAAGCTGCACTAAGGGTAGTAATGTATCTGAAAGGATCTCTTAGCCAAGGCACTGGTTGAGATAGAAGTTGTTACTACAACATTAGCTTGTTGGTGTGGTTCAGACGGGGCAGCTTGTCCTAACACAAGGAGATCTATCCCTAGATATGTGATCAAACTTGGTGCATCTCTAATTTCATGAAAATCAAAAAGCAGCAGACAATGTCCAGGAGTTCAGCAGGAGCTGAGTATAGAAGCATAGCCTCAGCAGTAGCAGAAGTCACTTGGTTGCTAGGCTTGTTCAAGGAGCTAGGAGTAGATATCAAGACTCCTGTTGCAGTTATGAGTGACGGCATATCAGCTATGCAGATTGCAGCTAATCCTATTTTTCATAAACATACTAAACATATGGAGATAGACTGCCACTGCATCAGAGTCAAAATTAAAGCTGGCATTGTACAAACAATTTATGTGAACACTAAAGATCAGTTGGCAGATTTGCTTACCAAAGGACTGACCCAGGTTCAACATAATCACCTACTAGGCAAACTTGGTGTGATTAACATCTTACACCCTTTAGCTTGAGGGGGAGTATTACGTGGTGTTACTGTTAAGAAGTAGTTAGTCCATTTCCATTCACTACAAGAAAAGTGCCATTTACATGAGGATTATTTTAGGGATTATAATGTAAAATTCGCAGGTAAATATTTTACCTGGGGATTTTCATGCAAACGGGAATCCGCAGGAATAAAGGTCGTGGGTAATTATTACTTGCGAATTTTAAATTCCCCAGGTAAATTACCTGGGAAAACATTAGTCGCAGGTGCATTACCTGGGAATGTTAAATCCCTATGCAAGTTGCTTGCGGATTTTTCCGCAAGATATACCAACAAATCGTAGTAAAGTTTGGTAAAAAATTGTGAAAGAAAGGAGTTTTCCTAGGGATTTTCATGGAAAATATTCGCATGTAACTCCGCAGCAAAACCTCCAAGTAAATTTGCAGAAAATATTCAATAAAAATTTCGTGGAAAAAGGGAATTTCGTGGGAATTTGATGTAATAATTTCGCAGGTGAATTCCTAGCAAAATCCCCATGTATTGTATATTTGCAGGTAAATTTCCAACAAAAGAATAATCTGCTTCAGGGCACTTCCCAATGAAAATCCACAAATAACTAGTACATTTTTCAAAAGCAAATTTATTAGTATTTAGTCCCAAATTATATTCCACACAATTCAATGAACATATGATATTCATTCTTTTTTTTTTTCCAAACAAACAGCTCTGCACAAATCCGAAGTAATATATAGCCAAAATATGATCCATAAATTAATAATTAATAATGCATAATTCCTAAATGAACAAAAATAATAAGTCTAAATTGTAAATCTTAAATAGTACTACCAAGTATCTCAATCCTAATCATACTTAGTATCTCAATCATAATCTTACTCATCTATCGAGTTGTTGTTATCATCATTATCACTCTGTGAATCTTGATTGTCTTTTGAAGATGATGGTTGTGCATTCGAAGATAATGTCGGGTAACCCACGTGCTTTATCAGTGCTGCTAATTTCTCATTTGTGTCACCTAACTCCTTTCTCATTTTTTTGTTTTGGCATCTCATCTTTTTATTTTGGCGCCTCATCTCTTCATTTTGGCATTGTGCCTCTTCCAACTGATTATATAACTCAGCATTTAACGCATGAATTTACGTTCTAATCCGATCATCAACTTCTTCCGACACATCAGATGTTGTTTGCTTAGTCACTTTTACAGATCGACCCAATGAGCCAAGACCTGCGACTCTTCCTTTTTTCTTTCCACCAACTGATAGCACCCAAATATCCATTTCACTTAATTGAGAAAGCTCGCTAGCTGAATTAGTTTCTCCATCAACAGATGCACTTTGGGAAGCTAATAATTCTTCTTTCTTTTTTTTTTCAAAATTAATCTGCACAAAAGCATTGAAACAAATATTAGTGATTTTGCATTAAAACAAATATTAATAATTTTGACAATTGTTAGCTACAAATAAATCCACTGTTCATATGAACACAGAGGTTGTCAATTACTTGTGTAATGCCTAATTGCTTGTGTAGATGGGACAAGTAATTCTAGCAAGACATAATTACATAGTGCAAGCTTGTGCATAAGTTTGTTGGACTATTAATTCTTCTGCTCTTCTTGAAACAACCAATTTATTTATCAACTTAATAGAGTAACAACAGTTACATAATTTAAATACATATATATATATATATATATATATATATATATATATATATATATATATATATATATATATGTTGTAGAATGAAGACTTACATAAGCAACTTCAGCTTTCTCATTTACCCAACTTTTATCTTTCTCCTATCGATGAGTGCGAAAATAAAATTCTTAAAATGAAGGACCTTTTCCCATAGCTTCCTTCTGTAATTAAAGAAAGATGTATATGCGATCAACATTTATATGATCCATTTAATAGAACGAAAAAATTAAAAAGGAATTACATATTACCATTCTCTTCCAAATTACGCGATGAGGTATACAACCACATGTATGAACCGAGGCACCTGCATTTGCATCACGATTCTTTTTGTTTTGTTCCGACTTTAACTTAAATTAAGGAGACTCCCAATGCTCCTTCATCTCCTTGAATACGGCATCACCCATCCAATTTGGCTTCACAGACAAGTCCTTTCTAACATCTTGGAAACGTTAGATTATTTTTGAAGATGCCATTTTCTCAAAATTGTGTCGTATAACATCATTATAGTGAGGGAGCCATCTAAATTTCTTCTGTAGCATTTTATAACACAACACATATCAAAATAAAATCTGAATCGGTCCTATAAACTTACACACTAACTTTTGAACATGAATCATATTATAAACATCCTTACCTTAAATTCTTCAAACCACATATCCCGAGTAGGTTGTGGGAATTTCTTCCAAGAAGGTTTAGCCAGCTCAAATTTACTACGAATGCAGCTAGCAATGCCTTCAATAACTGGCTTATGAGGATCAAACCTACATAAAAATGCAGTAGTTATCAATTATTTATAATTAACAAGGTAGTTTCACTCATCATTCCATTCAATCAATTCCCATCAATTAATCACATCAAATTTGTCAAAATTATTCTCTGTAAATCGTTAAATTTATACTATTACAAGGCTCGTGCACTTGACGAGTTTACTACCACTTTAAAAAGGACTAGAATTGTACTATTATGCTAAAACTCACACTTTCTGTTCCATTGCTGACACAAAGGTTCTTCAGAGAAAGGTGGAATCCAGAAGAAGTTGTGCTCATTGTGGAGTAAGTCATCACCAGGCATATTCGCCAAAAAACAGAGAAATTGTCGAGCATTTTCACTCAAGAAAAGGTTCAATCCCCTATCCTTCTAAATATAATCAAGCATACAAGTCAAGAGGGAAAGGAGTTGAATAAAAAGAAAAGACGACTTTTGATTTCTCTCAAACAGGCACTTCTTTTATCCTTCCTAACAAAACATCAATATTAGGCATTTCAGGACTATATTAGCAATGGGGTGTTCTAGTCTATATCCATCTATTGTTGAACTAGAAATCCTTCTAACAATTTAATTGGAATGGAACTGACAACAGTTCTAAAGAAAGTCACGCACATCGAGTGAAGTTCTAAAGATAGTTGCACTTTCACTATAGTCTACAAGCAATCATACAAAACAGAAGTGCATTAAAAGCATTTGGCAGAAGACATTGCATAAAAGCGTGGCAATCATGACTTTTCATCCCAAAGAGCTTTAAGTGTTGCATATCAACACGTTTATCTAAATTTGAAGCATAACCATAAGTCATCTTTAAATATTTAACCCATTCACATACATCTTTCTTTTGGTTTTGATTTAAGGTAAACTTTGCTTTGGGTTTAATCCATCTCCCATTACCATCACATTGCAAGTGTAAATCATTTCGACAACAATGTTCTTTCAAGTCCATTCTTGCCTTCTCATTATCCTTAGTTTTATCTTTGTTGTCCATAACAGTATGAAAAACATTATCGAAGACATTCTTCTCTATGTGCATCAGATCAAGATTGTGACGAATCAGATTGGTCTTCCAATATGGAAGATCCCAAAAAATACTTCTTTTAGTCCAATTATGGGAAGTTCCATATCCATAGAACTTGCGCAGACCCGATTCAGTTATCTTAGGAAACCCTCTAACTTTTTCCCACACTTGATACCTAGTTAACCTTGGAGGAGGTCTAGACTTCTCTGCTCTCCCTTTGTAGAAAGCATTTGTGTTTCTTCTAAAAGCATGATTAGAAGGCAAGAATTGGCGATGGCAATCAAACCAAGTATTTTTCCTTCCATATTTCAACCAAAAAGCTTTTGATTGTTCCATGCAAATTGGGCATGCTAATTTACCCGTTGTACTCCACCCTGATAGCATGCCATAAGCAAGAAAATCATTAATTGTCCACATTAATGTTGCTCGCATGAGAAAATTTTGCTTCTTTGACACGTCATAAGTTAGTACACCATTAGTCTATAGTTGTTGCAGTTCATCTATTAACGGTTGAAGATATACATCAATTTTTCCCTTTGGATTATGAGGACCTAGAATGACCAATGTTAAGAACATGTATGGGTCAGTCATACATAGATCTGGAAGAAGATTATAGGGAGTAACAATTACTGGCCAACAAGAGTATGGTGATGCTGACTGGCTATACGGTGTAAATCCATCAGAACATAAACCAAGCCTAACATTTCTAGGTTCTATAGAAAAGTTCGGATAGGTTCGATCGAAATATTTCCATGCTTCTCCATTTGAAGGGTGGCATAGCACGCCATCTTTCCTACGATTTTCATATTGCCACCTCATGTGCTCTGCAGATTTTGTGGAAGCATATAGTCGTTGAAGCCTAGGAATGAGTGGCAAGTAATGCAATCTCTTACGTGGAAAGAACCTTCTTGTTTTGCTTGCGCACTTGTTCTTTATAACGAGGTTCATGACAAAACTTACACTCGGTCATGTTTATATCAGCTTTGTAGTACAGCATACATCCATTAACACAACAATCAATTTTTTGACTAGTTAGACCAAGCCCTGAGATTAGCTTCTTTGCCTGGTAATAATTAAGAGGTATCTTATTATCAGGGGGATTTGAATCCTTCATCAATTGTGCCATTGCATTAAAACAACTTTGGGACATATTGTGTTCAGATTTGATACTTATCATTCTAACCGCCATAGCCAACTCTGAATATTTATCCGGGCCATAATGGTTGCTGAGCTGAATTCAACATGTCATAAAACTTAGTAGCTTTCGTATTTGGAGGCTCTTCTAAATTGGGTTCTATTTGATGCCCGAATTCTATGCCAGCAGCATCATAAACCATACCTTGATATCTAGTTACATGTTCATAGTCATCCCCTAGAATGCTACTTTGACTGCTTGAAGCTTTGTCAAATTTACACCCTTGATGACTACTGTAAGCACCTAAATTGTTATATTCATTTAAATTAATTGGAGGTGCTTCCTCTCCATGTGATGTCCAATACCAATATCTTGGTGTGAATCCACTTCGATAAACATGCGCATTAACTTCATCTGGCGTAAGGTGCTTCATATTTTTACAACGCTTGCAAGGACACCTTATGACTCCCTCAGATAAGTACTTCTGTTGAAGACAAGCAAATTCAATAAACTTCTCCATGCCACTTATAAATTCAGTTTTATATCCTGCTCGACCTGGGAGAAGTCTATTTTCCATCCATTTTCGATGCTCAGGAATTTTCATTATGCCACCAGTATTATACAAGTAAACACAAACAGGTAAGAAGTATTATTTAATAATCTCACTAAAGCTTTAACCAACCAAAGCAGTAAGCACACCGCCTTAACACCAAACTATTAAATTTAGTTCCAGAGAAACTTTTAAGACCATAACATGACAAGACCAAAGTTAAACGCCTAAAAACATGGACAAAGAAGATAAAAAACTATTTAGAGGAAGAAGCAAGAAAGTATGTGGATTACCTTCTTCAGGCCTTTGCCGAGGATTGTTGACCGTGAGAGGAAAGCCTTGGGTCGAGAATAATTGTATTTTGGAGAAACACTTGAGCCCTAGAATTTGGTATTGCAATGTGAAGGGTTTCAGAAATTGAGAGCCATCTTAGAGAGGGAAAAAACCCCGCGTTCTGTATTTGGGAAAAAACCTTAAGAGGGAAACAAATCAATTGTGCGGTTATTTCTTTTCAATTGTATTTATTTGTTAGCTGCCTCCTTATGTCATCTCTCTCGATACTAGTTCTTTTTTTTTTAATATCACAAGGGCTTTCCGTGGACAGTACTACCATATATGTGTTTCTTTTAATTTGAAGAACAATGAGCCACAAAACTTAAATTAAAATTATACTTTAATTTTTAAGAAAAAATTGTATTTATTTAATTTTATGTATAATTCTTGTCTTTATAAATCTATATTAATATATTAAAGTGAAAATTATTGAATATATAAATAGAACTATTTCAGTGATTAAAAAAAAGATAAATAATACGTCACGGAAAAAATATATAATTTCCACTTTTAAAAAAATTCAAAAAATAAAATTCAAATGACTCAAAATTTTTTTTGACTATACTACTCAATTTGATGTCATTATATATTGTTCGCAAATGCAAATTGATTTTTTATTCTTTGATCTAAAGTTATTCCTTTTTATCAAAGAGTAATTGATTGGATGTCTTAGTGAGATTTATCGTTTTACTTATAATTGTGTTCGAAATAAATAAATAAATAAATTCTCACTACAACAATTATTTTAATAAGATAAAATTATAATTAATTAAACAATACCTATAGTAATCGATCAATCTTACTATCATGGAGGCAAAAGCAATATATGGCAAAACATCACCTCAATGATAGTAAGATTACTATCATATTATCGTCAAGCAAGCAAAATACAAAGGTGATATATTAGTTTATCTAAGCAATATATATATATTGCTTATATCACCTTTATATTGGTTTATAAACCAATATTATTGCTATAGTCAGTTTACCCAACAATAATCATCTTGTTCTTTGTATGTTACTTATGCAAACCAATATATCATCATCTTTATAGTCAGTTTACTAGACGATAATGATTATAACATCGAGTCTCTCTACTCCTTGATAACCATTAATTGTAATGTTTTTTTAATAAAACACTCTGGATAGGAGCGTTAGTGAACACATGGAGCAGAGCGAAGTGTATCGTTCGTAATGTAAAGAAAGATATCATAAAAGTCAATTATTTGTTGCACTTCTACAATGTATTTCATTCGTGTGGCTCAAAAACACATGAAATTTCCCAAGTAATACTGCAAGTATAAATATCCCCATGTAAATCCCCATGAATAAACCCCCAGCTAAAATCACAACAGTTTTATTCCCATGTAATTCTGCAGGTACAAATATCCCCAAGTAAATTCCCAAGAATATATCACCAACTAAAATCGTAGAAACTATATCCGTAGATAATTCCACAGGTACGTATATCCCCAAGTAAATCCCCACGAATAGATCCCCAGCAAAATCTGCAGTAATAATATCCCCATGTAATTTCTCAAGTAAATAATATCCCCATGTAAAATCCCATGTGACTATCCCTAGCAAAACTCACGTAGTCTACCTGGAGATATTCATGCGGATTATCAAAGGAAAATTTTTTATTTTTTTTTCGTTCTCTTTTCTGCGAATTTACCTGCGGATATGGTATATGCGGATTTAATTCCCAACTAATTCCCCAAATGCTATTTTCGCGCTAGATGGCGCTAAATATACCTGCAGAATTTCCTGCGAATTACGTTTTCGCAAGTACCATATTTTTATATTTAGGAATTTTAGATTTTCCCATGAAAATCCGCATGTATTACCTGCAGAAAAAATTCCCATGTAAAATCCCCATGTAAATGACACTTTTCTTGTAGTGATATTAGTTAGTTAAGGTCGTTACAGTTAGTGAGTGGAGTAGTTGCTCTGTTAGTTACCTAGTGTGACAGCTGTAAATTAATGATTCCAGCTCAAGATTGTTAGTAGAGTAAACATGTATATATACATTACATTGTAAATGAATAGAGCAAGTTAACATTTTCAGATATTTTTTCCTCTTCTTCACTCTCTCGTTCATATGCTCTGTATTTTACAAAAAGAGAATTGAGCTTGTAGCTCATTCAACCATGGCAGATTTTAGCAGATTTTGTAGAGCAATAGAAGTATAGAACTATTGGAAAGTTAAAAGTATTGTTGAATACTTAAACTAATGAAATCTTGGAGAAAGAAGGTGAGTAAGAATATTAAAGAGAAAGACATAATATATAGGGATTTGTGAAATATAAATAGATTGGGGAAAAGAAAAATTGACTTGGACATATTAAGAAAGGGAGAATAAATTTTTATACGTTATCCAATATCTAATATCTAATATGAATGAGTAAAACAGAAACGTTGAGAAAGCTATCTACCCATTTTTAAATATGTCAAATTATTACTTTCTTTATATATCTAAAGAGTTCTCTTTCCTTTTATATTAAAAACTCAACTTTGTTTTAAAAGTATTAAATATTATCTTTTAAATACCTATAAACCTATTATTTAAAAAAAAAATGGGCCCCCAAATCTGAGGGCCTAAGGCACAAGCCTTACCCGAGAGAAATTCAAAAATAATCAGATTTATAAGTGATCATTCAAAAATAGCCACACTTTCAAAAGTAATCGAAATTTAGCCACTTTTTATATAAAATTAAATCTGAACGAAAACACCGTTCAAAATCCGGAAAATACTCCAGTATATTATATTGAAGTTTCAGCATAAATATACTGGAACTCCAGCATAATGGAGTTCTAGCATAAGTATACTAGAACTCCAGCATAATATACTAGAGTTTCAGCAAAGTATACCAGTCCAGTATAATAAACTAGAAGTTCATACAAAGGTGCTTAAATCTCCAGTATATTAAGCTGGAACTTTTCGCGTGTTGGAGTTTCAGTATAATATGTTGGAAATTCATACACAGATGCACCGAACTCCAGTATATTATGTTGGACCGGTCTCTGTTGCAGCAAAATAGTGACTATTTTTCAATGACTTGACAAACGCTGACTATTTTTTAATGATCAATCCGAAAACTGGCTAGCCCGTACTATTTTTACCATTACCCCTCGTCACATTAGAACTGGCCCTGCATTTTGCGCATGAGTATCATACATCTTTATGGACAATAACAAGTATATGGTCCCCAAAAAAATGATTTTTTTGTTCGAAAAACATCAATAGAAGAATACTTCGATTTTCCTGGAATAACTGAAAATCACCCGAAAATATTTTTAAGAAATTCAACACTAGAAAAGGTTTCTCATCACACTTCTCAATCCAAACGCCAAATAAATGAGTATTTCAGTTTAAAAACTAATATCACTACTATAGTTAGTTTACCCAACGATAATCATCTTGTTCTTTATATGTTACTTATGCAAACAAATATATCATCATCTTTATAGTCAGTTTACTAGACGATAATGATTATAACATCGAGTCCCTCTACTCCTTGATAACCATTAATTGTAATATTTATTTAATAAAACACTCTGAATAGGAGCGTTAGTGAACACATGGAGCAGAGCGAAGTGTATCGTTCGTAATGTAAAGAAAGATATCATAAAAGTCAATTATTTGTTGCACTTCTACAATGTATTTCATCGTGTGGCTCAATAACACATGAAATTTCCCAAGTAATACTGCTATCCCCATGTAAATCCCCATGAATAAAACCCCAGCTAAAATCACAATAATTTTATTCCCATGTAATTCTGCAGGTACAAATATCCCGAAGTAAATCCCCAAGAATATATCCCCAACTAAAATTGCAGAAACTATATTCGCACATAATTCCACAGGTACGTATATCCCCAAGTAAATCCCCACGAATAGATCCCCAACAAAATCTGCAGTAATAATATCCCCAGGTAATTTTTCAAGTAAATAATATCCCCATGTAAGACCCCATGTGATTATCCCTAGCAAAACTCGCAGGTAGTCTACCTGGAGATATTCATGCGGATTATCAAAGGAATTTTTTTTATTTTTTTTCGTTCTCTTTTCTGCGGATTTACCTGCGGATATGGTATATGCGAATTTAATTCCCAACTAATTCCCCAAGTGCTATTTTCGCGCTAGATGGCGCTAAATATACCTGCAGAATTTTCTGGGAATTACGTTTTCGCAAGTACCATATTCTTATATTTAGGAATTTTAGATTTTCCCATGAAAATCCGCATGTATTACCTGCACAAAAAATCCCCATATAAAATCCCCATGTAAATGACACTTTTCTTGTAGTGATATTAGTTAGTTAAGGTCGTTACAGTTAGTGAGTGGAGTAGTTGCTCTGTTAGTTACCTAGTGTGACAGCTGTAAATTAATGATTCCAGCTCAAGATTGTTAGTAGAGTAAACATGTATATAAACATTATATTGTAAATGAATAGAGCAAGTTAACATTGTCAAATATTTTCTCCTCTTCTTCACTCTCTCGTTCATATGCTCTGTATTTTACAAAAAGAGAATTGAGCTTGTAGCTCATTCAACCATGGCAGATTTTAGCAGATTTTGTAGAGCAATAGAAGTATAAAACTATTGGAAGCTTAAAAGTATTGTTGAATACTTGAACTAATGAAATCTTGGAGAAAGAAGGTGAGTAAGAATATTAAAGAGAAAGACATATAATATGTAAGGATTTGTGATATAAATAGATTGGAGAAAAGATAGATTGACTTGGACATATTAAGAAATGGAGAATAAATTTTTATACGTTATCTAATATCTAATATGAATGAGTAAAACAAAAACGTTGAGAAAGCTATCTACCCATTTTTAAATATGTCAAATTATTACTTTATTTATATATCTAAAAAGTTCTCTTTTCTTTTATATTAAAAACTCAACTTTGTTTTAAAAGGATTAAATATTATCTTTTAAATACCTATAAACCTATTATTTAAAAAAAAAAAAAGGGCCTAAGGCACAAGCCTTACCCCAAGAGAAATTCAAAAATAATCAGATTTATAAGTGGTCATTTAAAAATAGCCACACTTTCAAAAGTAATCGAAATTTAGCCACTTTTTATGTAAAGATAAATCTGAACGAAAACACCATTCAAAATCCGGAAAATACTCCAGTATATTATATTGGAGTTCCAGCATAAGTATACTGGAACTCCAGCATAATGGAGTTCTAGCATAAGTATACTAGAACTCCAGCATAATATACTAGAGTTCCAGCAAAGTATACCAGTCCAGTATAATAAACTGGAAGTTCATACAAAGGTGCTCAAATCTCTAGTATATTATGCTGGAACTTTCCGCGTGTTGGAGTTTCAGCATAATATGCTGGAAGTTCATACACAGATGCACCGAACTCCAGTATATTGTGTTGGACCGGTCTCTGTTGCAGCAAAATAGTGACTATTTTTCAATGACTTAGCAAACGCTGACTATTTTTTAGTGATCAGTCCGAAAACTGGCTAGCCCATGCTATTTTTACCATTACCCCTCATCACATTAGAACCGGCCCTGCATTTTGCGCATGAGTATCATACATCTTTATGGACAATAACAAGTATATGGTCCCCAAAAAAATGATTTTTTTGTTCGAAAAACATCAATAGAAGAATACTTCGATTTTCCTGGAATAACTGAAAATCACCCGAAAATATTTTTAAGAAATTCAACACTAGAAAAGGTTTCTCATCACACTTCTCAATCCAAACGCCAAATAAATGAGTATTTCAGTTTTTTCACCTTCACAATGGAACTACAGACCGTTCCAATTATATATGTTTGGTTATAGTGGTACATATTCTCTATAAAATGGAATTAATGAGTCAAATCAAATCTATGTGAATCACAAAAACACAACCCACCAAAATAAACCATGACACCAGATTAAAATGACTATCTGCTGAATATATTTGATGGAAATTGACATCTATAAAGTCAAAGAAGAATTTCACACCAATTGATACAAGGTAACATAACCTTGGTTATTGATCACAATCTTAATAAAAGGAAAAGAGACAAACAAAACATAAGTTCTTAATACTTAAATAAGAAACCAACATTTAGAACAAGTTCTTGATGGTAAAAGATCTTCAAAACATAGGGTTGCACTGAGCTTAAAACTAGGACTCAATATGAGATTACTCTTCTTTTTGACCAGTGGTCTCTTGATTTGTTTCCTCATTCTTACCAGAGTTCATGAGGTTATTCCAAGCAGTAGCATAAAACTTTTCAAGCTCGAGTTTTTCCCCATTCTTATTAGGGTTCATGAGATTATTCCGAGCATCAGCAAAAAACTTTTCAACCTTTAATTTTTCCTCCAGTGTTCCTGTGTATCCAGCTGGCAGCTTCTCGCTTTTTCTCTTCTTTGATATTTCAACCTTTAATTTTCAATTAGTAAAATTATGTTAAGCATGACATAAGAATGAGATTAACGATTAGTAATCCATTTATAATATATGTATAACAATATATAATTGATGTTTATCGCCTAGTAAAGGTAAATAATTTGTTTCGCATAACAAAGTCATTTTTCACTAAAATATTAAGAAGAAGATGAAGAAAAGTATAATTCAGAGCCACAAAATCTTACTCTCTCTCATATGCCATGTCATAGTTGTACGGGGCATTTACAATTTTGAAAAATAAATAAGGGCATTGTCAGCCTTAAGCACACAAATTGGTTAAATATATATACCTAATAAAATGAAACTAAAATAAAGGAACATTATTAACCTTCAAAATACTCCTCTCCTTCTCTTTATGAATTTGAGGGTTGAAAAAGATAACTAAAGAGATTAAACTCTCAAATTCAGATCCACCCAAAAAGAAAAGATAACTTCCAAATCAAGCATTGAAGAACACTAATTTTTTTATTTTAACTTTTTGTTAGTATGCCGGTAAAGATCTTTTTATTATTTGGATTGCTGAATTCAAATGAGTGAGATAAAAAGAAGATGACAAGGCCTGGAAATGGAGGAGGAAGAGGAGATAGAAACGAAGAGATGAAATGAAAAACAATGAAAGAGATAAGAGAAAAGAGCAAGACGTGATGAGTTGTGACTTGGGAGGTTGGACCTTTAAAAATGCCATTTGTCATAAATTTACGTAATCTCACACAACTATTGTATGAGATATGAGATTCAACTTTTATGGGGTTTTTAAGTATATTAAATGCTTAAAAGAGGGTGAATGAGAAATAAAGAAAAATGAGATTTTTAAGTGAAATTTTAAGTTTTCCCCCTTGACAAAGGAACATTGTCTCATAAATAAGCAATTGCTTTTCTTATAACTCTTAAAGAGTTGAGAAGAAGGCAAGTCTCGCGTCGTCGTCGCTCGCTCGCTCGGCTCGGCTTCGACTTCGATCAATTGATTGATTAATTTTTTGGACCAAATTTATTTGTTGATAGTAAAATATTAATAGAAATGTTATTAAATATTTGTTTTAATAACAGAATACTAATATTAAAATAAATATTAATATTAAATCCAATCAGTTTTTCGTTTTTCAGTCCCTCTTTATTGTTGAGTAAATAGCCATTTATGTTGTGGCCGTTTTGCAGAAACAGTCATTCTGAAGAGTTGCACCTCTTCAGATTTCAGCCCAACTTTGGCTATAAATACAAGTCTATTCCCTCAGAATTTCCATACGATTTTATGAGTTTCTCCTCCTTCTTCTGCATACTTTTAACATCAAACAAAGTAACAGTAAGTGTGATTTGCTACCGAACTTTGTGTTCGCTGAAATACTGGGGTTTGAAGTACCACTACACCAGTGTGTAATTCGTTCTATCCTAGGAAGAAATAATCCATAACCTTGGGTACTAGGAGGTGATTAAATTCCTTAAGGAAACACTGTGAATTCAGTGGGCTCGAATTGATTTTTATCTCTTTACATTTTATGTTTATATGTTATTCTGTTTTTTCCAGAATTAGTTTACAAATACAGATTTCTAAAAAGCTTAAGGAATTTAATTTGTATTCTGTATTTGTGTTATATTCACTATTTTGGAGTTTAAAACCATTGTGATTTTTTACTCCGTTGGAGATTAAAATCTACGTGATTTTAACATTTGTGTCATTCTTTTATAGAAATGACTAATAATAACGGGAACCAGGCTGTTCCAATGCTGACTGCCAACGCATCAACAAGCCAAACACCGGCGTTGGCACCGGCGGAGAAACACGAAAAAATTTTCAGGTTAGATTTCAAGCAGTGGCAGTAGAATATGTTCTTCTACTTGACTACTTTAAGTCTGCAGAAGTTCATCAAGGAAGATGTTCCTGTTCTGCCTGATGAAACTCCAGAAAATGAACGCTTTCTCGTGATTGAGGCGTGGAAGCATTATGATTTTTTGTGCAAGAATCATGTTCTTAGAGGACTGGAGGACGATTTGTATAATGTCTGCAGTGGCGTGAAGATGTCAAAAGAATTGTGGACTGCGCTTGAAAAGAAATACAAACTGAAGATGTCTGGTTGAAGAAATTCGTTGCCGCCAAGTTTTTGGACTACAAAATGGTAGATAGCAAGTCTGTTATTACCCAAGTCCAGGAATTGAAAGCGATTATTCACAATCTCCTTGATGAAGGTATAAATCTAATTAATACTGATATTGGAAGTAGTAATCTTAATATTCTTACTAACAGAATTCATTGAAGGTCTTGTCATCAATGAAGCATTCCAAGTAGCATGATGATTGAGAAGTTGCCTCCTTTGTGGAAGGACTTCGAAAACTACTTGAAACACAAACGCAAGGAAATGTCCCTTGAAGATCCCATTATTCGGTTGAGAATTGAAGAGGACAACAAAGCTGCTGAAAAGAGAGGTCGTGGAAACTCAACAATAATGGGAGCAAACATTATTGAGGATACTTCTCAAAATAAGAAAAAGAGGAAGCATGCTTTTAAACCGAAAAGCAACCCAAGTAAGAAGCGGTTCAACGAAAATTGCTACAACTGTGGGAAAGCTGGGCACAAATCTACGGAGTGTCGCGCTCCAAAGAAAGACAAGAAGAAGGGTCAAGCAAATATGGTTGAAAAACATGAAGATGTTGATGACTTGTGTGCTATGCTTTCTAAATGCAACCTGGTGGGAAATCCTAAGGAGTGGTAGATTGATTTTGGATCCACTCGCCATGTTTGTGCTGTTAGAGAAGTTTTTGCAATATATGCTCCTGTTGGACCCGAAGAGACTCTTTCTATGGGAAATGCTGCAACCGCCAATATTGAAGGATGTGGAAAGATCTTTCTAAAGATGACTTCTGGCAAGGTAGTGACTTTGAACAATGTCCTTCATGTTACCGAGATTAGGAAGAATTTAGTCTCTGTTGGACTTCTTGTTAAAAATAGTTTTAAGTGTGTTTTTGTTTCCGATAAGGTTGTAATAACTAAAAACGAAATGTTTGTAGGAAAAGGTTACCTCACTGAGGGCCTTTTCAAGCTGAATGTAATGGTTGTTGAAAATAATAATAAAATTTCAGCTTCGTCTTACTTACTTGAGTCAAATGAATTATGGCATATATGTTTGTGTCATGTTAAGTATAAAACCTTGCGAAAAATAATTAATTTGAAAATATTGCCTAAATTTGAATGCGACAAATCAAAATGTCAATATGTGTGGAATCTAAGTATGTTAAACATCCTTATAAGTCAGTTGAAAAGAATTCAAATCCATTAGACTTAATTCACACAGATATTTGTGACATGAAGTCAATACCATCTCGCGGTGGAAAGAAGTATTTCATAACTTTTATTGATGATAGTACTCGATATTGCTATGTTTACTTACTTAATAGTAAAGATGAAGCAATAGACGCATTCAAGCAATACAAAAATGAAGTTAAAACGCAACTTAACCAGAAAATCAAAATGATAAGAAGTGATAGGGGTGGTGAATATGAATCTTCTTTTGAACAAATATATTTAGAATATGGAATTATTTATCAAACAACGGCCCCTTGCACGTCCTAATCCAATGGGATTGTAGAAAAAAAGAACCGTTCATTAAATGAGATGATGCACGTATTATTGATATGTTCTGGTTTGCCACAGAACTTGTAGGGGGAAGCTATTCTTACGGATAACTGAATACAAAATCGACTACCCCATAGCAAAACACAATCCATTCCTTATGAAAAGTGGAAAGGAAGGAAGCCCAACTTGAATTATTTTAAAGTGTGGGGGTGTTTGGCAAAAGTGCAAGTTCCTAACCCAAAAGAGTAAAAATAGGACCAAAAATTGTTAATTGTGTTTTCATAGGATATGCGACCAATAGTAAAGCATATCGATTTCTGGTTCATAAATGAGAAAATTCCGACATTCATAATAATAGGGTTATAGAATCAGATAATGCTGAGTTTTTAAAAAATATATATCCATATAAAAAGGAATGTGAGTCGATTGGTGAAGGATCTAAATGACCTCGGGAAGAAACAAAAGAAAGTACATTTAATCAAGAGGATCCACGACGTAGTAAACGACAAAGAATGTCTACTTCATTTGGACAAGATTTTGTGACTTTCTTGTTGGAAAATGAGCCTCGAACATTTAAAGAAGCTATGTCTTCTTCGGAATTATTGTTTTGGAAAGAGGCAGTCAATAGTGAAATAGAATCCATATTGAATAACCATACATGGGAATTGGTTGATCTTCCTCCTGGAAATAAACCTTTGGGTTCTAAATGGAGTTTTGAGAGAAAAATGAAAGATGATGGCACTATTGATAAATTTAAGGCAAGATTTGTAGTCAAAGGGTATAGACAAAGAGAAGGTCTTGACTACTTTGATACATACTCTCCAGTTACAAGAATTACGTCCATATGAACGTTAGTAATGTTAACTAAAGTTTATGGTCTCGAAATTCATCAAATGGATGTTAAGACGGCCTTCTTAAATGGAGAGTTGGAGGAAGAAATCTACATGGAACAACCTGAAGGGTTTGTGGTTCCAGGTAAAGAAAGAAGGTATGTAGACTTGTTAAGTCCCTTTACGGACTAAAACAAGCACTCAAACAATGGCATACGAAATTTGACCAAACAATGTTGTCAAATGGTTTTAAGATAAATGAATGTGATAAATGTGTTTACATTAAAAATGTTCCAAATCACATAGTTATTGTTTGCTTATATGTGGACGATATGCTGATAATGAGTAATGACTTTACCAAAATAAATTCTACTAAGCATATGCTAACTAGCAAGTTTGATATGAAGGACTTGGGAGTTGCTGATTTAATTCTGGGGATTAAGATCTATAAGACTTCTCAAGGTCTGGCATTGTCACAATCTCATTATATTAAGACAGTACTTGGAAAATTCAAGCACTTAGGGTTTAAAATTGCAAAGACTCCAATTGACGTGAATCTTGCATTAGCAAAGAACAAAGGCCAAAGCATATCACAATTGGATTATGCTCGTGTGTTGAGATGCTTAATGTACATCATGAATTGTACACGACCAGATATAGCTTATGCTATAAGTAGGTTAAGTCGATACACGGGCAATCCAGGTCAATCTCATTAGATGACAATGGAACGAGTTTTGGGATATTTAGAACATACCCAGGGCTTTTCTTTACACTACAGTAAATATCCTGCGATGGTTGAGGGATATTATGATGCAAATTGGATCACCAGTTCAGCTGATTCAAAGTCCACAAGTGGATATGTATTCACTATTGGTGGAGGAGCAGTATCTTGGAAGTCGTCCAAACAAGCTTGTATTTCCCGCTCTACAATGGAGGCTGAATTCATGGCCTTAGATAAAGCCGATGAAGAAGCTGAATGGCTCCGGAATTTCTTTGAAGACATTCCATTTTGGCCTAAACTGTTGGCACCAATATGCATACATTGTGATAGTCAAGCGGCAATTGGAAGGGATGGAAACATTACGTATAACGGTAAATCTCGTCATATACGACGAAGACATAAAACGGTTAGGCAATTACTCTCTAGAGGAATTATCACGATTGACTATGTAAAGTCAAGCGATAATGTGTCAGATCCACTTACAAAAGGCCTAACTAGAGAGGTAGTTGAGAAATTATCAAGGAGAATGGGACTATGGCAGAGAACAAGTCATAGTGGAGGTAACTTTATCTAGAAAACTGGAGATCCCAAGATCTAGGTTTAAGGAGATCAAACAAAGTCACTAATGACGGTTCAACATTGTCAACTAAACCTTTGGTCCATTCTCATGATGAGATAATGTTCAGTACCAAGGATAAAACATTAAGGCTTTTTAATAATTTCTAAATTTGATACAGGGTATATCAAATAGTGTTTCTATGGGATGACTCGTTTAGGAATCACCTATGTAAGTGTGAAGTGTTAGCCGCTTCAAGGAGAACTTTGTAACTCCAGTTCTATACGCACTTATAAAATTAGGTGGTGTTTATGGCTGAAACGAACACAACAATGAGAACCAAAGACGGTTAATGGTTGGTTGTGTGACTTATGGTTGTCTAGGTATACACCAAAGTTCGACGGTTCAAAGATATCAAATCTACCGATTGACTGAGTATATCCGACATAAGTTCACTACGGAAAGTTCAAAGGGAAACCTACTTATACAGATGCAATTAATCCTTGCTTGCGAATCATACAGTTTTTCATGCATATTTCCGTGATATAGCCATTCCCCATTCATGTGGAGGATTGTGGGGGGTTTTAAGTATATTAAATATTTAAAAGAGGGTGAATGAAAAATGGAGGAAAATTAAATTTTTAAGTGAAATTTTAAGTTCCCCCCTTGATAAAAGAACATTGTCCCATATTGGAAGGGGAAGAGGTTTTTTATGGGTATATAAGCAATTGCTCTTCTTCTATCTCTTAACGAGTTGAGAAGAAAGCAAGCCTCGCGCCGTCGGCGTCGTCGCTTGCTCAGATCGGCTTCAGCTTCGGCTTCGGCTTCGGCTTCGGATTTGGATTTGGATTTGGATTTGCATTTGGTCAAATGATCGATTGATTGATTAATTTTTTGGACCAAATTTATTTGTTAATTGTAAATATTAACGTAAGATTATCCCCCTTGATAAAGGAACATTGTCCCATATTGGAAGAGGAAGAGATTTTTATGGGTATATAAGAAATTGCTTTTCTTCTACCTCTTAAAGAGTTGAGAAGAAGGCAAGCCTCGCGTCGTCGTCGTCGTCGTCGTCGCTCACTCGGCTCGGCTTCGGCTTCGGATTCAGATTCAGATTTGGATTTGGTCAAATGATCGTCGATTGATTAATTTTTTGGACCAAATTTATTTGTTAATAGTAAAATATTAACAGAAATGTTATTAAATATTCGTTTTAATAACAAAATATTAATATCAAAATAAATATTAATATTAAATCTAATCAGTTTTTCGTTTTTCAGTTGCGTAACTGAAAATTAAACTGCCCTCTTCAATTTTCCCTCTTTATTTTCTCGCTTTATTGTTGAGTAAATAGTCATTTATGTTATGACATTTATGTTGTGGCCATTTTGCAGAAACAACCATTCTGAAGAGTTGCACCTCTTCAGATTTCAGCCCAACTTTGGCTATAAATACAAGTCTATTCTCTCAGAATTTCCATACGATTTTCTGAGTTTCTCCTCCTCCTTCTGCATACTTTTAACATCAATCAAATCAACAGTAAGTGTGATTTGCTACCGAACTTTATGTTCGCTGAAATTCTGGGGTTTGAAGTACCACTATATCAGTGTGTAATTCATTCTATCCAGTGAGGAAATAATCCATAACCTTGGGTATTAGGATGAGATTAAATTACTTAGAAAACATTGTAAATTCAATGGGCTCGAATTGATTTTTATCTCTTTACATTTTCTGTTTATATCTTATTCTGTTTTTTTTTTTCAGAATTAGTTTATAAATACATCTTTCTAACAATTTTCAATTTAGAGTAGACAGAAGGCGAAGAAGAAATCATCCAATAGATATTTGTACTTGCACTGTTTCGAAATTCCAGCCCATCTATTTCATAGTTCTTCATCTTGACACCTCAACTTAAACGCCTCTAATAGTTTCTGTCCCTCAATCACATTAATTTATTAATCACGTCGTTTTTTTCAGAAAAAATATTTTTTATTTTAATAAAATCCATTTTCTGATGAACCACCTATAATTACATTTGTTCCCTTATTATGTTTACTGACCGTGTTGCGCTGAGCTCATTTTTGTACAATTGGGTCTTTTATGGGAATGGCGTGAAGGTACGATGGTTTGAGAGTTGCGTTTTTCCAAGGGGTGGCGCGATGTGAAGACGGTGGAATTGGGTTTTTGGTTGCTATTTCAATCTTTCTTCTGTTGTTGTATTTTCTTTTTTTTTTTTTGGGTAAGAGGGACCTGCAGCTGTTACAACCTCTGCCCTTCGGGTGAGCACTTTGTGGCGAGTATTTTGTACCCACCGGGTAAATCTCCCCATGTATAATAACATGCAAACCACACTAGGGATGTAAACCACTCTAGGCAAGTCCTGTGCGACAGATTCAACCCAAAAGACATTGAGGAAAGAATCGATCACATACCAATCGTATGAATGACCGCCCTCCAAACCAATCGGGCAACCCAAAGGTCGTGTCATTGTATCTTTCTTATGGTGAAAAAGGAAAGATTTTGGGTCATGATATAGGGTGAACGGAAACAAAAATTTAAGACTATATATTTTATTGGTTATTTGCGTACTGCACCAAGTTAATGGAAGGTTAAAGTAAAGTTAGACTAAAGTTATTGACTTCCGGGCAAGAATCCTAAACACAACTAAAAGAATTAACCTAATAGTCGTTCACCGAGTCGTTTAAATTAAAAAATAATCGCTAAATATTATATATATAATAAGTGTATAATCTATACGCTGTTAAGAAAAGTAAATAATGAATTCAAATGGTTATTAGTGTAACGATTCTATAAACTTCTGAGTGAAAATTAAGTTTACTAATAAGTCAAAGAATTTAGATATCCAACTCAACTTTAAAATCATAGGTAATATATCAATATATAAATCCCTTTAAAAACTAAGGATAATACCAAATTAAAAATGTAACAAGGAAAGTTGATTCGAATAATCTTACATTTCTGCTTGCAGCATCCTTCCACGGTTGAGTTGACGTTATAGTCGGTGTTGGTGCCCTTTTTTTGGAATTGATTGCCTTGTCCTGTGGAGGTTAGGAAGACTACATCAAGAAAATTGAAAATAACAACAAAAAATTACCAAAAATTCATTTATAGAAAAAATTCTAAAGGAAGGAAAAAATGTCCTTAAATAATATATCTAAACTATTTTTAGAAGATCATTTTCATCAGGACAAAAGGAGAATAAATTAAAAATAGAGCAATCCGCACAAGCGAAAAGTATACATATCACCATTGAAAATTACTACAACATCATAGAAAAATTATTACAACACCATAGAGCAAGATTAACAACACGCAAATAAGGAATTATTCATGACATAAACTTATTTTACAAGCAGAGCTTATTAATCATTATTGGAATGGGGAGTCTTGTTTCTGAAACAACAAAGAGAGAAGATCTTATTAAGAAGAAACGCAAAATGTTTCTTAAATGATCGATTTGAGGTAGATCAAGTGAATAAGATGAATTACCATGATGTGACGCTAGAACAAAAGATCACCCTACAGAAACTTAAAATCAATATCTTGAAAAGACACGACTCTATGATTTATATAGAGGAGGATTATGTTCAAAAGATTAATAAAGGAAAAAGTTAAAGTTGTAAGTGAATGAATAGATGAGGATAATCAAATGATGCGAATCAGGTTGATTTCGACATTTTGGAATGAAAATTATTGCATTTCACCATAATTGAACAACTTACGAAAAATCCCCATATCAAGATTATCAGTTGAATTATTATAATTTTGCGTTGACGCGGCATAGTGACTAGGATCAATATCTATATAACATTTATAACTGTTATGAAAATCTAAGAAAGATTGATAAGTCCAACGGTCTCTTGCTTACCCGTTTATTGCACCACCTCAAAATTATTCAAATTAAAAGTTATATATGTATCTAGAAAGATAAAACCACAAGAATAGTACCCCTACACCAAAAGGACGAGGAGAATAGGAGGGAAAATAAGGCACAATAAGCTTTTATATCATTTAATTTCTTCACATAGAGGAATTATTTTGAATTTACTTAAGCAAAATTAAAGGAAAGATTTGGCTAATTGGCTAATTAAAAACGCAAGTGCAATAAAAAGAAAAGGCTAGTGCAACAAACAAATCGAAGTTCAAAAGAAAATAGCTAAAATTTGGATGGAGTTTTCCGCCTAACTGATTTTTCATCGGAATTCCAATTATATTTCCGATAATTGGAATAAAGAATATTGTAGGCATATCAATTTTATCGGAACAAAAATTCAAAAATAATTTGGACTATATTTCAAATATAGTAATCCAAATAAATATTTCGGGCTAATATAAATAGATTAATGATATATTTCCAATGCATATGGATTAAATAAATAAGTCAAAATTCATTGGGTAGTGATAAGTAGGGATTTTGACTACTTATTTGCATTCTTTTACTTTCGTTTTTAGCTCAAGATTGCTTAAAGGTATTCTCTAAAACTAATGAAATGTGCTTTCTTGTACGAGTGTAGAAATATGAGCTAAAGAGATGAAAATCTACTCAAGAAGAAGTAATTTTGGACAAGGACCAAAACAAGGCTAAAACGGGCAAAATGTGGACCGCACAATACTGAGTGCGGCCACAGAACATGAGGCAGCCTCTGTCAATTTTCCTTTACAAAGTGCGGACCGCATAATTATACTACGGCCGCAGAAGATGAAGTTCAGTGAGTTGTGATTTTGGTCCATGAAGGAGTGCGAACCACACCATTATTGTGCGGCCACAGAATCAAGAGTGCGGCCACACTCAGAAATGTGCGTGTCCGCAGAAGTTGAAGGAATGCGGCCGCAACCTAGAATTATGCGGCTGCAGATTTGGACCTGTCAAGCCAAGTCTCAATGTGCGGACCGCTTACGTAATTGTGCGACCGTACAACCTCTGCAGGGGCATGTCTGATAATTTTAGCTGGGTATAAATAGATCTTTTTATCATTTTTAGGTTAAGTTTGGTGCACTTGAGAATAGATAACCATTTTTTATTACTGTACTGGGTAACTTTGTAATAGTTTAACATTTTAACATTAGTTTTTCTTCCCTTAATCATCTATTATGAATTTTATCTTAGCTTCTTCTTTAATTACTTCATTTTCTATGAGTAACTAAATTTCTAGCAAGGGTTATGACCCAATCCTAGTGTATTACTTAATGTGTGTTTGATTCAGGGTTTGTTTGTGATTGGGTTAGTGATATTTAGCCTAGTTCTTGCTTGAATTCAAGAATTAATGGTGGCAAACATTGATTCATGCCTAATTGACTTAGTATCTACTTGAGAAAGAGAGACTACGTCTAGGAAAACTTGGCTAATAAGGAACTTAGGTGAATTCAAGAAATTGATAGCCAGAATTAAAGGGTTTAATCTAGAGATAGTAAGACCTGACTTGAGCATTTATCACTTATTTTGTGCAATACCCATTTGGACTTGAGAAAGCCAAATTGGGCAAAATCACTCTAACTACCGAAGGTATTGAGTGGGTAATTGCGTGTGATTGCTATATTATGACTCTGACCAATCAAACTTTCCCTAGAACCTACAGCCTGTTAGGTAGCCACCTAGGTGGAAGCCACGACCCTAGATCTTTTATAAACTTGAAAAACAATACCAAAAATATCGGTCTATAGCTTTTCATTTGTAAACATTAGCATAATCATTAGAAGTAGAAAGAAACAACCAAATATGTGGAAGTGCAATCTTGGACACATCATACACTAGACTAGGTATATACCTAATCCCACATAAAGCTCTTTGTGGAATCGACCCCGACTCATGTTGGGTATTTATAATTGCCTCGAGCGCCACACAATCCTAATTAGTGGTGTGAGTTTCGGCGACATCAATTTTTGGCACCGTTGCCGGGGAGCTAAAAACAGATTTAGCTATATATTTGATTTTTTGTGTGATTTGTCTTCTTTTCCTTCCGAGTTACTAATCTTTTTTGTGAAACAATTATAGGTGATACAATGACTCTCAATAACAATGATCCTCTTGGAAACGTGCCATTGGGGGATGATGATCATGTTGATGAGATTCCTCTTGAACCTCAAAAAAATAGACGAGCCCCCCGCCTCAAGACAACGTTCCCGTTCCTCTCCTACCTCCTCCAAGAGCGGCAACATACTGGGTGTTACCGAACGAAAGATACACAAGTGCCATAGTCATGCCCCGCATTAGGGCAGACAACTTTCAAATCACAAATGCCATGCTTACACTGTTGGAACAATGGGGATTCTTCAGCGGTTCTCCAAATCAAAATGCATACAAGCACTTGAAAGGGTTTGTTGACACTTGTTGGGGGAGCAAACAAACCAATGTATATAAGGATGCTTTGCGGTTGAGGCTATTCCCTTTCTCTCTTCGGGGAAAGGCCTTGGATTGGTTGGAGAGGTTGCCAAATCATTCCATCCATACTTGGGATGAATTGGCCGAGAAATTCATTTCCAAGTTCTTCTCTCCTAGTCATATGGCAACTCTTAGGGATGAGATTCTAGCTTTCAAACAAGAGCCTAATGAGCATTTGCATGAGCTATGGGAAAGGTACCGTACTATGGTGAAAGAGTGCCCGAACAATGATATGACGGAGGCCATGATTCAACAAACTTTCTATAGAAGGATCAATACTACCAATTAATGCATGGTCAACAAATTTGCCGGTGAAAATTTCATGACAACGCCGTATGTGGAAGCTTGTGAGATTCTTGATAGGATGGTGGATACTTCATCGGCATAGCAAAGTAGAGCAAACGTTTCTCAAGGCGATGGAAATATGATTCACTTGCATAAGGAGTTACATGATTATGGGCAAGCAATTGCGGAGTTGACCATCACAATGAATCAACTAGACAAAGCTCAACTTCAACAAGTGCAAGGTCCCAAGCAAGTAAATTCAATATAAGGAGTTAGTATGATGATAAACAAGAGAAGGCAAAAGGGTCAACAAGTGCAAAACCGGGCTGAAAACTATGAGCAAGATGATAGTGGATTTGATCAAGATGGACAATACAATGAGCAAAAATAGGAAGCACGATATGTGAACAACTTCCAAGGGCAAAGAAACAACAATCAAGGCCCAAGGCAACAACAATGGCGACCACAAGGAAATCAAGGAAATTGGAATTCAAACAATCAAGGCAATTGGAACAATCAAAACAATCAAAGTGGTTGGAATAATCAAAAGAACCAAGGGAATTGGAACAATCCAGGAAATTGGAATGGTCAAAATAACCAAGGCAATTGGAGTGGAAATAATCAAGTCTATTGGGGAGGTAACAACCAAGGAGGGTGGAATAACAACAACAATCGGGGGTCAAGTTTTAAAAGGCCTCCGATGTTTCAACAATTGAGCAATCCACCTCCCTACCCTTCCCAATGGCCGAGTTCTTCCAACAATGAGATGTGCCTAATAGAAAACATGTTCAAACAAATGATGAAGAAGAATGCCGACTCCGATGCTCAATTAGCCTCTCACAACACTTCAATTCATAATTTGGAAGTTCAATCGGGTCAAATCACACAAGCATTGAACACTCGCCCTAAGGGCGCACTACCAAGTGATACGGTGGTAAACCTGAATGGTGGGAACAACACGGGACGTGCCACGACCGTGACTACAAGAAATGGAAAAGGTGGGGAAGCAACCATCTCAAGTCAAAAGAAGATTGTGGATGATGAGCATTTGGTACAAGATGAGATGCCAAGCAATGAAGTGCAAGTAAATGATGAGGTGAGAATTGATATTGAAGACAATGTGGAGGAGACTCAAGAAGAAGTGAACCCGTGTAGGGAGCACATTGTTGACATACCGGAACTGCTAGTGCCAAAGGCTAAGTCACCAATGGAAAGGCCTCCTCCTCCATACCCTCAAAGGCTTGCCAAGAAAAATAAAGAGAACCAATTCAAAAAGTTTATTGACATAATGAAGAGTTTGTCTCTTAATGTACCATTGGTTGAGGCATTAGAGCAAATGCCGGGTTATGCAAAGTTATGATGGATTTGGTGACAAATAAAAGATCAATAAATTGTGAGACTATAAATATAACACATCAAGTGAGTGTTATTGTGCACTTAATGGCTCTAAAATTGGAAGATCCCAGCGCTTTCACAATCCCTTGCACTATTGGGAGCGCTGATATGTGATCTAGGGGCAAGTATCAATTTGATGCCATACTCGGTGTTCAAAACTTTGGGAATTGGGCAACCAAGACCCACACCTATGAGATTGCAAATGGCGGATCGTACTATAAAGAGACCATTGGGTATTATTGATGATGTGTTGGTTCGTGTTGACAAGTGTATCCTTCTGGCAGACTTTGTGATCCTTGATTGTGAAGTGTACTATGAGGTGCCTATTATTTTGGGTAGACCTTTCTTTTCTATGGGAAGACTCTTTTTGAGGTTGAAGCTGGTGAGCTCACTTTCCGGGTGGGTGATGAAAAGGTGGTCTTCCATGTGTGCGAATCTATGAGGCAACCAAATAGCAATGAAGTTTGTTCGTTCGTGTATTTGGTGACCCATGTGATAATTGATGATGCTACTGCCACAATGAATATTGAGGATAATTTGGAAGCTGTTCTGATCAACCTTGATAATGATGAGGAGAATGAAGTCTATGTGGAATGTGTGAATGCATTGTAAGGAATGAGGTCATACACTTATGAACCCTGCAAGTTGCCGTTGGATCTTGAAAATCGAAACTCCAACAAATCCCTCAATCGAGGAGCCTCCCACTTTGGAGTTAAAGCCATTGCCTCCACATCCCAGGTACTAGTTATTCTTTCCTCTTGCTCGACTAGCATGCAGGTAGAGTGCACATTGGAGGTGCTACAAAGGAGGAAAAGAGCAATCAGATAGACATTAGCGGACATCCAGGGTATAAGCCCCGCCTTTTGCATGCACAAAATTATTTTGGAGGAGGGTTCCAAACCCTCCGTTGAACATCAAAGGAGGCTAAATGAAGCAATGCAAGAGGTGGTCAAGAAGGAGATAATAAAGTGGTTGGATACCAGGGTTGTTTACCTCTTTTCCAATAGTTCATGGACTTCTCTGGTGCAATGTGTCCCAAAGAAAAGGGGGCATGACTGTGGTTACCAATGACAAGAAAGAGTTGATTCCTATAAGAACGGTAACCAGATGAAGGGTGTGTATGTCATCACAAGCTCAACAAAGATACAAAAAAGACCGTTTTCCACTTCACTTCCTTGATCAAATGCTTGATAGGTTGGCCAGCCGTGCTTTCTATTGTTTCCTCGACGGGTATTCCGGCTACAATCAAATTTTTATTGCTCTGGAGGATCAAGAAAAGACTAATTTCACTTGTCCCTATGGTACTTTTGCATTCTCGCGGATGACTTTTGGGTTATGCAATGCATCGATGACTTTGCAACGGTGTATGATAGATATTTTTACCGACATGGTGGAGGATATTCTTGAGGTCTTCATGGATGATTTTTCCAGGGTGGAAAATTATTTTTAGGATTTCTTAAACAATTTGGATAAGGTCTTGGCAAGATGTGAGGAAACGAACTTGGTATTGAATTGGGAGAAATGTCACTTCATGGTCGAGGAAGGCATTGTCCTCGGCCACAAAATTTTAAAGCATGGTATTGAGGTCGACAAGGTAAAAATTGAAGTGATATCCAAACTCTTGCCCCCTACATCCATGAAGGGAGTGAGCTTGGGTCATGCGGGGTTCTATCGCCAATTCATCAAGGATATTTCCAAAGTGGTGAACCCCTTGTGTAAGATTTTGGAGAAGGATGCCAAGTTCCATTTCAACGAAGATTGTATGAAGGCACTCGAATTGCTCAAGTTCAAGTTTACTACTACTCCTGTTATCATCGCACCGGATTGGAGCTTACCTTTCGAGCTCATGTGTGATGTAAGTGATGTGGCGGTTGGAGCTGTGTTGGGGTGGTGAATCAACAAAATATTCCATCGGGTCTACTATGCTAGAAAGACCTCGAATGATGGCCAAGTCAACTACACAATGACCGAAAAAGAGCTCCTTGCTATTGTCTTTGCTATGGAGAACTTCATCCCGTACTTGATGGGTACAAAGGTGATTGTCCATATCGATCATGTGGCACTTAGATACTTAATGTGTAAGAAGGATTCAAAGGCAAGGTTAATGCGGTGGATGCTTCTATTGCAAGAATGTGATCTAGAGATCCCAGACCGCAAAGGTAGTAAAAATCAAGTGGCGGACCACTTGTCTCGATTGGAGGAGGAGGGGAGGCCACATGATGGCCTAGATATCAATAATTCCTTCCCCAATGAGCAACTTCTAGATATTTCAATGACCGGGATGTCATGGTTCGCCGACTTAGCAAATCATCTTGTGAGTGGCATTGTACCGAATGAGTTATCTTCAAACCAAAGGAAGAAGCTCAAATGGGATTACCTTGACTATTATTGGGATGAGCCATATCGTTTTCGGATATGTACCGATGGTGTGATCCAACGATGTGTGCCGGAGGAAGAACAAGTGGGAATTCTTGAGGCTTGCCACTCTTCACCATATGGTGGTCACCATGGTGGAGCTAGAACGACAACAAAAGTGTTGAGTTGTGGATTCTATTGGACTACTCTCTACAAGGACGCTAGTAATCTAGTCAAGCATTGTGATGAATATCAAAAGGCAGGTGGGATTTCTAAGAAGAATGAGATGTTCCTCACCACCATCTTGGAAATTGACATCTTTGATGTGTGTGGCATTGATTTTGTGGGACCATTCGTGAGCTCTTGTGGGAACACTTACATTTTGGTAGTTGTGGACTATGTGTCAAAATGGGTTGAGGTTATGGCTTTACCCAACAACGAAGCTCAAAGTGTGGTGACATTTTTGAAGAAGAACATCTTTACAAGATTCGATACTCCTAGGGCCATTATTAGTGATAGGGGATCGCATTTTTGCAACAAAGCTTTTGATACCTTACTCACAAAGTATGGTCTCATTAACAAAGTATCGACCCCCGACCATCTTCAAGCAAGCGAACAAGTTGATTCTCCAACCATGAGATCAAGAGTATTTTGTTAAAGACCGTGAATGCCAACCGGACGGATTGGTCAAGAAAACTTGATTATTCTCTATGGGCTTATAGGACACCCTACAAAACACCGATCAAGATGTCTCCATACCGGTTGGTGTTGGGGAAGGCGTGTCATCTTCCGGTGAAACTTGAGCATAAGGCCATGTGAGCTTTGAAGAAGTTGAACCTTGAGTAGGATGTCGCCGCAAACTTAAGGGTGGCACAATTGAATGAGCTAGATGAATTTCGGTACCATGACTATACAAGCTCGTCCCTATACAAGTAGAAGATGAAGTACCTCCATGAAAAATACATCCATAACAAGTAGTTTAAAGAAGGTGATCTCGTGCTATTGTTCAATTCCTGGTTACGGATGTTTCCGGGCAAGTTGAAGTCTAAATGGAGTGGTCCATTTGAAGTGGTGAATGTAACCCCCTTTGGTTCGTTGGATTTGAAAAACAAGAATGATGAGGTGTTTAGAGTTAATGGGAACCGGGTAAAATACTATCTCGACAAGGTTGATGATGGCATATCGTGGTGGTTCTTCATTTCAAATGACTGGTAATCTGCTTCGTGCCGCGACATTAAATTAGGCCCTTCTTGGGAGGCAACTTATGTGTCTTTTTCTTTTTCTTCTTCATTAGATAGGATTTATTTTGTGCTAACTAGTTTTGAAGTGTATGCAAGAATGGGTGTGCGTTCCAGGGACTGTGCATGAAAGTATTTGGCTAAGTGTTGCAAAAGTACAAACCGCACATTAATTATGCGGACCGCACAATCACTCTGTGGCCGCACAATTTTGTGTGCGGTCGCACAACTAGAAGACCAAAAGTACAAGCTCTCTGAAGATTGGCCTGTCAAATTTCATAGCCAATTTTTGGCTACATACAAAATTGTGCTGTCCACACAAATTCTGCGGCTGCACTCACTTTTGTGCGGAGTGCAGAGTTTTATCAAAGGTCCAGGTAAAGAGTGCGAACCGCACTCAAAATTATGCGGCCTCACTCAACTTAAAATTGGGGCGACTTGGTCAACCAATAAATAAGACCTCAATGCACTATTCATAACTTTACACACTCTGAGTTCTTGAACCCTAATCAAGCACAGTACAGGTTCAATTAGTTAACAATTCTCAAGCATTTCATCTTTGTAGATTCTTACTTGCATCCTTCATCACTGGTATGTTCATTACATCTTTAGATTTTTCAATTTCTTTTAGTTTTTGTTCTTTTGTGTTAGGGTTATTTTTAGGCCTAAAATGTTAATTGATTGGTCATGTGTGCTTAGAATCAGTTGGGTATTATCATGTATTCTAATTAGGGACTGGGTAGGCCATTGCTCATGTTTATTTGCATAAACCATGTCTAATTTGTGAAAAATTGCATGAAACTTAAAGTACTACTGCGTAAATTCAAATTGTGCAGTCGCACACACTTTTGTGTGGTCCGCATGTCTTAAAGTTTAGGGAAAAGGTATGCATAAAAAGTGCGGACCACACTCAAAATTTTGTGGTTCGCAGAAAAGTGTGCGGTTCACAGAAAAATATGTGCGACCTCACTGTTGGAAGTTCAGATACCTAGTAGTCTAAACCTGGGGTTGTGCGGCCGCACTAAAAAATGTGCGGTTCGCACTTTTGTATATGCGGCCGCACTTGAAATTGTGCGGTCTACACTTTTGTATGTGCGGCCACACTTTGAAATTCTGTGGTCAGCACTTGGCAGTCTGTGGCCTCACTCACTTTTGCGTGGTCCACACTGCCTCTTCTGAGTCTGTTTTCCTGCAACTGTCATACGTGAAACTATGTACACTGTGACCTTCAACTCTAAATGATTCATATTGCTATGTATTGCAGGCAATGGTTAGATCACGTGGAAGAGGTGATACATCAAAAGGGAGGGTTGAACCCTCCTAAGGCCAAGGCCGAGGCCGAGGCCGAGGGAAGAGTAACGTACCACTCGCCATACAGAGAGAAATAAACAAGAAGGCTACGACCAACAAAGTCCCCAAATCTACAGACACCAGTGAATATACCCCGGCTAGGGAAGTTTCAGAGGCAACTCTGTGCAAGAACAAGCGGAAGACCAATCACAACAAGTTCAAGGGAGATACCAACTTCGTGACGAATCCTCCACATCAACAAGTTCTTCTAAGGATTCAGACGCTGGTAGCTAGGGTTCTGAGTCCTCCTATACACAGACTCGTCCTGCACCTGTTGATTTAGATGATGATGATGATGTCCCGGATGATGGTAGAGGAGGTGACACTATAGTAGGTGGTCTGGAGAGGTCAAAGAAGAAGGACTTATGGAAGGAACGATTTGTAAGCTTGACAGCCTTTGCTAGATTCAGAGAGTGATGGCCCTAGAGATAGCTCACACTTGAGTAACAGTTCTTAATTAAGGATTTGGATATTGACAATCCAAATGTCCTTAGACAGTTCCGGGAGCGAAAGGGGTAGAAGTGGTTCATCCTAAGTGTCATCGACGCAAATGAGCACTTGGTTAAAGAATTTTATGCCGATGTCGCTCACATAAAGAAGGGTACCAAGATAACAAAGGTGAGAAATCTGAAAGTCAAATTCGACTCCTACTCTTTGAACACTTATGTGGGCTTTGAAGAAGTAGAAGTAGTCCAGTACTTGGAAAAGCTTGCTATAGGTGATGCAGCTTGCCCGTGGCTAGCTGAGATATTGGTTGCTCAAAGACCACCACCACCGTGGATCACAACAGGGGTTTCTATCCCCCGGGCCACCCTAGATTTTGAAGCTAAAGGGTTGGCAGACATTTGTGTGCAGCCATAATGACCTGTGTCTGAATGAGAACAATCTCCCACTTCCTCGAGTAGTTCTGGTAGCTTCTATTATGGTTAGGTACCTGATCAATGTGGGTGCCATCATGTCAACCAATATCATATTATCTATCCAAAAATGTGAAAGATCCTACCCTTATCCAAACATTCTCACATAGTATTTCAATGATGCAAAGGTGGAGCCGAGGTAATATGATACAAAAGTAAAGGCCAAGAAGTCATTTTCATGGTACCACCTGCAGGGTGCTGACAACCCAAAGTTCAAGGGTAAGGCAACTACCTCCGCTGACCAGTCTGAGGAGCCAACGGTAGTGGCTATAGATTTAGGTGCTGAGCCTTCTACAGCTGCCATGCCTTCCACAACAGCCGGTCCTTTCGTCGAGACAACTGACATGATACCACCTCCACCTGCTAGACCATCTACATCAGTGCTAGTTCCTACATATTCTACATATCCACTCACTGCGCTGCGAGTCTCCCAAGCATTGGCGAGTCTCAAAAACTGGATATATACAACTACTCAAAAGCTGTCTGACATATCCAATGTTATTGTAGCACAGTCCTCTATCCCAACAGTACCTCAGGTACTTCTGTCAGTGGAGGAAACATTGTCAAAGTTCTTGGAAAATTAGAAGACCATTATGGAGATTCTGGTGGCGCATGGGGAAGTCATTGAGGAGTTGGGAAAACAGGTGAAGAAGATGCGGAAATCTCAGGATTATAAGAAGTCAGTGGATAGGTTGAGAAAAGAAATTGCCAAGATCACATCTGCTGGAGATCTACTACTTGATTTGCTAATGGAGTCAGCACCAACAATACCAGCAGTACCCGAGGCATCACAGAAAGCAGCCGGCCAATCTAAAGAGCCAGACATTGCGGCCCACACCGTTGAGGAGATGCTCTAGATGCTCACCAACCATGTTGTCCCTTAGCCAGGTGATGATGAGATTCAGTTAGAGGAGATCGAGGGTACTGAGGATGCCATGCACACTGAGAGCACATAGGGAGTTCGCTTAACTCTCTACCCTTCCTTGTTCTTGTTTTCTTTGAGCATTGAGGACAATGCTTATTTTTATTCAGAGGGTGGTCTATTTTGGATAATTCACTGTTACATTGACATTTGGCCAGTAATAACTCTAGTACTCTTTTTCTTTTATCTTTATTTTCTCTTTAGTTATGTATATATTCTTCCCTTTTGTTTGATGTATATATTCATTTCCCTTCGGTTTGTATATTCATTTGTCTTACTTTCAGTAGTTTATTTTATAGCTTATTCAGTTTGTTTTTCTTAATAGTATAACTTCTTATTTACTGTAATAGCTTCTTTTTGATTTGTTTGGTTCTTTTTGATTTTAAGTAAGAAATAAGCCTTTTTTTTTTAATTCCACGATTCTTTCCAAGGGTGGGTTTTGTGTGAATCGGGTGACTCTTCCCAACGATGGATGGCGTGACAACCTTCTTAAGGGATTGAGTCCCTTTTTTAATGTTTAGGCAAAAATAGTAGTAATGAATAAAAGGGTCGCAAGCATGCTTCACATGGTACCAACACATTTACCTACGGCCTTATGGTTAAAAACAAGTTGTTGGCCAAAAATAGCTCCAGTTGTGATATTTTGACTCTTGTGTTGACTTAAGTAGTCAGCGAGTGGATCAGTCGAGCCATTTGTGATTCTCAATCTTAACTAGGGTTGTTGTGGGCCCACGACTCCATTCTCTTTAGCAATCCAGCAGCGTGAGAGGTGAGATATTTAGTTGCAAGACCAAGTACCCATGCTAATAGTCTAGAACTTACCCCGAATATTTTTCTAAGCGAAATTCTAAGTGTAGCTTGGCTTGAGAAATGATTATAGGCTCTCCTTGGTCCAATTTGAACTTTGAAAGCTTCCGTAGCCTACCCTAGTCAACCCAATTGAGCCTACGCTCTTTTTCATTCAGTAACTGCGTTACAAGCCTTTATCCGTGTTGTAATGACCCTCTCTTGGCATCCGATCTTTCCTTAGCATTCTTGAGAAAGAATTGGCTAAAGCATAAGTTTGGGGGAGAGACGAGGAGTTTGAAAGTGATATAAAGGTACAAAGAAGATGAAAGAAATGAAGAAAAGGGAAGGCAAAGAAAATAAAGAAAGAACAAAAAGAAAAATGCCAAAAAGAAATTGAATAAAGTAAAAAGTTGAAGGGATTCAAAGAAAAACAAAGATGAAAGACATGGAGTAAATAGAGAAGGAGAAAAATGAATATCATGACCAATAAAGAGTGACGTTACGTCTCTCTAGTTCCCTCGAGGAAAAAGAAAATAATTCAAAGAGTCGGTAAAATATGAGCCAAAAAAAGAAATGGAGTGCTTAAGGAAAGATGAACCCATTTTATTCCAACAATTCCTACCTTAGTCCAAAACCATTCATTACATCCTGAAAAAGCCCACATGATTTCAAGTTGAGTGAGCTTACATTAGTGGTGATTTACATGAGGGGCAAGCATATGGTACTTAGAGCCGTACTTGTGGTACTCTTTTGAGAGAGATGAGCGAATTTTTCACAATCCTTGAATTGAGTGCTGCATTCTAAAGTAGATATGCTAACAGAGAGTAGAGGAGGAGGAGTTTGGGATCCACATTGACCTACATGAAAGAGCGAGCTTCCTTGATGAATAAAGTCAACTCTTGATGCTCTAGTATCACATTAGAACTAGTGTACTCAAAAAGTCAAATCATTGCATTGTTGATAATCATACGTGTTGTGGGTAGTTGTTGGTCCCAATTGATATGTGATTGATTCACCTTAGGCCAGCTGAAATAGTTCTTGTCTTATGGAGGTGGGAACTACCTTATTTCTTTTTTGAGGAAAAGCAAAAGCTTAAATTTGGGGGAGTTGATAAGTAGGAATTTTGACTACTTATTTGCACTCTTTTACATTTATTTTAGCTCTAGATTGCTTAAAGGTATTCCCGAAAACTAATAAAATATGCTTTCTTGCACGAGTATTGAAATATGAGCTAAAGAGATGAAAATCAACTCAAGAAGGAGTAATTTTAGACAAGTACCAAAACAAGGCTAAAAGGGGCAAAATGTGAACCGCACAATGTTGAGTGCGGCCGCAGAACATGAGGCAGCCTCTATCAGTTTTCCTTTACAAAGTGCAGACCGCAGAATTATAGTGTGGCCACAAAAGATGAAGTTCAGAGAGTTGTGATTTTGGTCCATGAAGAAGTGCGGACTGCACCATTATTGTGCAGCTGCAGAATCAAGAGTGCGGCCGCACTCAGAAATGTGCCGTTCACAGAAGTTGAAGGAGTGCGTCCACAACCCAGAATTGTGCAGCCGCAGAACTGGAACCTGGCAAGCCAAGTCTCAATATGCGGACCACGCACATAATTGTGCGGCCGCACAACCTCCGCAAGGGCAATTTTGTCCGATAATTTTAGTTGGGTATAAATAGGTCTTTTTGTAATTTTTAGGATAAGTTTGGTGCACCTGAGAATAGATAGCCGTTTTTCATTACTGTATTGGGTAACTTTGTAATAGTTTAACATTTTAACATTAGATTTTGTTCCCTTAATCATCTATTATGAATTTTATCTTAGCTTCTTCTTTAATTTTTTCATTTTCCATGAGTATCTTAATTTCTAGCTAGAGTTGTGACCAAACCCTAGTGTGGGTACTTAATGAGTGTTTAATTTAGGGCTTGTTTGTGATTGAGTTAGTGATATTTAGCCTAGTTCTTGATAGAATTCAAGAATTAATAGTTGCAAATATCGATTCATGCCTAATTGACTTAGTCTCTACTTGAGAAAGAGAGACTAAGCCTAGGAAAACTTGGCTAACAAGGAATTGGGGTGAACTCAAGAAATTGATAGCCCCAATTAAAGGGTTATCTAGAGATAGTAAGACCCGACTTGAGCATTTATTACTTGTTTCGTAAAATATCCATTTGGACTTGAGAAAGCCAAATTGCACAAAATCACTCTAACAACCGAGAGGTATTGAGTGGGTAATTGCGTGTGATTGCTATATTACGATCCCGACCAATCAAACTTGCCCTAGAACCTACAGTTCGTTAGGTAGCCACCTAGATGGAAGTCACGACCGTAGATCTTTTATAAATTTGAAAAACAACAACACCAAAAATATCGATCTATAGCTTTTCATTTGCAAACATTAGCATAATCATTAGAAGTAGAAAGAAACAACCAAATATATGGAAGTGCAATCTTGGACACCTCATATACTAGACTAGGTATATACCTAATCCCGCATAAAGCTCTCTGTGGAATCGACCCCAACTCGCGTTTGGTATTTATAATTGCATCGACCACCTCATAATCCCGATTAGTGGTGTGAGTTTGGGCGACATCAGCTAGCCCATTTAATTGGGCTAAAGTAATGAGCCCACTTTATTAAGCCCAAGATATAATCTTTCCTAGAGGCCTAGTTTGGTGCCACATGACGTGACATGCCAAGTCAAGTAGAAGAGCCAATAGGATCATGCCACATATCAAAATGCCAAGACATGCCTAGTCAAATTAAAAGGCCAATGAAATTATGCCACGTGTACAAATGACATGCTCGGGCCAATCAAATACGGCCTTGTCATACTTCGATCTGATTGGTTGAAAAGAATTTGTTCTCATCATAACTCTTCTCTTCCATTATATAAATAGGGGTTTTCATAACCCAGAAAAGATACCATAAGTGATAACAAGAAGCAAGAAAGAGCCCGCGGATCAAACACTGTAAATTCCTCCACAAGTTTCAAGCTTCAAGAAATCAAGTACAAGTTCAAGAAATCAAGTTCAAGCTCAAGAACGAAGAACAAATCAAGGTTCAAAGAGTATGAGTTCAAATCAAAGTTCGTGCTAGTTGAATTCAAGATCATCATTCGTGACAACAACTACATATTCAATATCAAGCGCAAAGACCATTGAATTTATTTATTATTGGAAAGAAGAATCGGAGGATCCATAGAGATCGTACACTCATATTATTTATAATCAAATACTACAATTGTTATAATATTTTTGGGTCTTGATTTTATTTTCTCGGCGTAATTTATTGTCTACAAATATATTTTATTCTTTTGCTTTTTTGACAGTGTTGAAAATCTTTGCTCAAAATTTCTCGTTCTTATTTTCCAATGAATATTTTCAAAAAAGCCAATAGTTAAAAATAAAAATAAAAAATAAGTTTAATTTTATTTTTTCAACGAATTTTTTCTCGCTTCTTTTTTTTTTTTTGGTGAGAAAGATAATATTGCATTAAACACAAGTAGAGTGACCAGAAAGGGTGATGTGTATGCATATGTAATATAGTTGTTTGATAGATGTCTATTATATATACTACTACTATCTATGCTATCATAATTAACCATTACAGTCTATTACAGAATTTTCTCCCGCTTCCGCTACGCTGCATGTCATATATTTTCTCAATTGGAGAAGAGTAATTTGTTGTATATGTTCTTTAAAATGTTTTAGCTCTCCATGGCTCCTTGTACGCATAGAAAAGTTACAACTGATTTATAGAAATTTTTAGTAAAAAAAAAAAAATCTAGAATATCGTATGATTGACGGATGTGTAAGATTTTTTTAGTGAAAATTATTTTATTTCATCATAACTGAAGGATCCTAATAAAAAAGTTTAGCTAATTTTTAAATTATATATCTACCCATGTATAGAGGATTAGTTGAATCATTATAATTACACACTAACAAAGCATAATAAATATGACACATGCCTAGATTAGATGGCCATTATCATTATATGACGCATGTAGTTTGGAAAGATTAAGGTATAGGGTACAAAGGCATTTATGACACAGAACTAAGCAATGTTGAGTACTTCATTAATAATAATTAAAAGAAAAGAAAACTTGCATGCCGAAAAATTTAGGTGGTTTACATAAAAATATAAGAGTGGCAATTAATATATTTGTTGAAATTAAATTATATATGAGTTTTGATTCTGATACTAAAATGTATGCGGAATATTATTATGGTGTTTAGAATAATTCATTCAGGAAAAAATAAAAGAAAAGAAAAAGTTGCATTTTAAAATGGAAAAAATTTCATGAATAGCCACTTTAAGAGACTGTAATTAAATAATAGTATCAAATTCAGAAGTCATTGATAAATAGCTTTCTTTTAACATAAAAATAAAATTTGAAAAAAAATATCTCAAATTTAAAAAAATTAAAGATATATTTTTCAGCTTTTTTGGTTTTTCAAATTCCAATATATTATGATGGAGTTTCACTTGTTAGAAGTTCAAACCACCAGCATTTTCCACCAGTAGTGTTGTCTCAAATCCCGATACATCTTCGCGGCACCCGGATGAATGAAATATCGTGAACTATGAGCCTCATCTAGAATCAACTCTCGAAGCTCATCAACATTGGGTACACAAATCCGACCATGCATCCTCAATACCCCGTCATCACCAATGGTCACATCTATGGTATCACCATGCTGAACCTTGTCCCTAAGTACAAGCAAAAGGGTCATCATACTAATGCTCCCCGATACGATCAAATAAGGAAGACCGAAAAACCACGCAAGCTAGAACCCGACTGGCTCCGAAAGACCCAATCTCACAAACTGGCTGGCTAAGGCCTGAACATCCATCGCCATATGCCTTTCTGATGCTGGTAAATAAGACAAACTTCCCAAACTCTCTGCCCAGCGACTCAAGGAATTGGCCACCATATTGGCCCTGCTCGGGTGGTACAAAATAGTGATATCATAGTCCTTCAGCAACTCTAACCACCTCCTCTGGCGCAAGTTTAGATCCTTTTGATTGATCAAGTGCTGCAAGCTTCGATGATCAGTATAAATATCACAAGGCACACCGTAAAAATAATGACGCAAGATCTTCAAGGCGTGAATAATGGCAGATAACTCAAGGTCATGGACCGGATAATTCTTCTCATGAACCTTCAACTGTCTGGACGCATAGACAATCACCCTACCGTCCTACATCAAAACCGCTCCAAGGCCAATCCTCGAAGCATCACAATAAACTATTTAAGACCCTGAACCTGTAAGCAATATCAAAATTGGGGCTGTAGTCAGAGCTGTATTGAGCTTCTGAAAGCTCGCCTCATACTCTTTCGTCCACTGGAATGGAGCACCCTTTTGCGTCAACCTGGTCATAGGGCTACTATCGATGAAAACCCCTCAACAAAATGACGGCAATAACCGGCCAAGCCAAGAAAACTATGGATCTCTGTAGTTGAGGATGGTCTGGGCCAACTCTGCACTGCCTCTACTTTCTTCGGATCCACCTGAATACCCTCACTCGACACCACGTGGCCTAAGAATGCCACGGAATTCAACCAAAACTTACATTTCGAGAACTTAGCATATAACTTCTTTTCTCTTAAGGTCTGAATCACTGTCCTCAGGTGCTGCTCATGATCTTCCCGACTCCGGGAATACACCAGAATATCATCAATAAAGACAATGACGAATGAGTCAATATACGGCCAGAACACATTGTGCATCAAATTCATAAAGGCTGCTAGGTCATTGGTCAACCCAAATGACATAACAAGGAACTCTTAATGACCATACCGAGTCCTAAAAGCAGTCTTCGGGATATTTGTCTCCCAAATCTTCAACTGATGGTAACTTGAGCGCAAGTCAATCTTAGAAAACACCCGTGCGCCCTGAAGGATAATGGTTCTTCACTGTAACTTTGTTCAACTGGCGATAATCAATACACATACGTAGAACCATCCTTTTTCTTCACAAACAAGACAGGAGCACCCCAAGGTGATACACTGGGCCTAATAAAACCCTTATCAAGTAATTCCTGTAACTGATCCTGTAACTCCTTCAACTCAGGAGGAGCCACGATACAGAAGAATAGTAATGGGCTGAGTGCCCGCCAAAAGATCAATGCCAAAATAAATATCTCTATCAGGCGACATGCCCAGAAGATCAGCTGGAAACACATCAGGAAAATCCCGTACTACTGGGACTGAATCAACTGAAGGGGTATCAATACTGACATCTCTCACATAAGCTAAATACGCATCAGACTCCTTCTCAACCATTCGCTGAGCCTTAAGGAAAGAAATAACTGTACTGGGGGTGTGATATAATGTACCCCTCCACTCAACATGCGGTACACCTGGCGTAGCCAGCGTCACAAATTTGGCATGACAATCAAGAATAGCATAATGGGGCGACAACCAGTCCATGCCCAAGATAATATAAAAATTTACCATGCTGAGTAACAATAAATCGGCTCTGGTCTCAAAACCACTAAGAACAACCAAACACGACCGATAAACGCGGTCCACAATAAGAGAATCTCCCACATGAGTAGAAACATAAACAGGGTAACTCAAAGAATCCCGTGGTACACCCAAATGTGGTGCAAAATAAGAAGACACATAAGAGTAAGTGGAGCCTGGATCGAATAGAACCGATGCATCTCTGTGACAAACCAGCATAATACCTATGATGACAGAATCAGAGGCAATAACCTTGGTATGGGCAGGAAGGACATAGTATCGGGGCTGGCCTCCCCCTCTAGGGCAAACTCTACCTCCCCGACCTCCACCTCTACCTAGCTGGGTAGGTGGGGTAGCAACTGGAGATGTAACCATAGCCTGAGAACTCTGCGGGGTACGTTGTGGTTGAGAAGTCTATGGAGGCACACCCCTCCCAAGTCTAGGGCAATCCCTCACCACATGGCATGTGTCACCACACTCAAAATAAGCTCTGGGAGGATATGCCGGCTGTTGCTGGCTCAAGCCAGGTATGCTGGACTGACCTCGAAAAGCACCCCGTGCAGGAGGCGCACTAGATACCGAAGGTGCATAATAAGTCTTCTGAGGCCTAGGAGGAGCTGGAATACCACTGGATGCTGGAAGAGGTGAATGAACAGGGCAATTCATATAACCCCTACCATGATGACTTGCTGCTGGGGCATGAGCACCAGAATAATGGCCCAACTCTCGAGACCTCTTGGCGTCCCTCTCCTCTCTCTCTCCCTAGCATGCATACCCTCAATCCTCCTCACAATGCTCCCCACCTGCTGATAAAAAATATCCATCTCCAACTCACGAGCCATGTTAGATATGATGCTGGGAATAAGCCCCTTAATAAACCGGTGAACCCTCTCGCAAATAGTAAAACCAAATCTGGGGCATGTCTAGCCAAACTGGTGTAATGGAAAGCATACTCCGAGACAGTCATAGCACCCTGGCGCAAAAATACTCAAACTCTGCACGCCATGCGTCCCTAAGGCTCTGAGGAACAAACTCCCTTAGGAATATATCTGAAAACCTAGTCCAAGTCAGTGAAGCTGCTTCATCCGAACTGTCTAACTCATAGGTGTGCTACCACTCATAGGCAGCTCCTCGAAGCTGGAAGGCAGTGAAAGACACCCCGCTCGATCCTGATTTACCCATAGTGCGGAGGATACGATGACACTCCTCTAGAAATTCCAGGGCATCATTTGATGCTAACCCACTAAATACAGGAGGATCATACTTGAACCTCTCAAGCCTCCACTACTCATCCTCTGAAACCGCTGCCCTGTCCTCGGGCTAAGCTGGGGCTACAGGCTGTACAAGAATAATCTCTAGGACCTGATCAACATGCACACACTGCTCAGGAGAGAGGGCGGCAGGAATCTGTGCTCCTCTCCCGGCCTGAGATGTAGCTGCAGCAAGGGGAAACAACCCTACCTGAGCCAAAATGGTGTACATGCTCATGAACTATGCCAGAGTCTCCTGAAGTGCTGGAGTAATAGTAGCAGTAGGCGTGTCAAGTGATTGGACTTCGGTTGGAACTACTGGTGGTACCTCGGTGGCAGCTCATACAGGTACTCTGGCTGCACCACGTGTGCGTCGTCGGCCTCTACCCCGGCCCCGGCCTCTGACGACTACAGTAGGCGGTGCGGGTGCCTGATCATCTCGGGTAGCACGTGTCCTCACCATCTGTGAGAGAATAGAAGATAGAAGTTTAGAATTGTGACATCAAATCTCGCATGACAAGGAAATCAAATGAAGTGGAATTTTCCTAACAGTTACATAGCCTCTTGCAGATAAGTATAGACGTCTACATACCGATCCGCGAGACTCTAATAAACCGGCTTGTGATTCATGACTCCTATGAGCCTAGAGCTCTAATACCAACTTGTCACGACCCCGATTCGCCCTCCGTGAACCATCATGATGGCACCTAGTCTCTACGACTAGGTAAGCCTAACAATGCAGAAAATAAACCAATTTGCGGAAGAAATAATAAAGACAAAATAGTGAAAATAAAACAGTGTTTAAAAGTGCTGCTCGGTATACACAATAACAACTCTCAAAAACTGAATACATTTCCCAAAACCCGAAATCTCATGATCACAAGCCTTTGAGTGTCTACAAGTATCTAACTCCAGAATATCTAACAAAGAAAAGGAAAATACAGAAGGGCTAGTACTAAAAAGTGGGAGTAGAAAGGGACTCTTCGGTCTGCGGACGCGGCATATATACCTCGGAGTCTCTACAAGTGCCTCGTCTCAAGCGTGATGAGTCTGAGTGGAGGTACCTGGATCTGCACATGAAAAACATGCACAGAAAGGGTATGAGTACACCACAGCGGTACTCAGTAAGTGTCAAGCCTAACCTTGGTCGGGTAGTGATGAGGAAGGTTAGGGCCCTACTGAGATTAAATGAAATATAAGGTGCGACAGTATAAGATAAATCAGTACAGTTGAAAGACAGCAATAAGAATCAATAGAGGATAATAAGGATAACTATAACTGAAATAGAAACAGAAACAATCACCAGGAATACCGCTCTTCTCAAAGATAATAACCAGGGATCTATCAGTATCCCAAGGATCTCTTAGTACCCTCAATACATGCCAGAGATCTCTTGGTATTCTCAATATATGCTAGGGATCTCTTGGTATCTCGAGGATGTCTTGATATCCTCAATATACGTGCTAGGTATCTCTCGGTATCCCACACCTTAACTTAAATCATAAATACGTACAGGGATCTACCGGGATGTTGTCCCGTAGTCCCAAAGTAAAACACACAACAACAACACAGGAATACTCAATTAAGCCAAATTTTGTACCAAGTAAATCAGGTAATTCTAACCTAACATGCTTCACATAATACAATTACGGTAGTTTAAGCTATAAAGCAATTAAGGAAATTAAACATGCTTTTCTAAGCTAACCACATATTTAAATTTCAAGTAGAGTAAGCAGGAAAGGAAAACACAATTAAAGTTACTTAAGTGAAAACAGGTTTTCAACAATTAGCACAAGTACGCACTCATCACCTCACGTACAAGGCATTTTAATTTCCACAATACCAAATCCTAAGGGGAATGTCCCCCACACAAGGTTAGGCAAGCCACTTACCTCGAACCGGATCAAAAGTCAACCCAAAACCACGTTCTTGCCACGAGTAATCGACTCTAAATAGCCCAAATCTATTCAATTCAATTGCATTATGTAAATAACACTTCAAATAACTGATTCTACAAATAAATTCTAAGCTAATACGCGAAATTAGGTAAAATGACCAAAATGCCCCTCGGGCCTACGTCTCGGAATCGATTGAAATTACATTTTAAGAAACCTCGTACTCTCACGAGTCTGTACATAACAAGAACACTAAAATCGGAGTTCAATTGACCCCTCAAATACCCATGTTAAGGTCTCTTAAATCGCAAGCTCTAATTACCCATCTTTCCCAAAATTTTCACCACTAGTTAGGTCTTTAATCACATAAAATGAGTTATGAAGTCAAAAATATTACCTCCAAGTGATTCCCCTTTGGTTTCCTAAAAAATCACCCTCAAAAGGTTCAATCCCGTTCAAAAATGGTGGAAAAATGAAGAGGGGTGGCAGATGAGCTATTTAAATACTACCCAGATATTCCTTCTTCACGAACGCGGAAGGCCCCTCGTGTTCGCGAAGAAAACATTCACTTGGGTCCAGATTCCTTCATTACAAATGCGATGCCCAGGTCACGAACGCGATGCAACACTTCCTCCTCCTACGCGAACGCGGTAACAACATCGTGAACGCGTAGGTATGAAACCTCCCAACTTCGCGAACGCGGGAGACTCTTCGCGAATACGTAGCACAAAAACTCCCCCAGCCCCAGATCCTCTTTGCGAACGCGAGACCCTACTCGCGAACGTGAAGAAGGAAACCAGAATTGGGCTGCTGCAATTTTTCTACAATTTCAACAAGTTCCAAAATGCCCTGTTGAGCTTCCAAAACACACTTGAGGCCATCGGGACCTCAACCAAACATTCCAAACAATCCTAAAACATTATTAAAACTTGTTCCAATCTTCGGAACACTCAAAACAACATCAAAACACCAATTTAGCATCAGATTCAGACCTAAGAACTTCAAAAACTCTCAAAATACGCTTTCGATCAAAAAGTCTATCAAACCTCGTCCGAATGACCTGAAATTTTGCACACATGTCACATTCGACATATGGAGCTACTCCAACATTTCGAGCCTCGGATCAAAATTTCACTATCGAACCGAAAACTTCAAAAATTCAACTTTCGGCATTTCAAGCCTAATTTAGCTACAAACCTCCAAAACACCATACGAACACGCTCCAAAACCTGAAGTCACCCAATGGAGCTAATGGAACCATCAAAATTCCATTTCAAGGCCATCTTCACACTATTTTGAGTTCCGATTCCGGTCAAATTTCTAGAACTTAAGCTCTCATTTAAGGACTAAAAATCCCAAAACTCTCCGAAACTCCCAATAATTCCCCTGGCAACTCACAACATCAGAGACAAATATGGAGAAAGAAGTTAATAGGGGATCGGGGCATAAATTCTTAAACTAACCGGTCGGGTCGTTACAAAGATTTTCGTCAAAAAATCTGTACACCTCAGTCCTGAATAATGGACTATGGTTCATTGGATACCAGTTTCTCTCAATTAGGAAATAGACAGAAATTTTTAATCCCAACACTGTTCAAATTACCTTTTCCACCATATGGGTATGGCTACAAGAATTACCTATAGAGTATTATGATCTAAACATACTACAAAAAATTAGAGGCACAATCAGTATGGTTTGACAGCTGTACAACGCATACAACATTGGGAAGGTATGCGAGACTACACATTTTAGCACCACTGGGTAAATTTTTACCTACATATGGTATGTTTGCCAAGCATCTACAGGTACGCTATATGTAACAACCTAGATATTGTCCGCTTTGCGCCTAAGCTCGCGCGGCTTTAAAATGTGTCACTAGGGTCTAATACTTGTGTACTGATATGCCCAACATCTCTCTCATATTTTGTCGATGTGGGATTCGCCTGGAGTGTCATATACACCCCTTCTTAGGTATTGTCCTTGGTGAGGTTTGCCTCATTACCTTCTCAAAGATGTGAGATTAACTCAGTTGGCTGCGGAAGTTTGCCCCACCATCGTTCAAGGTTGCAAGCGGAACCTAGGGTGTCACATATACTCCCCTTAGGGACTCAGTGTCCTTGCTGAAGTTTACCCTCACCACCATTCAAGGTTGCATGCGAAGTGGCTCTAATACCATATGTAACAACCCAACCCACTAGTGCTATTATCTGATTTTGGGCCTAGGCCCGAACGACTTTAAAATGTGTCACTAGAGTTTAAGGCATGTCTACTTATATACTCAACATCTCTCACGTGTTTTGTCAATATGAGATTTGCCTAGGGTATCACAACATTGTGCAGAGATGGTGAAGTCGCACTAATTGGCAATGCTGATTGTACTTGAAAGTCACATGACTTAGAACAAGCACTTGATCAAACAACTTTGTTCCAAAAGGCAAATTCAGAACTCTGATGTTGGCCTCTCGGAAGGTATTGACAACATGTGGAAGAATGATATTAGTAAGATTGATTGATAAGGTATCCCCCACCCCTAGCGCATCAAAGTCATGGTTAGGTACTTTTTCTTCAAACCTTAGCTTTTTTACTACAATGTATGCTAGTAATATTTATGCTAATAGATGGCTACTCTAGGAAATATTTAAGTACATTCATGATAGCTACAACAAATTGTAGCTTTTAGGGGGCATTTCAATTAAATCCTCAAAGTTAGAGATAAATTTGGGGGTAATAGCATTAGTAAACCTAGAACTAATATATTGTTGTACTGCATTAACCATTGGAAACGCATAGAACTGGGATTTAAGGGTAGCAAACACACATGGACTAACATGAGATACATGAAAAGGCAACAATTGATCCTTGAGAGGCTAGACAAATACTTTGCTAATGAATGCTGGATTCATTCTTACCATGAGGATATTGTTCCACGCTTACCTAGAACTTACTCTAATCACTTTTTCATATAGATTAGTCTTTTGCAGGAGCAGTGTAGTAACCAATAGAAGCCCTTTAGGTTTGAATCCATGTAGTGTAGCTACCCATCCTTCCCCACCCTAATTTACAATAGTTTTTTCTGGCAACATAACCTAGAAAGTTGCAACAGTAAACTTCCAGACTAAGGTTACATCTTGTAATAAGGGTAATTTTGGCAATATTTTTGTGACGACCCGATAGGTAATTTTGAGTACTAGCATTAATTTCTATATTTTAAGATATCTTGTAGCTTCATTTTAATGTTTATTGATTTACGTGCACAGTCTGTATCGCTTTTCGAAAAGCTTTTATCTAAAATTTAAAAGAATATGTGATTTTTGACTTAAAATAAGGCTAGAGGTGACAACGATTAATATAATTTGGTGAATGATCTTCGATCGGTTTTTTGACAATCCTGGTAGGTTCGCATGATAGTTTTGGATTTGTATGCATGTTTGGTTGGGATTCCGGGTGACCCGAGCACATTTCAGCACATTATGTGAAAGTTGGCAAACAGTTGAGTTTTAAGTTGAAATTTAGAGTTTTGGTGATCGATTCTTATTATTCGATATTATTTTGATGACTTAAGTTAGGGAGCAAGTTTGTAAGATATTATTACACTTGTGTGCATGTAGGACTTGGAACTCGAGGGCTTGAATTAGTTTCAAATAAATAGTGGGAAGGAAATGATAGCTGGTGCAATGTCTGGTGTAGCTAGGATGAAGGTCTCGCAAATGCGAAGACCTGCTCGCAAATAAGAACTTAACTTTTGCGGAGTCAGGCTGCATTTGCGAAACACGGTCTAGGACTAAGGACTTCGCAAATGCAAATCTAGCATCCCATTTGCGAGAGGCAGGGTTCTGCTTGTGCGGTTAGATAGTCGGTTTTGCGACTGGGTGGGGGTGGGGTGGGGGGTGGGGGTAGGGAATAGAAAGCTTCGCAAATGCCAAGCCATGGCCACAATTGCGATAGGTGGGATTCACAACGCAAAGTATTTGGTCACAAATATGACATCAAAGAGCTGGGCAACTGTTCACTATTGTGAATAGTGGTTCCTTTTTGCGAACATTGCAATTGCGATGTCTGCCTGTGGGTAAAAGATGGAAAAGTCAGGACTTACCTAATATTACACTATTTTTAAACCCTAAACACTATTGAGGCAATTTTGAAGAATATTTTGTCCCGAAATTCATTGGTAAGTAACTCTAATTCATTTTTCATCAATTCTCCACTACTTTGCATGAATTTTTAACATCAAACCTATGAATTTTATGGTAGAAAATAGCGGTTTTGGGTAAAATTTTGGAATTTTTTAAAATTGAGATTTAGACATCAATTTGAGGTAAGATTTCAAAATAAATCATGCATCCGAACTCAGGGGTGAATGAGTGATCAGGATTTGGTCCGATCTCAAATTTTGATCAAGTGGACTCGGGTTTGACTTTTGTTGGCTTTTTAAAAAAATAATCAAAATTGTGCCCTTTTCAATTGGGGATAGTTTTTAATGCTTAATTTGGATTGTTTGATTAATAATCAGTTAGATTCGGTTGGTTTTGAGGGTGTTTTTTAAAAGGCAAAGTTGTGATTGATTATTGATTTGGTTGCAGTAAGAGGTAAGTATCGTGGTTAACCTTGACTTAAGAGAAATAAGACTTGATTGGTCTATTTTCTACTTGATTTCATGTGTGGGGACGACGTATGTGCAAGGTGACGAGTGTACGTGCATTTTCATGGGTTAAGATGCGTGGTGGGCTCTTTAAATGTGCATTTTAACTATAAGATGTCTTCTTTTACTCTGTCCTACTATCTCTGTCATGCCTTCATTGTTACTTGTCCTTATTTGTTAAATACATGATTTCCTTTGTACATGTTTCGTACACCCATGATTTTACTCGCTATCCATTTTAACTATATGGTGTCTTCTTTTACTCTATAGTATTATTTCTGGCATTCCTTCATGTTACTTGTTCTTATTTATTAAATACATGATTTCCTTGCCTTTACTTGTTTCTATTCCACTCCAGTTTGTTATATTTGTTTTGTCGTAGAGTATTTACTTGCTTTGGTTCCTTTCTCTTATATGAAGAGCTATACTGTAGTTGTTTGTAGTATTGATATTATTGTTTGGGATCAGGTTGCACACTGCAACTGATATTGATATATTGACTTGGATCGGATTGTATGCCGTAATGGTAATTGTATATATGTAATTGTGGATCGGGGTATTTGCCGCAATGGAGAAGATATAGTATGAATGGTTTTGACGGTTGGTTCCGTATCGGTGTTGTATAGTAAATTTGAGCATAGATGATATATTACGGCCCTCTAATATGTATTTTCTATACTGGTTTTCATGTTAATTCTTGTCTCCCTATTCTGTTATTGTATTTACATATATTTGTACTGTAACGACCCGGTCGGTCGTTTTGAGTGTTGTAACTTGGTTCCCCAATTTACTGCTTATTTTGTGCTTAACAGTTGTTATGTGACTTGGTGGGGCAGTTGGCCCGTTTCTGGGGATGTTTCGGAATGGGTTAAGACACTTAGTCTCAAGGTTGGAAGATTAAGTTGAAAAGGTTGACCGGATATTGACCTATGTGTAAATGGCTCCAAAATGGAGTTTAGATTGTTTCGATAGCTTCGTAAGGTGATTTTGGACTTAGGAGTGTGTCCAGATAGTGATTTGGAGGTTTGTAGTGTGTCCAGATAGTGATTTGGAGGTTTGTAGTGTGTCTAGATAGTGATTTGGAGGTCTGTAGTGGAATTTGGCTTGAAATGGAAAAAGTTGGAAAAATAGAAGTTTTGGAAATTGAGAAGTTTGACAGAGAGTTGACATTGTTGTTATCAGGCTAGGACTTTTTTTTCTTCTGGGAGTTGGAGTAAGTCCGCTGTGTCATTTATGACTATTGTTCAAAATTTGAGGTTAATCAGACGTGATTTGATATGTTTCGACATCAAATGTAGAAGTTAGAAGTTCAAAAGTTCAATAGGCTTACTGGTATGTTTGGTTGGGGTCTCGAAGGCCCCAATGGATTTCAGATGGTTAATGGATCAAATTTTGGACTTAGGGATTGCTGAAGGTTTTATGGTGCACAAGTCTGGTTTCCTTATACGCGATCACGTGGACAGGTCTACGATCTTGTAGGCTTAATTAGGCAGATGATGTTTTTGTGAGGGCTATTATCGCGTAGTTAAGTGAAGCAGTGAATCGCGAATGCCTGGCTAAGGTCACGTTCACGTAGAGTATGTGAGGCAGAAGTTGGGTCAAGCACATTTGTTCATTGCGAACATGTAAAATCATTTGTGGTTGCATTTTCATGGAGGTTTTCGCTTTCGCATAAGGTTAATTCGTAGGGAAGCATAGTTGTGCTTCCCGATCATGAAGCATTTTCTGCGATCGCGATTAAAGACATCTGGGCAGAACTTAAATATTTTAAAAACGAGGGTTTGAGTCATTTTACAAAATTTGATTTGGGAGCTCAGATTGAGGTGATTCTTGGAGAAATTTTCAAGGGAGTGATTGGGGTAAGTGATTCTTACTTTGTTTTGGTTAAATTCCATGATTATATCTTTGATTTTCAACATTTATTTAGTCATTTGGGTTGAAAATTAAGGGAAAATGGATGAAACTTCTTAGGCCAAATTTTGTGGATTTGAGCGAGGTTTTGGTATCGAATTTGAGGATTGTACTATAAAGGTTTAGGGAGGAGCAGCTTTATGCCAAGTTCTCCAAGTGTGAGTTTTGGCTTAGTTCAATGGCGTTCTTGGGGCGTGTTGTGTCTAGTAAAGGGATTAAGGTAGATCAAAAGAAGATAGAGTCGGTTCAGAGTTGACCCAGACCATCTTCAGCTACTGAGATTCTGAGCTTTCTTGATTTGGCTGATTTTTATCGTCGCTTCGTGAAGGGTCTCATCTATTACGGTGCCTTTGACCAAATTGACCCAGAAGGGTGCTCCATTCAAATGGTCGGATAAGTGTGAGGAGAGCTTTCAAAAGCTCAAGACAGCCTTGACCACAACTCCAATTCTAGTTCTGCCTTCAGCTTCTGGCTCTTATACATTGTATTGTGATTCTTCTCGGATCTGTATTAGGTGTGTCTTGGTGCAGGAGGGTAGAGTGATTGATTATGTTTTGCGTCAGTTGAAGCCCCATGAGAAAAACTACCCTGTTCATGATTTGGAGTTGGCAGCCATCTTTCATGCATTGAAGAATTGGAGGCATTATCTCTATGTTTTGTCTTGTGAGGTATTTATGGATCATTGGAGCCTCACACACTTGTTCAAATAAAAGGATCTAAATTTGAGGCAGCGGAGATGGTTGGAGCTTCTAAAGGACTATGATATTACCATTCTGTATCATCCTAGGAAGGCCAATGTGGTGGCCGATGCCTTTTGTAGAAAGGCAGTGAGTGTGGGTGGACTTGCATTTATTCCTGTTGGTGAGAGACTGCTTGCAGCTGATGTTCAGGATTTGGCTAACCAGTTCGTGAAATTAGATGTTTCGGAGCCTAGTCGGGTTCTAGCTTGTGTGGTTTCTCGGTCTTCCTTATATGATCATATCAGAGAGTACCAGTATGATGATCCCCATTTGCTTGTCCTTAAGGACACTGTTCAACATAGTGATGCCAAAGATGTTACTATTGGGGATAATAGGGTGTTGAGGATGCAGGGTCGAATTTGTATGCCTAATGTAGATGGACTACATGAATTGATTCTTGAGCTGGCCCAAAGTTCGTGGTATTCCGTTCATCCAGGTACCGCGAAGATGTACCAGGACTTGAGGCAGCACTATTGATGGAGGGGGATAAAGAATGATATAGTGGAGTTTGTAGCTTGGTGCCTAAACTGTCAATCAGTGAAGTATGAGCATTAGAGACTGGGCAGATTGCTTCAGAGGTTTGAGATTCCGGAGTGGAAATGGGAGTGCATCACCATGGATTTTTTAGTTGGGGTCCTACGGACTTCGAGGAAGTTTGATACTATTTGGGTAATTGTGGATTGGTTGACCAAGTCCGCAAATTTAATTCCAGTTGGGACTACTTATTATTTGGAGCGGTTGGCTAAAATTTACATCCGCGAGATCGTTCACCTTCACGGTGTACCGGTGTCCATAATTTCAGATCGGGGCATGCAGTTTACACTACAGTTTTGGAGAGCAGTGCAGCGAGATTTGGGCACACAGGTTGAGTTGAGTACAACATTTCATCCTCAGTTAGATGAATAGTCCAAGCATATACTACGTGCTTGTGTCATAGATTTTGGGGGTTCATGGGATCAGTTTCTGCCGCTTGTAGAAATTTCCTACAACAACATCTACCAATCGAGCATTCAAATGACTCCGTATGAGGCTTTGTATAGGAGACAATGTCGGTCTCCAAAGGGATGTTTGAACCGGGTGAGGCTAGGCTACTAGGTACTGACTTGGTTCAGGATGCTTTGGACAAGGTCAAATTGATTCAAGATCAGCTTCACATGACACAGTCCAGATAAAAGAGTTACGACAATCGGAAGGTTCGTGATGTTGCTTACATGGTGAGGGTGAAGGTACAACTCAAGACTTCACCTATGAAGGGTGTTATGAGGTTCGGAAGAATGGCAAGTTGAGCCCTCGGTATATTGGGTTGTTTGAGGTGCTTCAGAGCATTGGAGAGATGGCTTACAAGCTTGCCTTGCTGCCTAGTCTATTGAGCGTTCATCTAGTATTTCTTGTTTTTATGCTCTGGAACTATGTCGGCAATCCGTCTCATGCTTTGGATTTCAGCACGGTTCAGTTGGATGGTAATTTGACTTATTATGTAAAGCCGGTGGCCATTTTGAATCTGCAGGTTCGAAAGTTGAAGTCAAAAGACATAGCTTCAGCGAAGGTGCAGTGGAGAGGTCAGCTAGTTGAGGAGGCTACTTGGGAGACTGAGTGGGAGATGCGGAGCAGATATCCATGCCTATTTGAGACTCCATGTATGTTTCTAGACCTATTCGAGGATGAATGTTTTTGTTCAAGAGGGGGAGGATGTAATGACCCGATCGGTCATTTTGAGTGTTGTGGCCCCATTCCCCCATTTACTGCTCATTTTATGCTTAATGGATGTTATGTGATTGCCAAGGTGGTTGGTTCGATTCCAGGGATGTTTCGGAGTGGGTTGAGCCACTTAGTCTCATTTTGGAAGTTTAAGTTAAAAAGGTTGACCAAATATTGACTTATGTGTAAGTGACTCCGGAATGGAGTTTTGATAGTTTCGATAGCTCCATAGGGTGGATTTGCACTGAGGGGTGTGTCCGGATAGTGATTTGGAGGTCCATAGTGAAATTTGCTTGAAAGGTGGAAAATTAGAAGTTTTAGAAATTGATAAGTTTGATCGAGAGTTGACTTTATGGTTATCGGGCTCGAATTGTGGTTCTAGGAGTTAGAGTAGGTCTGTTGTGTCATTTATGACTTGTGTGCAAAATTTGAAGTCAATCGGACGTGATTTGATATGTTTAGGCATCGAATGTAGAAGTTAGAAGTTCAAAAGTTCATTAGGCTTGAATCGATGTGCGATTCATGTTTTTGCGTTGTTTGATGTGATTTCACGCTTCCATCTAGTTCATATGATATTTTAGGACTTATTTGTATGTTGGTTTGGGATTCCGAGGGCCTCGAGTGGATTTCGAATGGTTAACGGATAAAATTTTGGACTTGGGGAATTGCTGAAGTTTTTCTGCTGCACAGGTCTTGTTTCCTTATATGCGATCGCGCGGACAGGTCCACGATCACGTGGGCTTGATTTGGCAGCTGAGGATTGTGATTGCGTAGTTGAGTGAAGCAGTGAATCACGAACACGTGGTAAAGGTCGTGTTCGCGTAGAGTATATGAGGCAGAAGTTGGGTCGCTCGCATTTGTTCATAGCGAACGCGTGAAGTAGTTCGCGATCGTGTAAGTTTGAGGGCCAGTGTATCGCGTTCGCATGGAGGTTTTTGCGTAAGGTCAATTCGTGGGGCAACATAGTTGTGCTTCCCATCGTGAAGCATTTTCCGCAATTGCGATTAAGGACATTTGGGCATAACTTAAATATTTCAAAAACGAGGGTTTGAAACATTTTACAAGATTTGATTTTGGGAGCTCAGATTGAGGCGATTCTTGGAGATATTTTCAAGGGAGTGATTGGGGTAAGTGATTCTTACTTTGTTTTGGATAAATTCCATGATTATATCTTTGATTTCACCATTTATTTAGTGATTTGGGTTGAAAATTAGGGGAAAATGGATGAAACTTCTTAGGCCAAATTTTGTGGATTTGAGCGAGGTTTTGGTATCGAATTTGAGTAATTTTGATATGGTTCGACTCATGGTTTAATGGGTGTTCGGATTTTTTTAACTTTTATCGGATTCCGAGACGTGGGCCCGGGGGTTGACTTTTTAGTTGAGTCTTTGACTTTTAATTAAGAACTTAGCATTTTTATATGGAATTGATTCCTATAGCTTGGGTTGATTGTATCGAATTGTTTGTGGATAGATTCGAGGCGTTCGGAGGCCGATTCGCAAGGCAAGGGCTTGCTAGCAGAGTGATTGGATTTGCTTGTATCGTATTTAAACACAGTTAAGGCACCAGTTGCCTGAATTGTTGTGATAGCCACATACTATTGTGTGCACATGGGCATAGGAATGAGCTTATGTGCAAGCACCAAGAATATATATTCATGTTTGGGTTGTGCTCGGGCTCTTATAAGCCTCTAAACGACTGTTAAGCTTTAAGTTTTGATATCTCATATGTTGTAACAGTTTATGTGATCTAATTGGGCCATGACGAGGCTACTTAGAAATTTAACCCCTGAACGAACTTAATAAAAGCTTTTCATTGATGAAATTGCCGGTTTGAGCTACGATAACACACTATTTACATGCCTACACTTTAGCATATTATTTACACCATTCTAGGGACTTGTGAATCCTATTTCATTCATCATATACCTGTATACTTTCTTTATTGCTTCTGTATGATATTTTTGGACTGCAAACTGTGGCTATGCCGGGGGGATTATGTTATTAGCATGTGAATTGTCCGTGCGGATCCATGTATTGATATTATTGGCACGTGACTTGTCCGTGTGGATCCATATATTGATATTATTAAAATTGATGTTATTGACACGTGAGTTGTCCGTGTAGGTTCTATTGTTAGCACACGAGTTGTCCATGCAGCATGTAAGTTGTCCATGCAGTGTGTGGAACTTGTATTTCCTTGATCATTTATCTGATTTACTTGTTTCCTTCCTCTACATGCCATAATACTATTCGAGCAAGGTATTTGAGAAACAGTGCACATGCACACACGGATAATCTTCTCACGAAGTCTGACGAGTTAGCTTTAGATATTATGCTGTGTTGGTCTAAAAGGGAAAAATACATTGAATTAACTAGTATCCTTAATAATTTAATATTCTCTTACCTTGCCTTGTTTATTTGCGATACTTATTGAGTTGGTTGTACTCACACTACACCTTGCACCTCGTGTGCAGATCCAGGCATATCAGAGCACGACGGTTGTTGATTTCAGAGTCTATCTATTTGGAGATCATCGAGGTAGTTGCTTGGCGTCTGCAGACCTTGATCTCTCCTTCACCTATCATTCAGTTTTATTTATTCAGTTCTACTTTATAGATAGTGCATCATACAATGTCATTATATATATGCTCATGTACTTATTTATACCGACTTTAATATATTTTGAATTTGAAAGTGTTGGCGTGTCTGAGTAGTTAGCTTGCCTAGTTTCATGATAGGCGCCATCACGAAAGGTTGAGCTTTGGGTCCTAACACATACATGCTTATTATGAGTTCCATGCTATTGCTTCGTCACTGCTTCGTAGAGGTTAGACTCGACACTTCTGGAGTACATGGGGTCGGTTGTACTCATAATACATTTATGCACTTCTTGTGCAGATTCTTGTGTTGGCCCTAACAATGTTTAGCAAAGGCTTGCTTGGATCATATTGCATCTGGAGACTGGAGGTAGAGGTGCACGACATTCTCAGTCCCTGAAGTCCTCTTCCTTATCTTGATTTACTGTTTACCTTATTTTGAACAGTTGCATTTTGTTTCAGATTTTATTTGTATTACTCTAGTCGCTCATGTACTTGTGTCTCCATATATCTGAGATTAGTATAGACCGCATTATTTGTGCATTTATTACATATAATTCAGAGTAATTATTAATATCCTGCATTTTATTTGTTAAAATTGGATAATTCTTTAGCTAACACTGGCTTGACTAGCAAGTGGATGTTAGGCGCCATCACGACCCTATGGTAAGGAATTCGGGTTATGACAAATTGGTATCAGAGCACTAGGTTTCCTAGGTCTTTCGAATAGTGAGCAAGCTTAGTAGGGTCTTGAAGATTGGTACGAAGATGTCCATATGTATCTTCTAGAGGCAATAAGGCTTTAGGAAATTTCACCTTCTTTCTTTGCCGATCATGAGACCTTATTTTATCGTTGAGTTTGAATTATTCTATTCTTGTTCTCTCATAGATGGTGAGAATATGTACAACATCCACAACTGGACATGAGCCGAAGCCCCAGGTCGTAGCCACTACCGGGGTTAGGGGCCGGGGCCGAGGTAGGGTTAGAGGCAGGGGCAGGGCTCAACCTAAAGCATGCACATGAGCACATATTGCAGAGCCTCGGATCAAGCATGTGGAGAAGATCCCTGTTCAGGCTGTGTTGGTTGGACTAGCTCAGATCCCGGAGGGGTTCATTCCTACCTCGGTACTTCATGACCTTTTAGTCCTCTTGGTGTCGTCACGACCCGGATTTCCCTCCCTCGGAAGTCATGATGGCGCCTACTCGTGAAAGCTAGGCAAGCCAATTATTAAGGTTTTAACCTATTATTAATCAACCCGAAACAGATATAAACAATAACTACAGTTAACATATGAAAACCGCAAAAGAGTTATAACCAATTCAAATAATCCAATACATGTCTACCTATGAATCTGGTATCACAATTTCACGAACATCTACGAATTTCTACAAATACTGGTCCAGAGAGAAAAGTACAACTGTCCTCGAAACGAAAAGAGACAGCAGAAAACTAAAACAGGGAATGGGACTTCAGGCTATGCGGATGCCAGCAGATCTACCTTGATCTCCTTGGACTGAAGGCAGCTACCTCGAACTACTCACCAAGTCTGGTACCGCAATCTGCACAAAAGAGTGTATAGTGTAGTATCAGTACAACCGACCCCATGTACTGAGTAAGTGTCGAGCCTAACCTCAGCGAAGTAGTGACGAGGCTAGGACACAACAATCATATATACTTAAGCAGTTAAGTCATGTACAAATAGAATCATAGTAACAGAAATCAATAGAATAAGGTGGGACGGGGGCATGCTGTGGGGAATATCAGATTCTAACAATAAGCCAATAAAAAAGCATCAATAAAGGAGCATAATGAACATCATATCTAAATCAACAAAAATAATGAAACGGTAACACGTGCACGGCATCACCCTTCATGCTTTCACTCTCATCCTCACCATATGAAATAATAGAAACGACACAGCATCACCCTTAATGCATTACCTCTCATAATCATGGCACGACATCACCCTTCGTGCATTATTCCTCACAATATTGCAACGGCATCACCCTTTGTGCATTAACTCTCAAATCATGGCACGGTATCACCCTTCGTGCATTAACACTGACAATATCGGCACGACATCTCCCTTCGTGCATTAACACTCACTCACAATATCGTGCACTACATTACCCTTCGTGCTTTACACTCTTCCTCACCCAAACAATAGAAATAATATGTCCCAGCAAGGGAATCAACAATATCAACAATAACACCCCGGTAAGGGGTTCAACTATAACAATTCTCGTTTTCAACAATTACTTTACAAAATGAAACTCAACTTGAGTCAATACTCAACAATAGTCAATTACTAGGAAACTTTCATAAGCTTTGTTTAACATTGTTAATCATCAATTTGAGCATGAAAGATACATAGTAGAATCACAAAAATCATGATATAAGACTCATGAGCATGCTTGACACAAACGTATAGATACTTGTCACCACGCCTATACGTCGTACTCATTACTAACACATAGAAAATAAGAACACAACTCCTATTCCCTCAAGCTAAGGTTAGGCCAAACACTTACCTTGATTCCACGGACAAGATTAAGCCTCAATTGCCGCTTTACCTCTCGGTTCTACTTCCAATTCATGTGTATCTAGTCATAATTTACTTAATAACATTAATAAATGCAAAATAAACCAATTCTAATGAATAAAAATAGGTTTCCCATTGTTTTACCCAAAAAGTCAAAAATCGACCCCCGACCCGCTTACTCAAAACCCGAAGTTCGAACCAAAACCTGATTATCCATTCACTCATGAACTCAAATATGCAATTAGTTTTGAAATCTGGCCTCAAATTGAGGTCCAAATCCCAAAATTTGAAAATCCTAATTCCTACCCAAAAACACCCAATTTCCTATGAAAAAGATGGATTAGATTGAAGAAGATGAGTTAGAAATCACTTACTTATGATTTGGAGAAGTTTGAGCCTTTGAAAAATCGTCTAAGGATGTTTTGGTTTTGAGAAAAGTGTAAAATGATGAAGAATCCCATCAAAATCCCACTTAATAGGTCGCAAATGTCACAATTGTGACAGGAGCTTCGCAATTGCAAAACAGGCTTCGCATTTGCGAACTTGTTGCATTGAACATTTAGTCGCAATTGCGATAACTGGCCGTTCCTGATGACTTCGCAAAGGGGGGGGGGGGGGGGGGGGGGGGGGGGAGGGGGGAAGGGGGGAATCGCAAATGCGATCAAGTGCTGGCCAGACTTCCTCGCAATTGCGATGAAGTCCTCGCAATTCCAGGACTTATAGGCTCGCAATTGCGATACCTGACCTCGCAATTGCGAGATCAGAGCCTGCAATAAAAACACCAGCTCCAACAGAAATCTTCTAAGTCCAAACTCACTCCGTAGCCTATACAAAACTCACCCGAGACCGGCTAGGGACCTTGGTATTCAATTCCGGGCATACGCCCAAGTCCCATATTTTCTACGGACCCTACGGGACCGTCAGATCACGGGTCTGGGTCCGTTTACCAAGAATGTTGCCCAAAGTCAACTTTTATCAATTTTAGAGGCCAAATTCATTATTTTTCTTAAATTTCACATAAAAACTTTCCAAAAATGCGCCCGAACTATGCACACACATCGAGGTGAGAGAAAAAGAGGTTTTCAAGGCATCGGGACGCAAATTTGACTTCTAAAATAAGAGATGACCTTTAGGGTCATTACAGGTGTGCCTTATGGAGAGTGTGGCCCAGGCTAGTGTGATCTTGTGGCACCAGCCATTTCTCAACCTGGGGAAGGGTGGGGCCCAAACTCCCTCTACTCACACTATAGAGCATATGGTTTACAGATATTAGACTCCGGTAATTTTGCTAGTTAGAGCAATCCAGCCTGTTTTTGCTATATAGTCTGAGGAGGGACCCGCAATGTCGTCCAAGGGGCTAAAGAAATTGGAAGAGTTTACCAAGTTTTTCCTTATTCACTTTCGTGGTCACTTTATAAGGACCCCCAAGATTTCTTAGACCGTTGCGATAAGGTATTGCACAACATGGGCATAGGGGAGTCCAATGGGGTCAATTCGCAATATTTTAGATGCTTGGCATGCCTGTTACCTAGTATAAGACTTGATTCGTGGAATTATCTTGCCGTGAAGTTGTCTTGATCCCTACTGAGAGGGATAGGGTGAGAAGATTTATAGACGACCTTCATTATAGTATAGGATTATAGATGGCCAGAGAGGCTGAAGATGATATTTCTTTCACTCAAGTTGTGGAGATCGCTAAGTAGATTGAGAGGATTCATGGTCAGGATAGAGAGGTGGAATCTGAAAAGAGGCCTCGTTATTTTGGTTGTTTTAGTTGTGCCTCATCTAGATGAAGTGGTTCATTTTTTAGAGGCCCTCCTATTAGGCCAGTTCAGTCAGGGCATCACGCATCATATGGTGCTTTAGGCAGTCGTGGTTCTTATTAGTCTCGTCCTAAGCAGCTAGACTATAGTGCACCTTCATCTCCCATTAGTGCACCACTGATTCAGAGCTATCATTAAGGTTATCCGAACCGTCAAGGCCAGTCCTAGATTCAGCAACCACGTCAGCCATGAGATTGTTTTGAGTGTGGAGGTATATGTCATATTAGGAGGTATTATACCAGAATTCAGAGCAGTATATTTTAGTAGGATACTCGTTCCATGATTCCAACACCAGTTGCTCCACTGCCCGCTCTGCCAGCTAGTGGCAAGGTTTAGGCAGTCGAGGGTGGTGGTTAGGCAATTAGTGCTGGAAACCAACCAAGGAAAGGCCATCCGAGAGGTGGAGGCCAAAGGGTGGGGCTTAGCCCATTTCTATGCATTCCTAAATAGGCTTGAGGCAGAGTCATCTGATACAGTCATCATAGGTATTGTTTCGATTTTCCATAAAGATGCACCCATTTTATTTGATCGGGCTTCCATTTATTCGTATGTGTCATCCTATTTTTCTTCATATTTGAAGATGCCTCGTGATTCTTTGGGTGTTCTTATTATGTGTCGACGCCTGTTGGGGATTCTATTATGGTAGATTGTGTCTATCGCTCATATGTGGTCTCTATCGTGGGTCAACTTTGATGTGATTTTGGGAATGGATTGGTTGTCACCATATCACGTTATTCTGGATTGTCATGCTAAGACCATTACATTGGAAATGCATGGATTACCAAGTTTAGAGTAAAGAGGTTCATTGAGCCATGTTCCTAGTAGGGTAGTGTCCAATGCACAACGGATGGTAGAGAAGGAGTGCTTGGCATACTTATCCTTTGTGAGGGATGTTAGTGTTGATACTCCTATCATTGATTTGTTATGACAGTGAGAAAATTCTTAGATGTGTTCCCAACAAACCTACTGGCGTGCCCCACGATAGGGATATTGATTTTGATATTAGATTGGTGCCGGGCAATCAACCCATAACTATTCCACCACTTCAGGGGCTGCTTGACAAGGGTTTCATCAGACCAAATGATTGGTGAAGAAAAAATACGATTTTATGAGAATATGTATTGATTACAAGCAACTGAACAAGGTTACTATCAAGAACAAATACCAACTACCGCGTATTGATAATTTGGTTGATAAACATTTTGGGTGCTAAGGTATTGTCGAATATTGACTTGAGGCTTGGGTAACATCAAATGAAGATTCGAGCTTCAGATATTCCAAATACGGCTTTCAGGGCCCGCTATGGCTACTATGAGTTTTTGGTAATGTTTTTTGCGCTGACCAATGCCCTCAACAACCTTTATGCGCTTGTTGAACAACATGCTCTAGCCATATCTTGATTCTTTTGTCATCATGTTTATTGATGACATATTGATATATTTTCGTAGTCGGGAGAATCATGAGAAGCACTTGAGGATCGTGCTCTAGACATTAAGGGAGAAGAAACTATATGTTAAATTCTCCAATTGTGATTTTTTGCTTGATTCAGTGGCAATCTTGGGCCACGTGGTGTCCATCAACGGGATTAAGGTGGATCCGAAGAAGATTGAGGCAGTTCAGAGTTGGCCTAGGCCTTCTACCTCTATTGAGATTCGTAGTTTCCTTAGGTTGCCTTGGTATTATCGCCATTTCATGGAGTTATTTTCATCTATCATTGCTCCTTTGACTAGATTGACGCAGAAGGGTGGTTTTTTCAGATGGTCCGACAAGTGTAAGGCGAGCTTTTAGAAGCTCAAGACTGCATTGACTATTGCCCCAATATTTGTGTTTCCTACTAGTTTGGGATCTTACATCGTGTATTGTGATGCATTACAAATTGGGCTTGGCGTGACGTCTCATTAGTTGAAGGTTCATAAGAAGAATTATCGTGTGCATGATTTATAGTTAGCGGCCATTATTCATGCATTGAAGATTTGGAAGCACTATCTGTACCGCATTCCATATAAGGTCTATACCAACTGTCAAAGTCTCCAGCACCTGTTCAAACAAAAGGACTTTAATTTTCGGCAACGGGTATGGTTAGAGTTGCTGAAGGACTATGATATAACCATACTATATCATCTAGAACAACCAATGTAGTGGTCGATACATTAAGAAGGAAGGATGAGTGTGAGCACGTGATTTTTGCCCTATATGAGAATTACTCCCAAAAAATTCCAAAAATAAAACAATTTTTTGATTGTTTGCAATTGTTGTGAATTTTGTGTTATTTTTCTTGTATTGTTTGCATTTTGTCTATGCATGTTTATTTGCTAAATTAATAAAAAATACAAAAATATATCGCATTTGCATTTAGGATTTAGGTTTGCAATTATGAGTAATTAAGTTTGTTTTACAAGAATGAAAATTACAAAAATAGGCATCTTTTGCATTTTTAGCATTTAATGTCCAAATTGTGTGATTTTATTTTTATTGATGTTTAATTTTGGGTGATACGTATTATTAGGAGTTAATTAGTATTTTAAGATAATTTTGGTTTTTATAATTTAATTTTAGCATTTTAGTTTTATTAATAAGCAAAAGAAAAGAGAACAAAAAAATAGAAGAAAATCGGAATTGGGCCTCCTCTTCAATTCTAAATTTAGGCCCAAAACACCTCTACCCAACCCAAAACCTCACCGGGTCGACCCGACCCAGTCCGCCCCATAACCCAAACTAATCCCAACCCTCATTTTCATTTTTTCATTACCCTAAAAAACCCTAAAAAAACCATCCGCCCCCCCTCATCTTCTTCTTCTCCAAACAACCCCAATCCCCATTCCCATGGCTTCCCCCGCTGCTTCTTCTCACCTCACGTCCAGCTGACCACCAAAACCTGCCTCATCATCGTTGTTCTTCGACATCAACCTCCATGTCCAAAATAAGCTCCATCTCCGGCAACCATGGCTGCCCCGTCTTCATCTTCTTCTTCTTCACTTCTGCTCCATCTCCTCACGTCAAACGACCACCCAATGCCATCATCTCCAGCCCCAGCTCGTCAGAAAACAAGCTGCAATAGCCACCGCCCAAAAATCAACCAGCACACCCCCCTCGTCGCCGCTGGACAAAAACCGACGAGCAGCATAGCCATTGTTGCTTCTGCTTCTTCCCCATAAAAGACCACCCACTCGATCTTCACCTCACCTCACGTCGCCATTGACGCACCAGCTGCTCCGGTCATCTTCTTCTTCGTTCCACCTGAAACCCAGCGAGTTCCATCTCCGTACAACCCCTACGGACTGCCCAGCGCCCCACTGCTGCGTTCTTGCTCGTCGAGCAACCTAGCTCACTCGTGCATCGACCAGTCACGACCCTCGTCGCCCACCAGCAGCTGAGCAACTCATGTTAACCATCGTCGAGGTCGTCCACCAGCAGCAGCTTCATCTCACGTCAAGGTCGTTGGCAGTCTTGGTTCGAGTTTTCCGTTTCCTTTCAAGTTCGTTGTTGTTCATTTCCGGTTAGTTAGTTTAAGTTTCATTTCTGTCTGTATTTTGTTTGATATTCTTGGATTTGAAATCAGTATATGTTTAATTCTTTTCTTGTTCGTCGTTTATCATTTTTTGATTATCTCTTCAGATTGTTTTATGTTCTTGTTTAGTTTAATATAGAAATTGTTGGTTGTAATGTTGTTAGATTTAATTTGAAGTCCAATTGATTATTGAGTTTAGTGATTTGAATCTGTTTATTTCTTCTGTTTAAGTTTAATTTGAATTTGAGCTCAATGATTTGAATATACTTGTTTGTTATTGTTGTTGAATCTGAAAGTAGGTTTGTTGTTCAAAAATATTGTTCAGTCAAAATAATTCCAGTTGTTTCTTTGTTGTTCATCATTTAGTTTGAATTTGTTGATTGAATTTGATTAGGAATTGGTTATAGCTGCTGTATTTTGGTTAGAATTGATTAGGTGAATTGATTATAGCTGATGGGGGTAGAATGGTAAATTGCAGTATTTTCAGGGGTAGAATGGTAATTTCAGTAATTTTAGAGGGGTATTTTTGGAATTGAAAATTTGAACAATTATTTAATCTGAGTGTTCCGTCCACTAGAAACTAATAATATTAAATTAATACATTTTTTAATACGTAGTGGGGGACAAGACATAATGGTGGGGAATTAATACATTGTTTAATATAGTGGGGGACAAAGCATGCGGTAGTGGAGAATAATGGAATTAAATAAAGAAAAGATATGTGTTAGTGGGAACTAATATATTTGTTTAATATAATGAGGGACAAAACATTAAGTAGTGGAAGTTAAAGGGGGATAGGTGGAAGATGGTGGGATTTTTAATTTTAAAAGCTTGAAGTTTTGGCTATAAATAAGGGGTCTGGATATTGGAAGAAGGGGGAGCATTCCGAAAATATTAGGAGAATTCGAAAAATATAGGGGGGATTCCGAAAATATTGAAAGGGGATAGGATATTGGCTGAATATTGAGAAAATATTTCGAAGGAGATTCGAAAGAGAGAGTAGTATACACCCGATATACAATATGCATACACTGGATATACAGAGGGGTCAAGATTTAAGGGTTAAACATTAACTGGTCTTTCAATCTAAAAAAGATTCACTTTGTTTCTGCCCATTGATTGTTGTTGGTGTTTCAGGATTTTCATTTGATTAGTTTCCTTGAGTTTGGTTGGTTATTTGCTACTACTTCACAGGTTGTTGCTGGATTAACTGGTTACTGTAAACTGAAACATGAAGCATGAATATGAAATGAAGAGTTGAAGTTCTGAATTTATCTTAGTTATATTCTGAATTTTATTTTTATATATACATTATTTTGCTTCCTCTAATCAGAATCATGTAGTTGTTTAATATATATAATGGAACATCTGACAGTAGCTTAGTGGACGAACTGTCTATGTATTGCCTAAAAAAAATATATATAAATGGTGTAGTAACCCTGTCCAGTTAGTTCGTTATTGTTGGATGATTATCATGTCTCAAAAAGCATGTTAGCTGATTTAGACTATTCTTAAACATTCAACAGTTAGCTCATTAAACGAATAGACCGTTTCGAAACTTGTAGGAATATTGTTTAGCTAGATACTATTGGTTAATTTCAACATGTAAATGGTCCAGGATTAAAATTAGATTGCCAAGTTTTTTTTTTAATTTGACAAACTGCGAGCATGCCTAGTATAATGTAACTGGGTAGTAACATGTGAATGAGATGGCCCAGGTCCAGTTTTGTGCCATACACGTTGGGCCTGGGTCCACGTTGGCCAACGGGCTATCCATATTGTGTTTACATTCTGATTTAACAAATTGCGTTCGGAACCCGACTATAACAACTCGTAAGCATGTAAATAAATTAGGACCATTTCTCTTTCATTTTTAGAGACAAATTTAATAAAAAAAATGTAGGCACTTTAGGATTATCCTTTTAAAATAAATGAGATGAGCCTCGCCTAATAAAATGCACAAATTGCGGGGCCCTCAATAATTGATTAATAATTGTATAGACTTCGGGATCAGTAGTTTAGCAAATTTCACGGCTTTACCCAAAATAATGATACGCTAGTCGCTTTAGGCGCGCCTTTAACAATTTACCTGCTTAAACTCGGGTGCACATTTATGTGACCCAAATCCAAATCTCAACGAAGTTGGAACGTATCAAAAATTGCGGGTACATTTATGTGGTGCAATTCGAGATGCATTCTCACGACGTTGCAATTCTTTGAATAAATAATAACAAAGCGGTAAAAAATTTAAATTTGCACGTAGGTTCATAATTGTATAAAATCAGATAATCAAGCCGAATATGACAGTTGAGCGACCATGCTAGAACCACGGAACTCGGGAATGCCTAAAACCTTCTCTCGGGTTAACAAAATTCCTTATCTGGATTTCTGGTGTGCGGACTATAATACAGAGTCATTATTTTCCTTGATTCGGGAATAAAACCGGTGACTTGGGACACCATAAATCTCCCAAGTGGCGACTCTGATTCTTAAATAATAAATCCCGTTTCTATTGTCCTTTAATTGGAAAAAACTCCCTTTCGCGTCCCTTCGCGGGCAGCGCGGGCGAAAAAGGAGGTGTGACAATGAGAACGTGGGAAGTTTGGCATATTTACCAACAGTGGAGAGGCTACAGGACTTGGCCAATCAGTTCGTGAGGCTGGATATTTTGGAGCCTCGGCGTGTTCTTGCTTGTGTGGTGGTATAACCAACATTTTTGGAGCGTATCAAGGCTCGCCAATTTGATGATCCTCACATGTTGGTATTGAAGGACACGGCGTAGCGGGGTGGTGCCATGGAGGCTGTGATTGTAGCTGATAATGTCATGCGGCTTTAAGGCCGGATTTGTGTCCCAAACATTGATTGGCTGAGAGAGTTGATCCTTGAGGAGGCTCATAGTTTGTGTTGTTCCATTCACCCCGAGTGTCACGAAGATGTACCGTGACATGAAATAGCACTATTGATGGCGAAGAATGAATAAATATATTGATGATTATGTCTTTCGGCGTTTGAACTGTCAATAGGTCAAGTGCGAGCATCAGAAAATGGTTGGGTTGACTTAGAGATTGGAGTTATTAGAGTGGAAGTGGGAGCACATACCTTGTGGAAATATGACGCAGTTTGTGTTATTGTGGACCGGTTAACTAAGTTTGCACACTTCATTTTGGCGATGACTTCCTATTTTTTCAGAGCAGTTTGCTGGTAACAACAACCCGATAGGTCATTTTGCATACTAGACCTTATTTTTGTGTTTCGAGACATCTCATAACTTCATTAGATGTTATATGAATTGCGTGCGTGGTTCGTGTTGTTTTTCGAAAAGTTCTACATCAAAATTTAAGGAAAATGAGATTTTTGGCTTTTAAAAACAACTTGAGTTGACCACGGTCAACGTTCTTGGTAAACGACCTTGTATTAGTATTTTGATGATTTTGGCAGGTTTGTATGACGTTTTTCGACTTGTACGCATATTTGGTTGGGCTCCAGGGTGACCCGAGCGCGTTTCCGCGCATTATTTGAAAGATTGTGAAAAATGAATTTTCATGTTAAAAACTTATGTTTTGATGATTGATTCTTATTATTTGATATTATTTTGATGATTTGAGGTAGCAAGAAAGTTTTTTTTATGTTATTATACTTGTGTGCATGTTTAACTTGGAGCCCGAGGGGCTCGGGTGAGTTTCGGATTGATTTCAAATCATTTTTGGACTTGTTAAAATTGCTTGTTTTTCTGCTATTGCACAATGCTTCGTGATCCTGAATCCACTCTCGTGATCGCAAAGGGGAAAATTTGGGCTGACGCTGGTATACTACGTGAACTCGAGAGGTGTATCGTGAACATAAGGTTCGGTGGAATTGCCCTTCATGAATGCGTAAGCTTGGGGATGTTTGGGGCGATGACAAGTGGTCTTCAGTGCAAATGCGTCCACTCGGACACGAGCATGGAGGCTTGGCTAGGGAATAGCCTTCGCAAGCATGGAGCCTTCTAATAGAGTTGATAGTCAGCCATAGTGATCCGGGAGTCTCGTGTGGAAGGGCTCTCGCTCAATGGATCAAAGGTATGCCGGGGATAACAGTCTAATGACTCCCAAGAGCTCTTATCAATGGAGTTGTTTGGCACCTCGATGTCGACTAATCATGTCCTAGGGTTGAAGAAGGTCCCAAGGGTTCGACTGTTCGCCTATTCAAGTGGTACATGAGTTGGGTTTAGAATGTTGTGAGACAGTTTGATTCTTATGTACCGTTGGTATTAAAGGGACATGGCATAGAGCAGGGTGAATTCAAGGTGCACCCTCAACATGGAATCCAGGTCTTGTGGATCAATGAAGAATCGTGGATCCTCCCAATCGTAAAAAAGGAGTTGATAGTTGGACGAAATCTGCTCTTGAGTTGCAAAACACAATTTGTTCGCGTCGTGAAGCGAATACCAATGTGTTTGTGTACTTTGAGAACGTGGCAGGTGCTTTGCGAACACAAAGAGCACATGACGCCCAACTACTTAAAAACACTAAGTCAGGATTTGGTCATTCTTCACCATTTTTGAAACCTAGAGCTCGGACAAGAGAGGATATTGAAGAGATTTTCATCCCAAATTCATTGGTTAGTACTTTTAACTAGTTTTGATGTATTTTCACAATCACCCGTTGGTTTTTAACCTTAAATATATGAATTCCATGGTAGAAATTAGGGGTATTAGGTAGAATTTAGGGATTTTATAAAATTGAGATTTAGACGTTAAATTGAGGTCGGGGTTTGAAACAAAGCACACAACCAGTCTCAGGAGTGTATTGATAATCGATTTTTGGTCCAAATCTCGGATGTTGACCAAGCAAGCCTGGGGTCGACCTTTGTTGACTTTTTTTGATTTCATTAAAGATTGAATATTTTTCATTCGCGGGTAGTTTCTAAAGCTTATCTTGAATTATTTAAACTATATTTGGCTAGATTTAATTGTTTTGGAGGCTTATTCTAATGGAGAAGCCATAATTGATCATTGATTTGGTTGCAAAAAGAAGTAAGTGGTGTGGTTAACCTTGACTTGAGGGAATTAAGTCTTGATTGATTTAGTTGCTACTTGATTTATGTGTGAGGATGACGTATATGCAAGGTGATGAGTGTATATACATAGTCACGGGCTAAGCATGCGGGTTGAGATAATTATTCATTATCTTCAATTATAACACGTCTTCATTAAAATCCATGTTATTACTTATTAAATGCTTTAATTGTTACTTTCCCATACTTGCTAAATTCATGCCCTTATTATTACATGCCTTAATTTGCTAATTGTTTCCATGTATCCTTATCTTTATATATTGATTTCCTTTACTTGCTTCCTGACTTTTTGTTTTACTAGGTAGCTAATTATATCCGCTTTAGGTCTTTAACTATGTAATTGTTTTGTTGCGTTTTTATCTTGAGACATGCCACAGTTTGTACATTTATCTTATTATTTTGTTGGATCGGATTACGTACCGTAATGAAAACAGATATTGATATGTTATTTGGGATCGGGTTGCATGTCGCAACGGTATTTGTATATATATATTTGTGGATCGAATTGCGTGCCGCAACAGAGAAGACATATTGACTATTCTTAATTGTTGGTTCTGTATCCGTGTTGTATTGAAAAAAATGACCATAGATGTTATTCTAGTGCCCTCTGTTTTGTAATTTTGTTCCAATTTTCATGTTAATTTGTGTTCCCTATATGTTTATAGTGAGTGCCTTGTTTTAGCCTCGTTACTACTTCGTAGAGATTAAGCTCGGCAATTACGTAGTACATGAGGCAGGTTGTAATCATAATACACTTCTGCACTTCTTGTACAGATTTTAGTGTTGGTCCCAAAAGCATAGTCGAGACTCGCTTGGATTATCTTTTTACGGAGACTTGAGATAGGGCTACACGACATTCGTAGACCCTAAAGTTCCTTTCTTATTTGTTCAGACAGTTATATTTTTATTTCAGACCTTGGTTGTAGTATTTTATTTTAGTAGCTCTTGTACTTGTGACACCAGATTCTAGGAGATGACTAGAAGGTGTATTGAGAATTATTATATCTATTTTGAAGTTCTATAGACTTTATTCCTTATTTAACTGCTTTTAAAAATTGTTAAAAATGAATAGGCAAAATACCTTAAACCACCCTTAAACTTGGCTCAGATTATTAGTATTTTCCCTGAACTATGGCCAGTCTTAATTCCCCCCTCAACTTGGCCTTTTGAGAGCCGTTACCCCCCTAGACGCTTATGTGGCAAAAAGTGTGGGTGCACTCACCTGCCACGTGGATTCTTTTGTCTATGTGGCATTTTTTTGAAAAATAAAATAATTTTTTACCTTTTTAAGAATATTACTTTTTAGATAATTTTTTTCGAATACAATTTATAATAAAACTTGAATATAACTACATTATTTAGGCTAAATATTTTTATTTGGCCAAAAATAATAAAGTTTCAGTTAATTTTTTTTTGAATTTGACCTGAAAATAAAGATTTATACAATTGAAATAAATAGTCAAGACATCTAAAAAGTTATAAAAAAGAGTCTATAAGTAAAGAGACGTTTGCTCTTATCTTATAGAAGCTATAAGGCTTTAGGAAATTTTTACTTCTTTCTTTCTTTCACTATCGTTTGGTTTTATTCTATCCTTGAGTTTGAATAACGTTATTCCGGTTCTCTCTAAAATGGTGAGGACATACACAACATCCATAGATAACCAGGAACCGTAGCCCCAGGTTATAGCCAGTACCAGGGGTAGGTGGCAGAGTCGAGGTAGGGGTAGAGGTAGAGGTAGTGCTCAACTTAGAGCACACACAACAACACCGTATATAGAGCCTCTGATCAACCAGTAGGACTACATCAGGTTCTAAGGGGTTCATAGCCATTCTCATACTTTAGGGCTCCCTAGTCCATCTAGTGGGATTTATAGAGAGTGTGGCCTTGGCTAGTGTATTTACGGTAGCACTATCTATCTCTCAGGATGGGAGAGGATCCCATACTCCTGCCACTCACATTCTAGACCATATCACTCATAGATATTAGACTCCGACAGGTCCAGCAGTTGGTGCAATTCAAACTGTCATTGCTACATAGCATAGAGATGGACCCACTTTGTCATCTGAGGGGCCGAAGAGATTGGAAAAGTTCACCAAGCTATTTCCTATTCGATTTGGTGGTACACCTTCTGAAAACCCACTAAAATTTATGGACCGTTTCCACGAGGTACTGCACAACATAGGTATAGTGGAGACAAGTGAAGTTGACTTTGTAGTGTTTTAGATGCATGGATCTACCAAGATGTGGTGGCATGAATATGTTCGGGACAGACTAGCAGGTTCACATTCACTCACTTGGGATCCATTCTCACAACTATTATTGGAGAAGTTCATCCATTTCACTCTGAGAGAGGACTACCACAACCAGTTTGAGCACCTCCAGTAGGGTAGCATGACTGCTATACAGTACAAGACCTGATCGTGGATTTATCTTGACATGTAGTTGTCTTGATCCCCACTGGGTTATATATGGCCTTACTAATGGTATCAGACTACCGATGGTTGGATACACTAAGGATGCTATTTCTTTCACCCGGAATTTAGAGATTTCTAGACGGATCAAGAGTGTTCGTGGTAAGGGCAGAGAGGCGGCCCCTTAGAAGAGGCCCCGTCATTTTCTTGGGTTCAGTTCTACCTTATCTGGAAGCCGAGATTCTTTTGGTAGTGGCTATCCTCCGGTTAAGTCAGCACTTTAGGCATCACACGGTACTTTGGGCAGTCATGGTTCTTATGGGTCTCGTCCTGAGTAACTATCCTATAGTGCACCTCCAACTTCCATCAGCGCACTACCAATTTAGAGCTATCACAGTGGTTATCCGGACCGTCAGAGTCAGTCCTTGATTCAGCAGCCACGTCAGCCGAGAGGTTACTTTGAGTGTGGAGGTTCGGGTCATATCTTGAGGTACTGTCCCATACTTCAGATTAGTGTGCCAAATTAGGGTTCTCGTGCCATGGTTCTGGCACTGGTTTCTCCACCACCTACTCACCCAGGTGGAGATGAAGGTCAGGTAGCCCGGGTGGTGGTCAGGCCATTAGAGGTGGAGGTCAGCTTGGGAGAGGCCGTCCGAGAGGTATAGTTTTGACTGGTGGAGCTCATCCATGTTTCTATGCATTTCCAGCTAGACCTGAGGCAGATTAATTTGATGCGATCACCACAGGTATTTTTCTGATTTTCCATAGAGATGCCTCAGTCTTATTTGATCCGGGTTCCACTTATGTATGTGTCATCCTATTTTGCCCTATATTTGGATATGTATCGTGATTCTTTGAGCGCTCTTATTTATGTGTTTACGGATGTGGGAGATTCTATTATGGTAGATCACGTCTATCGCTCGTATGTGGTTTCTACAGGTGTTACAAGACTCAAGTAGATCTTCTTGTACTCAGCATGGTTGACATTGATGTTATTTTGGGAATGGATTGACTATCACCATATCATGCTATTCTGTATTGTCATACGAAGATGCTTGGATTGCCGAGATTGGAGTAGAGAGGGTCGTTGGGCTATGTTCCTTACAGGGTGATGTCTTATCTAAAGGCATAGTGGATAGTCAAAAAGGGGTTCTTGGCATACTTAGCCTTCGTGAAGGATGTTAGTGCTGATACTCCTACCGTTGAGTAAGTTCTGATAGGGGTAGACTTTCCAGATATGTTCCGAGCAGATCTTCTGGGCATGCCGCCTGATCGGGATATTGATATTTGTAATGATTTGGTGTTGGGCACTCATCCCATCTTTATTTTACCATATCACATGGCACTAATGGAGTTGAAGGAATTAAAGGAACAACTTTATGAATTGATTGATAATGGTTTTATCATACTGAGTGTTTCGCCTTGGGTGCTCCAATTCTATTTGTGAAGAAGAAAAACGATACAATGCAGATGTGTATTGGGTATAAACAGTTGAACAAAGTTACCATTAAGAATAAGTGCCTACTAGTGCGTATGGATGATTTGTGTAACCAACTTCAGGGTGCTAAGGTGTTCACGAATATTGACCTGAGATTGGGATATGATTACCTAAGGATCTGGGCTTCAGATATTCCTAAGACGGCTTTCAGGACCTACTATGGTCACTATGAGTTTTTGGTGATGTCTTTTGGGCTGGCTGATGAGTGGTGATTTTACCACTCGTTCTAATCTCTTTTCTTTAGTTTTAGTGTCCTTTAATTATAATATGTTGGTGTTTATGGTGTTTATTGTTAGATTGTTAGGTAAATGATTCCATGAAATGATTTGAAGTCAATTGAAGTGGAATTGAGCAAAAAAAGGTTGAAAGAATGCAAAACTCTTTAGGGATTCCGCATCTGCGGAGATGAACCACTTAGCCTGGAATCGCATCTGAGACATAAGAACCGCTTCTTTGGTTGCGCATCTGTGCTTGCATGTCCGCATCTGCAGAGACAAAATCCATTCAATTTACGCATCTGCAATAGATGATTTGCATCTGCGGAGCCGCACCTGCGAGGGTCCTTCCGCAGGTGCGGTCAATGGGCATAAGACCTGGATTGGAATGAAATTTCACATTTTCTCAATTCCAAACCATTTAATGCACAAAACAACTCATTTAAAAGGAATCTTTTGGCTTATTTTCAGTTTCTAAGACTAGAGAGAACAAGTTTTGGGAGCTAGGGTTTGCACACACACTTTGGTCTTGAAGATTTGAAGCTTTTGGTTGAGAATTTCTTACCCATTCATGTTCATTTCTTCATTTCCTTGCTTTGCATTGAATATCTAAGTGTGTAGTATTTATTTCAACACTTGAATCTTGTTTATGGAAATAATCATATTTAAAGTGTGGATTAAATACCTTGTTGTGCTTATGTATTGAATGATTTTTTATATTTTATGAAGTGACTTGTTGTTACTTTAATTATTCTTGTTCTTTAATATTTCCAAAGGGATTAGCTAACCCTAGGACTCACCCATTAACTTCGAATTAATTTTGGAAAAGATTATTTGGGGTTGGAAAAAATTAATTAACAAGAACTTGAGGTTTTAACCCTCATTTTATAGATTCTACTTAGGGATAAGATTGAACTACTTGTAGCCATAATCGGGTGTGCTTAATCTCATAATTGTTTTAGGGATAAATCAATCAGGAAGTCATGTTAGTCTTTGGAAAAAGCAAATATAGAACTATTACCCGTGGTAAAACCGTGAAATACATTGGATCGTTACTTAAGTGTGATTCCCCGTGTATCCATATTTGTAGTCATTGATCATTTTAGGTATAAATATTTCCGCATTTAGGTTAGTTTACATTTCCGCATTTAGGTATAAATATTTTTTAAAAACAATTCTATGTGTTTGGCATTGCATAATAAGTGATAATTCTCTTACATTCCTAATCGCTTACATATTATACTTTGTGGGATTCGACCCCGACTCATAGTTGGGTAAATTATATTGCATGCGACCCTGTCCATTTAATTTTTAGTAGTGGATTTGGATGTCATCAAAATTGGCGCCATTGGCGGGGAACAATTTGGTGAAATTTAGGGAATTTGAGAAATAAGCGTAAGCGCTTTGGTCCAAACTTGTGAATATTTGTGTAATTATTTTTCTTACCTTGGTCTATTTTTATTTTTTGTTTCTTGTTTATTTTCTTAGTTTTGAGAAAAATGACATCATATAATAAAAATTGGTCGGATAGTAGTTGTTCATACTTTGATGACCCTTGTCCTTATTGTGGAGGACCACACTCATGGCAAATTTTTTTGAATTCTCCCGGGGGTGGATTGTATGCACAATCTCAAACCCATTAGTGGAGTATTTGTGATAAGTGTGGTCATCAAAGTGGTCATTGGGAGTATTGTGCTTATTTCTCCGTCCCTTCCCCAAGCCCCCGCTATGATGATTCTACTTTTTGTGATGAAAATGATAGGGCTATGGAAGTGGAAGAAATTGAGCATGGTCAAAATGGAAAGTTCAAACTCATGTTAGAATGCCTACTTGAAGGAGGAAACAAAGAGCAAAGTGCCTTGTAGAAGCTTTTGGAAAATAGTCTCCAAAATGACTTGGCTCTTGAAAGGTTGCACTCACAAATGGGAGAAATGCTTGAAGCTTTAGAGATCCAAAAAGTCTCGGAAGTTAATGATAGCCAAGAATCTTCCTTAGATGGGGTAGCCGAAAATTCTTCCTTGGCATTTGATCCAAAACAAGAAGAACTAATAGAAAAAAAACCTCTCTTCTCTCTCTCCTCAAATGGGCAATTAACATGCACGCCGGCGACTGCCCTTCATGGCCTCCACGGCCGGCAACTAGCCTCCTCCTGAGGTTGGTCCGTCGTCTTCCTCCCCCCCCAAGCAGTTACCAACCTCTACAAACCCTAATCCACCCAAAATCTATGTGAATTTATTAAACCCTGTTGTCATAAATACGCCCATGCAAACCCTAGCTACGCTACAATTGAAAACCAATTGAGTTCCTTCATGGAGAACCAGTTGTGAAGAGGAAGAAATAAGAAGTGAAGCAATCCATCGTACAACAAGGCCTTTAACTTGCAGTTCTTGGGAAATTTTCATATGGGAAGCCTATTATTGGTGAATTACGTATAGTGATTCCTATTCAATGTGAGATTAAGGGTCATTGTTCAGTTGGCTTGATTGAAGACAATCATGTGTTAATTAATATTGGAGGATTATGTTCATCTTCTTTCAAAGCCAGATTTTTATTTAAAGGCTCTATCAGATATGTGGCAGATGCATTGTACAAAATGGAATCCATGGTGGACACCTGATAAAGAGACTCCAATTGCCATAGCTTGGATTAGCTTTCTAGAACTTCCTCCAAATTTCATTGGTAAGGAATGTGTATTTTCATTAGCTGGTGTAGTTGGTAATCCATTACATGTAGACCTAGCAACTCAAAATGGGACTAGACCTAGTTGTGCTAAGGTAAAGGTGGAAGTGAATTTGCTAGGTAATTTTCCTAAATGTATTAAGATTGTTGAAGAAGCTGATGAATCTGGGCCAGAAGAGTTTAAATGGATTAGGATTAAGTATGATTATATACCTAAATATTGCAAGCCTTGAAAGAAACAAGGGCATAGTGAGGCAAAATGCTGGGTAATTCATCCTGAATTACACAAGAGATTTGATGAATATGTTGAGGATCAAGGCAAGGAGAAGACAGTTGTGAGCACTGAAGCAATTGGTACAGCTGCAAATTCAATAAAGGTTCTATCAAGTTGAAAGGTGGTTGGTAAGCCTGCTACTAATCATGCCAAGCAAGAATGGATAGAAGCAAGGAAGAACAAATAACAACGGGATAATCGAGGTCACATTATTGATAACAAACAAGGCAATGAAGCTGACAAGGGTAGAGAGAAGGCCAAACTTGAGGAAGTAGCAACCAAGAAAATTTTTAATGCACTAGAGGTTGAGGAAGTTCATCAACCTACTCTACAAATTACTGAAGGCAAAGGTGAGGATCATAACAATGGTAAGAAGAAGGAACATGAGGAAAAGCAATCCAAGAAGGGCGATGAGAAGGAAAAGGAAGGAATACTGGAGTGTCAAGCCTTAATCCTAAGGCTTCTGGGGTTAGGGTTGGGAAGTATTCTAATACTAAACTAGCAGGAGAAGGTAATCAACAGGAACTTAAGCAGGTAAAGAAGGAAGCAGTTGATAAAGTGTTGGAAGATCAACATAATGGGAACTTACCTATTTCTCCTAGTGATCAAAGCACTGAGGAAAATGCTAATAAGGAATCCACAATCGAATGGGTTCATAGAAGGTTCAGAACTAGCAAAGAGGAGCTAAGGCAACTCAATGTGACTACAAACCAATCATGTCAAGATATTCCATCTCAAACATTTGCAGATTCTGGGCAGCTTGAGGGCCTTGATGGGATAAACTCAACAAAGGTTGTAGGGAGTGATGCAATTGAGGTGGAGGATGATCAACTAGTCATGACAAAGACAACATGAGACAAAGTGAGGGACAGCATCCCACCTGGCGATAGGCTGGACATAGGTTGGCAATGCCAAGCTCCCCAAGCGTTAGGCTGGCGATACCAGGCCTAAAGCAAGGTACTCCAGGCATTAGGCTGGCGACGCCAGGCCTGGCGCCAACGTCACATGATGAAATAACGATTGTAAACCCTATCCCTAGTGCAATTGGCAAGATTTTGGCCTATGTAGATGGTGTTTCGGTGTATGCATTAAAGAACAAACTTGATGATAATGTGAAGGTTAGGGTTGATACAGTAGGGTCAAACCAAAACACAGGAAATGGAAAGGTTGGTGATATCAATAGAACATACATTTCTGAGTAGACTACCACAGTAATTCTTGGGCTAGGCAGTGTTTATGAACAACAATTCAAAATGATGGAGGTTGTTGCTTCTTCTATGGTGAATAGCAATGAAAAGGCTGATGAGATGGTAATTTTTCCAAGAGCATCTGGGGAAATAGAAGAAGTGCCTATGGTATATGGCACTGATCAAATTATGCAGCTGTATCTTAATGTTCCACTGAAAACTCCACTACAACATTTACATGATTTAGTTACACACAATGTGGTACCAATTAATGAAGACTTAATAAGATAAAATCCTATGGAGGATGAGGTAGATGATAAATCAACAGCAGAAAACTTCAAACATGTGGCTAGGGATGGGTATCTATCACCTATAGCTAGTGCTAAATGAGGTAAAACAAAGAAGAATCAGAATAAAGAGCCACAAAAACCTTCAAGAATTATGCCTAGGAGGGCAACTTCTCTATCTCAATGATGATCAAAACATTAATATGTAACATAAGGTCTGTGAATACACAACAGGCCTTTCGTAGAGTGATCAACATAAATAGGGAGCATAACTTTTGTGTAGTTGCATTGATGGAGCCTTTTCAAAAGAAGAGACTTATTGATAGATATCGAAGAAGGTTGAATATAGAGACTTCTTATGCAGATATTAATGAGCAAATATGGTTGTTCTTTTATGCAGTGGTAGAATGGGAACTAGTTAAGGATACTGAGTAACAAGTGACTGTGAGAGTGTTTCACCATGACCTGGGGCAGCACATGATGATGACATTTGTTTATGCAAAATGTTCAACAATGGAGAGGTTGGAATTGTGGAATCACTTGTATTATTTAGCAAGTGATATGAAATTTCCATGGTTGGTAGGAGGGGATTTCAATGTGATATTGCATGAAGATGAGAAAATAGGAGGACTACCAGTACACCCTCCTGAATATGAGGATTTTGCATTTTGTGTAAACTCTTGTGGTTTGTTTGAGAAAGGATACAAAGGAAGTCCATTTACATGGTGGAATGGGAGATCCAATGCTACGTGTATATTCAAAAGATTGGATAGGATCCTTGTGAATTTTCCGTTTCAGGACATGTTGCCAACTATTGAAGTTGAACATCTAATCAGAACTGGATCAGATCATGCATCATTGTTAATGACATGTGGGGAGCAGACCACCAATTTTGTCAAGCCTTTCAGGTTCTTGAACTTTTGGACTAAACATGCTACATTTATGGATGTGGTCAGGCAGAATTGGAAAGCTGATTTCATAGGGATCCATTTTTGATGTTCAAGCAGAAGCTCAAGAGGGTGAAGACAACACTGTCAAAATGGAGTAGGGAAACATTTGGTGATATCTTCAAGTAGTTGGCTATTTTAGAGGCCATTGTTAGGGTGAAAGAGATGTTGTTCAAAGAAGAGCCTATAATTGAGAACAGGATTGTGCTTCAAAAGGCGCAATCTGAATTGAAAAAATACTTGAGTATTGAGGAACAATATTGGAAGCAAAAAGCTGGGATGATTTGGTTTGCTGAAGGAGATAAGAATACTAGTTTCTTTCACAATTATGTAAATGGCAAAAGAAAGAAATTGCAACTGAAAAGGATCAAAAGTGGAAGTGGGGTATGGATTGAAGACCAGGAGCAATTGGCTACAACTGCAGTGGAACAATAATTCACAAATGAAGGTGATACATCTTACTTTTCCTTTCTCAATAATTACCTTTGAGGTCACTATGGAACAGAATTTGGAACTTATCAGATTAACAACAATTAAAGAGGTAAGGATAGTAGTTTTTGAGCTTAGTGGGGAGGGTGCTAGTGGTCCATATGGATTCACTCGCCTATTTTATCAAACATACTGGGATGTTATTGGTACTGATATACAAAACATGGTGCTACACTTCTATGGAGGAGCTGCACTGCCTAAATCCATCACTCATAACAATCTAGTGTTTCTGCCTAAGAAACATAGAGTTGAGACCTTTTCTAACTTAAGACTTATTAGCATGAGTAACTTCATTAACAAGGTCTTGTCTAGGGTGTTACATGATAGATTGGAAATTTTTTTCCTTATCTAATATCTCCTAATCAATACGGATTTGTGAAGGGTAGGAGTATATTTGAGAACATCTTATTGACTTAAGAAATTGTCACTGACATAAGGTTAAGGGGAATGCCAGCTCATGTGGTGATCAAGCTTGATATGGCTAAGGCCTATGATAGGGTTTCATGGAAGTACTTATTGCATGTATTAAGGAATATGGAATTTTCTGAGCACTACATCAACATGGTGTGGAATTTGGTGTCAAATAACTGGTACTCAGTATTGGTGAATAGGCAGTCCTTAGGGTTCTTTAAGTCTACAAGGGGTGTGAAGCAAGGGGATCCTCTATCACCAGCATGGTTCATTCTGTCAGCTGAGGTACTTTCCAGGTCTTTGAATAATCTATTTGAAGATAGGTCATTTGTGGGATTTTAATGCCTAAGTGGTCTGATCCTTTAAACCACTTGGCATATGCTGATGATACTATAATCTTTGCTTCTGCTCTCCTTCATCCTTGAGCAAGATTATGGCAGTGTTGGGGAACTAAGAGAAGATATTAGGCCAGATGATCAACAAAGATAAGAGTTCATACTACATGTATTCAAAGATTTCTAAAGGATTGTGCCAGGCGGTTGGAGCTATTATAAGATTTGCAAGAGGTAAATACCCTTTCACATATCTAGGGTGTCCTATTTTCTACACTAGAAGGAGTAAGGAATATTATGAGGATATTATCATGAAAGTAAAGGCTAAATTGCATTCATGGAAAGGAAAGCTGTTGTCATTTGGAGGAAGGGCAACACTCATTTATAGTGTGTTGCAAAGTATGCGAGTCCACATTTTATCAGTCCTTCATCCACCAAAAAATGTCCTGGAGCATCATCATAAGATTTTTGCTAGGTTCTTTTGGAGCACAAAGGAAGAAGGGAGAAGCAGACATTGTTCCTCATGGGAAAATCTTTGCCTTGCTAAAGAGGAAGGGGGCTTAGGTTTTAGGTCCTTACATGATGTGTCGAGGGCATTGTTTACTAAATTATGGTGGAGGTTTAGGATTTGTTGTCGAATTTCATGTGGAATAAGTATTGTAAGATAGATATACCAATGGTGGTACAATTTAGAAGGGGGTCTCATGTTTGGAGACAAATGCTGAATGCTAGGAAAGAAGTAGAACATGAGATCCTATGGTAATTGAAGAGTGGAACAACTAATATTTGGCATGAAAATTGGACTGGATTGGGTGCATTTTATCACATATTACCTGAAGACTTTCCAATCAATGAAGATCTTCAGGAGGTGGCAGAATTATGGCAAGGTGAAACATGGGATGGTCAGCTACTAGATCAAACCTTCAATGAGGAAATTGCAGAACATATAAGGCTAAATGTGCATTATGAAGGAAGTGAAGGATACTGGGATAGGCCATACTGGATGCCAACTCTTTCGAGCAAGTTTAGTATTAGTAGTGCTTGGCAAATATTAAGGCATAGGGTTGATCCTAATCAAGAATTCAAGTTAATGTGGATTAAAGGCTTACTATTCAAGATATTCTTCTTCTTGTGGAGATTGCGGAGGCAAAAAATAGCCACTAATGACACGTGGAGGAGGAAAGGGAAAATGGTGATGTGTAGGTGTTGGTGTTGTCATCAACCCCAAGAGGAATCTATTGAGCATATATTTATCACAAGTCCTACTACCTCTAAAGTATGGAACTTGTTCATGGGGGCTGCTGGAATTATTGTTCCATTGATTTAATTGAAGTAGGTTATAAGGCTTTGGTTGTATGCTCATTGTTACCAAAAGTTAAAGCTATTGTTTCCAATAGTACCAGCTATCATCACATGGGAACTTTGGAAGAGAAGAAATGCAGGTAAATATGGGGGTTCAGTGTCCACAAATTGGGTGATTCATGAGATCAATAGGACATTGCATCAACTGTCAAGGGTGAGGTATGCTTGGATGCCTAATGTTGTTATGGACAGACATAATTCAATATTTTAAAGGATATAAACCTATATTGATCACTACAAGAGTAACATGGCAGCTTCCTTTTCATGGTTGGTACAAATGCAATACTGATGGAGCCTCAAAAGAAAATCCTGGTCCTAGATCTTTAGGCTTTTGTGTGAGGAATGATGAAGGTGATGTGGTGTATGCAAGGGAATTAGACCTCGGGGTGAAAAATAATGTGGTGGCTAAAGCTAAGGCTATTCTTCAAGGATTGGAATACTGTATAGAGCATGATCTTCACCCTCTCATATTGGAGACTGATTCATTAGTGATGAAGAAAGTGAGAGAAGGGGAATGGGATCCTCCTTGGGTAATTGCAAATGATGTGAAAAAATTATAGAGATGAAGGGCAACTTCAATGTGATCTTTTAACATGTGTTGAGAGAAGGAAACTCAGTGGTGGATTTTATAGCTAACATTGTGTTTTCTTTTGCAGGTACATATGAGTTTCACTCATTCTCTGAACTGCCTAGTGTAGGGAGGAGGTTGATTAATATAGACAAGTCTCAAACTCCTAACCTTAGGGTTAGAATAGCAAAGAGAAGAGCCCCAGACTGATGGCTTCACAGGATTGAAATCTGCACACACCTGCCTGTTTCTTTTATGTCTCATTCTGTATGCTATTAAGGTATGTTCCAGTGGTATTAGCATGGTCACATGCTCATTATGGAGGTGCTTTGATAGTGTACAGGACCAATGTGATAAGCAGGTATTGGATGGTGCAATTTATTCTACTTCTGATATGTTCAAATGGTTAGGAAAAGGTTGAATCTATTATGTGGAATTTCTGGAGATTGTTGAATCATTTCTCAGTAGTATTAGCATGTCTTCATGCTCAATCTAAGGATGGTTTAGCAATGTTTAGAATGATTTCTACATTAAAGGTTCGAGAAGAGAAGGATCTGAGCTTACAAGATCATAAAATCACATAGCTCCACAGGCCTGGGGGCGCCAGGTTAAAGCCTGATGATACCCTGGCGTTACCCTGGCATCGCCAGCTTTTCCTTGAAAAGCCAACCTAAAGCCAGCCCCAGCATGGCTTTTGGCTTGAATAGCCTGCCTAAAGCCAGCTTCAAGACAGGTGTAGCCAAGCTCTTTTACATGATAATATTGATGATTGACCACATGATTTATTCTTGGATAGAGTCAGTACACTGCCTATGAGGATCATATTGTAGCAACACTAATTAATGCAAGACTATGCTAGCTTTAATTCTTTGGTGGAGATGTTTGGAATTCATTTTAGCTTATAGACTACATACCCTGGCGCCTGGTGAGAGCTTGATAGGTGCTACTTGGTATTTTCCACTTGCAATTGGATTCACATACATTGACAAGAGAAGGAAGCATTCAGCGGACAATGATCTAATAGCTAGTTCATTAGACTTTAGCTTTTCTATCTTTTTAGTAGCTAGTAGCTTCATGCGACTTCTATTTTGGTTTGGACACCTTGTAAGCTTTGGACCCATTTTGGGATTTTATTTATATATTAGCCACTACGCAGCTTGCCTAGTGGTATATTTGCTAAAAAAGCAAGAAGAACTCTCAAATGGTCAAAATAAGAAGATAATGCTCATGTTGGATGTCATTCTTAAAAATGAGGAGAAGCAAAGCATGGCACTCGAGGACTTGAAACAAGGCTTGACTCAAAATGATGAGCATATCCGCACTTTGGAAGATCAAATGAGAATATTGGTTGAGGCTCACTATGCCCACCAACTTGAGAGTGTGGAAAAAAGTCAAGAAGAGTTCGACTCTAAGGAAAAAAGTGAGCTTTACTTTGAGGAATCAAGAATTGAAAATCCGCCAACTAGATCCATGAGTGTTAGTGATGCCAAGAAAAATATGGAATTAGAGTCAACCGGTGTAAGTGAAAATATGGTTGAGATTGACTCTAGTCCAGGGGAAAAAGAGGAAGTCAAAATCCGGGAAGAATTGCAATTTACAGGGTTGATGTCGCATTCCAAGCACTTTTCAATTTTCGAATTGTATGGTGATATGGGAATTGAACTACATGTGTTAATGAGGGATTGTGAGGAGGAAAGAAAAATGCCATACGTCTTATAATTTGAGGGAACAAAAAGGCAAAATGACATTCCCCACATGAAAGCGAAGAAGTGCAAAATAAAGAAATTAAGGCTTGGCTTGATCATCTACTTACCACCCCCACCGCTCATGGTCACAAGCTTGATTCTAAGTTAGGTGTCCAGTTCATATCATCCAATTGGCGAGAAAAGTGATAAAGTGCTCTGCGTCGTGCCACGATGTTAAATACAATGCTTAGTGGGAGGCAACCCATTGTTTTTCAAAATTTTTAGTCATTTTTGAAATTTTCTTTTTTAGAATAGCTTAGAATATTATTCTTGACTAATGTGCCAAGTTTCAGATTTGTTTGAGTTGAATTAAGGAGTTTGGGATGGTGGAACGACACAAAACAGTAGCTGCCCAGAATTGGCTACTAAAACCTGTTGTAACTGCACCTGCGGAAAATCCACGCAAGTGAGCTTCCACAGAAGCGGTTGTTGAGCCGTAGATGCGGTGGATATGCCATAGAAGCGGTTGCGCAGAAGCGATAAACTAACTGCATGTGTGGAAAATCAGGCAAAATTAATTAATTGAACCCTCATTTCATTAGGTATGTTCTGAACCTTTACCCCCAAAACCCAAAATTCCCTCTTCTCTCTCACGCTACTGCTCTCCACACAAAATTGCTCAAACTCAAAATTCTCAAGCACAAGATCACACAGGTACCATGGCTCTCATCTACTCCTCTCTTCTACTTCTCTTTTCTTGTTTTTTCCTTCTTCTTCATTGCACCTCTGCTACAGTCACGTTTTTATTTGTCATTTTTTTTACAACTTTAGGAGTTTTAGAAGTGAGGGAAAATGTTTGAGAGTGTATGCGTGTGTGCTGCTACTGCTGAACAAATTGTTAGGAAGTCTGAGTACCATTTTCAATTCAAAAAGCATATGTTCATCACTACTTGCAAGATGTTCGGCAAATTGTCTAAAAAAAAATTACTTGCGAAGTACCACAAAATCAATCTCAATAGAATCATAGGTTCATGTAGTGTACTAATTTGGAAGTATTGAGTATAAATTAGGTGCTAAAATCATGATAGAGATGAAAAGGAGTTGAAAAATTCTAGGTGTTTGAACCCTTGGACGAACATCGCAGAAGCGGAAAAGGTGCCACAGATGCGGCCTCGCACCTGCGTTGACTGTTCCGTAGGTGCAATTTTTGGTAGATGGCAAAGTGGTAGAAGCGAAAGAAAATCCATAGATGCGGAAACTGGGAAGATTTCCAAATTCCAGTAGCTTTGCAACTGGAGCTTCCCGGGCCCGTTCAACTTGATTCTTTGGCCTAATTGCATTGTTTTATAATTGCTTAACATGACTCTACTGCCTGACTAACATTGTTTTGATTTTGTGAAGGTACTTTGAGCTAAAATGGACCCGAACATGAATGAGAATGCTCTGCTTAATCATGAAATTGAGAAGGAGGCTGATGAACCATTTGATAACTCACACTTCATGTCGGCTGATTGTCACCGCCAAAATTATGGCAACCTCGTCACTGAAAAGATAGTGCTTGAAAAAGGGATCGCCGAGGATAAATTAGCCGAGCAGCTCCCAGAATTCTATGCCTGTCTCCAAGCCTCCGGATGGTCATGCTTCATTCCTAGACTATACAAAGCTAATGAGGAGTGGATACGCGAATTTTACCCTAATATTAAGCGCACAAACTTCACCGACCCACAACTCATCATTAGAGGAAAAATAGTGAGGTTTGGGATTGAGCAGATTAATAAAATACTTGGGATTCCTAATTGTCCACTTGAGCTAGTGCGAGAAAAGGATCAATGCAACAATAGATAATGGATTGTCTCTAAACTCTATCCCACAAGTATGAGAGCAAAATGGGAAAATAAGAGAAAGGGTTTGAAGTCGATCAACTTCACAGCTGAAGCCAAAATGTGACTCTAAATCCTCTACAACAGGGTGTCACCTGGTGGAAATGTTTCAGATGTCTCCTACACCAGAAGCATGAACATTGCATGAATTCTAGACGTTATTCCTGTGAACGTTGGTAACTATATCCTGTGGGAGCAGAGAGAGTATTTCTTGGACGACGACGCAAGGTTGATGTTTCCTTCACTGATCACAGAGTTTTTTAGGCAGGCAGAGGTTGAGGTGCGTAGCACTGATCGTTAGTTGCCAGCCGATAAATCCTTTCATCCATTGAGAGTAATGGGTAAGGGTAGCGCATTGTACTAAATAGCAAGAAAAGGAAAGTCACCACTATTGTTGTCGGACCAGAGTCATCCTCCCATGCAGCTGCACCTGAGGAACCATTTGGGGTGCTAAACTCCCAGCTTGCATCCATTCGGGAGTAAGTGTCACAGCTCCCTAGTGGGCCCTCATCCTCCCAGCCTACGCCCAAGTACTTCACCAGGGACGACATGAAGACCTATCTAGTTTCACAGAAAAAACAGGCAGAGTATCAGGAGAAAATAGCAGCATCTGTTGGCATACTCAAAACAAACTATGGCAACTTGGACAAGGCACATACGGATCTTCAGTCAGACTTCCAAAAGGAGAAGGTGAAGAACAAGAAGAAGGGCAAGTTTATGATCAAGATGTGAAGAGGTATAAAGGCCATCTTCAAATGGGGGTAACCAAACAGGAAGATACCAGTTGCGGAAGATGATGATAGTTAAGAGTACTTTCATGTCAAACGCTGCTGGTAATGATGATGATGAGGCTGTGAATTCTTTACAGCAGTTATTAGCCTTCCTCCCGCGGTCTGCTAGTCTGATGTAGACCTCAGGGAGATCCTCAAACTACTTGTATTTTATTTTGATATTGTTCAGTGAGGACACTGCAATGTTGTCAGTTGGGGTGAATTTAATGAGCACATTTTATTTATACATTGCTACTTTGGCTTGTGCCCTTACCGGGCTTATTCTGTTGTATGGATATTGTGTGCCCTTGCCGGGCTTGTTTTAATATTGCTTATCATGTGCTCTTGCCGAGCGTAGTTGTGAGTAGTTATATATGTGCAGATTAGTCACTTTTGTTGTTTTATTTTATATTTTTGCTCTTTCTTCCTTTTTTGTTCTTTAGTAGTTTATGTTATTTTTGCTCCTTTAGTATTAGTTGTTGTAGTAGTTTTCATTATTTTATTTCATTAGTAGGATTTTTTTTGGGTTTCCTTTATGCTACGGTTCTTTCCCGAGGAATATTTTTTTTGTTGAACCGGGTGACTTTTTCCTATCATGGATGGCGTGACGACATTCTTAAGGGAATTAGTCTTGTTTTGTTATGTGGAGACTTTTGAATTATTTGGCACTAATAGAATTAGTCTTTTGCATGTGAAATGTTAATTAAGAATATCCCTCAGAATTTTGGTTTTAACTTGAAAAAGTAAGTGCATGGGAACGAATAATTTGTGTGATAACTTTTTGGCTCTTTTAGTGACTCTTTGCCCACTAGTTGGCATGATATTGCTCTAATTGCTCTTATAAAAAAATGGTGAAATTGATCCATCTCGACTAGTTCATGTGCCATGTGTGTTAGTTTTTGTTAGAAATAATTCATGTGTTTACTTATATCATCTAGAACTTGCTCGATTGGTCATTCAATGCTAATATTAGTTATTTTTGGTTGGAGGAATAACCTTAGACATTCTTTGTGATCTCTGAAAAACCTCTTTAGCCTTTCAAGCCTACCATTGCATAAATATTATCACTAGCTTACCCCATTTGAGCCTTTAACCTTTTTTTGACCACCTCATTACAAACTTTTATCCTTTTTGTGAAATAATTCCATATTTTGAACTCGTACCTCCTTGAATATTGACAATGAGGCTAAAAGCCTAAGTTGGGGGTGTTGATGTCAAAGTGGAAATTGGTAAGATTGTAAATTAAGGTATAATTACTCAATCTCCAAAAGAAAATAGTTATTAAAAAAAATATGTATATATAAATATGGAGTCTTGAGAAAATTGTAGAGGTACTCTAAGGTGGTTCTATGTTGGTAACTAGATTCCAATAAGGGCTATGTAGTTTTAATAGAAACAAAGTGAAAAAAGAAAGACAAATGTGAGTAGTGTTCAAGGAGGGTATAGTCACTTGTATCCAAAATGCTTATCCTACCCTTTCCTAAACCTTACAAGCTTAAAAAGTCCTTATGGGATCTCCAACCGAATGTTCTTATATAGGTGGCAAATTAAAATAAGGGCAAGCTTATGGCATGATATTTTGTAACACTTGAAAATCTTTTTTGAGAGTGAGCGTCTTTGTGCATTTCTCCCTTGGTAACATTGTTGTATCCAGAAATGAGTAAATGGAGCATATGTAGTAGACTAGTGCTTTGAGTCACTTCTTGAGGCTTTTTGTTGTCACTTGATTACTTTGAAAATCCTTTGCATTTCTTGAAGTTGTTTTTTAATGAGGGAGTTATTTAGTTAAGATTCGTGTGCTTGAGCCTAATTATTAGTACCAACTAAATCCATAAGTATGGTTCCTAATTGGAGAATGTGATTTGTAAATGATAGCAATACTACTTGTGCTTTAAATGGTAGAACCTCATTAAATTGTTGGTTTTGATTTTCTTGAGGACAAGCAAAAGCTTTAAGTTGGCGGTGTTGATGAGTGCTGATTTTACCACTTATTCTAGTCTCTTTTCTTTAGTTTTAGTGTCCTTTAAATATAATATGATGGCGTTTATGGTGTGTATTGTTATATTTTCAGGTAAATTATGCCACGAAATGATTTGAATTAAATTGAAGTGGAATTGAGCAAAAAAAGGTTGAATGAATGCAAAACTCTTCATGGATTCCACATCTGCGGAAGACTGGTCGCAGAAGCGACCTCACATCTGCGAGAAATGATCCGCATCTGTGGAGATGAACCACTTAGCCTGAAATTGCATATGCGACAAAAGAACCGCTTCTGTGGTTGCGCATCTGAGGAGACAAAATTTCCATTCAATTTACGCATCTGCGATAGGTAATTTGCATTTGTGGAGCCGCACCTACAACGGTCCTTCCGCAGGTGAGGTCAACGGGCATCAAACCTAGACTGTAATGACATTTCGCATTTTCTCAATTCTAAACCATTTAATACACAAACCATCTCATTTAAGAGGAACCTTTTGGCTTATTTTCAGTCTCTAAGACTAGAGAGAACAAGTTTTGGGAGCTAGGGTTTGCACAAACACTTTGGTCTTGAAGATTTGAAGCTTTTTCTTACCCATTCATGTCCATTTCTTTATTTCCTTGCTTTATATAGAATATCTAAGTATTTAGTATTTATTTCAACACTTGAATCTTGTTTATGGAAATAATCATATTTAAAGTGTGGATTAAATACCTTGTTGTGCTTATGTATTGAATGTTTTTTTATCTTTTATGAAGTGAGTTAATGTTACTTTAATTATTCTTGTTCTTTAATGTTTCCAAAGGGATTAGCTAACCCTAGGACTCGCCCATTAACTTCGAATTAATTTTGGGAAAGATTATTTGAGGTTGAGAAAGATTATTTGAGGTTGGGAAAGATTAATTAACAAGAACTTGATGTTTTAACCCTCATTTTATAGATTCTACTTAGGGATAGGATTGAACTAATTATAGCCATACTCGGGTGTGCTTAATCTCGTAATTGTTTTAGGGATAAATCAATTAGGAAGTCATGTTAGTCTTTGGAAGAAGCTAATATAGAACTATTACTCGTGGCTAATTAACATAAACTAGATCATATTTGTAAAATCGTGAAATACATTGGATTGTTACTTGACTGTGATTCCACGTGTATCCATACTTTAGCCATTGATCATTTTACTTGCTTTCTAGGTTAGTTTATATTTATGCATTTAGGTATAAACATTTTTCTAAAAAAAAAAACTAAGTGTTTGGCATTGCATAATAAGTGATAATTCTCTTACATTCTTAATCGCCTACATATCGTTCTCTGTGGGATTCGGCCCCGACTCATAGTTGGGTAAATTATATTGTATGCGACCATGTCCATTTACTTTTTAGCAGTGGATTTGGACGTCATCACTGACCAATGCCTTGACAAACTTTACACACTTGATAAATAACGTTTTCCAGCTATATCTTGATTCCTTTGTCATAGTGTTCATTAACGACATATTTGTGCATTCTCACAGGTTTGAGGATCATGAGCAGCACTCAAGGATCATGCTCTAGACTTTGAGAGAGAAGAAGTTATTTGCTAAATTCTCCAATTGAAAGCTTTGGCTTGATTAAATGGCATTCGTAGGCCTCGTGGTGTCCATTGAAGGGGTCAAGGTGGATCCAAAAAAGATTGAAGCAGTTCAGAACTGGACTAGACCTACTTGAGCTACAGAGATTCGGGGCTTCTTGAGTTTGGCGGGTTATTATCGCCATTGCGTGAATGGTTTTTCATCCATTGTATCTCCTTTGACTCGATTGACCTAGAAGTGTGCTTCATTCAGATGGTCCAATAAGTGTGAGGTGAGCATTCAGAAGCTTAAGATTGCATTGACTACAACCCCAGTGTTGGTATTGCCTATAATTTTCGGATCTTACATCGTGTATTGTGATTCATCGCGTAATGCAAGACGTTAAGGTGTTTGCCTATGCATCTCAGTAGTTGAAGTTTCGTGATGAGAATTACCCTGTTCATTATTTAGAGTTGGCATCCATTGTTCACGCATTGATAATTTGGAGGCATTATCTATACAAAATTCCTTGTGAGATCTATACCGACCATCGGAGTCTGCAACACCTATTAAAGTAGAATGATGGTTAGGGTTTCTAAAAGACTATGATATCACCATATTATATCATCCGAAAAAGGCCAATGTAGTGGCTGATACATTGAGTATGAAGGCTAATAGCATGGGTAGTTTGGCATATTTAACGGTAGAGAAGAGGCTACTAGCAATGGATGTTCAGGCTTTAGCCAATCAGTTCATGAGATTTGATGTTTTGAAGCCCAGTCTTGTTATTGCTTGTGTTGTGACACAATCATTGTTGTTGGAGCATATCAAGGCTCATCAGTTTGATGACCCTCACTTGATAGTGCAAAGGGAAATGGCACAGTGGGGTGGTGCTAAGGAGTTTTTACTTTGTTATGATGGTGTTATGCGACTTCAAGGCCAGATTTGTGTTCCAAATGCTGATGGGTTGAGAGAGTTGATTCTTGAGGAAGCTCATAGTTTGCGTTGTTCCATTCATGCAGGTGTTACGAAGATATACTGTGACTTGAAACAACGCTATTGGTGGCGGATAATGAAGAAATATATTGTGTCTTATGTCTCTCGGTGTTTGAATTGGCAACAGGTGAAGTACGAGCATTAGAAATCCGGAGGGTTGACTTAAAGATTAGCGATACCGGAGTGGAAGTGGGAGCGCATTAGTATGGATTTTTAGTAGGGTTACCACGGACCTGGAGGAAATATGATGCAATATGTATTATTGTGGACCGCTTGATTAAGTCTACAAACTTTATTCTGATGATGACTTCCTATTCTTCAAAGCGGTTAGCTCATATTTACATCCAAGAGATTATCCGAGTGCAAGGCGTGCCTATTTTTATCATGTCTGACCGAGGCACATAGTTCACATCGTATTTTTGGAGAGACATGCAGCAGGAGTTGGGCATATGGATCAAGGTGAGTACTATGTTTCTTCGTCGGATAGATGACCAATCCGAGGGCACTATTCAGATCTTTGAGGACATGCTATGTTCTTGTGTTATAGATTTCAGAGGTTCATGGGATCCTTTTCTACTGCTCGCACAGTGGGATCCGTTTCTTCCACTCGCAGAGTTTTTCTACAACAACAGCTATCAATCGAGTATCTAGATGGCTCTGTATAAGGCCTTATACGGGAGGCAATGTTGTTCGTCGATTGGTTGGTTTGAGCCGGAGAGGCTAGATTATTGGGATGATTTGGTCCGTGATGCTATGGAGAAATTTAATGTGATTCAAGAGCGACTTCGTACAATTCAGTCTAGCCAGAAGAGATACACGTATTGGAAGGCTCCAGATGTAGCTTACATGGTGGGTGAGAATGTTATTCTTTGAGTTTTTCTTATGATGGGTGTGATGCGGTTTGGGAAGAAGGACAAGTTGAGCCCGATGTTTATTGGCTCTTTTTGAGATCTTGGAGAGAGTTGGGGAGGTTGCTAACATGCTTGCTTTTCTTCCTAGCCTATCAGGGGTACATACGGTATTTAACATTTATATGACCTGCGTATGTGGTCCACGTTAGTTTTTGGAAAGTTTTTACATGAAATGGCACGACCCGGATTTCCCCTCGTCGGGATTGTGATAGCGCCTAATTTTTGAAAAGCCAACATATATGGTTTTAACACATTAATCTTTAACCAAAACAGTAATAAATCATAATTTAAAGCTAAACAGATATGAAGTGCGGAAAAGTTTATAACAGTTCAAAACTTTAAAACATGACTACCCCAATGATCTGGTGTCACAATCCACGAAAGTCTAAGAATTTCTACAAATACTGGTTTAAAGGAAAATACATCTGTTTTTTGGAATGAAAGAAAATAGGAGCTAAGATAGAGGGAAGGGGACTCCAAGGTCTGCGAACGTCGGTGTCGCGCCCTTTTTTTCTCGCGAAATCGGGTTTAAGACATTTAGAGGGAAACTCGTTCATTTTGGGAACTGGGTTTTGCATTTTGAAGAGTTGCCACCTAATGATTTGAGGTGCATTGGGACACCAATGGGGTTCAATTCTAAGTTTGTTTGGATAACCAGAGATTGGGTTAGGGCTTGAAATTATCCCGAGGGGAAGGTGTTAGGCACCCCTCTGGATCCATTAGTGTGGTTCCCGGCCAGACAGTTTATTGTGAATTTAGCAAATAGACAAATATGGGCTCAAATATTAGGGGATTTAAACACATAAAAAGAAAGAACAATTAAAAGAAGAGTAAAAAGAGTTTGCTAATAAAAGGAAAGGGGGTCCTAGGTTTATATTTAATATGGATCACATTAATGCAATACCTGGTAAGACACTCCTCAGAAGAGGGGATACACGTGGTATTAACGCACCGATCATCAGATCCATATCTATCCTTCCCACCCCGTTAAGGTATTAAAGCACGGATTGGTCTCGATTACTATTGCATGCTATTACCCGTCCCATTCCTATCAGTCCCGGAGGCACTTAGGACTACTAGTCCTAAAGAGTAGGATATTAGGCTGATTGGTTTCAAAGGATAAAAGTCTAAGGCGACATACAAAACAAATAACACTGCACATTAGGGGAAAGCATGCAAGCAAATAAAGGCTCAGGTATGCCTCCTCAAAACAAAGCACATATATAGCATGACTTGCACATACTATTTAGGTCTGATTAAAAATTCTAAAGGCGGGGGGATTTTGATTATTGAAGCAGACTTGTTTATTACATAACTCAAATAAGAAGTCCGAATTAGGCCTGCCTGCTGGTTGTTGCAATAAACAAAAAGTGGATTCAATTTTACAGCTATTACTCTAAGGCTTGCCTAAGTGTTTAGACGGGGTCCTATAGACATGATATCTACTTAATTCAGAAGGTGCTGAAACAGTGATAACTCAAAACGAATTGCTTGAAATCTTATAGGCATTCTTTCTAAACCTTGTTAAAATAAGGGAATTAGATTATTAAAAAAAGTTCATAATGGATGAATTTTAAATTAGACTAGTTTCAGTTTCTGCAGATGACAGTATCCACTATCGCTGATTTTTACTCCTATGAACACGAGATCTAGGATTACTGATTTTAGACCCTTATAAACATAATTACTGATTTTAAACCTTTGTACACAAAGTATTTAAATGAATAACGTTAAACCCTATAGGCATAATATCTAGTAAACAATGGAAACAGACAGGTTCTTACTGGTGGGAATTCCTATAAGCATGACTTATATACATTATACCGATTTTAACATGCTACTGGGTTATAACCAATTAGGCCCTAAAAACATGATATCTAAACGGTGACTAATGCGCAGAGTTTTAGATAATTCCTATAGGCAGGTTATCTAGAAGTGAACAAGCAGGATTTAAAGTAAGTCCTATAGACATGGTTTCTAAATGCGATGTGAGTATGTAGAATTTAAAAGCAGTCATATAGACAAATTTTTTAAATGCGAATTGAACATGTAGAAAAAGCAGTCCTATAGGCATGTTTTCTACCCTTGAGCATGCGTAACTACCCAACCCTTTTTCACTATCCAGTCCCAAATGTTCATTACAAATTATTACAAACCAGGAACACTGAATTACATCGGAAGAGTACAAAGAAAAGTTACAACTAGATGAAGCCTGATTCTTGACTTTCTCTTTGAGTTATGGAATAAACCAGCTCAAAATGCCATTTATCCAAAGCCTTTACTCAGACTTGAGTGTATCAGAGTTCCCTAAGGGCCTCAATAGGACCCCGAGCAGTGCTCACACCCAAGTTACATAACCAGAATAGAGATGAGTGCAGTGTGGAAATGCCAGCCCTCATGTGTTCAAGTTCAGAGGGAGCTCATGGGTCCCAAGGTAAGGCTCACATGAGGGGGCAAAATTTATGTCTAAGAAGAGAGTGAAAGTGCAGAAACTAAGTTTTAGGAGCTGAGGGAATAAAGGAAAGGGGAAGGGTGACGGGAGACAGCCTTAACATTTCAGGGAGTCAATAACTTCACACAAAAGGGAAGGGGATTGGGATTCCATTGCAAGGAGCCTATACACTTAGGCATAGATTAACTTTGGGCATGCACAGTAATAGGAAGTGCTGACATGCCTGTAAATCAACCAGAACACACAAGGTATAAGAGAAACATGGAGGTTATGATCCTAAGAGGATCAAGTTTGGGTCATGCACAACAATTTCCAATGTTGTCATGCCCCAAACCAACCACAAGTATTAATCACATTGGGGTAGGGATTTGGGATTCAAAGGACATAATACATTGATTCAGAACAGGAGAAACGAAATTACAACATGCTAAATAATGGTACTGGATTAAATACAAATAGTAGGCAGACAAGAATGCAAGAAACATTAAATAAGCATGTTGTTGTTGGTACAGAAAACTTAATTAGAACATACCAGTAAGAAACGCAAAATAAGCAAATTTCCCCACAGCCTAGCCTTGGCTTTCAGCCGGCTAGGTAAGGCAGCAATATAGTAGTAGTAGTAGAGAAGAGAGAGAGAGAGAGGTTTAGTGTAGTGTGTGCTTAAACTCAAGTGTTTATGCCTTGTGTTCGTGTGTCTTTGAAAGAGAAGAAGTACAAGGTATTTATAGTTTTTGAAAACGAGTAAGAGAGAGGTTATAAGGTACAAACATGGAAACAATCATGATTCGGAATCAATTATACAAGTGATTCCCTTTAATTAAGGGATCACTCGCTTAACAGGCATTGACAGGTTCAAAACAAGGAAAGAAATCAATTTGTCAGTAGTCTGACAGTTGCCATAAAAGAAGTAGTAAAATATTAAGCAAACAATAGAGTCTAGGTACAGAAATATTCTAATTTTGGAAAGGATTCAGTAAGGCAAAACAAGAAAAGAAATCAGTTAACCTTAACAGGCAGATGAAATCAAAATTTCACAAAGGAAAAGTTTTAAAATCAGTCAAAGAAGGAGACTCAACATATAAATAGGGTACATAATTATTATACATGCGAGGCCAAACCTGTTGGAAAAAGGAAAATAGCATACAATAGTAGCACAAAAAAAAATTCAATGGATAGCAACACTCGAAGCATGATAGTCAATTGAATCAGTAGTGATGAAACATAAAATATCAAAAGCATGCGAAGGTCTCGCAGTAGCCAGTGAGGAAAACCCCTTTTGAAAAATTAGGGTTTCGAGCATACTTGAGTTCTAGAGGAAATAGGAACCCAGAATCAAAAGGATTACACAAAGGAATAAAAGTTTCGAAATAAAGAACATCAAATCGAGCGTTGTACTTAAACTAACAGTCTTAGATCCAAAGCAATAGGGTTTTCAACAATAGAAGAATTTTATAAGATGGATAAGCAAACAAATCGGACGAAACTCAAGCAAACTCAGGCAGAAGAATAATACCAGCAAACACATCAATACATGTCAAAAATCTAAGAATTTTTTTTGAAATAACTTAACAGAACCCTAATTGAAAAGATAAGGAATTTTGAAAGAAGAGTTTTAAAAGAAACTTCGAGAAAAATGCTTAAAAGTTAAGAGCAAACATAGATCTGAAACGGATCTAAGAGAAATCGAAAGAACATTAGAGGTTAGGGTTTCAGAAAAACCCCCAATGATGAGAAACGCTTTGAAAACCCTTGATGTAAGCAGGAGAGTCAAAAGTCTGACTTGAATATCCATGGATGGCCGGAGAAAGGTCAGAGACGACCGGAAAACAGTCATCGAGCAAAGACTAGACAAAGCCCATTCACGATCTGGTCAAGAGACCACTGAATCAAATACGTAGAAGCCATGAGAGGTGGATACAGGTCTCCGATGACCTCGGAAGCCATATATTTGGGAGGTATTAGGGTTGTAGTTTGATGGCATCGGCTAGGGTTTGAGAAGATTTGAGAGAGGATTGAGAGAGAAGAGGGATTCAGAGGCGGCGGAGTTTGGAAATGAGGCTAAAGTTGGGGTCGGTGGAATTAAAAAAGGAAAGGAATTGTGAGGGCCGTTGATCTTTTAGATCAATAGCCAGGATTTAGCGGGTCTTGAGTCGGGTAGGCGGATTTAAGGCTTAGGTCGGTTCAGATGGCAATTGGGCTGGGTAATTTGGTTTAAATTGGGGGTCCAATTCTGGCTGTAATTGAAATGCAATTGGGGCTAGATTTTAAATAGCCACTTTTCCATTATTTATTTTATAACAAATAGCAAATTAATTTCTAAAAACAAATTGAAGGTACTAAAATTATTTGTAATACATAATTATCAATTTAAAAATACTGAACTTAATTTTTATAAATATAAACGCAATTAAATCTAAAAGAGGTTAATATTGTAATTATATGCAATTTAGCTTTAAAAATACAAAATGACTTTGTAAAAATATGAAAAACTTATATTAGCTATATTTTAGTATGAATATGAGAATCCAATAAATGAATCATCAAAAATGATAATTTTGGAAATTATTATTGGATTTTAGGGATGAAAATAAGGAAATAAATTGGTTTAAAACCTTTTAAAAATTAAGGAAAAATAATAAAACAATTGGACATACTTATATATGCATACATATACTATTTTGAAAGTATTTTGCATATTAGAAAATATATATAGGGAAAAATTGAGGGTCCTCAAAATTCTGCCCCAGTTAATGGGTTGATGCTTCTCACAGTTGCTTGCGACGATTGGCTGAAATCACTACGGAATTTTGAGGGTATTCCTCAAAATTTTGCCCCAGTTTCCGATTGCCGGAGGGGGGGAATGGAAATTTTATTGAATTGTGACCGAACCCATAGGGCTGCCTATGTATCCCCTCTTAAACGGGAATCAGGTCAGGCATAGTTCAATTTACATCATATAGGAAAGTATAAAGATTACGCATAATAACGCTTGACTACATCGGAGTTGATGAGCTTTGGCCAGACTTCCCCGCCCATTTCTGCAAGTATGAGGGCTCCTCATGTCAGAATCCGGTGAACCATGTATAGACCCTGCTAGTTGGGAGAGAATTTCCCTTTGGCTTCATCTTGATGCAAAAAAAATTTCTTTAACACCAGCTGCCCGGTGTGAATTGTCTTGGCTTGACTCTTTTGTTGAAGGATTTGGACATTCTGTTCCGATAGAGTTGACCATGGAAAACTGAATTCATTCTCTTCCCGTCTATAAGGGCTAGTTGCTCATAACGACTTTTCACCCACTCTACGTTGTCGAGCTCAGCTTCATGTATGATCCTTAGGGAAGGAATTTCTACCTCTGCAAGAATGATTGCCTCTATACCGTAAACCAGCGCATAGGGGGTTGCATCGATTGATGTGCGGACTGTGGTGCGATATCCCAATAAAGCAAATGATAACTTCTCGTGCCACTGCTTATGTTTCTCTATCATTTTTCTCAATATCTTCTTGATATTCTTGTTGTCGGCTTCTACAGTTCCATTCATCTGAGGCTTGTAGGCTGTAGAATTCTTATGTCTGATCTTGAAAGTTTCACACATAGCTTTCACCAAGTCACTATTGAGATTGGAGCCATTATCAATAATGATTGACTCTGGAATACCGAATCCACAAACAATGCGGTCGCGGACAAAGTCCGCCACAACTCTCTTGGTTATTGCCATGTAAGATGTTGCTTCGACCCATTTGGTGAAATAATCGATAGCTACCAGGATAAATCTGTGCTCGTTGTAAGCAGCAGGCTCAATTGGTCCAATGACATCCATTCACCAGGCGGCGAACGGCCATGGTGAGCTTGTTGCATTGAGCTCATTTGGAGGTACCTTTATCATGTATGCAAGTATCTGACAGCGGTGGCATTTCTGGACAAACTGGATGCAGTCCGTTTCCATAGTTATCCAAAAGTAACCAGCTCGAAGTATCTTCTTTGCTAAGACAAAACCGTTCATATGTGGACCGCAGGTCCCAACGTGAATTTTCTCTAGTAGCCTGGATGCTTCTTTTGCGTTGACACACCTTAGTAACCCCAAATTAGGAGTCCTCCTATACAAGATTCCTCCGCTGTGAAAGAAGTTGTTAGACAACCTCCGAAGTGTGCATTTCTGAGTAGGATTTGCAAGTTCTGGGTATTCTCCTTTTGCCAAATATTCCTTCATATTATGAAACCAGGCCCGTTTGCTTCTTCTTCGACATGGGCACAATAAGCTAGATGATCATGGATCTTTACTGGAATGGGGTCAATGATGTTTTTGTCTGTATGTTGTATCATAGATGACATGGTATCCAATACATCGATGAACTCATTCTGGATGATGGGAACATGTTGGAATTCTGTCTTTGTGAACATCTTTCTCAATTCCTGTACATGATACAAATACGGGAGTATCTTGGCATTCTTGGCTTCCCATTCTTCTCAGACCTGATGTATAACAAGGTCCGAATCTCCAATCACTAGAAACTCTTGAACGTTCATGTCAATGGCCATTTTGAGCCCTAGGATGCAGGCTTCATACTCGACCATGTTGTTGGTGCACAAGAACCTGAGTTTGGCAGACATCGAATAATGCTGACCAGTTTCTGATACTAGGACTGCTCCTATACCAACTCCTTTGAAATTTGCTACTCTATCGAAAAATATTCTCCAACTATCATAGGATTCTGCGATGTCTTCTCCTATGAATGATACCTCTTCGTCAGGAAAATACATTTTCAGGAGTTCGTATTCTCCATCCACAGGATTTTCAGCGAGGTGGTCTTCTAGTGCCTATCCCTTGATTGCCTTCTGAGTCACGTAGACAATGTCAAATTCACTCAATAGGATTTTCCACTTGGCTAGCTTTCCAGTGGGCATGGGCTTCTGAAAGATCTACTTCAAAGGATCCATCCTTAATATGAGATATGTGGTATAGGCACAAAAATAATGTCTCAGTTTCTGATCTACCCAAGTCAAAGCACAACAGATGCGCTCTAACAGAGAATATCGGGCCTCGTACGGGGTGAACTTCTAACTGAGATAATAGATGGCCTGCTCCTTCCTCCCCATTTCATCATGCTGCCCCAGAACACAGCTGAAAGCTCCATCCAATACTGCGAGGTAGAGTAATAGGGGCTACCTGGCTCGGGCGAGACTAAGACTAGTGGTGTTGATAAGTATTCCTTGATTCTGTCGAATGCCTTTTGGCAGTCATTAGTCCATTTGGTAGTGGTGTCCTTCTTCAACATCTTAAAGATTGGCTCACAAATAACTATAGACTGTGCTATGAACCGGCTGATATAGTTAAGTCTCCCCAAGAAACTCATCACATCCTTCTTGTTCTTTGCCGATGGTAGTTCTTGAATGGGTTTGACCTTTGATGGATCCAATTCTATTCCTCGGTGACTCACAATAAACCCCAATAATTTTCCAGCGGGAACCCCAAATGCGCACTTTGCGAGATTTAGTTTTAGGTTGTACCTCTGCAATCTGTTGAAGAATTTCTTCAAATCTTCCCTACGATCAGTGGCCTTCTTGGACTTGATGATAACATCATCCATATATACCTCTATCTCCTTGTGCATCATATCATGTAAAATGGTCTTCATGGCCCTTATGTTGGTGGCCCCAGCATTCTTTAGCCCAAACGACATCATCTTGTAACAGTACATCCCCCACGGTGTAATGAAAGCCGTTTTCTCAGCATCTTCTTCATCCATCAAGATCTGATGATAACCAGCGAAACAATCTACAAATGATTGCAACTCTGCTTGGCACAATTGTCAATCAAGATGTGTATATTTGGCAAAGGAAAGTCGTCTTTCGAACTGGCCCGATTGAGATTCCGGTAGTCGACACAAACTCTAACCTTCCCATCCTTCTTTGGTACTAGTACAATATTGGCTAACCATTTCGAGTATTCCACTACCCTAAGAACCTTAGCTCTGACCTGCTTAGTGACTTCTTCCTTGATTTTCAGGCTCATATCAGGCTTGAACTTTCTGAGCTTTTGCTTTACCGGTAGACGCGTTGGATCGGTTGGTAGTTTATAAGCCACAACAGACATACTTAAACCAGTCATGTCATCATACGACCATGCGAATATGTCCTCATATTCTCTTAGAAAATCTATGTATTCCTTCTTTTCTGATGGCGATAAGTGGAGGCTAATTCGTGTTTCTTTGACGTTTTCTGCATCTCATAGGTTAACAACCTCGGTATCGTCCAGGTTGGACTTGGGTCTGTTTTCAAAATTCTCAACTTCTTTAACAATCTCTTCTAGTATGTCATCTTCCTCTGAATCTATGTTCGTTTGTTGCGTTGTCTCATTGTATGCCACAGTCATTGGCTCATCAAGATAAGTAATAGTAATGTTGTATAAGTAAAGTAATGAGAGAAAAATAATAATGAGCGTCGAATCATGAGAAAAGTTAAAAAGCTTTGATAAATTGCGTAACTGTTTTGGAACATTGGAGATCTTATTGCAAGAATTAAAAATGCTAAAAGAAAATCATTTAATAAATAACAATAGTGCATGATGCTTGTTTTAGCCTTACTACCCCGAGGCTCGTCAGGCCCTGGTTGTCCTGATGGTCTAGCTATTGAGGTGTACCCCTCTGCTTACAGCCTGTATGGATGGGTCTTCCTCCCCCTACTCCTCGAGAATAACACAACAGTCCATGTCATTATCTTCTAAGAACAAGTTTTTCATCGTTGCCAGTGTTTTTTCTTCCCCTGACCCATAAATAATATCGGTTGGTTGGAAATTCTGCTCCAGATGTGGTATTGGCTGCTCCAGCGGATAGTAAGGACTGCGCCATCGTGGCAATCAGTTGTTGAATTCTTCCCAGGTGTACTTATATCTCACACTGAAAGTGGTGCCGTGTTTCTTGAGTTTTATGGGCTTAGTGATTCCTTGAAGGTTTTTGCCAAGCCCCTTTCGATGTTCGTACCCACTCCAATTCAGTATACTCTCGATTTTGTTATCCCACCATTTATCTTTGTCAATAACATTTACCCGTTCAATATGATGGTAAGTCTCTCCAACTAGCTTCCTTCTTCCTTCGATTGACGGAATGGTCTGGCGACTGTATATAGGGTTGCTACCGTCGCCGTGAATGATCTCCTCCTGGTGATTCCATTCAAACTTTACTTCCTGATGTAGTGTTGATGCTACGGCCCCAACAGCATGAATCCATGGCCATCCCAATAGCAGATTGTTAGATGCCGGTACGTCTATTACTTGGAAATCAACATCAAACCAAGTTGGCCACATTTGCAAACACAAACTAATCTCCCCAATGGTAGACCTTTGGGAGCCGTCGAAAGCTTTCACATTGATATCTCCATCCTTTATTTCATGAAGCCCTTACCCAACTTCTTGAGTGTTACCAGCGGACAAATATTGAGACTGGACCCTCCATCGATCAGGATTCTGGTGATAAAATAGTCTTTGCATTGCACGGTGATGTGCAGTGCCTTGTTGTGACCCAACCCTTCAGGTGGCAGCTCATCCTCATGAAAAGTAATTTATGACTTTCCAATACCTGTCCTACCATGTTAGCAATTTCCCCGCTAGTGGGTGTTGCTTGGCACGTATGCTTCACTCAGCACCCTCAGCAGGGCATTCTTGTGTGCCTCAGAATTTTGTAGCAAAGGAAGGATGGAAATTTGCTCCGGTGTTTTGTTTAACTGGTCGATGACCGAGTATTCTTTGGCCTGTATCTTTCTCCAAAGATCATACGGACCAGTTTCGATGATGGGTGGTCGATTGGACGCCTGCTTGCTTGACTCAGCTAAGTGTTCAGGGGTATAAACTCTACCCATTCTCGTCATACCCTGTGCCTCAATAGTTTTTTCAAATATAACCTTGCCTTTCCTCCTTGCCTCGGCTGTATAGTCCCATAGGATAGCCTTTGTATGGAAAGGCGTCATGGTCCACATCTCCACTAGGATCGGTGTGACTATCTTTAATCCAAACGGAGCATGGACCTTGGGTGGCAACACCACAACTTCAAACGGTGTGGGTGCATTTGCTGGAGACACGAATTCGACCTCAATTGGCGCTGGTGTCTTTGCAGATTATGTTGCTTCAAAATCAAGTGGCACGAACATATTTACCTCAACGTCCCCAGAGGGCTGAATCTGGACTACGATCGGATTAAGAGTAACTATTAGCTTCTTTGGGTCATCACCTTTTGCGATCAACCTGATTGATCCCTTGGGATCCCAATCATTCTCTATTTCAATCATGTGAACGCCACCACCATTATGGTCCAGTAGGGGGTTATTGCGGACATTGGGAGGGGGTTCCTTTGCCATAATAATTTGTTATCAATTAAAGTCTGGATCTTGTCCTTAAGAGAACGACATTCGTCGATGGTGTGCCCCTTCATGCCAAAATGGTATGCACAGGATTTGTTCGGGTTAACCCACTGAGAGGGGTTCTCAGGGGTTGCAGTAGGGATGGGGATGACATAACCAACAGCTTTGAGTTTTTCGTAGAATTGGTCAATAGGTTCAGCAATGGCTATATATTGTTTCGGAGGCCTTCGGTCAAAGTTTGGTCGAGGTCTAAGGAAGTTTTGGTATGCAGAAGGGGATTGATAGTGGGATGGTTGAGCATTGTAGGCTTGGTAAACATGTGCGGGTTGGGAATATCTGGGTGAAGTAGGTTGATATGTGGGAGGTGGAGGTGATTGATAAGTGGGTGGTGGAGTTTGGTAGGAGGGTGAGGGTTCTTGGTAGTTCGGAGTTGGTTGATATGTGAGTGGAGGTGTTGGGTAAATCTGGTATTTGATGGGAGATTTGGTTCTTTGTGCAACCATTACGTCCCCTACGTCCCTTTTCTTTGACACACCACCATACTGTAAGGCCTTATTTGTAGCTTATAAGGCCTCGAAGTTTGTAACCATACCACTTTTGATGCCCTCTTCAATCCTTTCACCCAGCTTGATAATGTCAGAAAATTTGTGGCTCTCAATCATCATTAGCCTTTCATAATACTGCAGGTGCTGAGCTCAGACAAAGAATTTGTTCATTTGTTCCTTCTAGAAGGCAGGTCTAACCTTAGCAGCTTCGGACCTCTAGCAAATAGCATACTCGCGGAATGTTTCTGTAGGCTTCTTCTTTAGATTTTGAATATAAAACACATCTGGCACATTCTCTGTGTTGAACCTGAACCTGTCCATAAAGTTGGACGCCATGCCTACCTAGTTCGACCACTTCTTCGGATCTTGGATAATTTACCAGGACAAAGCATCTCCTTTCAAGATTTTTATGAAAAGTTTCATGCGGATTCTTTCGTCTTTTCCTACACCAACCAGCTTGTCACAGTATGTTCTCAAATGTACTCTTGGATCCCTTGTACCATCAAACATTTTGAAATTCAGAGGTTTGTACCCCTCAGGCAGTTCAACATCGAGCTGTATGCAAAGATCTTCGTAGTTCATCCCTTCCATTCCCTTACTCCCTTCAACGCCTTGAATCTAGTTAGTCAATTTCTTAAGTTCTTCACCCAGGCTCCTGATGAGCAAGTCTTTATCATCAGACTCGGGTGTACTTGAGATGGGTTGGGTGGAGTGTGGCATGGTCTCCACGTAGATGGAGGTGTTATGATGGGTGTGAAAGTGGTCATTTGTGGAGTTTTGGAGTTCTGGGATGAGCAATGGGGTGAAACCTGAGTACCGTGACCATGAATGACCTCTACCCGTTCAATTGAGTTCTTTTTTCTGGCATTGTTCAAATCTTCCATTTTCCCTTTGTTTATATTTTTGACAGGACTAAGAGGAGGAGTGGGTGGAGGGCCCCTGGATCTCGTGGAATAAGATGATGTTGCTAGAGTGCACGAACTAACCTTTGGGGAGGGGAATAATAAAACAAAAAATAAAAAAAAAAGGTAACAAGTTAGTGAGGATTATAAAAAGTGTTGCAGCATTTAACCACATAGTGCGGAATGTAAAATGTGTAATAATTTAGGAACCTCTTTGTACCCGAGGTAGGCCTAGTGACAAATTGATTTGGAGAACTTAGGATGCTAAATGCCTCATTTCATTGATAAAAAGTAGACGAATCCCAAATCGACACTAAATAAACAAGAAATGAAAATCACTAATGGCCATTAGCCTTATTACATTTTATAAAGCGAAAAATATAAACTCCTATCTACTTGGTCCCTGAAGGACCTTCCCCAGATTCGGCATCCTTGGCTCCGTCAAACAGCTTTCCCAACTCGCGAAGTCTTAGGAATAGGTAGGCTCTATTTAGATGTCCGCCTTCGTTTCCTTCAGCATTTTGGCAGTCTTCGACCCTCTTGAGAAAATTTCTTTCCAACTCCACTATGCCTCGCTCCAAGTATCCTAGTCGCTTGTTGGCACTGATATCCATGTCCTTCCATTCCTCAATCAGTTTCTGGTTGGCTTGTTGTATCTCATGGTGCTCGCTTTCGCACTCCTGGATCCTCTTGCACAATTGGTTGTATTTGACATGTGCCTAGGCCCTTTCATCTATGATCTTGTGGCCCCTAGCAAACCCTGGCTGGCCCAGACCATCGTGATTATCTTCCAACCAGCCTGAATAGTAGGGAGCACAACCAGCGTGGTATCTGTCTGGATCAATGGTATCTCTCCTATTACGATCTTGTAGTGCCACATATGCTAGGCTTGGCACTTATAAGAACTATCATTAGCCTGGAAGTCAGCCTAGAAATGACTCATCTTATCGACCCTGGGTATAACCTGCTTCCTACCAGCTTGTCTCATAACTCAAAGAGGTACGTAATGGTATGTTCCTCTCAGACCAATCAATATCAGGAAAGGTGCATCTCTAGATCTGGCGATGAATTCCTCTGTCGGAACCCACTCGAACATCCACTGTACCTGTTCCTCAGTTAGATTGTCAAATAACTCTACCCATCCTTTGGCATCTTCTGGCTGGGCGAACATATTGGGCATGTAATTCATTCGCTTCGAATGATGGAAAGCGATATGATCATCCCAGTCTCTTCGCTGAATCTCTTGTCGGTATTCACCCATTTGGAGATGCTCCATGAGCCAGAGCTGAAGTAGCAAATTGCAGCCTTTGAAGTGTTTGGATCCATGTTGACACTTCTCTAGGGCTCAGTATATTTCCGCAATGATCATAGGCACAATGCTGAATGGTTGCCCGCCAATTCCTTCCATTAAGGTCTTAGTTACCATAGCCAGTCTGGTGTGGATTCTTTCTTTCTTCATTGGAAACACGATCAATCCAAAGGGGCAAAACATGAATACAAAGACCCTTCGGTGAATATACCCCAATGATGTGATGGCAAACTCGTCAGGATAGGTACGGTAGGATTTGTTGTGCTCGTACCTCTCATACAAATAATCAAAAGGGATGTAGGATTCTTTCAAACATGTCAGTTCTGGGTTCTTCTTCAAACCCATCATTTTGAGGAAACCCCTACCCTTGCGGTTCTCAGGCATTAACAAACCTGGAGTTTCCCATGCTATACCGGCCAATCCTCCTATCTATTCTAGCAAGGGTGTCATCTCAATGTCCCCGAAGCAGAACACAGCTCTCTCATAATCCCAGAAAAAAGTGGCAGCTTCTATGATCTCGTTGTTGGGTTGGACCTCCAAGAGAGAAGGTAAATTTCCCAAATATTTTTGGACAAGAGTTTGATCGCTAAAGTGAAGATCTTTCCACCAGCTTAGCAGCCTTGGGTGGATGTTGGTGACCATGCCGAATCTAGGGACTTTGTGCCTCATATTTCTGCAAGAGAAATAAGGTTAGACCCTTAACCCCACCAAACTCGACTATTTAATATCAACAATTGGCACAAAGCATTTAGTTCTCCAAATAAATGCACAGAACGTGGTGATGTCCGTTTGGGTTTAGGGAGACCCAGTGGACGTTAGACAAGGCTATCTTAAAGAGTCATTATGCGAACAACATAACTGACTCGACTAGGTTTGACCATGATGCATGCACAGTTTAAACAGAGTAAGGTTTCTATGGGGTTTTAGACTGGTATACTTGAGCGGACAACTCAAGAGGGAAAGGCAGGAACCGTCGACTACACCATTGATCGACTGGTTTTATCGCAAATATGCCTTTTCCGTATTTAGGGGGTAATAATATAGGAAGAGCGCAACCACTAATTATAAGCGTTGCTATGGTATTTGTTTGGGCACGAGTGGAATATGATGTTGAGCATGATTATGGAATAATTAAAAGCATGTTGGCACGTATTTGCACGTTAAAAAAGTGATAAATACAGCAGTTTCATAAATGAGGGTACAAATTCACAATAACAATCTGAAGTGCTAAAAGCCTAAAATCCCCAACAGAGTCACCATGCTGCCGCGCCCCCTTTTTCTTGCGAAATCGGGTTTATGACATTTGGAGGGCAACTCGTACATTTTGGGAACTGGGTTTTGCATTTTGAAGAGTCACCACCTAATGATTTGAGGTGCAATAGGACACCAATGGGGTTCAATTCTAAGTTTGTTTGGATAACCAGAGATTGGGTAAGGGCTTGAACTTATCCCGAGGGAAGGTGTTAGGCACCCCTCAGGATCCACTAGTGTGGTTCCCGGCCAGACAGTTTATTGCAAATTTAGCAAATAGACAAATATGGGCTCAAATATTAGGGGATTTAAACACATAAAAAGAAAGAACAATTAAAAGAAGAGTAAAAAGAGTTTGCTAATAAAAGGGAAAAGGGGGGGTCCTAGGTTTATATTTAATATGGATCACATCAATGCAATACCCGGTAAGACACTCCTCAGAAGAGGGGATACACGTGGTATTAGCACACCGGTCATCATATTCATATCTACCCTTCCCACCCCGTTAAGGTATTAAAGTGCGGATTGGTCTCGATTACTATTGCATGCTATTACCCATCCCATTCCTATCAGTCCCGGAGACACTTATGACTGTGAGCACGTAATTTTTGCCTCACAGGAACTACTCTAAAAGAAATCACAAATAATTTTTTTCTTTGTGTGCAATTTTTGAATTTTCGTGGCATTTCGTCTGTGCATGTTCATTTTTATTCTAATTAAGGAAAAATACAAAAAATGGTAATGTAGATGCGTATGCATTCCAGAATTAATATTGCATTTTTAGAATTAATTAATCATTGGTTTATATAAAAGGAGAATAATAATAATAATATATTTAGGAAATTATAAACTATAGTTTGGTTTTGAAAGAAGGAAAATCACAAAAAATATATAATTGTTATAATTTTTGTCATTTAAGTATGCCTTTGTGTGGTTGTGATTTTTAACTACTTGTTTAATTAGACCAAAAATCAGGCCCAAACATTCAAAGGACCCGGTCCATTTCAGCCAGTCCCACAGAAGAATCGAACGACGTCGTTTCTGAGTCTCAAATCTGGGCCGTTGATTCGTTTCAATCAAACGGTCCAGTTCAGCCCCTGCATAAATGAAACGACGACGTTTTAGGCAATCAGATCTGAACCGTTCATCTATCTAGATCCAACGGCCTCAAGAACTCACCAAGACCCGATCCACTTCACCCCCGGGCCAACCCATTTCCCCAACTTAAACCGAACGACACTTTTTAGTTAAGTGAGTTGATCCAGGCCGTTGATCGTGTTTGATCTAACAGCCAAGATCAATTCCCCCCTCTACTATAAAAGCCTAATTCCTACCCCCAGCCCCTTTAACAAAACACCCCCCATCCCTGTTCATCGTCTCTTTCAGAGACGAACCCCAAAGCCTTGACCAAACCCTAGCCGCCCTGAAACCCCTCCATTTGAAAGCCGACGGCAACAACGCCGGTGACCACCACCTTAACACCCTAGGACCGTCTGACTACCCCCGTTCCAAATATGTTATTCATATGGTTCGAATCTTCCCCCATCTTCTCGAATCTTCATTTGAAGATTCGAGCTAAACGGCAACATACACCAAACTCACCCCAAGGCACCCCCTAACTACCCTCGTTACGGATCTGTTGTTTGTTCACCTCGAATCACCTTACAGCGTCTCGAATCTTCACTCGAAGATTCGAGCATAACCTAAACCTACCCCAATGTACCCCAAACTCACACCAGTCACTCTCCTAACCTCACTCGTAACCAAACCAAACTTGGTTTGGTTCGAATCTGACCAGAAATGGTTGAGCCCTAAATCGGACCTTCAAGAACCCTAAAATCTCAAATTTTGGAATCTGCTCAAATTGAATAGAAGGTTGGGGTCTAATCGACCTTAATCGAAGTATTTTTAGTTGAGAATACTTCGACTAAGGACTCTTTGATTTCAAAGTGTCCGAATCAGAGTTTCAAAGACTGGGTCCATATTGATTATGTTATTATGAGGTATTTTCTTTCTTTCCTTCGTGTTTGTTTGCATTATTTACGTATCTGTTTATTTACTATGTTGATTTTGGTTGTTGTTAAGTCACACTGACTCTATTTATTTTCAAAGGACCTTTTATTTGGTGCAATTTTGTCTGTTATTTATAGTCGCCTTAACTGTATGTGTTATAAATTGTGAAATCGAGTCCTAAATTTCATCGCTTACTTAATTCCCTGTTAGTCTATAAATTCGTCAATAACATTGTTTGATAGTTGCTTTGTTACTAATTTGTTTAAGTGTCAATTGTAATGTACAGTCGATTAATAAGTGGTGTCGATTAATTAGTTTCTGTTAAATCCTTGATTCTGGCAATAATCCTGAAATTATTTGAATTGCTTGTTTTCATTGTTCGCTTATCAATGTCAGCTATAATACGCAATCGTTTGATTAAGCTTCATTGATTAGTCTGTTTGTATAGACTGAATCATTCAACATTCTGTTGGTTTTAATTCTGATTGTTAATTGCCCGATTAGTTAAAATTCTATAAATATTGTTCTGAATTGGAAATCTAATGTTTTTCTGCATTAAAACCTTAGGGTTTGCTTATAGCCGTTCAATCAGAAACTAGTGTTGATAATTAAGTTTGAACAGATTGTAAAATCTGTTTTGTGTTGGATTCTGATTTTTGTATTAGGGTCAGTATTATTGAGAGTTTTCAGGAGTTGATTAAAGGTTAGTTTGGGGAAAATAAACTACAGAAATACTTGTTTAAAGGCTGCTGAATATTTTAAACCTGTTAGTGGACTGATTTGAGACATTCCTAAGTGGGTTTGTGTAAAGATAATAGACAACTAATGGTAGGGTTCAATAAGGTTTTTGTTTAAAGAATACTGGGGAACAAAAGAAGATGGGGGGCTGAAATTAAGGGAAAATGTGTCCTTAGTGGCTTGATTAAATGAAAATTCAGACTTAGTGCTATTTGGGTGGAAAAAACTGATTTAAAAAAGAATAAGGAGGGTCCGGGCAGTAGGCTGAAAGAGGAGGAAACAAGTTATATAAAAGGGTGTGTTAGGACTGATTTCTGGAGAAGAAAAAAAGAGAAGACACACAGAGATATAGAGAACACAGAAGAAAGAGAGACAGAACAGAAAAACAGAGAGGGAGACAGAAGAGAACAGAAAGAGAAAAACAGAAAAAGAGCACACACACACACACAAAAAAGAGAGGACAGAAATACAGAACATATAAAAAAAGGAGCTTAAGAAATTCAGGAGAAAGGGATTTAAAACTCTAAAAATTCTGAAAGTTGAGGGTTAAGACATACACGGATATACACACACAGGAAGACGATTCTGCTGTTCCATTGAAGTTTTTTTTCGATTCAGAATTGATTTTAAAACTTCTGAAACAATCTCAGTTCACCTGAGGGAGAAAGGTTTTTAGAATTGGTCGTCAAATTTGGTTTAAATTTGTGCGAAATATTGTTTGATCGGGGCTGTTTGTTGCTGCTGGTGATAGCTGTTGTTATCCTTGTTGATCTTACTGCTTTTGACTTTCATTTCCAGGTACGTAAAGACATTTGAACCTTGAAGTAAATCTAGATCAAAGCCTATTAAATCAAGCTGAAATTGTTATTTTTTTCAAAATAGGAGCTATTTGTTATTTCTGCACATTTATCTCGTCAAGCATCAGATTTTTGTTAAATCTAGTTGATGTAAGGGCTTTTTGTTTGTATATGGCATGTTAATGGTTATGTGTATAACCATAAGTGAGAGGAAAATTGACATAATCCGTTACGTTTAAGATATTGGGATATTCCTAAAGGTTTAGATATGTATTTGCGGTATATAATGTCAATTTATTTAATCAAATTTGTAAATTAGTTTTCTTTCTTAACAACCAATGGCCATTTATTTTAGGAATGCGATTAACCCATTTCCTTATAAAATAGTATATAGAAAATAATGTCAATGATTTTTTTAAAAGTATAGATTTAGTATTTGTAAATAGCTTGCATAAGCCGAGAATAAAAATAGGTTTGAATCTATCTATCCCAAACTCAATCATCGTAAGCAAATTAACCAAATAATTAGAAATTTGAACTAAAAACAATTTGTGTAGAAGAAGGTCGGATTTATAAATACTAAAATGCAACATTTTAAGTCAAAGATATACAAAGTAGAGTTCGCTCTGAATAGAATAATGAAAATTCTTCGAAAACTATTAGTTTGCTTATCAATTAATTCTTTCCTAGTTTTGCACGTAATTCGTTTTTTGGTAAATTTTCAAACATATACACTTAGTCTTAAGCCTAGGAAAATAACAAATAACTTGTGCATATAATTATCAAGTATTAAAAATACATAAATAAAATACGGATACTGTATTCATGATAAAAATGGTAATTTTAGGTTCACGTTATTTGTTTTTTCATATCATTAATTCTTTTAATTTAAATAGTTTTGAGGTATATAATTCACACATTTAAAATATAACCTGTGGTCAACACCTAATAAATTTTGATTTTTTTTCAAGAAATCTGGAGGCATCCCAAACGGTGATTTCCCATGGCTTTCATATTTAAAAATAGATGGACATAATAAACATTTGTAGAAAATTTATATTACCATCAAGAATATTTTGTGTAATTAGGGATACGTTCGCGTGACCAGATTACATTTCTAAAGGCAATTCGGATTACGCGTTCGCGCAACTTCGAGCAAACTTTTTTAATAAAAGGGGTTCTTCGGAGGATATTAAATTAATTTCATATAACCCGAGATGTGCAGTTCACTATTTAATCATACAAGAGTGACGAATGTTCGTAATCTTATTTAAGCACGCACAATTTCGGCCATAATTTCTTTTTATAATAGAAATATAAAAAAATATTATCAATCTTATTGTGTACACGTATGCGTGACACGATTCTTTACATTTATAAAAAAATATAATACGAATATACGTACGCGTGATTCGTTTCAAGGAAGGTCTATAATTGTAAACAATCTAACCAAAAGCGGTAACCAAATCATGCAACAAGAAGTAATGTATTTAGTAAATCAAGATAATTAGGCCAACTATAAAAATGGTTAAGCGACCGTGCTAGAACTACGGAATTCGGGAATGCCTAACACCTTCTCCCGGATTAACAGAATTCCATACTCGGATTTCTGGTTCGCAGAATGACAAACAGAGTCATATTTTCCTCGATTCGGGATTAAAACCGGTGACTTGGGACACCATAAAATTCCCAGGTGGCGACTCTGAAATTAATAAAGAATCTCATTTTGATTGTCCTTTAATTGGAAAACTCCCTTTACACTACGCCCTCCTCCGGAATGTCGTGTAAAGAGAGAGGTGTGACAATGACTACTAGTCCTAAAGGGTGGGATATTAGGCTGATTGATTTCAAAGGATAAAAGTCTTAGGTGACATACAAAACAAATAACACTACACATTAGGGGAAAGCATGCAAGCAAACAAAGGCTCAGGTATGCCTCCTCAAAAAAAGCACATATATAGCATGACTTGCACATACTATTTAGGTCTGATTAAAAATACTAAAGACGAGGGGAGTTTGATTATTGAAGCAGACTTGTTTATTACATAACTCAGATAAGAAGTCCGAATCAGGCCAGCCTGTTGGTTGTAACAATTAACAAAAAGCGGATTCAATTTTACAGCTATTACTCTAAGGCTTGCCTAAGTGTTTAGACGGGGTCCTATATGCATGATATCTACTTAACTCAAAAGGTCGTGAAACAGTGATAACTCAAAATGAATTGCTTGAAATCCTATAGGCATGCTTGCTAAACATTGTTAAAATAAGGGAATTAGATTATTTAAAAAGTTAAGAATGGATGAATTTTAAATTAGGCTAGTTTCAGTTTCTGTAGATGACAGTATCCACTATCGCTGATTTTTACTCCTACGAACACGAGATCTAGGATTACTGATTTAAGACCCTTATAGACATAATTGTTGATTTTAAACCTTTGTATACAAAGTATTTAAATGAATAATGTTAAACCTTCTAGGCTTAATATCTAGTAAACAATGGAAACAGACAGGTTCTTACTGGGGAATTCCTATAAGCATAATTTCTATACATTATACTGATATTAACATGCTACTAGGTTATAACCAATTGGGCCCTAAAAACATGATATCTAAATGGTGACTAATGCACAGAATTTTAGATAATTCCTATAGGCAGGTTATCTAGATGTGAACAAGCAGGATTTAAAGTAAGTCCTATAGACGTGGTTTCTAAATACGATGTGAGTATGCAGAATTTAAAAGCAATCCTATAGGCATATTTTCTAAATGCGAATTGAACATGTAGAAAAAGCAGTCCTATAGGTATGTTTTCTACCCTTGAGCATGCGTAACTACCCAACCCTTTTTCACTAGCCAGCCCCAAATGTTCATTACAAATTATTACAAATCAGGAATACTGAATTACATGAGAAGAGTATAAAGAAAAGTTACAACTAGAGGAAGCCGGATTCTTGACTTCCTCTCTAAGTTATGGATTAAACCACCTCAAAATGTCATTGATCCAAAGCTTTTCTCAGATTTGAGTGTGTCAGAGTTCCCTAAGGGCCTCAATAGGACCCCGGGCAGTGCTCGCACCCAAGTTACATAACCAGAATAGAGATGAGTGCAGTATGGAAATGTCAGCCCTCATGTGTCCAAGTTCAGAGGGAGCTCATGGGTCCCAAGGCAAGGCTCACATGAGGGGGAAGAACTTAAGTCTAAGAAGAGAGTGAAAGTCCAGAAACTGAGTTTTAGGAGCTGAGGGAGAAAAGGAGAGCGGAAGGGTGATGGGAGACAACCATTAACATTTCAGGGAGTCAATAACGTCACACAAAGGGGAAGGGGGTTGGGAATCCATTGCAAGGAGCCTATACACTTAGGCATGGATTAACTTTGGGCATGCACAGTAATATGAAGTGCTGACATACCTGTAAATCAACCAGAGCACACAATGTATAAGAGAAACATGGAGGTTATGATCCTAAGAGGATCAAGTTTGGTCATGCACAGCAATTTCCAATGTTGTCATGGCCCAAACCAACCACAGGTATTAAACACACTGGGGTAGGGATTTGGGATTCAAATGTCATAATACATTGATTCAGAATAGGAGAAAGGAAATTACAGTATGCTAAATAATGGTACTGGATTAAATACAAACAATAGGCAGACAAGAATGCAAGAAACAGTAAATAAGCATGTTGTTGTTGGTGCAGAAAACTTAATTAGAACATACCAGTAAGAAATGCAAAATAAGCAAATTTCGCCACAGCCTAGCCTTGGGTTTGCAATATAATAGTAGTAGAGAAGAGAGAGAGGTTTAGTGTAGTGTGTGTTTAAACTTAAGTGTTTATGCCTTGTCTTCGTGTGTCTTTGAAAGAGAAGAAGTACATGGTATTTATAGTTTTTGAAAACGAGTAAGAGAGAGGTAATAAGCTACAAACATGGGAACAATCATGATTCAGAATCAATTATACAAGTGATTCCCTTTAATTAAGGGATCACTTGCTTAACGGGCATTGACAGGATCAAAACAAGGAAAGAAATCAATTTGTCAGCAGGCTGACAATTGCCATAAAAGAAGTAGTAAAATATTTAGCAAACAATAGAGTCTAGGTACAGAAATACCCTAATTTTGGAAAGGATTTAGTAAGGCAAAACAAGAAAAGAAATCAGTTAATCTTAACAGGCAAGTGAAATCAGAATTTCACAAAGGAAAAGTTTGAAATCAGTCACAAGTTTGAAAATCAGTCAAAGAAGGAGACTCAGCATATAAATAGGGTACATAAACATTATACATGCGAGGCCAAACCTATTGGAAAAAGGAAAATAGCATACAATAGTAGCACAAAAAGAAAATTCAATGGATAGCAACACTCGAAGCATGATAGCCAATTGAATCAGTAGTGAAGAAACATAGAATATCAAAAGCATGTGAAGGTCTCGCAGTAGTCGGTGACGAAATCCCCTTTTGAAAAATTAGGGTTTCGAGCATACTTGAGTTCTATAGGAAATAGGAACCTAGAATCAAAAGGATCACACAAAGGAATATAGATTTCGAAATAAAGAACTTCAAATCGAGCCTTGTACTTAAACTAATAGTCTCAGATCCAAAGCAATAGGGTTTTCAACAATAGAAGAATTTTAAAAGATGGATAAACAAACAAATCGGACAAAACTCCAGCAAACCAACATTAGTCTAATAAACAGTTCAAAAGAAATTAAGACTTTTAACATGCAAACTCAGGCAGAAGAATAATACGAGCAAACGTAGCAAAACATGTCAAAAATCAAAGAAAAGCTTTTGAAATAACTTAACAAAACCCTAATTGAAAAGATAAGGAGTTTTGAAAGCAAAGTTTTAAAAGAAACTTAGAGAAAAGCGCTTAAAAGTTCAGAGCAAACATAGATCTGAAACGAATCTAAGAGAAATCGAAAGAACCTTAGAGGGTAGGGTTTCAGAAAAACCACAAATGATGAGAAATGCTTTGAAAATCCTCGATGTAAGCAGGAGAGTCAAAAGTCTGACTTGAATAGCCATGGCTGGCCGGAGAAAGGTCAAAGACGACCGGAAAATAGTTATCGAGCAAAGACTGGACAAAGCCCCTTCACGATCTGGTCAAGAGACCACAGAATCAAATACGTAGAAGCCATGGGAGGGGGATACATGTCTCCGATGACCTCGGAAGCCATAGATTTGGAAGGTATTAGCGTTGTAGTTTGATGGCAGCGGCTAGGGTTTGAGAAGATTTGAGAGAGGATTGAGAGAGAAGGGGGATTCAGAGGCGGGGGAGTTTGGAAATGAGGCTAGGATTGGGGGGTCGTTGGAATTAAAAAGGAAAAGAATTGTGAGGGTCGTTGATCTTTTAGATCAATAGCCAGGATTTAGCGGGTCTTGAGTCGGGTAGGCGGATTTAGGGCTTGGGTCGGTTCAGATGGCAATTGGGCTAGGTAATTGGGTTTAAATTGGGGGTCCAATTCAGGCTGTAATTGAAATGCAATTGGGGCTAGATTTTAAATAGACACGTTTCCCTTATTTATTTTATAAAAAATAGCAAATTAATTTTTGAAAACAAATTGAAGGTACTAAAATGATTTGTAATACATAGTTATCAATTTAAAAATATTAGACTTAATTTTTATAAATATAAACGCAATTAAATCTAAAAGAGGCTAATATTGCAATTTTATGCAATTTAGCTTTAAAAATACTAAATGACTTTGTAAAAATATGCAAAAATTATATTAGATATATTTTAGTATGAATAAGAGAATCCAATAAATGAATCATCAAAAATAATAATTTTAGAAATTATTATTGGATTTTAGGGATGAAAATAAGGAAATAAATTGGTTTAAAACCTTCTAGAATTTACTACAAGTAATAGTCTGGAAGAAATACAACTGTCTGAATGAAAGATAACAACAGTGACATAAAAAGTAAACGGGGACTTCAATGTGTGTGAACGCCGATAGATCTACCTTGAGTCTCCGGACAGCGGACCAATAGCAAAATCTCGATCAACCTGAGCTGGTGTCAAAGTCTGCACAGAAAGGGCAGAGTGCAGCATCAGTACAACCGACCCCATGTACTGGTAAGTGCCGAGCCTAACCTCGGCGAAGTAGTGACGAGGCTAGAACAAGACACCCATATATAACCTGAACAGTATAATCATGTACTAATAGAATAACAAGTAATAAAAGCTAAGCAGAAATGAACGGGGAGGGGAAACATGTTATGGGTGTTCCAATATACAGAGTCACGGAAGTAAAGGAATCTAAACAGCTACTACACTTGAACCGATAACAACAAATAAACACAGCAGACAGAAAAATGCTCGACATCACCCTTCGTGCTTTTACTCTCAATCCTCACCATGAAATCAATAATAGAAACGTGCACAGCATCATCCTTCGTGCTTTATCACTCTTCCTCACCATAAGAATAATATAATTGCGCACGGCATCACCCTTCTTGCTTTATCACTCTTTCTCACCATAAGAAATAACAAAAACAATAACAACCCGGCAAGGACATCATAATCAAACAACTTCGTTTCATCATTTAATTTTACAACAGAAATCTCAACTTGAGCCAATACTCAACCAATATCCAAAACCAGGAACAACATAATAAGGCTTATTTAACATGAGTAATAACTAGTTTAAGCAGGAACGGTATGTATAAAGAAACTCAACGGTCACAAGTATAAGACTCACTCGCATGCTATGACCGGACAACAACCTATAGATACTCGTCACCACACCTATATGCCGTACTTAACAACTAAACAAGTAGAAACTAAGGCAACAACACTTAATCCCTCAAGCTAAGGTTAGCCATAATACTTACCTCAATTCCACGTCCAAACTCAAGCCTCAAATACCGTTTTTTCCTTAGTTTCCACTTCCAATCCGCTCGTATCTATTCATAATTAACTTATTAACATCAATTAACGCCAAAGAAACCAATTCTAATGCATGATTATAGATTATCCAACTTTTTCACCAAAAAGTCAAAAATCGACTCGGGGCTCGCTTAATCAAAACTCGAAGTTCGGACCAAAACCCGATTACCCATTCACCCCCGAGCTCGCATATGCAATTGGTTGTGGAATCCGACCTCAATTTGAGGTTTAAAACCTCAAATTTTGAAATTACCAAATTCTACCCAAAAACACCCAATTTTCCCATGAAAATCCCTAGATTTTGTGATGAAAACTTGTAAAGAGATAAAATAGATTGAAAGAAATGAGTTAGAAATCATTTGCCTATTATTTTGGAGAAGAGCTACTTTTTAGAAAATCGCCTTTTGAAGCTTAGGGTTTGAAACTTCGAGAAAGGAATTGAAATCCCCTCCAAAACTAGTTTTGAACAGTTGTAGATGTCGCATTTGTGACCTGAGCTTTGCAAATGCGAGACAAGCATCGCTAATGCGAACCTGTCGCATTTCTACTACTGTTGCAAATAAGAACCTTTGGTTGCAATTGCGATGACTTCCCCCTCCCTGACTACTTTGCAAATGCGAAGATATGTTCGCAATTACGAACTATGCTAGCCTGGGTCTTCTTCGCAATTGCGATAAAGACCTCGCAATTGCCAAGGATGTGAAGCTTGCAAATGCGAAGCCTGATCTCGCAATTGCGAGATCAGAGGCCTGGTACATGTTTCAGATGCAACAGCAGATTTCTAAGTTCAAACTCACTCTGTAGCCTGTCTAAAACTCACCCGAGCCCTCGGGGCTCCAAACAAAACATGCACACAAGTCTTAAAACATCATACAAACTTGCTCGCGTGATCAAATCGCCAAAATAGCATCTCGAACTATGAATTCAATACCAAAATTCATGAAATTTTTTCAAGATAGTTCAAAACCCCTATTTTCTCAACCAACGGTCCGAATTACATCAAATCGCTTCTGTTTTCCACCAAATTTCACAAATAAGGATTAAATATTATGACGGACCTATACCGCACTCCAGAACCAAAATACGGGCCCGATACCAACAAGATCAAATCGTTTAAATCATTACATTTTCAGTCTTATAAATTTTCTTCGAAAATTCATTTCTCAGGCTAGGGACTTCGGAATTCGATTCTGGACATACGCTCAGGTCCCATATTTTTCTACGGACCCTGCGGGACCGTCGGAACATGGGTCCGGATCCGTTTACCCAAAAATTTTACCGAAGTCAATAAAAATCATCTTTTAAGCCAAAAATTATTATTTCTTAAGTTTTTCACATAAAAGCTTTCCGGCATCGCGCCCAGATTGCGCACGCAAATCGAGAAGAGATAAAGGAAGGTTTTAAGACCTCGGAATACGGATTCGACTTCTAAAATAAGAGATGACCTTTTGGGTCATCACATGAATTTATAAAAAAAAATGTGATTTTTGGCTTTAAAAACAACTTGAGTTGACCATGGTCAACGTTCCTGGTAAACGAGCTCGGATCGGACTTTGACATTTTCAGTAGGTTTGTATGATATTTTTGGACTAATTTGTTTGGTTGGGGTCAGGGTGACCCAAGCGCGTTTCGGTGCATTATGTGAAAGATGGTAAAAAATAAGTTTTAAAGTTGAAATCTTGAGTTTTGATGGTCAATTCTTGTATTTGATGTTATTTTGATGATTTGAGGTATCAACCAAATTTATATGATGTTATTATACTTATGTGCATATTTGGTTTGGAGCACGAGGGGCTCAAATGAGTTTCGGATTGGTTTAGAATAATTTTTGGACATGGTGAAATTGCTGGTTTTTCTGTTGGTGCTCAATGCTTCGCGATTGTGAAGTCACTCTCGCGATCGCTATGGGGAAAAATTTATACTGGGGCTGGCACACTATACGACTGTGAGATGTGGATCGCGAATGTAAGGGCCTGGGGGAAATTTATCTTCGTGAATACAGAAGGCCTTATTCGAACACGTAGGCTTGGGGAAGTCTGGGGTGATGGTAGGTGGTCGTCATAGCAAACACAACCACTAGGACGCAAACACGAAAGCTTGGCTAGGGAATAGCCTTTGCGAACGTGATGAAGCCTTTTAAAAGCTAAGGCCAATGGTCATGGATGCTTTGCGAACGCTACAGGTGCTTTGCGAACACAAAGAACGCCTGATGCCCAACTATTTAAAAACTCTATGTCGGGATTTGGTCATTCTTAACCATTTTTGAAAGCTAGAGCTCGGACTAGAGAGGATTTTGAAGAGATTTTCATCTCAACTTCATTGGTTAGTACTTTTTAACTAGTTTTGATGTATTTTCATAATCACCCATTGATTTTTAACCTTAAAACTATAAATTTATGGTAGAAATTAGGGGTTTTGGGTTGAATTTATGAATTTTGTAAAATTGAGATTTAGACCTCAAATTGAGGTTGAATTTCAAAACAAATCACATAAATGGTCTCGGGGGTGAATGGGTAATCATATTTTGGTCCGAATCTCAGATTTTGACCAAGCAGGCTCGGGATTGACTTTTGTTGACTTTTTCCAATTTTATTAAAGATTGAATCTTATTCATTCGTGGGTCATTTCTAAAGTTTATTTGAAATTTTTGAACTATATTTGGCTAGATTTGATTGGATTGGAGTAGTAGTCTAAAGGAAAATCTATGATTAATCATTGATTTGGTTGCGCAAAGAGGAAAGTATCGTGGTTAATCTTGACTTTGGGGAAATAGGACTTGATTTATTCAATTGCTACTTGATTTATGTGTGGGGATGATGTATATGCAAGGTGACGAGTATATATATGTATTCATGGGTTAAGTATGTGGGTTGGGTATTTATTTATTGTCTTCAATTATTTTATGCCTTCCTTTAATCCATGTTTTTACTTGTTAAATGCTTTAATTGTTACTTGCCCTATATTAACTTCATGCCTTTATCCGTTACATTCCTGAATTTTTTAATTGTTTCCATGTATCTATGTCTTTGTTTTTGACTGCTTTTACTTGCTTCATGACTTTGTATGTTAATAGGTAGCTACTTTTATCCGTTTTATGTCTTTAATTATGTAATTTTTGGTGTTAGGCGTGTGTTTCGCAATCGCGTATGGTTATTAAAGCTTATGAAGATTTTGTTTTTCGCGATTGCGAAAAGGGTGTTGCGTTCGCGGAAGGAGGTCAGGTTCTTTTACGCTTTTTTGTGGTAGGAGTCGCAAACATGATATGGTTTGTTGAGCTAGCCTGGTTGGGAGAGTTTTTCTACGCAATCGCGTGGGAGATTTCATGATCCCGGAGGAGGAATTTGTTGAGGCTGGAAGATTTGCCTTTGTGTTCACAGAGCTGGGCTCGCATTCGCGTAAGCTTGGCTGGCTGTCCATCGCAATCGTGAGAGGACCTTGCGTTCGTGAAGAAGGAATTTTAGGGCAAGGCTAGTTTTGCCTTCGCGATTGCAAGGGAATTTCCACGATCACGGAGAGGAAGGATTTGGGTAGTACATGAATTTAATATGGGATTTAGGTCATTTCTCTCATTTTTCATTTGGGTTGGCCGATTTTTGGAGCTCTTTGAGAGGAGATTTTCATCATTTTTTATAAGGCAAGTGATTCCTACTCATTATGAGTTAAATACATGAATTACATATGGACTTTAAGATGAAAATTGGTGAAATTGTGGGATTTTGGAAGAAAACCTAGAAATGATATTTTTAGATTTTGACCTTAAAATTAGACAAAGAAATTAAATTAAATTATATATATGAGTTCGTGGTGCTGTGGCTAATGATTATCTTCAAAAAATTTCGAAATCCAGGCACATGTGCCTAGAGGTTGACTTTGTTGACTTTTCGTGTGGATATGTGAATTTTTTTCTAATTAATTAAATTACGAGTTTTTGAGTATATTTTGATTGGTTTGCATGTTGTTTGACTAGTTTCGTATCGTTTGGCATTGATTTGAGGAGTTAGAGGGGCGTTGGAGCCGGTTAATGAATTTTGAAGCGATGTAAGTCTTCTGATTAACTTTGTAAGATGGAACTTTCCCCGTAGGTATTATATTTGGTATGTGCTACATATTGTGGGAGCTACGCACCTATGAGGTGACGAGTGTACGTACATTATGCTTAGACTTAGAGTCACATTATGCTATTTTTTATATTTGGCGAGCTACTTGATTAGTAGTAAAAATTGTACTTCCTTTTACGGACTTCTCCTGTGTTGTACGAAATTGTCCAAAAAGTTTCTTAAATTTTGTAACTCAAACATATATTCGTGAGTGGGGTCAGTGACCCATCAAGTTTTACTATTCCTATGGAATTGACTTGAACGTCTCAGTAGTATTATTATGGATTGGGTCGTACAACCTCAGCGGTATTATGAGATGCATCTATGGTTCGTGTCGGTTGACCCTTGAAAGTGTACACGATTAATATGGGATCAAACTGAATACCTCAACAGAATTATTATGGGATCGGATTGTATAACATGGCAGGAAAATCTTGTTATACTCTTATTAGGTGTTTTTGGCACGAGATGGGATCAAGAAAGAAAGAGGGGAGTATTTATAAAAGCACCGTGTGAACATCGAAGGAAGCCAACCACCGCAGTCAATGCGGAAACCTGCAGGAACAACGTGCATGCTGCATCTTGGCACAATGTAGCCATTGTCGATTGCAAGAACATCGAAGGGAGTAGGAAGTTCAGGATCATTTCTTATCGTTTCTTACCACTTTCACTCTAAGAAACGCGGAGACTATCTGTATGCGGCAAATCCGGGGGCCCAATTCCCCCGTCATAAGGCCATCTTGCGGTCATGCTCCTCGCAGCTCGAAGCCAAGGTCGAGATCGCGCTCGGGGTCGTCAGGTACCGTCCTGGAGGGCATTGCATTCTAACAACTATAGCAGGCGAGAGGGGAGTTCCCAAGGCACGTGGCTTATTCTGGCAGAGCTGACCTATCTAGGGCCTATGTCGAGGCGTCACGTCTAGCCGTCCCATCTCCATGTTTTTATAACTAATGTATGTTGTACTGAGACCGGATTCCCCTCCTATATAAAGGGGATCCACACCACTTTGTAAGGGCGGTTGTTGCTTCAACCATTCTACACAAGATCAATAATATCTCTTTCTCTCTTTTCTCTTTAACTTACTTGCTCGAGGCTACTCTTTCCATTTCTTGCTTTCATACTTTTCTTCATTTATTGTTCGTTATTGGCCATTAATAGCCTTGTTTAATTATTTCTTAACTGTTATCCCCTGCCCGGCTACCCTTGATAGCTCGAGCTCGAGCCGGATGTAGACCCCGAGGCCTTTCATCGACCAGTCTGAAGCCCGGGTAGCAAGCCCCTTGGTTTGATCACTGCCCCGTTTTAGCTTATACTTCATCGTTAAATCTCATCCGCCTAGCATCAACTGCTCTAACAACTAGCATAAAAATAGATCACATTTTTTTAGAGTCCCATTTACAAATTTAATTGTTGTTACACTATCAACGCCTTACCATCCATGTGCAAACAGCCAGGCCGAATCTACGAATAAAACCATCATTCAGAACTTAAAAAAGAAACTAAAAAGTGCCAAGGGAAAATGGAGAGAAACGCTGCCCGAGGTGCTTTGGGCATATCGAACAACTTTAAAATCAAGCACCGGGGAATCACCCTTCTCTCTAGTGTACAACGCCAAAGCATTGATACTAGTGGAAGTCAGGGAACCGAGCGCCAGATTCCAGCACACTAATGAGGGCTCGAATAATGAGGCCATGACAACGTCCCTCGAGCTACTCGATGAAAGGCGGGAAGACTCGTTGATTTGGATGGCTGCCCAGAAGCAAAAAATCGAAAGATACTATAATAGAAGAACAAATCTCCGATATTTCGGGATCGGGGACTTGGTCCTAAGGAAGGTTACTCTCAAAACCCGAAACCCTAATGAAGGAAAGCTGGGCCAGAATTGGGAAGGGTTATACCGTGTCCTCGGGATAGTCGGCAAAGGATCCTACAAGTTTGGCACCATAGAAGGCGAACAGCTTCAGAGCAACTGGAACGTATTGATGCTTAAGCGGTATTACTACTAGGGCATCCGATCAAAAATGCCCGAAAAGATCCTCGAGCAAACGTTGCACTCATTTCCTTCGACAGAGTTTTTATCCCGAAATGGGTTTTTGCCGGCGAGGTTTTTAACGAGGCAACGACCACGCACTTCCTAAGAAGGACTCAACAAACCTACTGGGTTTTCTTCGCAATCAACCCTATACAGGGAAACGTCAATCGGGGTTCCACTAGGAAATGATGTACCGGGCCAAACGGTTGGATGAACCGTGTCTGTATAAGTCGGGCTTACAGCAACACAACGACATGTATTTATGCCAAGCAATCAAAGAATATCTTTCACCAAAGGCATCCCGTACTCCAAAGAAAACCCAGCGTGCTCATGACAGGGATCCCCCCATCGAGTATGTCCTGAGATACTCGGAGACTTAGCGTCAACAATTTGGCACCCGTGCGATCTCAGGGTCGGAACTCTTGGCTCATAAGGCCCCAACGAGGCATTTCCGAGCTCACGAGTAACGGTCTTTGGGCCTAAGCAAACTCAATGACTCGGAGACTGCTGTCAATTACCATTCACTGGAAACCCGAGGCCGTAAGACCCCGAGCGAGCAGACTCGGTCTAGCCAGATCTGTTTTACGCAGCAACGGAAACTGTAAGTCCTTAACAGGCCTAAAAAAACTGTAAGACCTCAACAGGCATTAAAAATCTGTAAGACCTCAACAGGCATGAAAAAACTGTAAGACCTCAACAGACATGAAAAATTTGTAAGACCTTACTACAGGCATAAAAATCAATCCCGAAGTTTAGGTTATATGTCGCATTTTTAAGACTCCGGAAAGGGCATACCCTCGATGTAGATGCCTCAACTATCACTCGGGATCAAAAATGGCTCCGACCAAACACATATGATTATGGTCAAAACGGCTGCACCAACCAAATTAACGTGACTCGGGGACGCCCGACCGTCGCTAACAACATCACAGGACATTAATTCGAATCTAATTCGAAAAGAACCGATTAAAATAGGCTACCCTCAACAGGCAAACGAGCTTCGACCATGTCAGCCCCAAATCACAAGGCTTCGAGCTACTCAGCCTGCGAGCTAAACCCTCTGAGGTGCTCAAACATTTCCACTAACGACTTGAAATCAAGGTTATTCCTAAACCGATGATGGGTCAGGAAATATTATTACAAAAAAGACCTTAACGAGGGAAAAACAAAGCCTACATATGCCCATGGGTAAAGCGTAAGAGCCATTGTCGCCAACCAAATGAGCCTCAAGGCCGCACACTAAAAGGTCGCAACGACCAAAAGCGTAAGAGCCACTGTCGCCAGCTTAAAAATTAAAAGCTTGAGGATTAAAATGAGCTCGAGTCGTAACCCAATTCGCAGATCGGATCCTAAATAGTTAACTATACATGCACAAGGGCACAGCATAAGAGCCACTATTGCTAGCTTCACAAGCCTCAAGGCCACATACCTAAAAGGTCGCTTCGACCCAAGGCATAAAAAAGCCATTGTCATCCGCCCATATAGGCACAAAGGGTTGAAGGTCAAGTAGGCTTGAGTCAAAACCTGACTCGGAGACTCAACCCGAAATAGTTGAGCAAAAGTATAAAAGCTCTAACGGCAGTTTACATTAAAGGACGCATCGACCAGGCACGTGAAAACCCCCGAGTCGGCCTAAATAGGCCCCAGTGCCGTGTCGCGAATCTAAGGTTTCTGGCCAATTCTTACTGAATTCAAGGCAGAAAGGGGAATAAGGGAAACAAAGCTGCAGAATTCACTTTATACATATGCCAGAATGAAAGTACTATATACAAACAGGAAGATCGACAGGAAAGTCAACAAAGATCCTATTCTATAGCCGAACCGGCATCCTCAATGGCTCCCCAAGAGTTACAACCAGGCAATTACGAGTCCCCCGATGGCCCTTTCTCAACGACATCTTCTTTCCCCAGGGATCCACCCCCATTTTTAGCACCACTCGAGCTGCCCTCCAACGCGCCCCCAATGGTCTACTTTCGGGAATCCAGCCAGGCACGATCCGTAGCTCGAGGTAAAATTGGGCTAGCTCCCTCAAACGTACTCTCAACGCAAGAATCTGCGACAACTGCTCCCCTCTCCCCATGCGAGGATACGAGCGCCTCGGCCTCGGCTTTGATCCGAAACAATGCAGCCACCAGTTCGGAATGGAGGTCCTTGTACTTGTCATTATCCTCCTTCGCATCCTGGAGCTGACACTCGATCAAGGTTACCTTCCCCTGGAGGGTGTCCCTTTCGGAAGCCAACTCGCTCACATGCTGATTAAGCTCAGAGATTTTAGCATCTCTGGCCCGAATCTCCCCTCTCAGTGGGGCGTTCTCCTTCTCAAGCTACATAAATTAGGCCCGAGAAGTTAAAAGCGGTGGAATCTCACAAGGGCTCAAATAATAGTAAAAGCAGGGGATGAATAACCTTCTCGGTAAGATAGGCTTTCTCACATTCGCGGCGGATCACCTCATCCTAATACCGAGTGAAAGCCTGGTTATAAGGCATTTTAGCCTGAAACCACATAAAGAGACAATTTAGAAAAACGAATACCGGAACAGCCCAGCGCGACAGACAAGGTTATCAAAAATTACCTGCTCGCAAAGTCTGCCCATCTCTCCGAAAATGAATGAATCATCAACCCCGAAACCGTCCTCGAGAATGGTCAGCGACCTTTCGAGTGCATCTCCACCTTTCACTGGTGCTCCTACCTCGGAAGGCTCTTGACAGGGGACGTCTTGAACTTCGTGATATGGAAGGATCTCTCCTTGAGGAGAATCGACAACAATCAACGGGTTAACAGGATCAGCCAAAATCTCCATCCTTTGTTCACCTTGGATCCCAGATCTAGGCCCCTCTGAACTGCCCGCTAAGGGCGTCCTAGCTCAAAAAGAATTCCGGCCACTTGCCAACTCGAGGGTAGTGCTCGATACTCCATCCATTGCCTCACCGCCACAAAACTAGGACACGACGGCATCAGACTCCAGTCCGGGAGCGTCTATACCCACGGCCCGAGGGTCGACCAAGTCTATACGCTCTTCGAGGGCTGTTGAGAAGCTACTTTCTCCCTCACCTTCAGCTCGAGGGTTTCCCATCCCCTTGGAGGTAATAACTACTAGGTCAACCTTGGAATCTTCCACCTTAGCCCTTTTCAGCTCCGGAGGCCCAACCGGTAGACTCCCCTGCCTTTTCTTCTCGTCGCCGATCACCAAAGCGTCCCCTCAAACGGACGGTGCCTCCTTCGTCAAAGGGATTTCCCCTAGACCTACATAAATGTAAAGGTTAATTGCAAAAGGATGAAGAATGCTACTACCAACAATCTACGTCGAAATATGTGGATGCAACAAGGCTCGGGGCTCACCATGGTCTTTGGCTTCCCACCGAGATCGGGACAAATCTCGCCACACTCATTCAGTATACGGGCAAATTGAGTATAAGCGGCCAACCAAACCCTGGAGATCCAACACCGCACCAGGGTAGATCGCTATGACTGAAAAGGCAAGAAAAGTTGAGTTAGATGCATAGGGAGATATCATAAAAAGGAGCAAAGACACCATGTTTACTTACGCCCAGCGTTCCACTTCTCAGGGAACGACATCTTTTCCACTGGAATCAGGTCAGACGTCCTCATTCGAACAAATCGGCTCACCCATCCCTCATCCCCGAGCTCCTCGGTGCAGGAAAGAAGGGATCTTGGGGCTCGGCAGTGAAGCTTGATTAAGCCCTCATGAAGAAGACGGGGAATATACATCCGGATCAGATGATTGAGGGTGAAGGGCATCTCCTCTATCATGTTCGAGTAATGCCTAATCATATAAACCACGTACCAGAATAAAGGATGAATTTGGCCTAGAGTTACTTGATAACTCCGGCAGAAGCCAAGAATCACGGGGGCGAAGATGGCCCCACCGGCCCCAAGGTAAATGGGTAGGTATATACACTCAAAAAGCTAGCCATATGAGTCGTAATATCTTCCTCCCGAGCAGGAATCTCCAGGAGAACGGTGTCCCCCCAGTGACAGTCAACCCTCACTCTCTCGACGTCTGTTATAGAGCTGATACACTAAGTTATAGGCTCGCAGTGCCCTGGCTTCGAGGAAGGTCTCTCGACCTTGAAATCGTAGGTCATCGCAAAATGTCTTGGGATGCATTCCTCAGCACAAGTAGAAATGGGCACTTCGCCTTGGGAGAAAAATGAAGAGAATGAGCCTGCGACCTCCTAGGAAGTAGAAGTGGAAATTTTTGCCATCCTTAGGAGATTCTAAAGAGTTGCGTTCCTGAAAGAGAGCAAAAACGAGGGAAGAACAAACCTTATTAGGGTTTTTTGGCACGAGATGGGATCTAGAAAGAAAGAGGGGAGTATTTATAAAAGCACCGTGTGAACATCGAAGGAAGCCAACCACCGCAGTCAATGCGGAAACCTGCAGGAACAGCGCGCATGTTGTATCTTCGCACCTCGTAGCCATTGTCGATTACAAGAACATCGAAGGGAGTAGGAAGTTCAGGATCGTTTCTTATCGTTTCTTACCACTTTCACTCTAAGAAACGCAGAGACTATCTGTATGCGGCAAATTCGGGGTCCCAATTCCCCCGTCATAAGGCCATCTCGCGGTCATGCTCCTCGCGGCTCGAAGCCAAGGTCGAGACTCACCCTCGGGCTCGTTAGGTACCGGCCCGGAGGGCATTGCGTTCTAACGACTATAGCAAGCGAGAGGGGAGTTCCCAAGGCACACGGCTTATTCTGGCAGAGCTGACCTATCCAGGGCCTATGTCGAGGCGTCACGTCTAGCCATCCCATCTCCATGTTTTTATAACTAATGTATGTTGTACTGTGACCGGATTCCCCTCCTATATAAAGGGGATCCACACCACTTTGTAAGGGCGGTTGTTGTTTCAACCATTATACACAAGATCAATAATATCTCTCTTTCTCTTTTCTCTCTAACTTACTTGCTCGAGGCTACTCTTTCCTTTTCTTGCTTTCATACTTGTTCTTCATTTATTGTTCGATATTGTCCATTAAGAGCCTTGTTTAATTATTTCTTAGCTGTTATCCCCTTTCCGGCTACCCTCGATAGCTCGAGCTCGAGCCAGATATAGACCCCGAGGCCTTTCATCGACCAGTCCGAAGCCCGGGTAGCAAGCCCCTCGGTTTGATCACTGCCATGTTTTAGCTTATACTTCATCGTTAAATCTCATCTGCCTAGCATCAACTGCTCTAACAACTAGCATTAAAATAGATCACGTATTTTTAGAGTCTCATTTAAAAATTTAATTATTGTTACCATTTTTACGGTAAACATATAAAGCTCCCTAGCAATGTGTGCTATCAGAAAACATTGCTTCTTTTGTTCGATAAACATCAATAAAAGGAATATTTCAGTTTTTCAGAAAAAAAATTTGAAAACACCCGAAAATATTTTTAAAAATTTTAAAATACCTCTCTAAAATATTGTTTGTTAGAAAAAAAAATTTCTTATCACAATTTTCAATCCAAACGCGATTAGAATGAGTGTTTTTTTAGTTATTTCACCTTCTTCACAATGGAACTGTACATCATTTAAACTATGCTTGGTTATAGTGGCATGTAATTATTGTAAAATGGACTAATGAGTCTGTAATACATGTGGCCTACTTTTGGCCAATGATTATTAGCCTTGTTGGCTTCTTTATGGCCTTTCCCTAGTGACTTTGTTAGATATATTATGTCCTCTATTTTAGGCCTCGTTAGCCAATTGTATACCAAGCAACTTCAATTCCTTTGATTATAAATTAAGTTGATTCCAAACACACTGTCACGATACGGATTTCCCACCCTCGGAAGTTGTGATGGCGCCTACTCATCAAAGCTAGGCAAACCGAGTGTTACAGATTTTATTACCCTTTTTCCTTAACCTTTTAACAATTACAGGTGATCAACAGTGGAATAATAATAATAATAATAAAAGAAATGTGGAAGATGAAATCTGATGATTTAACCAAATACTAGTACAAAAATCCCAAAATACAACTCTACCCAAAGCTAGTGTTACAATGTCATGGACCATCTATGAATACTACAAACAACGGTCTGAATAGAAAAAAAGTACAAGTCTATCTCTGAATTAAATAAAAATAGAATGGAAAGGATAGAATGGGACGCCAAGGCCTGCGGACTTCTACAAGACTACCTCGGGTCTCCGCTGGACTGAGGGCAGCAACCTTGCTATGGTCGAAAAGCTCTAGCATCGGGATCTGCACACAGTGCAGAGTATAGTATTAGCACATCCGACCCCATGTGATGGTAAGTGTCGAGCCTAACCTCGGCGAAGTAGTGATGAGGCTAGGACAAGCCTACCAAATAAACCTGTGCAGTTAAAGCATATACGACAAATAATAATAACGAAAACTAGCAGTTAAAGATGGGAAGGGGGAACATGCTGCTGGAAATATCAAGTACTAACAGAATTTCAGTAGAGAAGCATAAGGAACACCATAATTTCATATCAACAAGAATAAGGAAAAACAATAACGAATCAATATTCACTTTTATTCTTTCTTGTTGCGGTGTGCAACCTGATCCCAATTATATAATACTGTTGCGGCGTGCAACCCGATCCAAATCATATAATGATGTTGCGACATGCAACCCGATCCAAATCATATAATGATGTTGCGGCGTGCAACCCGACCCCACCTGTCCACCCTTATTACTCCTTGTTGCGGTGTTCACTCCGATCCCATATAATATTGTTGCGGCATGCAACCCGATCCCAATATACAAATCAATACCAATCACAAAAAAATCCCGACAAGGTAACAATAGTATAACAACAATATCCCAGCAAGGGAAAGCAATATCATAAGCAATAACGTCCCGGCAAGGGAAATAATATTCTAAAGGATAACATCCTGGAAAGGGAAACAATATCATAAACAATAACATTCTGGCAAGGAAATCAACAATATACCTCATCTCGTTGCCAATATTACTTCACAACAGAAGTCTCAACTTGAGCCAATGCTCAACAATGGTCAATTAACAAGAATACTTTCCTAAGCCTTGTACAACATTTATAATCAACATATTAAACATGGATAATACACAACGGAGTCACAACAACCATAGTATAAGACTCACGGGCATGCTTGACACCAATGTATAGATACTCTTCACCACACCTATACGTCGTACTCAACGCTTAACACATAGCAAATAAGACCACAACTCCTATTCCCTCAAGCTAAAGTTAGACCAAACAATTAGCTCAATGCCACGAGCACAATCAAGCCTCAACTACCGCTTTTCCTCTCGGTTCCACTTCTAACATGCTTGTATCTAGCCACAATTTACTTAATAACATTAATAAATGCTAAACTAACCAACTCTAATCCATGAAAATAGGTTTTTCAATGTTTTCCCAAAAAGTCAAAACTTGACCTCGGGCTCGCTTGGTTAAAACCCGAATTTCGAACCAAAACCCGATCACTCACTCACCCACGAACACAAATATATAATTTATTTTGAAATCGTACCTCAAATAGAGGTCCAAATCCCTAAAATTTGAAAATTCTAAGTTTTCCCTAAAATCACCCAATTTCCTATGAAAACCCCTTGATTTTGAAATGAAATCACGTATAAAGATGGATTAGATTGAAAGAAATGAGTTAGAAATAACTTACAAATGACTTGGAGAAGAACCTTTCTTTGAAAATCGCCCAAGATGTTTTAGGGTTTTAAAAAGTTTGAAAAATTAGAAGAATCCCGTCAAAATCCTACTTAACAGGTCTCAATTATCGAAATTGCGACCAGGGGCTCGCAATTGCGAACCCTTTGAAATCCTGTCAGCTTCGCATTTGCGAAGTAATAGTCACATTTGCGACCCTGTCCTTTTCGCGTTTGCGAGAATGGCCTGCCCAGGCTTGGTTCGCAATTGCGACGCCTGGGTCGCATTTCCCAAGCCTGAGAACTTCGCATTTGCGAAGCCTAATCTTGCAATTGCGAGATCAGAGACCTGGGCAAAAAAAGCAGATACCAACTGCAATTTCTTAAGTCTAATTCACCACGTAGCCTATCCTATACTCATCCGAGCCCTCGGGGCTCCAAACCAAACATGCACGCAAGTCTAAAAATATCATACGGACTTGCTTGTGCAATCCAATCATCAAAATAACATCAACAACTAAGAATTCAACCTCAAATTCATAAAATTACTCAAGAACACCAAAATTTCCATTTTCTCAACTATATGTTCGATTTATACCAAACCAATTCCGATCTTTACAAAATCTCATAGATTCAACTTAATTATTGTTTCAAACCTGTACGGGGCTCCGGAACCAAAATACGAGCACGATACCATCAAGAAAATGCATCATTTCACTTCTAAAAGTCTTTATATTTTCTAGCAAATATTTTTCTTTAAAAATTCTTTTCTCGAGCATGGGACCTCGAAATTCGATTCTGGGCATACGCCCAAGTCCCGTATTTTACTACGGACCCTACGGGACTGTCCGATCATGGGTCCGGGTCCGTTTACCACGAATATTGACCAAAGTCAACTTTAATCAATTTTAAAGGCCAATTTCATAAATTTTCTTATATTTCACATAAAAGCCTTCCGAAAACGCGCTCGAACTATGCACGCAAATTGACTTGAGACAAAAAGAGGTTTTCGAGGTCTCGGGACACAAAATTTACTTTCAAAACGAGTAAGGTCATCACATTCTCCACCTCTAAAACAATTGTTTGTCCTAAAACGAACATAAGAAAAGTACCTGAGTCAGAGAAAAGATGGGATATCAACTTCGCATATCAGACTCGGTCTCCCAGGTCGCTGCCTCAACAGGCTGACCCCTCCACTGAACACAAACCGAAAGAAAATTCTTCAATCTCAACTGACGAACCTGTCGGTCTAGAATAGCTATCGGCTCCTACTTATAGGTCTAGTCCTTGTCCAACTGGACAGTGCTGAAGTCTAACACGTGGGATGGATCGTCGTGATATTTTCGAAGCATGGACACATGAAACACTAGGTGCACATCCGGTAAACTCGGCGGCAACGCAAGTTTGTGAGCCACCTCTCCCACTCGATCAAGAATCTCAAAAGGACCAATGAATCTAGGGCTTAGCTTTCCCTTCTTCCCAAATTTCATCACGCCCTTCATGGGAGACACCCAAAGCAACACTCACTCTCTGACCATGAATGCCACATCACGAACCCTGCAGTCGGCATAACTCTTCTGCTTGGACTGAGCTGTACGAAGCCTATCCAGAATGATCTAACCTTGTCCAAGGCATCCTGTACTAGATCTGTACCCAACAACCGAGCCTCTTCCTGCTCAAACCATCCAACCGGCGACCGACACTGCCTACCATATAAAGCCTCATAGGGAGCCATCTAGATGCTCGACTGGTAATTGTTGTTGTAGGCAAACTCTTCTAATGGCAAGAACTGATCCCACGAACCTTTAAAGTCAATAACACATACTCAGAGCATATCCTCCAAAATCTAAATGGTACGCTCGGATTGTCTATCCGTTTGAGGATGAAATGATGTGCTCAACTCAACCCGTGTGCCCAAATCATGTTGAACTGCTCTCTAGAAATGCGAGGTAAACTGTGTACCTTGGTCAGAAATAATAGACACAGACACACCATGAAGATGATCGATCTCCCGGATATAAATCTCAGCCAACCGCTCAGAAGAATAGGAAACTGCCACATGAATGAAATGGGCTGACTTAGTCAGCCTATCCATAATAACCCACACTGCATCGAACTTCCTCTGAGTCCGTAGGAGTCCAATAACGAAGTCCATAGTGATAAGCTCCCACTTTCACTAAAGGATCTCAATCTTCTGAAACAAACCACCAGGTCTTTGATGCTCATACTTTACCTGCTGACAATTCAACCACTGAGCTATATACGCAACAATATCCTTCTTCATTCTCCTCCACCAATAATGTTGCCGCAAGTCCTGATACATCTTAGCGGCGCTCGGATGAATAGAATACCGGAAACTATGGGCCTCCTCTAGAAGCAACTCATGAAGTCCATCCATATGAGGCACACAAATATGACCCTACATCCTCAAAACTCCATCATCTCCAACTGTAACCTGCTTGGCACCTCCGTGCCGCACTATATCCCTAAGGACAAGCAAATGAGGATCATCATACTACCGATCTCAGATACGCTCAAATAATGAAGAACGAGTGACTATGCAAGCTAACACATGGATGGGCTCAGAAATATCGAATCTCACGAACTGATTGGCTAAAGCCTGAACATCCAAAGCAAGTGGTCTCTCACTGACCGGAATATACGCAAGACTGCCCATGTTGACTGACTTTATACTCAAAGCATCGGCCACTACATTGGCCTTCCACGGATGATATAAAATGGTTATGTCATAGTCTTTCAATAGCCTCAAACACCTTCTCTGCCTCAAATTTAGCTCCTTTTGCTTGAACAAATACTACAGACTCTTGTGATATGTGAACACCTCATATAACACGCCATATAAATAGTGCCTCCAAATCTTCAGCACGTAAACAATGGCTGCTAACTCCAAATCATGAACTAGATAATTCTCCTCATGAACCTTCAACTGTCGCGAAGCATACGCAATGACCTTACTATCCTGCATCAACACCGCACCAAGTCCAATACGAGACGCGTCACAATACACTGTATATGGCCCTGAACTTGTAAGCAATACCAATACCGGTGTCGTAGTCAAAGCTGTCTTAAGCTTCTGAAAGCTCGCCTCACACTCGTCCGACCACCTGAACTAGGCACCTTTCTAGGTCAACCTGGTCATCGGGGTTGCAATAGATGAAAACCCCTCCATAAATCGATGGTAATAGCACGCCAAACCCAAGAAACTCTAGATCTCTATAGCTAATGCGGGTCTAGGATAGTCTTTGACTGCCTCTATCTTCTTCGGATCCACTTGAATACCCTCTGCCAATACAACGTGACCCAAGAATGCAACTGAACTCAATTAGAACTCATATTTTGAAAACATAGCATATAACTGACTGTCCCTCAAAGTCTGGAGAACTCCGCAAGGATGCTGCTCGTGCTCCTCTCGGCTGCGGGAGTAGATCAAAATATCATCAATGAAGACAATCACGAAGGAATCCAAATAAGGCTTGAATACTCGGCTCATCAAGTCCATGAAAGTTTTTGGGGCATTTGTCACCCCGAATGACATTACTAAGAACTCATAGTGCCCGTACCGAGTGCAAAAAGTTGTCTTAGGGAAAATGGATGCCCTAATCCTCAACTGATGGTAGCTAGATCTCAAATCAATCTTCGAAAATATTTTGGTACCCTAAATTTGATCAAACAAATTATCAATCCTTGGCAATGGATACTTATTCTTGATTGTGACCTTGTTCAACTTCTGATAATCTATACATATCCTCATCGATCTATCCTTCTTCTTAACAAACAACACCGGTGCACCCAAAGGCGAGACACTAGGTCTAATAAAGCCTTTATCAAGTAGGTCTTGCAACTGTTCTTTCAATTATTTCAACTCTGGCGGGGCCATACGATATGGCGGGATAGAAATGGGCTGAGTGCCCGAAGCCAGATCAATGCAAAAGTCAATATCCCTATCGGGTGGCATCCCGAATAGGTCTGAAGGAAATACCTCTGGAAACTCACGAACAACAGGCACAGAATCCATAGAAGGAAGCTCGGCACTAGAATCACAAACATACGCCAAATAGGCCAAACATCCCTTCTCAAACATACGTCGAGCCTTCATATATGAGATAACCCTATGGGTGGAATGACCAGGAGTGTCTCTCCACTCTAAACGAGGTAAACTCGATAAGGCTATGGTCACAGTCTTGGCATGACAACCCAAGATAGCATGGTAAGTTGATAACCAGTCCATTCCTAATATGACATCAAAATCAACCATATCCAAAAGTAACAGATCTACTCGGATTTCAAGACCCCCAATCACAACTATACATGCACGATGGACACGATCCACCACAATAGAATCACCCACCTATGTATCCACATATACAGGAGCACTCAAAGAATCACTAGGCATGGCCAAATATAGGGCAAAATAAGATGACACATAGGATTATGTAGACCCTGGATCAAATAGAACTGAAGCATCTCTACTATAAACCAAAATAGTACCTATGATAACTGCATCGGAGGCCTCAACCTCTGGCCTGGCAGGAAGAGCGTAACATCGGCGCTGGGCCCCATCACTCTAAACTACGTCCCTGGGACGGCCTCCTACTGGCTGACCTCCACATCTAGCGCCTCTACCTCCACCTCTAGCACCTCTACCTCCACCTCTAGCTGGTTGAGAGGGCGGTGGAATACCAGGTGCCTCAACCATGGCAAGGGAATCCTGATGCTGCGATTGAACACCCACTAATCTTGGACAAGCCCTCCGGATATGACCATACTCACCGCACTCAAAGCATCCACTTGAGTGTTGCGGTTGAGGAAACTGAGACTAACCCTGGCAGGCCGGCTGATCATGAGAATAGCTCTGAAGAGGAGGTGCTCTGATAGGAGTTGGCTGTCCTGAAGGAGGTACATAAGAACCACGTCCACCTGGAGCATCGTAAGAAGCCTGTAGGGCTGAATGAAATGGCCTGGAGGGATGGCCCCTACCAAAAGAATCCCTACCTCCAGACGAGGCACCACTGAACCTATCCGAATGACGGGGCCTCTTGTCAGACCCCTGACCACTCCCCTATGATAAAACCATCTCTACTCTCTTGGTCACATTGGCCGCATCCTGAAAAGAAATCTCGCTCCCCATCTCCTTAGCCATCTGCAATCGAATAGGCTGAACGAGTCCCTCAATGAACCTCCTCACCCTCTTTCTCTCGGTGGGAAAAATAAGAAGAGCATGATGGGCCAAGTCAATAAATCTGGTCTTGTACTTAGCGACGGTCATAGAACCCTATTGGAGATGCTCAAACTGCCTCTGATAATTCTCCCTCTGAGTGGCAGGAAGAAACATCTCCAAATATAGCTGAGAAAACTAATCCCAAGTCAAAGTAGGTGACCCAACTGGTCTAGCCAAACAATAATCCCTCCACCAAGTCTTGGCGGATCCTGACAGACGAAAACTAGCAAAGTCGACCCTATTAGTCTCCACTACCCCATGTTCCGTAGAACCTCATGACAGTTGTCCAAATAATCCTGGAGATCCTCAGAAGATGTACCGCCAAAAGTAGTAGTGAAGAGCTTGGTGAACCTATCCAACCTCCACAAAGCATTAACAGTCATAGTTGCTCCATCACCGGTCTGAGCCACAACTCCCAGTTGAACTACCCTAACTGTCTGAGCTACTAGAGTCTAAAACTGGGGAACCATCTGCTCCAGTGTGCGAGTAGCGGGAGTTTGTACGCCTCCCTCAGCCTGAGAGATGGCTGGTGCTACGGGAAGTAAGCCTACCTAGGCGACACTCTCCATAAGGCCCACTAGACGGACTAGAGCATCTTGAAGTACTGGGTTGGCGATGAACCCCTCTGGAACCTGAGTTGGTCCTGCTGGAACCTCAACGTCAAACTCAACCTGAGGCTCTACCGTTGGTGCTGCTGCTCTAGCTCAGGGCTGAGCTGTACCTCTGCCTCGGGCCCTAGCACGGCCTCGGCCTTTGCCCCTCGCAAGAGCTGCTACTAGGGGCTCGGGCTGCTGGTCAGCTGATTCCAAACACACCATCAAGGCCTGGATTTCCCACCCTCGGGAGTCGTGATGGCGCCTACTCATGAAAGCTAGGCAAGCCGAGTGTTACAGATTTTATTACCCTTTTTCCTTAACCTTTTAACAATTTCAAGTTTAAAAGGTGATCAACAGTGGAATAATAATAATAATAATAATAATAATAATAATAATAATAATAATAATAATAATAATAATAATAATAATAATAATAATAATAATAATAATAATAATAATAATAATAATAAGAAACTAACTAAATACGAAATCTGATGATTTAACCAAACACTAGTACAAAAATTCCAAAATGCAACTCTACCCAGAACTGGTGTCACAATATCACGGACCATCTATGAATACTACAAACAGCGGTCTGAATAGAAAAAAAATACAAATCTGTCTCTGAATTAAACAAAAATAGAATGGAAAGGATAGAAGGGGACGCCAAGGCCTGCGGGCGTCTGCAGGACTACCTCGGGTCTCCGTGGGACTGAAGGCAGCAACCTCGCTATGGTCCAAAAGCTCCAGCACTGGGATCTGCACACAGTGCATAGTGTAGTATCAGCACAACCGACCCCATGTGTTGGTAAGTGTTGAGCCTAACCTTGGCGAAGTAGTGACGAGGCTAAGAATAGACTACCAAATAAACCTGTGCAGTTAAAGCATATACAGCAAATAATAATAACGGAAACTAGCAGTTAAAGATGGGAAGGAGGAACATGCTGTGGGAAATATCAAGTACTAACAGAATTTCATTAGAGAAGCATAAGGAACACCATAATTTCATATCAAGAATAAGGAAAAACAATAACGAATCAATATTCACTTTTATTAGCGTGAAAACCGATCCCAATCATATAATACTATTGCGGTGTGCAACCCGATCCAAATCATATAATGATATTGCGGCATGCAACCCAATCCAAATCATATAATGATGTTGGGGCATGCAACCCGATCCAAATCATATAATGATGTTGTGGCGGCGTGCAACCCGATCCAAATCATATAATATTGTTGCGGCGTGCAACCCGATCCCAATATACAAATCAACACCAATCACAAAAGAATCTCCCACCCTCAGGAGACGTGATGGCGCCTACTCGTGAAAGTTAGGCAAGCCGAGTATTATAGATTCACTATCTCTTTTATTTAGCCCTTTTTAACAGTTTAGAACAACATACGATCAACAGTGAAATATTAACAATAATTAAAGACATGCAGAAGACGTAATCTGATAACTTAGCCACAAAAAAAAAACAAGTACGACAATACCAAGTACATCTCTACGCGGAACTGGTGTCACAATATCACGGACCATCTACGAATACTACAAATAATTGTCCGGAAAGAAAGATACAATCTTTCTCTGAAGTAAATAAAAATAGAATATAAAGATTGAAGAGAACGTCGGGGCCTGAGGACGCCTGCAGGACTACCTCGGAATCTCCGACTGGACTAAAGGCAGCCACCCAAAGCTATGGTCCAAAAGCTGTCGCTCTGAGATCTGCACACTGTGCAGAGTGTATTATCAGCACAACCGACCCCATGTGCTGGTAAGTGCCTGGCCTAACCCCGACAAAGTAGTGACGAGGCTAGGACAAGGCTACCAACTAAACCTGTGCAATTATATCATATATAGTGGAAAATAAAATAGAAATAAACAACTACAGATGGGAGGGGGACATGCTGTGGGGGAATATCATTTACCAACAGTAATTTAAGAGAAAATCATAAAGAACAATTTAGAATTCATAGCAAAAAAAATAAGAAAATCGTAACCAATCAATAAACACTTTTATTACGTATTGTTGTGGCGCGCAACCTGATCCAAATCATAAAAACACTGTTGCGGAGTGCAACCCGGTCCATATAATTTATCATTGTTATGGCGTGCAAACTAATCCGATTATATTATTGTTGCGGCATGCAACCCGATCCGATTATATTATTGTTGCGACATGCAACCCGATCCGATTATATTATTGTTGCGGCATGCAACCCGATCCAAATATAATATTGTTGTGGCATGAAACCCGATCCAAATCATGCAATTCAACACCAATCTCAAAAGAGTCCCGGCAAGGGAACGATAAGGAAATAACACTGTCCCGGCAAGGGAATCGATAGTATAAATAAATATGTCCCAGCAAGGGAATCAGCTATAACCAAACTTGTTCCAGCATCTAACTTCACAAAGAAATCTCAACTAACACAAATACCTAACCATAAGCAATTTCCATGAGAACAATCATAATTCTTGCTCAACACAGAGAATCAACAACTTAGGTATTCGTAGTACATATTAAGAACACAACGGTTTAAATTTAAGACTCACGGTCATGCTTGACACCAACGTATAAATACTCGTCATCATGCCTATACGTCGTACTCAACAAGTAACACATAGCAAATAGGACACAATTCATAATTCCTCAAGCTAAGGTTAGACCAAACACTTACCTCGAACTTTCACGGCCAACTCAAGCCTCAAACACCGCTTTTCCTTTAGAATTCGCCTACAAACAACTCGTATCTAGTCAAAATTGATTTAACAACACCAATAAATACTAAAGAATTCATACCCAATGCTTAATTATAGGTTTTCTATCATTTTCCCCAAAAAGTCAAAAATTGATCCTGGGCCCGCTTGGTAAACACTCGAAGTTCGGACCAAACCCGATCACCCATTCACCCACGAGCCCGAATATGTAATTAGTTTTGAAATTTGACCCCAAAACGAGGTCTAAATTCCACTTATTCAAAAAGCCCTAACTCTACCCAAATCCCCAATTTTCTACCATTAAAACCCTAGGATTTTAGATAAAAGTTGGTGAAAAACATTAGAGAGTTGAAAGAAATCAGTTAATGAAAATCGCCCTAGGCCTTCTATCTTTATGAAATTTTAAAAGAGAAAACGCTGAAGTTTTTGTTTTAAAAGACTCTACTGCCCGACTCTCGCACCTGCGGTCCTTGGGTCGCACCTGCGAAATGGCACGTGCAGAAAACAGAGCGCTTCTATGAAAATGACTAGGCCCGCTGGGGCCGCATCTGCAAGGGGAGACCCGCTTCTGCGAAAATGCTTCTGCGGGAGCTTGTCCGCATCTGCGAGAGGCTGGACCGCACCTGCGACCCACTATTCGCACCTGCGGTGCTTGACTCGCAGGTACGGTTACACCAGAACTGATGCAACAACAGTGATTTCCTAACCCTAAACACCCCGAAACCTACCCAAAACTCACCCGAGCCCTCGGGGCTCCAAACCAAACATGCATACTAACTCAAAAACATCATATTAACTTACTCGTGTGATTAAATCGCCAAAATAACATCAACAACTATAAATTTAGCATCAAAATCATGAAATCACTTAAGAAACTCAAATTTCCCAATTTTCTCAAATACGGTCCGGATTCACGTTAAACGACTTTCGTTTCTTACCAAATTTTACAAACTCAACTTAAATCACATGTATGACCTGCACCGGGCTCCGGAACCAGAATACGGGCTTGATACCATCAAATTTTAAGCACATTTCATTTCCAAAAACTCATAAATATTCCAGAAAATAATTTTCTTTAAAAATTTATTTCTCGATCTTGGGACCTCGGAATTCAATTTCGGGCATACGCTCAAGTCCCATATTTACCTACGGAACTTTTGGGACCATCAAATCACGGGTCCGGGTCCGTTTACCCAAAATGTTGACCGAAGTCAACTTAAACTCATTTTAAAGGCAAAATTCATCATTTTTCACAGATTTTCACATAATGGCTTTCCGGCTACGCGTCTGAACTGCGCACACAAATCAAGGTGAGACAAAAAGAGGTTTTTAAGGCCTTGGAACAAAGAATTTGTTTTTAAAACAAGTGATGAAAAGGTCATCACATCCTCCACCTCTAAAACAAAAGAATCCCGACAAGGGAATAATAGTATAACAACAATATCCCGGCAAGGGAAAGCAATATCCTAAGTGATCATAAGCTAAAAACTCGTATTTTAGTCGTTGTAACAATACTTTAATTATTGCATTTTATAATGGTTTGAGCTTAAATGATAATGAATTGTACTAAATTCATGCTTTATGCCTTGCAGGAAGCTAATCCGACTTAAGAACTAACTTTGGGATGAATTTGATTGATTTGGGGCTTTGAAGTCTGAGTAAAAGCTAAATAAATCAAGTCGGGATCGTGTTCGGGGGTCGCAAAGCAAGCTCGGATAGCAAAACAAATGAAAAAACGAAGCAGCGCAAAATATTGCACTGTCACGCCGCGGGGGGCGCCGCGGCAAGGCAAATATTTTCGCTGCATTGTTCTGCTCTGTTAAAATGCATTCTGCCTCTGTCCAATGTACGCATTTTACGGCGCGAGCTGCGGGTGTGTAAAAATCACAAAATTATTCTATTTCGGACTAAAAAGGGCATACTTGTCAAAACCCCTTCCTACACGATTAAAAAGGCAAAAGCAGTGCCATTATTGGAGAGACCTGTTTTTGGAGAAGAAAAAGAGGAAGGACTGTCAAACCTCCTGTTTTCGCCCCCGTGAGGGTACAAGGAGTTTTTTCCAATTAAAGGACAGTCGAAACGGGATTTGTTTATTTATTTCATAGTCGCCACTTGGGAGATTTAGGGTGTCCCAAGTCACCAGTTTAATCCCGAATCGAGGAAAAGAATGACTCTGTATTACAGTCCGCGAACCAGAAATCCGGATAAGGAATTCTGGTAAACCCGGGAGAAGGTGTTAGGCATAGTTGGATTAAAACATATTGTTAGTATGACTTAAGCTTATTGAAATTAATTATTTACAAATACTGAAAATTAAAAAAAAAACTTGATTACTAAACCATATTTCTAAAAGTTAAACAATTTAAACTTAACTAACTTTGTTTTAATTCACATCATGTCCTAATACTTGATTCGCAAACTAATTCATGTTTTAACTGAAATTAACTACATGATTCTGATTAACTTAATGTTGACAAAAAAAAACTTATGAATAAGGAATTAATCAATTTTTGCCAAACTAATTCAATAACGCCATTTTTTACGTTATTTCTTCTATTTTGATTATTAAACAGTTTTAATTAGTAATCCGTCTTGAATATATTTCCTAATAATCCGGTTAAGGCGTTATTTAATATATCGCTATAACATGTCTAATTATGCTAAATGACAGTGATTGACAGAATAATAATACATGAATAATCTAAATACAATACAAAAAAAAATTAAAACTAAATTAAAAATTTAACATTCCGTTCTTCATTTCAGCTTACAAAATGCCAAAATTACAGTTGTGTACCTGGTATTGCCAATATAAGAAGAAAAAAGTCAGCCACACAGTAATAACAATACAGCACAGCAACAAAAGTCCAATAGCAGTAACAACCCAGGAACAGAGTTTGCAAACCGGTGGAGTATTAAACTCAAAACAAAAGCTTCAAGCTTTGATGAAAAACAATTAATTCTGATTTCAAACAATGAAAGAAAGCAAAAGATTTTTTTTTAGTTTTTTTTTTGAAAGTTTAAATATTTTTTTCGGAATTTTCTCTCTCTTAAATGTTCAGCCCTTTTTTTCTCTCTCTTATTTTTCTTTCTGTTCAGATTCGTTCTTTTTTCTTCTGTATTCTCTCCTCTCTCCATGTCTTGTGTTCAAGACTTCCTATATATAACCCATCCCATAAATCTTTCAGTCAATTAAAATCAATATTTTTTCTCTACCAAATTCATTATCTTTCCACTCATCCCCATTACATTAAATAAACATATCACACCACCCCATTATATTTTGTCCCCCATGCCTAACATAAATAAATACAAGATTCCCCCCACTAAATTTTATCTTGTCCCCCCTTTATATTAAACAATTATATCACAACCCACCCCATTTCATTTTGTCCCCCATGCTTCACATAAAAAATTACAAATGTACAATTCCTAAACTAACCCTCCGACCTTACTGAAATTACCAAACTACCCCCGAACGTACTGCAAACTACCAAACTACCCATCAGCTATAACACATCAATTAATCAAACTTAACCAAAATATAGACAATATGATTAATTTCTAACAATGTTCAAACAACAAATTTCATGAACATGATTTCTTCAACATTTCAACAACAAATCACATGAACATGATTTCAACAACATTTCAACAACAAATCACATGAACACAAATTGAACAACAAAGAACAACTAAAATTTGATTGAACAATATTTTAGCAACAAACAATCCTATTTTCGGATTCAACAACAACAACAACAAACAAGTATATTTAGATTTCTAAATTCAATAGTATTGAACTTAAAATCAAATACTCTAACAACATTACCACAAACAATTCCTATATTAAACTTAAACAAGATTATGAGACAAATTCAAGAAATAATCATAAGTGATAAACAAGAAATCAAACTATACAAATTTCGGATTCAAGAACAATCAAACAAAGTATGAACATGAATGAGTCTATTTTAACACAACAAACATGACGGATTAAATGATTAAACCAACATTAATAATTTCTGGAAAATATATAACAACATGAAACAAATTGAAGAAATAATCAATTAAATTTCAATTTGAATCTAACAAACATCAAACTAACAAATATTTATTCTAACAACAATACAAACATGAAATAAACATGAAAAACAACTAATTAACTTCCATTTGAAATCTGAAAATTAATTTAACAAAACATATGAACATGACTAAAAAAAATCAAATATCTAACCATAGACATGAACAAAACAAACATTTGCCGATTTTAGATTCGAAAATATCAAAACAAAATACGGACAAAATCAAACTCAAAATCTACCAACCGATTGAAATGATGAACAAACGACCAACCAACAACGAACTCGAACAGTGATCGACGACATCGACCAAAACTCATCCATGTACGCGAACTCGACTGAAGTTGACGCCGAAGTGAAGCAATAGTTGACACAGCAGCATGGTTTGTTTTCAACTGTTCGACATGCACATAGGGTCGTGTGGGCTGGGAGCAGCTGCTTGGTAGAAAGAGGAGAAACAGCATCAACGAGCCTCGATGAAGGCAGAAACAACAGCAGCTCGACGGAGGAAGTAGCGGCGATAGCCGCGGCGACGAAGAGAAGATGCAGTCGCGACAGCAGCCATGAAACGCGAGCAGCAGCAGAAGAAAGTTGAAGCAGTAGCATCGACAACCATGGCAGCAGCACGACGGAGATGATCTGAAGCAAACGAAGAAGATGAAGAAGGCGTTGGACGTAGCAAGGTCGATGGACTGTGGCGGACGCAGCTGAAGCAGCTATGGTCGTCGACCTGCTGCTGCGTTCAACGACTAAGGTCGTCGATGAGGAACAGCAACAGTTGACGCAGCAGAAACTGTGCTTGAGCAGCAACAATATCCATGGTCGACGATGAGGAAGGTGAAGCAGAAGCAGCAGCGCTTGGTTCGTTTTTGTCCGAGTTTCGGGACTATTTGGTGCTGATTTTCAGCTGAGTCTTCAAGGTTGTTTACTGAGTTTTGGGTTCATTTTAGTGATGCTTTGGAGTAGAGGAAAGAAGAAGAAGCGAGGTGGAGGAGGGCAGTCATGGACGTCGAGCTCAAACTCGAGCTTGGCGTCGAACGACGAAGATGAAGTCGCGATGATGGTCGCTTGGTCGGAGATGGAGGCAGAAGAAACTGGTTGAGGGCAGCCATGGATGGGGTGTGAAGAAGCTTGGAGAAGAAGAAGCAAAGGGAAGGGGGGGGCAGACCATTTTTTGGTTTTTTTAGTCTTTAGGGTTTTCTTCATTTTTCTTTTTTTTGTTTTGTGTTGTTTGTAAGATAATAGGGGTGTTGGGTTATGGACTGGGTCGACCCAGTTCAAAATAGACTGGGTCGTTTGGGAAGATTGGGCCATTTTTTGGGCCTATGGCTCGAAATCGAAGAAGAGGCTCAATTCCGACTTTCTTTATATTTTCGCTCTCTTTTCTTCGTTTATTTCTCTAAAACTAAATTATAAAAATACTTAAACTATTATTAAGAACTAAATTAAGTTATAAAAGTGCAAATTAACTCCCAATAACAATTAACGCACAATTAAGTAATAATTAAGCATAAAATTGTATATTTGGACATTAAATGCTAAAAATGCAAACGATGCCTATTTTTGTAATTTTTAATTTTTGTAAAACAAATTTAATTACTAACAATTGTAGAATTAAATCCTACATGCAAAATGCGACATATTTTTGTATTTTTTATTAATTTAGCAAATAAACATGCACAGACAAATACAAATAATTATTCAAAATATCACAAAATTGCACACCAAAGAAAAATCATTTTTTTTTGAATTTTTTGGGAGTAATTCTCATATTGGGCAAAAATCACGTGCTTACAGCTGCCCCTCTTTGCCCGAAGACACGAAGGGTTTTCGTGCAAAGATAAAGCGAGCGATATTTGCCCATCTGAGTACTCCGTATGAAGCATTTTTTTTTGAAAATGATTTGACCGAACCTTTGCTTCAAAGGTTTCCTACATATCCTGGGCTAAACAGGAATCAGGTCAATGTAGTTCGGGAAGCTTTGGTAGCTGGGACTACCGTTGGACTGTAATGTTACTGTTGTTGCATGCTATTACCACTGCTTACCGATCTCCTTGTTACACCGTGCTTAAAAGAAAACAAAAAGCTAGGCTAGACTGCAATTTGTTCTTGTTGCCTTGCTTTCTTGTCTGCTTGCATTTTTTCCGGTGCTTTTCTTCTTTTTGACACATGCACTTGAGTTTGTGCTGTGACCTCTTGTTGCAACCTTCTGCTTCCCGGTGCTGGGGATTTTTATTGTTTCCTGCTGGGGATTCCTATTGTAACCCTCTGTTTTATTGTCCTCTGACTTGATCTTAAAATGTATGCCTCTGTTGTATGGGCGGGCTCCCAACTTCAATACTTGAAAATTAAAGACTGAAATGTATGCCTCTGTTATCTGGGCGGGCTCCCAACTTCAATGCTTGAAATGTAAAGACTGAAATGTAAGCCTCTGTTATCTGGGCGGGCTCCCAACTTCAACACTTGAAAATTAAAGACTGAAATGTATGCCTCTGTTATCTGGGCGGGCTCCCAACTTCGACGCTTGAAATATAAATACTGAAATGTATGCCTCTGTTATCTGGGCGGGCTCCCAACTTCAATGCTTGAAATGTAAAGACTGAATGTATGCCTCTGTTCTATGGGCGGGCTCCCAACTTCAACAACTGAAATGTAAAGACTGAAATGTATGCCTCTGTTATCTGGGTGGGCTCCCAACATCAACAACAACTTTAAAAATAAGCGACATTCCTCTCTTCAGGCGGGCTCCTGACTTCAAATACACAACTTTTAAAATAAATGCCTTTCCTCTCTTCAGGCGGGCTCCTGATTGCTAAATTTGAAATTTGAATGTCTCTATTCTCTAGGCGGACTCCTGACATCAAACTTGAAAAGTATGTCTCTGTTCTCCAGGCGGACTCCTGACTGCTAAATTTGAAATTTGAATGTCTCTATTCTCCAGGCGGACTCCTGACATCAAACTTGAAAAGTATGTCTCTGTTCTCCAGGCGGTCTCCTGACTGCTAAATTTGAAATTTGAATGTCTCTATTCTCCAGGCGGACTCCTGACATCAAACTTGAAAAGTATGTCTCTGTTCTCCAGGCGGTCTCCTGACTGCTAAATTTGAAATTTGAATGTCTCTATTCTCCAGGCGGACTCCTGACATCAAACTTGAAAAGTATGTCTCTGTTCTCCAGGCGGACTCCTGACAACTTGCATTTATCCTGATTAGTGCTTGTTTTTCCCTCCTGGAGAATTCCTCTTCAACAACTAACTTTTCTCCCCCTGCTCAATCAAAGAAAATTTCGTCAGTTTAAAACGGTGGTTAGTTGATGGCATTCTTGCTGAAAAATCCTTCCACTGCCTTGCTTTGTGTTGACTAATTTCCACGCACTGACCCTGAACCGCTTGACTTTCTGACCAACTTTTAAATTTCCCAACCTCTGGCGACCTAAATGTTTTACACCCCTGCTGTTATTTCACTTTTCTGACCTTTTTGTTTGAGCTTTCGCCTTTCCCACGACATTCCCCAATCATTTCACCGATGAAACTTCCGTTAATTCCCTGTATTCCACTTGACATCAAGTTATTTTTGACATGCTCTGACCACGTTGTGCTTTACAATTCTAGAAGCTGGTAGTGAACTTTGAAGTCCTTTCTACTTGCATTGAACAAAACTGGCACTGAAACATCTCAGCTAGATAAAACCCTCAAAAGAAAAAGAAATGCAATGATTCTTGAGTTAAGGATAAGAAGAATCCAAAACCAGATGACTGTTTGAAAAGAGAAGGAAAAGAAACTTATCTGAGCGAGACAACTAGTACCAATGGTCAAGACATGCATTTTGGATTAATCAGCCCAATCTGTCCAACCAAACAACTCTCAATTGTCGTACCTTATTGCCCAGAACTTCCATCACTTGTTTGATTTATCCAGACCTTAACCTTGTTTCCCTGCGGTACCGCGAAACGGTTTCTATCAACAGACCTTTCTCAGTTTTCCATTTCTTATCTCACCTTCGCCTTGAGGTGCCCGTAAAGGTTTTTACCAACATGACTCTCTCATTTATTTTTCTCTCAGCTCTCGTCGCCTTATGGTGCCCGTGAGGGTTTTCACCCATAAGACTCTCTCATTTATTTTTGTTCTTCTTGCTCGAACCAGAGTGTTGCCCCTGTCGTGGGTTATTCCTACCTGTTCATCTTGGCATTTCTCAAAGCTGATCATAAGGTCTTTCTTTGGAACGTAATGTAGGCTTTTGGATTGAGTTAGAAAGAAAGGTATAAAAGGCTCAGAATAATTCAAATGGGTTCAAATTACAACTTTCGGAATCCCACTTTCATAACAATCACCACTTCTGCCCCAGTTTCTTGCTTGGGGATTTTTGGATTTCTATTTGGTATGACTGAACCTCGGAGTAAGGCTGCCTACGTACCCTTTCGGGATCAATTCAAACGTAGTTCGCTTTATAGAGACTACATTGTTATGTTTCTCTTCTTTCCCTTTTTTCATTTTTCTTTCTTTTCCTTTTCTTTTTCTTTTCTTCTTTTTTTTTTCTTTTCTTTTCTTTCCTTCTTTTCTTTATGTTCGTCACATGTGTTCTCTTATAGTGTCGCTGATTCCGAAAGAGGTGTATGAAAAATAAGTAAGGCTCGAAGGGGATAACAAGGGATAAGAGTGTTTGGATAGCAGAACAAAATGCCTTCATCATTTCAATCTTTAAGATATGCCAAATACGAACAGATACATTCAGAAAATAAAGAAATCATACATAATATCTCTTGACCGCATCGGAATTGATGGTCATTTCTACACATTCTCCTTCCATATCTGTCAAATACAATGCTCCGTTAGACAACACTCTGGTCACTACAAATGGTCCATGCCAGTTTGGGGCAAATTTTCCTTTTGCCTCAGCCCAATGAGGCAAGATCCGCCTCAGTACTGATTGCCCGACTTCAAATTTCCTTGGACGTACTTTTTTGTTGTATGCTCTTGCCATTCTTCGTTGGTACAGTTGGCCATGACACACTGATGCCAATCTTTTCTCATCGATCAAACTCAACTGCTCAAGACGGCTTTTCACCCATTCATCATCATTGATCTCAGCCTCTGCAATGATTCGCAGAGATGGGATTTCCACTTCTGCGGGTATTACTGCCTCGGTACCGTATACCAATGAGTAAGGAGTCGCCCCTACCGAGGTACGCACGGTGGTGCGATATCCTAACAATGCAAAAGGCAATTTCTCGTGCCATTGTCTAGATCCTTCAACCATCTTCCGGAGTATTTTCTTTATGTTCTTATTGGCCGCTTCAACCGCACCATTTGCCTTGGGACGGTACGGAGTAGAGTGCCTGTGAGCAATCTTAAACTGCTCACATGTCTCCTTCATCAAATGGCTATTAAGATTAGCCCCATTATCTGTGATGATTACCTTTGGGATCCCAAACCGACAGATGATATTTGCATGCACGAAGTCAACTACAGCCTTCTTGGTCACAGACTTGAATGTCTTTGCTTCCACCCATTTGGTAAAATAATCTATAGCTACCAAGATAAACCTGTGCCTATTTGATGTTGCTGGATCAATTGGCCCAATAACATCCATGCCCCATGCAACAAAAGGCCATGGCGCGGACATCGTATGTAATTCTGATGGTGGAGCATGAATCAAATCTCCATGTATTTGGCATTGATGACACTTACGCACAAAACTGATACAATCTCGCTCCATCGTGAGCCAATAATAACCTGCTCGGAGAATCTTCTTTGCTAGAACATACCCACTCATATGCGGTCCGCAAACTCCGGAATGCACCTCAGTCATGATAGTTGTGGCCTGCCGTGCACCTATACATCTCAACAAACCGAGCTCTGGCGTTCTTTTGTACAGCACTCCTCCACTAAGGAAAAACCCACTTGCCAACCGTCGAATTGTTCTTTTCTGATCACCGGTGGCCTGCGTTGGATATACTCCCGCTTTGATGTACTCTTTGATATCATGGAACCACGGCTCTCCATCGATTTCCTCTTCTAACACATTACAGTAAGCATGCTGATCACGGACTTGAATCTGCAATGGATCAACATAGGCCTTATCTGGATGGTGCAACATTGACGCCAAAGTAGCCAAAGCGTCAGCAACCTCATTATGAATCCTTGGAATGTGTCTGAATTCTATGGCCTGAAAATGCTGGCAAAGCTCATGCAGACACTGCCGATACGGTATAAGCTTCAAGTCCCGTGTTTCCCATTCCCCTTGAATCTGGTGTACCAGTAAGTCCGAGTCACCCATGACCAAGACTTCCCGTACACCCATATCCACAGCTAATCTCAATCCCAATATACACGCCTCATATTCTGCCATGTTGTTTGTACAGTAGAAACGAAGTCGAGCTGTAACGGGGTAATGCTGACCTGTTTCTGAAATAAGTACTGCTCCTATTCCCACACCCTTCATATTTGCAGCCCCTTCAAAGAAAAGTTTCCATCCCGACTTCTCAGCTTGTTCTAATTCATCAATGTGCATTACCTCTTCATCAGGGAAATAAGTTTTCAAAGGCTCATAATCTTCATCAACGGGGTTCTCAGCCAAGTGATCGGCTAATGCCTGTGCTTTCATGGCAGTCCGTGTCACATAGACAATGTCGAACTCTGTAAGTAATATCTACCACTTTGCAAGCCTTCCTATGGGCATGGGTTTCTGGAAAATATACTTCAACGGGTCCAAGCGAGATATAAGGTAAGTGGTGTAAGATGACAAGTAATGTTTCAATTTCTGTGCCACCCAAGTTAGGGCACAACATGTCCTTTCCAGATGAGTATACTTGACCTCGTAAGATGTGAATTTCTTACTGAGATAGTAGATAGCCTGCTCCTTTCTGCCCGTAACATCATGCTGCCCTAGTACATAGCCGAATGAACTGTCCATAACTGTCAGATACAGAATCAAAGGCCTCTCCGATTCTGGTGGGACCAACACGGGTGGGTTTGACAAATACCCTTTTATCTTATCAAAAGCCTCCTGGCATTCATCAGTCCATTTGACCGCGGCATCTTTCTTTAACAATCTGAAAATTGGTTCACACGTTGCCGTGAGCTGAGCAATGAACCTGCTGATATAGTTCAGTCTTCCCAACAAGCTCATCACCTCGGTTTTGTTTCTTGGAGGTGGCAACTCCTGAATAGCTTTGATCTTTGACGGGTCTAATTCAATACCCCTTCGGCTGACTATAAATCCCAACAACTTCCCAGATGGCACCCCAAAAGCACATTTCGCAGGATTGAGCTTAAGATTGTACCTGCGAAGCCTTTGAAAGAATTTTCTCAAATCTCTGACATGGTCGGATTGCTGTCTAGACTTCACGATCACATCATCCACGTATACCTCGATTTCTTTATGTATCATATCATGGAAGATAGTTGTCATGGCCCTCATATAAGTTGCCCCAGCATTTTTCAAACCAAACGGCATGACCCGATAACAATACGTTCCCCACGGCGTGATGAATGCCGTCTTTTCTGCATCTTCCTTGTCCATTAGAATCTGATGATAACCCGCATAACAATCCACAAAAGAGCCAATATCATGTTTGGCACAATTGTCGATCAGTATATGGATGTTGGGCAGTGGGAAATTATCTTTTGGGCTTGCCTTGTTAAGGTCTCGATAATCGACGCACACCCTGGTCTTGCCATCTTTCTTTGGCACAGGCACGACATTGGCTAACCAAGTGGGGTACCGTGTAACCTGAATGACCCTTGCCTCAAACTGCTTGGTGATCTCTTCTTTGATCTTCACACTTATGTCTGTTTTGAACTTTCTCAACTTCTGCTTGACAGGGAGGAGTGCTGGATCAGTGGGCAATTTATGAACCACCAAATCGGTGCTTAGACCCGGCATATCATCATATGACCATGCAAAAACGTCTTTGTACTCATTCAATACTTTAATTATCTTCTCCTTGAGTTGTGGCTCCAAATGAACACTTATTTTAGTTTCCCGTACATTGTCTTGGTCCCGTAGATTAACTGCTTCTGTGTCATTTAGGTTAGGTTTGGGTTTTTCTTCAAAGTGACTTAATTCTTTACTAATTTCCTCATAAGCTTCATCATTATTACAATCCACCCCATCATCACACTCGATCTCTTGTATTATTACTTCTGAACTAGATTGGCTTTTAAAACTGGGCCGAAGATTCCGCATGCATTTCATGTCACTGATATCAGCATAAAAAGAACTGTACAAAGAAAAGAAAAGAAAATGGAAAGAGAATTAGGGACGAAGAAAATTGCATTTCATTAAATGTAAAGACAACAAGGTTTTAACTCATCCAAACGGACGGAACATAACAACTGGATTACAAACCCTGGAATAATCCAGGTGACAAAAAGGAAAACAAAACCCACTACCTCGACTCCCTCCGAACTGGAAGAGGAGTAGCTTCCCAATTGTTGATGTTAGCACGTGGTCCGATGTACTGTATGTCTGCTCTGCTTGACCCTTCCCCGGCCTCAACCATGTTTACTTCAGCAAATACTTTCTCAAAAACCTTATCTAAATTCCCATCCGCCTCAATTAACGAACCTGACATCTTTGCTAATGACTATTTCTTAATACTCGGTCTGACGAAGGACCTGGACAATCGAGGAATTGGTTTAGGGAGTACCCAAGCTTTCTTCTTCAATTTACGGGCCTTTCTGACATCTGCCGCTGTTGGTTTGAACCCTAACCCGAAGGTGTCCAGATTTTTGGGCAAAGATATAGGTTGAGTAATGCCCTGCAGTTCAACCCCCAAACCCTTCCCGGGCACGAACCCGTTATTCAACATTTCTGACACTACCATGACGGTCGCAGCTGACACCCTGGGACATGGCATGCTTTTACCCTCAAGCACCCTGCTCACCGGAACCGTGTCGAGGATCTGATACACCCATGGCCCCTTATCATCTTCGATCTCTATAAAGGGTACAATGGCATCATTCATGGCGCATGTGGGATCTTCCCCATGTAACACAATTTCTTGTCTGTCCCACTCGAATTTGATCATTTGGTGCAGTGTGGAGGGCACGGCTTTTGCCGCATGAATCCACGGTCGACCCAACAAAAGATTATAGGATACTGCAGCATCCAACACCTGAAATTCCATCGTGAACTCGACTGGGCCAATAGTCAATTCGAGTACAATATCCCCTACCGTGTTTGTTCCCCCTCCATCGAACCCTCGAACACAAATGCTATTTTTGCGAATTCTATCCTCATCAATCTTTAACTTGTTCAATGTGGATAACGTGCAAATATTAGCGCTCGACCCGTTATCGATTAGTGCCCGAGTAACCATTGAACCTTCACATTTGACCGTCAAATAGAGAGCCTTGTTGTGTTCTGTGCCTTCCATAGGCAATTCATCATCAGAAAATGCTACCCTGTTCACTTCAAAGATCTTGTTGGCAATTGTCTCTAAATGGTTTACTGAAATTTTGTCAGGCACATGAGCCTCATTCAATATCTTCATTAAAGCTCGGCAATGCTCATCGGAGTGAATTAATAATGACAACAACGAGATTTGGGTCGGTGTTTTTCTCAGTTGCTCAACAATGGAATAATCTTGTCCTTTCATCTTTTTCAGAAACTCTTCTGCCTCTTCTTCCGTTACAGCTTTTTTAACTGGCACTGGATTGTCTTTTGCGCCTTTAACTTTTCTCAACTCTTCGGGGGTGAAACAACGTCCCGACCGGGTCAGTCCCTGTGCTTCACAACTTTCTTCCTCAATTTCCTTTCCTTTGTATGCCACCACTACCTTGTCATATTTCCAGGGTACGGCTTTGCTATCAACCATGGGTAACTGAACTATCGGTTTTATGACAACCGGTTCTACATAGGCTCCCTTCACAACCACCACGGGCACGGATACTGACCTTGGTACCACTATCTTAACTGGCTCCTGCTTTTTCTCGGCCACAAACGGTCCCTTTCCCATTACTGGCACTGGCTTGTCTTTTATTGCTTTTAACTGAACCACTAGCATGTACTCACTGTCTTTTCTTTGGTTTTCGTAGAACGAATCACCATAACCACCTGCGAAGGTTTCTTAGGCTCTGCCCCCTTATGTATCAGTTCGATCATGTTGGCCTCAAAATGCGCTGGTAACGGATTTTGATTGATGTTCGGGGCCTCTGGAGCCTGTACCTCAATACGGCGATTATCAATGAGCTCTTGGATTGTGTTTTTCAACTTCCAACATTTTTCAGTATCGTGCCCCGGCATCCCTGAGCAATACTCGCAGCTAACAGAGTGGTCCAGGTTTCTGGGAAGGGGATTTGGTGCTTTGGATTCAACTGGGGTCAGCATCCCCAACTGTTTCAATCTGTGGAAGAGAGAAGTGTAAGATTCTCCCAGCGGAGTAAATGTTTTTCTGTTTGGGGCTTTCTCATTTCTAAAAGCTTGGTTTGGGCGGAAGCTGGTTCCTGGTCTGTTAGCCCTGGGAGGTCGATAGGTGTTTTGTGGGTGTGGCTGTGTATTTTGGGGACTTGGTGTACGCCATTGCGAGTGCACTGGGGGTTGAGTGTAGGTCTGGGCATGGTGAATAGAAAAGTGTGGTTCTGGTGGTGGATAATAGTGTTGTGGTGGACCATATGGGGCATATTGATAGTTTGGGTGGTGGGGTCTGGGTTGGTTGTAGTAGAGTGGACGATTATTGTGCCTGGACCAAATATTAGCTTCAACTGTAGCAACTTCTTCTTTCTTCTTCTTCCCTAGCACACCACCAGTACCGCTTTGGATGGCCTGGGTGGTTGCTTTCAACGCAGAATAGCTCAAGATCTTGTTAGATTTCAATCCTTCTTCAATCATGGCTCCCATCTTTACCACTTCATTAAACGACTTCCCGACAGATGTCACTAGATGACCAAAATAGGTAGGTTCCAATGTTTGCAAGAAGTAATCTACCATCTCACTCTCCCGCATGGGAGGATCAACCCTTGCAGCTTGTTCCCTCCAGCGAAAACCAAACTCTCTAAAACTTTCCCCAGGCTTCTTTTCTAGTTTCAACAATGACAGACGATTAGGGACTATCTCGAGGTTATATTGGAAATGGCCAATGAATGCCTGGGCCAAATCATCCCATGTATACCATCGGCCGGGGTCTTGCCTCGTGTACCATTCTAGTGCTGACCCGCTCAGGATTTGCCCGAAATATGCTATCAACAACTCATCTTTTCCCCCGGCCCCTCTCATTTTGCTACAGAAACCACGCAGATGGGCTACTGGGTCACCGTGCCCCTCATATAAGTCAAACTTCGGCATTTTAAACCCCGCAGGCAACTGTACATCAGGAAAAGGGCACAAATCTTTGTATGCGACACTAATTTGGTTTCCTAAACCATGCATGTTCCTGAAGGATTGCTCCAGGCTTTTGACTTTATGAATCACCTCCTCTTGTTCTGCATTCTTAACCGGTTTCTCAACTTCTCCCGGGATTTCAAAATGGGGAGAGGAGGTATATGGCTCAGGCACTTTGAAAGTGGGTTCGGGAGGGTAATATTGGGTGTCGTGAGCTTGGAATAACGGCTCACTGGATGATCTATATAGTGGAGCTGGGGGAGGTGCCACAAAGACGGGAACCATGGGTGGTGGAGGGTTTTGTTTGGAGGGTGGAGCTGGGGGAGCGTATGACGTGGTACCATAACCCTGGGCCTGATAAGGGAAAGCTGAAGATGCGTGGGGAGTGATAGGCTCCTGAGCTTGAGCCAAGGGTGGGATGTAAGATGGGTTGGCAGGATATAGTGGTGCTGGGTGTCCCTGCGACCATGCCTGATGCATTTCAGCCATTTGTGCTTTTAATTTGCTCATCTCTTCTTTCATAGCACCCACATCTGTTACCTCAACCTCATTCGAAGGGTCTACGATGTTGATTTCCGAATCCTGCCCTGCCATTTTTACTTAATCTTTCGACCGGGTGTTGTATGGATGAGTTGCCAGAATTGCCAATCAATTAACCACCTGCCTGGTATCACACATTTAGACAACCACTTTGTTAGCGATTAGGTCTTAACAGATTTAACAACCACACGTTGGCATGAATGCACTTATACAGTTATTCCTTTCTATTATGTGTTTGCCCGATTGCATGCGTCATCCCGGCATTTCATTCCTTGTTTCATTTTTCTTCTCCTCGCCTTATCCCTCTCTTGTGCTTTTTCTTTTCCCTCTCTTGTTTTTCCGCTCTTTTCTTTCTTTCTATTTTTCTTGGTTTTCCTTATATTTTCCTTTTAATTCTTTTTGTTTTCTTTTCGGTTATGGTCGAATCTTATGGAGATTGCCTACGTATCGTGACCCCGCACGAATCAAACCAAGCGTAGTTCATGAAGATAAATGTAAAAATAAGGGTGGAAATAAAATGCTCAACTTTCTTTAATAAATAGACTCTTACAAACTCGACATCTTTTGTTTTGGAAAGAAACTAACAAACGCAATCTGAAAGCAAACAAAAACTCTAAGCTTGCAAACATACTCAATCCAGAAAGATAACGGACGTACAAAAGACTGACTCAAAATGGTAGACACTCACAGACACGGACTATGCATATTATAGTGCTTCAAACTTAGGTATCCGCGGGGCGTCGTTCGGCCTCGCCGCGGGTCTGGGATCCAAATCCCTTTCAAGCTGCTCTAACTCATTCATGGTTCGCTTCACATAGATCATCACTGCTGAGATAAAAGTAGTACGGGTCATGTCTTCACAAACCCGGCATCTCCTGACAATAGCATGAGCAATGGCTCTAATCCTGTCTTTTGTTTGCTTCTTTTCTATGAGCAAACGTCTTATCTGATCGCTGCACGTCTTTAAAGCTCCGGAGTCTTGCAAGTGCTGGTCTTGCAGCTGTTGCACTTCTGCCTTCATTTGGGCTAACAAGTTGTAACAATGTCCGCTTTCAGTTTCGAAGTCTCTAGCCTGCCTAACCGCTCTACCTTCAAGGGCAACTACCTTTCTCTTTAAATTGGCAACAATTTTCTCATGGTCCCTTTTCAACTGATTCAAGTACTAGCGACGCTCTTCGGTTCTTGTCGCCCACTGTGCTTTAAGTTCTGCCATGACATTTTCAGCTTTTCCTAGCTCATCCCGCCATTCTCTGACTTCGCTTTCCAATCTTTTTACCAATTGTTCATCGGATCGGCTCCTCGGTTGCTTATCGATGGTTATCTTCAACTGTCGGACTTGGGCATTAAGAGCGTCATTTTCTCTGGCTAGTCTATTCTTTTCACCTTGATCCCCGGCAACCTGTACACTGTTCTCGAATTTCAGACTCTCGACTTGTTGCTTTAATTTACCAATCTCAACTCGATAGCTTTCTTCCTTTGCTAACCAATCCCACTGCTCTTGGGACGACTTGGCGAAATCTTCGAGATGAGGTGTTTTAGCCGGTCTCCCATATGCCACGTCACCTCTGAACCATTCGTGATACCCTGGAGCAATTTCCCCTCTGACCCTATCGGACACACAAGTGTTTGCCATCTGATATTGACACTCACTCCAAATTTGACGAACCTCTTCCTCGGGGAATCGATCGTCAGGACTAATTTCGACCACTTGGGTACTCAAATCTTCATCTCTTGGTATTACTTGATATCTACCGAGTTGCCTCAGAACCCGATACGGTGCATAAGGTTGTATGCTTTTGAGTCCCATTAACAAAAAATGCGGTCGGGCTGCTGGCATATATATGACTTCCTCGACAGACAACCATCCAAGCACCCACTGTATCTGGCTAGCCTCGAGGTTCCGAAATAATAATGCCCAAGCCGTGACTCCTTCAGGTAGACCAGCCCCTTTGATTCTCGTACAAAATTCCCCTATACAAGTTTTCTCAGCCGCTCCATAACTCAATAACTGAGAGTGCGGGCACAAATGCTCAATCATCCACATTTGTAACAATAAGTTACATCCCTCAAAAAATTTGCCCCCAACTTTGCACGCAGTGAGAGCTCTGAAGATATCAGCCACAATCATAGGTGCTAAAGTGCTTTTCCCCATGGTTTGCAAAGTACTAACGACGCCTGCTACTTTCAAATCAATATTATCATCTTTCCTTGGGAATATTACGAGACCCAAAAAAGCTACCATAAATGCCACTCGCCTGTGTTCCTCCCATTTTTGTCGGCTATTTCTGCTGCAAAGCTTAAAGTCTGGATTATTGAACCCGCCCACATGGCCATATCTATCATACACGAAGCGGAAACTGCAGAAACCCTTTGCAAAATCTGAGTGATGAACTGTCCGGGGTACTTTCAAGGAATCCAGGAATCGATGTATGGTAATGGCCCTAGGAGCAATCAAGTATTTGAATCTCAATGGAGATTGGTCACTTCCAATGTACCCCGCTATTTCCTCTATTGTTGGGGTGAGTTCAAAGTCTGAAAAATGAAACACATTATGTGCCGAATCCCAATGGGCGACCAATGCCCTGATGATATCCCCCCGAGGCTGAATGTCTAATAAATCCGGAAGGTCTATCAAATATTTTCTCACTTCGTCTTGCCTTTCTTTGCCCAAATCATTCCACCATAATTGCAGCTCAAAAGGGATTTTGGTCATTATTGAAAAAGGCTCATTTATTGTCGTGCTCATCCTGCACATTTATTAAAGCGTTTAAGCAAAAGAAAACTTTTATTTAACTCCAAAAACTACTATCTATATTATCGACTCAAAATTAACCCTATATTTCAAATGAAGAACTCAATTCTTAATTCTAATATTTTTAGGTAAAAGACTCGATATTGCGACACGGCCTTCCTGCGCCTCAGGAGCGAAAATTTTAAGGCTGTGAGGGTCAAAAATCAAAATACGACCAAAGGTGGCTGTTTATGCAAAGTCAGCCCTCCGGTGCCCCGTTTGGGAATATTTGGCTATTTATGACATAACAACATCACCTGACTTATTTATGACTCTTTTTTTTATTGTTTTTCAAATTAGGAAACTCAATATTGCAAACACGGCCTTTCAACGTCTCGGGGACGAAGATTTTTAAGGCTGTGTGGGTCAACTGGACCAAATCTTAAATATGACCCAAAAGTGGCTGTTTATGCAAAGTCAGCCTTCCGGCGTCCCCTTCGGGAACATTCGGCTATGTCTTGATAAAACAACATCACCCGACTTCTTTATGACAAAATTAAAATTTGACATATTTTTTTTTATTTTTTAGCAAAAGGGGAGGCTGGACACCGTCCGACTTATTTATGACAAAATTAAAATTTGACACGTTTTGTTTTATTTATTTATTGGTTTTTGGCTATTTTAGCAAAAATGGGGGTTGGACTCGATGAGGGTTGCCTACGTATCTCACATCCGGTGAGAATCAAACCCGCGTAGTTCGGGCAAATTAACCGAACTATTTTAAAATATGACTCTTTTCCATTTTTATTTTTTCCTAGCAAGACAATCTATTTTCCTTTTCTATTTTTGAAAAAGACAAAATAACGATTTTTTTTTTCTATTTTCAACAAACAATAAAACAATCTATTTTTCCAAAAAAAAAAGACTCTTTTTTTCTATATTTTTTAGTAAAACAAAATAAAATATTTTCTTTTTTTTTCAAAATTTTGGCAGAGTTTCGCCAGTAATTGGTCATTGATTTTTTTTCTAAAATAATCAATTAACTCCCTAACTGATATATTCTTTTTCCCTTTTTTTTCTTTTTTTTTTCTTCAATTTTCCAACATTCCCGAGATTCAGAAACCGGTCAACATGCAAGTTCGAAACAAATATATGTACAGAGCAAGTAGGATGCATCAGAATGGTCTTTTCATTTGAGGTTGCTAGTCCTAGACGGACCCAACCCCTGTGTTGAGTCCCCTAAGTCAAATGCAACGTGATGCAAATAAGTGTTCCTACTAGGGATCCGGCATGAAGTCACGTTATTCTATATTCAAAACCTGGGTCAGTGTACTAGACTGTGTACCCGAGCGGACAACTCGAGTCGAGGAGGGGGCAACTTACCGAGAACCAAAAGGCCATTCGGCTTCATAACTTGTCCGACCTCTTTCTTATTTCAGGGTATAACACTAACATAATAGGGAGTCTCAACCAGTGAGCACATCCCCAGAGGTGAAGAGAGAAGGGTTCGGCACAGTTTATATATACAGTCAAATAATATCAAAGCGGTAAAAGCAGCATTTAGCACATTAGGCTCAAACATGCAAAAATCAGATAAAGCCAAATATAACAATTTATCTAAGCTCGAATCTCTAACCCCGAACCAGTGGTTCTGGGTTACCATAAAAAAATCCCCAGCAGAGTCGCCAGAGCTGTCACACCTCCTTTTTCCGCCCCCGTGAGGGTACAAGGAGTTTTTTCCAATTAAAGGACAGTCGAAACGGGATTTGTTTATTTATTTCAGAGTCGCCACTTGGGAGATTTAGGGTGTCCCAAGTCACCAGTTTAATCCCGAATCGAGGAAAAGAATGACTCTGTATTACAGTCCGCGAACCAGAAATCCGGATAAGGAATTCTGTTAACCCGGGAGAAGGTGTTAGGCATTCCCGAGTTCCGTGGTTCTAGCACGGTCGCTCAACTGTTATATTTGGCTTGACTATCTGATATAATACGTATTATAAACTTATGTGCAAATTTAACTTTTAAAAACCGCTTTTATCATTATTTATTTTATACAAAATTGCAACGTCGTGAAAACGCATCTCGAGCCACGCCACAACCAGTGCACGCGTGATTTGTTGACGCATTTTAACTTCGTCAAGATCGTGATTTGGGTTACATAAATGTACACCCGTATTCAAGAAAATAACCTTATTAAATATGCGCCAAAATACTACGCGTTATGATATTATTAGGTAAGACCGTGAATTTTACTAAATCGCCCATCTTGAAATCTAGGTATTTTCTTATATAAAAAAAATAAATAAATAAGATTGGAGGACTGCAATTTTTTGTATTATTTATATTTGTTTATTTGTTAGTGAGATCCTCCATTATTTTATGAATACCCTTTAATGACTACATCTTTATTATTACTAAGTTTGTCCGTAATTATGAAGTCAATCTATACATACTTAAAAATAACATATTAATTACTAATTCAAAACAAATATTAATGGAAAGTAATATTACTAAAATGATAATTACGAACAACATGGAATTTCCCAAAAAGTAAAAAAAAACTAATTATCCCATAGTTGGATTAAAACATATTGTTAGTATGACTTAAGCTTATTGAAATTAATTATTTACAAATACTGAAAATTAAAAAAAACTTGATTACTAAACCATATTTCTAAAAGTTAAACAATTTAAACTTAACTAACTTTGTTTTAATTCACATCATGTCCTAATACTTGATTTGCAAACTAATTCATGTTGTAACTGAAATTAACTACATGATTCCGATTAACTTAATGTTGACAAAAAAAAAAACCTTATGAATAAGAAATTAATCAATTTTTGCCAAACTAATTCAATAACGCCATTTTTTACGTTATTTCTTCTATTTTGATTATTAAACAGTTTTAATTAGTAATCCGTCTTGAATATATTTCCTAATAATCCGGTTAAGGCGTTATTTAATATATCGCTATAACATGTCTAATTATGCCAAATGACAGTGATTGACAGAATAATAATACATGAATAATCTAAATACAATACAAAAAAAAATTAAAACTAAATTAAAAATTTAACATTCTGTTCTTCATTTCAGCTTACAAAATGCCAAAATTACAGTTGTGTACCTGGTATTGCCAATATAAGAAAAAGAAAGTCAGCCACGCAGTAATAACAATACAGCACAGCAACAAAAGTCCAATAGCAGTAACAACCCAGGAACAGAGTTTGCAAACCGGTGGAGTATTAAACTCAAAACAAATGCTTCAAGCTTTGATGAAAAACAATTAATTCTGATTTCAAACAATGAAAGAAAGCAAAAGATTTTTTTTTTTTAGTTTTTTTTTTTTTGAAAGTTTAAATATTTTTTTCGGAATTTTGTCTCTCTTAAATGTTCAGCCCTTTTTTTCTCTCTCTTATTTTTCTTTCTGTTCAGATTCGTTCTTTTTTCTTCTGTATTCTCTCCTCTCTCCGTGTCTTGTGTTCAAGACTTCCTATATATAACCCATCCCATAAATCTTTCAATCAATTAAAATCAATACTTTTTCTCTACCAAACCCATTATCTTCCCACTCATCCCCATTACATTAAATAAACATATCACACCACCCCATTATATTTTGTCCCCCATGTCTAACATAAACAAATACAAGATTCCCCCACACTAAAATTTGTCTTGTCCCCCCTTTATATTAAACAATTATATCACAACCCACCCCATTTCATTTTGTCCCCCATGCTTCACATAAAAATTACAAAATGTACAATTCCTAAACTACCCCTCCGACCTTACTGAAATTACCAAACTACCCCTGAACGTACTGCAAATTACCAAACTACCCATCAGCTATAACACATCAATTAATCAAACTTAACCAAAATATAGACAATATGATTAATTTCTAACAATGTTCAAACAACAAATTTCATGAACATGATTTCTTCAACATTTCAACAACAAATCACATGAACATGATTTCAACAACATTTCAACAACAAATCACATGAACACAAATTGAACAACAAAGAACAACTAAAATTTGATTGAACAATATTTTAGCAACAAACAATCCTATTTTCGGATTCAACAACAACAACAAACAAGTATATTTAGATTTCTAAATTCAATAATATTGAACTTAAAATCAAATACTCTAACAACATTACCACAAACAATTCCTATAATAAACTTAAACAAGATTATGAGACAAATTCAAGAAATAATCATAAGTGATAAACAAGAAATCAAACTATACAAATTTCGGATTCAAGAACAATCAAACAAAGTATGAACATGAATGAGTCTATTTTAACACAACAAACATGACGGATTAAATGATTAAACCAACATTAATAATTTCTGGAAAATATATAACAACATGAAACAAATTGAAGAAATAATAAATTAAATTTCAATTTGAATCTAACAAACATCAAACTAACAAATATTTATTCTAACAACAATACAAATATGAAATAAACATGAAAAACAACTAATTAACTTCCATTTGAAATCTGAAAATTAATTTAACAAAACATATGAACATGACTAAAAAAAAATCAAATATCTAACCATAGACATGAACAAAACAAACATTTGCCGATTTTAGATTCGAAAATATCAAAACAAAATACGGACAAAATAAAACTCAAAATCTACCAACCGGATTGAAACGACGAACAAACGACCAACCAACAATGAACTCGAACAGTGATCGACGACATCGATCAAAACTCATCCATGTACGCGAACTCGACTGGAGTTGACGCCGAAGTGAAGCAATAGTCGACGCAGCAGCGTGGTTTGTTTTCAACTGTTCGACGTGCACATAGGGTCGTGTGGGCTGGGAGCAGCTGCTTGGTAGAAAGAGGAGAAACAGCATCAACGAGCCTCGATGAAGGCAGAAACAACAGCAGCGCGACGGAGGAAGTAGCGGCGACGAAGAGAAGACGCAGTCGCGACAGCAGCCATGAAACGCGAGCAGCAGCAGAAGAAAGTTAAAGCAGTAGCAGCGACAACCATGGCAACAGCACGATGGAGATGATCCGAAGCAAACGAAGAAGATGAAGAAGGCGTTGGACGTAGCAAGGTCAACGGACTGTGGCGGACACAGCTGAAGCAGCTATGGTCGTCGACCTGCTGCTGCGTTCAACGACTAAGGTCGTCGATGAGGAACAGCAACAGTCAACGCAGCAGAAACTGTGATTGAGCAGCAACAATATCCATGGCCGACGATGAGGAAGGTGAAGCAGAAGCAGCAACGCTTGGTTCGTTTTTGTTCGAGTTTCGGGACTATTTGGTGCTGATTTTCAGCTGAGTCTTCGAGGTTGTTTAATGAGTTTTGGGTTCATTTTAGTGATGCTTTGGAGTAGAGAAAAGAAGAAGAAGCGAGGTGGAGGAGGGCAGTCATGGACGTCGAGCTCAAACTCGAGCTTGGCGTCGAACGACGAAGATGAAGTCGCGATGATGGTCGCTTGGTCGGAGACGGAGGCAGAAGCAACTGGTTGAGGGCAGCCATGGATGGGGTGTGAAGAAGCTTGGAGAAGAAGAAGCAAAGGGAAGGGGGGGGGGCGGACCATTTTTTGGTTTTTTTAGTCTTTAGGGTTTTCTTCATTTTTCTTTTTTTTGTTTTGTGTTGTTTGTAAGATAATAGGGGTGTTGGGTTATGGACTGGGTCGACCCAGTTCGAAATGGACTGGGTCGTTTGGGAAGATTGGGCCATTTTTTGGGCCTATGGCTCGAAATCGAAGAAGAGGCCCAATTCCGACTTTCTTTATATTTTCGCTCTCTTTTCTTCTTTTATTTCTCTAAAACTAAATTATAAAAATACTTAAACTATTATTAAGAATTAAATTAAGTTATAAAAGCGCAAATTAACTCCCAATAACAATTAACGCACAATTAAGTAATAATTAAGCATAAAATTGTATATTTGGACATTAAATGCTAAAAATGCAAACGATGACTATTTTTGTAATTTTTAATTTTTGTAAAACAAATTTAATTACTAATAATTGTAGAATTAAATCCTACATGCAAAATGCGACATATTTTTGTATTTTTTATTAATTTAGCAAATAAACATGCACAAACAAATACAAATAATTATTCAAAATATCACAAAATTGCACACCAAAGAAAAATCATTTTTTTTTGAATTTTTTGGGAGTAATTCTCATATTGGGAAAAAATTACGTGCTTACAAGGAGATTCATCTTGAAGAAGAGAATCAAGGAGGAACATCAAATTGGAGTAAGGATTAAAAGAGTTTTTCTAAACCTTCTCCTAGTATTTACTCATATTATGTTTAAGATTTTTATTGTTGATGTTTGTATAATTATGAGTAGCTAAAAACTCAAATATTCTGGGGTTATGGGTGTTAGATGATTATGTTGTTTGAAGCTTAGATTGATGATCTTGAATTTATCGTTAAGGGTTGTTTATTTGATTCTGCTGTTAATTATTTTACTGCGTAGCTAACAGTGAAATACTATTTACGAATCTTGAGTTAAACTTGAAAAAGGAAATTCTTGATTGCATATAGAATCAAATAGAGCAAGATCTGGATCCTAGGCATCGGGTGAAAGATTCGCGATTAAGATAGAACTATACTTAATTGTCTTGTTTGGTTGATAAATAGGATTTGTAAATGCATTTGAGTTAATATTAATACCATAGAAATATAGGTATTAATTTAACTTTCATAGGCGCATAAGAAATCGACAGATTTTTATGGGTATTATTAGCCCTATAATCAATAACCCAGATAATTCAATAAATTATTTTTAAGCCAAAAACGTAGTATGATCTTTAGCAAGCCCATAACCTCGGGATATCTCCTTTATTAATTGTTAAAAAAAAATTCATAAGTGGCGTAGTAACTTTGCGTTGTATTGTTGTTTGTTTATTAGTTAAATTGTAAATTGGTTATTTATGTATTTTGTGATGAATTAGCTTGAATCGATAATTGTTTGAGTTTGCATCAGTCGTTAAGTTAATAACAAGTCCTCGTGGGAACGATACTCTACTTATTACTATATTACTTGAAGATCGCATACACTTCCGTGAGTGTTTTGGTCGCAACAAGTTTTTGGCGCCGTTGCCGGGGACTTGGAAATTAGCTACTTGACTAAGTTAAAGTTTTATCAGCTATTGGTTTAAGTATTAATTTTCAGTTCACTTTGTTTGTGTCACGCAGGCTCTTCTCTTGAATGCGGAGGAGTAGAAGCACAAGCAATCTCTTCCCTCTTGATCCTGAAATTGAAAGAACACTTCATAGAGCGAGGAAGGAGTTGGAAGCTAGATACAAAACAGAAAGAGAGTTGGACATTTTAGTTCAACCACAACCAACAGTAATGGCAGGTAATGAAGGGCGTCCGGTGATAGAAGCTGCAAGGCCAAATCTTGCTAATATGACCCAGGCTATTGTCAAGCCTGATATCACTGGTCACTTTGAGCTTAAATAGTACATGGTACAGCTGATTCAGTCCACTGGGCAATATGTAGGTCTATCTCATGAAGACCCGCAAAGGCACATTCAAATTTTTTTGGAAATCACGGATACTTACAACTATCCAAATGTTTCCAAGGACTATGTCAGGCTAACCTTGTTTCCTTTTTCATTGTTGGGAGAAGCTAAAGAATGGTTGCAGAAGGAGCCTGCTAATTAAATCCATACTTGGGATGATTTAGCAAAGAAATTCTTAATCAAGTTTTTCCCCACTAAAAAGACAAAGTCTTTGCGGAGCCAGATTCTTGGGTTTCAACAATGGGATGGTGAGACTCTTCGCCAAGCTTGGGAAAGATACAAGAAACTACTCCGAGAATGTCCACATCATTGTCAAACTAATGAGGTATTGGGCCATACTTTTGTTGATGGATTAGATGAGACTTCAAAGATGAATCTTGATTCAGCTTGTGGAGGTAGTTGCATGGCAAGACCATATAGTGAAATACAACTTCTACTAAACAACTTAATTGCTAATGATCATAATTGGCAAGGTGAGGGAGAACCAAGGAGAGCAATGAAACAGAAAGCAGCAGGGGTACTTGAACTGGATGATTTTTTAGCCATGAGAGCAGATATGCAAAATTAGCAAATCAGATGAATAGAATGACAATGAACCAAACACAACAATTGCAACATGTCCAACAAACGTCGATTTGTTGTGAAATGTGTGGTGACAATCACACACGTGACATGTGCCCAACGAATCCTGAATCTATTTATTATGTGGGACAACAAAGCAGAGGTCTGATGAACCAACAAGCACAATATGGGAACACTTACAATGCAAATTGGAGAAATCATCCTAATTTCTCTTGGGGTGGAAATCAATCAAATCAGAATAAATATAGACCCCAAGGAAATTTTAATCAACCTCAAAGGCCACCCCAGCAGGTAGAAGAAAGTACAAATGATTTGTTGAAGAAATTGGTGCATGACAATCAACAACTCAGAATTGATTTCATAAATCTGGAAAGGCAAATGGGACAGCTAGCTACAAATCAAAACACTAGACCTGCAGGTGCTCTACCAAGTGATACAGAAAAAAATCTGCAAGTTAGTGCAATTACACTTAGAACTGGAAGGGAATTAGAAGAAGTTCCAAAGAAGAGAAAGACAAACCTATACCTGAAGGTGAATTGATTCCCAAAGCAACACAAGAAGAAAAGAAAGATGATACAGTTTCAGCACCTGTGAATGTTCCAAGGCCACCACCACCTTTTCCACAAAGATTGCAGAAAAAGAATGATGATCGCATGTTCAACAAATTTCTCTCTATGTTGAGTCAGATTCAATTGAATATTCCGTTGGTAGATGCGATTCGAGATATTCCAAAGTATGCCAAGTACATAAAAGATATTGTGGCTAACAAAAGGAGATTGACTGAATTTGAAACAGTTGCACTTACTGATGAGTGCACTTCAAGGGTCCAAAATAAGTTTCCTCAAAAGCTTAAGGATCCTGGCAGCTTTACTATCCCTGTGAGAATAGGCAATGTTGATGTAGGCCATGCACTTTGTGATTTGGGAGCAAGCATAAATTTGATGCCATTGTCCGTGTACAAAAAATAGGGTTTGGGAGCTCCAAAACCCACCACTGTGATGTTGCAACTACCAGATAGGTCCATAGCTTACCCAGAAGGGGTGATTGAAGATGTGCTGCTGAAAATTGGGAAATTCATTTTCCCGGCTGATTTCATTATCTTAGATTTTGAAGCAGATGAAAAAGTTCCTATTATATTGGGAAGACCTCTCTTGGCTACAGGTGATGCTATAATTAAAGTAAGAGAGGAAAAAATGATCATGAGAGTTGACAAGGGACAGAGAATCAGGTTGCAGATCACTTATCCAGGATGGAAAATCGAGGCCATGTCACTGAAGGAGAATCAATCAAAGAAACATTTCCTGACGAACATTTGCTAGCCATCACTTCAGATGAAACCCCGTGGTATACTGATTATGTGAATTTCATTGCAAGTGGGGTGACTCCACCAGAATTCACAGCTGATCATAAAAGAAGATTCTTACATGACGTGAGGTTCTACATGTGGGACGAGCCTTTTCTATACAAGTAATGCACAGATCAATTGGTAACAAGGTGTGTCCCTGAGGAGGAGATGAATGCAATATTGCATGACTGACATTCTTCTCTGTATGGAGGTCATCATGGTGGAGACAGAACTGCACAGAAGGTTTTGCAATCAGGTTTTTACTGGCCAAAATTGTTTAAAAATGCACATGCTTTTGTTAAAAATTGTGACAGGTGTCAAAGAACAGGTACAAACACAAAGAGGAACGAAATGCCTTTGCAAAATATTTTGGTAGTAGAGCTCTTTGATGTCTGGGGAATTGATTTCATGGGCCCATTTCCATATTCTAATGGGCACAGATACATTTTGGTTGCAGTTGATTATGTGTCTAAGTGGGTGGAGGCCATTGCTCTTCGTACTAATTATGCAAAGGTAGTGGTAAGCTTTGTAAAGAAGCACATTTTCACACGCTTTGGAACTCCAAGGGTGTTGATAAGTGATGGAGGAACACACTTTTGCAACAAATTGTTGAAAAATGTTCTAGCAAAATATGGGGTATGACACAAGGTTGCTATTGCATACCACCATCAAATGAGTGGTCAAGTTGAAGTGTCAAACAGGGAGGTAAAACAGATTTTGGAGAAAACAGTGAGTGCAAATAGGAAAGATTGGTCCGGTAAGTTAGAAGATGCATTGTGGGCTTACCGAACTGCATACAAGACTTCAATAGGTACTTCTCCGTACAGGTTGGTTTATGGAAAGGCATTTCATTTACCCGTTGAGCTAGAACACAAAGCTTATTGGGCAATCAAAAAGCTAAATATGGATATGGACTTAGCCGGTGAAAAACTACTGCTACAACTCAATGAACTTGATGAGTTTCGGTTGCATGCTTATGAAAATGCCAAGTTATATAAAGAAAAGACCAAGAGGCGGCATGACAAGCACATCCAATATCGTAAGTTTGAGCCGGGTCAAGAAGTTCTCTTATTTAATTCAAGGCTAAAGTTTTTTCCTGGAAAGCTAAAGTCCCGTTGGGCAGGCCCTTTCGTTGTGGTAAATGTGACTCCTCATGGAACAGTTGAATTGCGGGACATAAATTCAAGTGGTACATTCTTGGTGAATGGGTAGCGAGTAAAACACTATTGGGGTGGTGATATTAAACGTTACAAGACCTCGATAGATTTGGTTGATGCATAATGACGTGTTGAGTCGTGCCACGACGTTAAATTAGGCACTTTTTGGGAGGCAACCCAATGACTAACATCACTAACGCTTAATTGTAGTTTAGAATTATTGGATTTTATATGTATAATGTTTTTATTCAGGTGCAAGCATGAATTTGGCATAAAATCAGTGTACAATGATGTAGGAGTGAATGGTGAGCTAAACAATCAAACAATATGCTAACTATGTGAAAAATGGCCTACCGCGTCGCATGGGGCATCGTGCCACACACCGCGCCAGGAAAAATTGCACAGATGAGGCAGAATACAAAATTTTTGGAGCAGCTAAAAAAAATGGCCTACCGCGCCGCATGGGGCGCCGTGGTAGGCCAATTTTATTTAAAAAAAAATTACTTAAATCCGAAACCCCCTCCCTCTATTTCATTATTTCACTCCCCAAACTCTCTTCTTCTCTATCACCAAACTCAAGCACCCCAACCAAACAATTTCATTCAAGGATTCATCCACAAATCTTCTTTTTCTTGCAAGGTAAGTATTTTCTTCTCTCTTTTCCTTCAAATTAGTAGTATTTCATTTTGTATTTCTTTCTTATTTTCAAGTATATTTGTATAAACCCTATCAAGAATTGTGTTCATAATCTTCTTTTTGTTTCTTTTGTTAATATTGTTAAAAATAGTATTAGAAACTTAGCTTATATATTCTTTATGGGGTTATGGAGGATTTGAAGGTGTTTTGAGGTGAAATGAGTTGAGTTTCTTGTTGAAGATTGTTAAGGAGTGTACTAATCCGAAAATGCATATAAAAAAAAAGTGAAAAATTGTGTATTGAATATTATTGTGAAGATGCGGTGATGTTATAGTTGTGATGAGAGGCATATTGGTGTTACTGATATGGTGATTAGGCCTCTTTTGAAGTTGAAATTTTAAGAAAAAAAAAAGACATGCTTACAATGTGTTTGTTAAAATGTCTAAGTGACATAAAATTGAGTAATGTTGCAAATTGAGAAACAAATTGCATTGTGAGAAGTTATTCTTGATAACAACTATAACATTAGGCCAAGCCGTGATTTTTTCGCTTTCTTTATGTAAAAATGAGATATAAGATTCGTGCTAATGTGCCTATGTAGTATATTTTGTATATAAATTTTGAATTTTGTAAAATAGACAAATTTCTTTTTATGTTTATGTTTAATATTAATTTAGCTTGTAAAATCTAGCTTAGTTTTTGATTTTTATTTTATTTTTAATTGTTGCAAGTCTCTTTATTGATCGGGTAGGCCAATAAGCATTATATCATTCTAATTGAAGAACAGGATAGTCTGAATCCCTGCTATACATCCTAAGTGTCAACATGATATAACATAAGTGTGGGGTATTTACTCCACTTGCTCTTAAAATAATTTTGTGTATCTTTAACTAATATATCATGTTGTGTAGGTAAAATGTCTCGGTGCTCAAGTAAAAGAACAAACGCTGGCCTAACTGAGGCTGCATCTACTAGCCGACGTGGAGGTAGAAGGGCACTACCTCCGGCAACAGTGGAGGAGGAAGAGGAACACTTTGACCCTGATGCAGATGAGGTGCCATAGTGTAAATATGGCATCAGGGCTATTCCCGCCCATATAATACAATGGTTCCAATCCTTCGTCTCTACTGTGCCACCAACCCCAGAAGTTTCCATAGATGAAGCAAAGCTTGCCCGTAAGTATAATGCCATATATACTAACATTAGAGCTTTGGGTTTTGAAGGGCCGTTTCGCCAAGGTGATAGTGTGAACATCAACTTGGTAAAAGAATTTTATGTCAATTGGCAACCGGGCGGTGATTTAGATACCAGCTATCAAGTCAGGGTCAGAAATAGAGTGACCCCATTTTCATCAAAGGTCATAAATCAAATAATGGGTTTCACGGAACATTCACATAAGTTGTTCCAGTGGTTCGTGCGTAGACCAGATTACCCAGACATCCGCAGACAGCTATGTGGTGAAGATCCCTTTGCCGTGTGGACTAGAGATACAAATGAGTGTCACAAGGAAATGAAAAAAGGAACATTCCAGCGGCCTGCACGAGTCATTTTGAAGATAATAAATCCAAAATCATGCCAACACAAAGTGATACAGACGTATCAAAACTAAAGGTTTGCTTGATTTATGCATTTTTAACAGGAATACAGGTGGATCTTGGGAAAATCATGCTGGAACACATGTCAAAGGTGAGACCTTTTCGAGGACGCCGCCTACAATATCCGAGTATGATTACTCGGTTATGGCGGATGCACTTCCTTGAAGAAGAGTATCACTATGATCGGCGGATAGAAGTAACATATCCTATCAGGGCGCTTGATGTCATGACTGTGATAGATCCGCCTGCAGCTGCACTTAACCCGATCAAAGGATTGTCCGAGTAGAAGAGACTTTGTAGATATTATTTAGTGACCTGCGCCTTCGCGCTTCTAGAGGGGAAGTGAACTTGGAAGAGTTGCAACAAAATCACCCTTTATCTCTTTTCACACACCAGTGGTTAGGAATGGCTCAGCATGGACAAATCCCACCGGATGAAGATGTGAACTCTATTCCCTCAGATGACAAAGAATATTTGCGCACTTTTGAGGATGACGATGCTTAGGCCAATGGCCTCAGGGAGTCTTTTCTGATCTATTTTTGATCTTTTCGCATTAGGGACAATGTAAATTTTTTAAGTGTGGGGTGGTTGGCCCCTATTGTAATGTACTTACTTTTATATTTTTCGTATTTTGTTTGATTGAGTTTAGTTATTTAGTTTGATTTTGTTTAGTTTGTTAAAATTGCTTTTAGTTTGTTTTATTAGAATATAGTGTTGTTAGATAGTAAGTAATCCTAATTTCGGTATAGATCCCTCCTAGATCTTCTTGTTGAAAAAAAAATCTCAAGTCGAAAAAAAAAATCCATCAGAAAAATTCGAAATTATTGAGTTTGTAATTTTGTTTTATTTTCAGTTTAGTGTATGCTAGTTTTGGTTTAAATTAAAACTTTCCCCTTGGTTTTTCTTTACACCACGGTTCTTTTCCAAGGGTGTATTTGAATCGGGTATAGTTTAATTTTTTTTATTTCAATTGAATAAAAAGTTCCTAACTTACAGAGTTGATCTCCTCAAATGCACATGCATTAGAAGTTATATGTACCTTATTTGTGATGTTCAAATCTTAGTTCTTGATTCTAAAGTAAGTGCCTTAAATTGTGTATTTACAACTATGCTTAACTGCTTTGACTAGAGAGTCAAGAAAGATCCAAGCTTGAATGAGTTGTGTGCCAATGTGTGAGTGAGGTTGTTGAAATATTCTGTGCATAATAGTTGATATCTAGAACTTGCCCTCAAGTATTTTGCAAAGCGAAATAGTAGCATTATTCAGTTTAGGAGATGATATAGGCATTTTCTTTGTTGAACCAGTTTGATAATTATCTCTACCTAATTGTATATATCTTAGTCAAACCTTTTGAGCTGTTAATCCTATTTCTTTTGCATCCGCATCATAAACTTTGCCTATTTATGTAAATATATCAGTTGTTTGAACCTCTATCTCTTATGAGCACTTAGTCTTGTTTTAATATTGTTAAAGTTGAGAAGAGATTTGTTGGTTTATTGAAGGAGTTTAATTAAAAAAATAGTGAAGAATAACTCATATATGTGTATATATGTATATATATAGGGGTGAATTTTCAGTAGTAACATTCACTAACTTATGGTGCTTAAAGAAAAAGGGATTTGTTGTTAGTATGAAAAATCTCAAAAAGGTTGGAGATGGTTTAACATAAGAGTAATGCTGAAATTGTGAAATGAAATGATGTATAGATGAAGTGCTCAAAGAGATGTAGCTACTACATTCTATATTTATCACACCCTTCCTCAGCCTGCATTACAACCAATTAAAGTCATATTTGATCCTTGATTGAATAAGCTCAATTAGTAGAGTATTATACTAGGGGCAAGAATATGGTATGTCATCTGTTGCACATGAATTTTAATTCTGAGAGTGAGTTAATTCTTCCTATTTTGAGTTCCTAAATATTTGTGAATACTATGTTGAGAGGAACTAGTCTATATTAGTTCTGGGAGGGCACATGATTTGTGAAAGCAAGGAAACGTTTTGACCTTTGTGTTAGAGTAAGTGAGAAAGTTATGAAAATGCGTGGCACTTGTGAGTCATGTCTTGAGAATTGAACTATTATGAATTGGTACTTAAGTGTTGGCATGTGTTGTTAGAGAAATTGTTTGATAAAAAGGTCGTCCTTATGTGAAATGTATGTTAATTGCTCGAGGACGAGCAATGGCCTAAGTGTGGGGTGTTGATCATAGGCTAAAAACTCGTGTTTTAATCGTTGTAACAACACTTTAATTATTGCATTTTACAAAGGTTTGAGCTTAAATGATAATGAATTGTACTAAATTCATGCTTTATGCCTTGCAGGAAGCTAATCCGACTTAAGAACTAACTTTGGGATGAATTTGATTGATTTGGGGCTTTGAAGTCTGAGTAAAAGCTAAATAAATCAAGTCGGGATCGTGTTCGGGGGTCGCAAAGCAAGCTCGGATAGCAAAACAAATGAAAAAATGAAGCAGCGCAAAATATTGCACTGCAGGGCCGCGGGAGGCGCCGCAGTAGTGCAAATATTTTTGCTGCATTGTTCTGCTCCGTTAAAATGCATTCTGCCTCTGTCCAATCCATGTACGCGTCTCACGGGGCGTCGCGTGGCGCGCTGCGGGTGTGTAAAAATCACAAAATTATTCTATTTCGAACTAAAAAAGGCATACTTGTCAAAACCCCTTCCTACACGATTAAAAAGGCAAAAGCAGTGCCAATATTGGAGAGACCTGTTTTTGGAGAAGAAAAAGAGGAAGGAGATTCATCTTGAAGAAGAGAACCAAGGAGGAACATCAACTTGGAGCAAGGATTAAAACAGTTTTTCTAAACCTTCTCCTAGTATTTACTCATATTATGTTTAATATTTTTATTGTTGATGTTTGTATAATTATGAGTAGCTAAAAACCCAAATATTCTGGGGTTATGGGTGTTAGATGATTATGTTATTTGAAACTTAGATTGATGATCTTGAATTTATCGTTAAGGGTTGTTTATTTGATTCTGCTGTTAATTATTTTACTGCGTAGCTAACAGTAAAATACTATTTACGAATCTTGAGTTAAACTTGAAAAAGAAAATTCTTGATTGCATATAGAATCAAATAGAGCAAGATCTGGATCCTGGGCATCGGGTGAAAGATTCGCGATTAAGATAGAACTATACTTAATTGTCTTGTTTGGTTGAGAAATAGGATTTGTAAACGCATTTGAGTTAATATTAATACCATATAAATATAGGTATTAATTTAACTTGTATAGGCGCATAAGAAATCGACAGATTTTTATGGGTATTATTAGCCCTATAATCAATAACCTAGATAATTCAATAAATTAATTTTAAGCCAAAAACGTAGTATGATCTCTAGCAAGCCCATAACCCCGGGATATCTCCTTTATTAATTGTTAAAAGAAAAATTCATAAGTGGCGTAGTAACTTTGTGTTGTATTGTTGTTTGTCTATTAGTTAAATTGTAAATTGGTTATTTATGTATTTTGTGATGAATTAGCTTGAATCGATAATTGTTTAAGTTTGCATCAGTCGTTAAGTTAATAACAAGTCCTCGTGGGAACGATACTCTACTTATTACTATATTACTTGAAGATCGCGTACACTTGCGTGAGTGTTTTGGTCGCAACAATAAGTAATAAAGTCCCAGCAAGAGAAACAATATTCTAAACGATAACATCCCGACAAGGGAAATAATATCATAAACAATAACATCCCGGCAAGGGAATCAACAATATACCTCATCTCGTTTCCACCATTACTTGACAACATAAGTATCAACTTGAGCCAATGCTCAACAATGGTCAATTACTAAGAATACTTTCCTAAGTCTTGTACAACATTTATAATCAACATATTAAACATGTATAATACACAACGGAGTCACAACAACCATAGTATAAGACTCACGGGCATGCTTGACACCAACGTATAGATACTCGTCACCACACCTATATGTCGTACTCAACACTTAACACATAGCAAGTGAGACCACAACTCCTATTCCCTCAAGCTAAGGTTAGACCAAACACTTACCTCAATGCCACGAACACAATCAAGCCTCAACTACCGCTTTGCCTCTCGATTCTACTTCCAACCCGCTTGTATCTAGCCACAATTTACTTAATAACATTAATAAATGCTAAACAAACCAATTATAATGCATGAAAATAGGTTTCCCATTGTTTTCCAAAAAAAGTCAAAAATCGACCCCATGCCTGCTTGGTCAAAACCCGAAGTTCGAACCAAAATCCGATCACTCATTCACCCACGAACTCAAATATATAATTTGTTTTGAAATCGGACTTCAAATCGAGGTCCAAATTCTCAAAATTTGAAAATCCTAAGTTTTACCCAAAATCACCCAATTTCCCATGAAAAACCCTTGATTTTGAAATGAAATCATGTAAAAAGATGGATTAGATTGAAAGAAATAAGTTATAAATGACTTACAAATGATTTGGAGAAGAACCTTTCTTTGAAAAATCGGCCAAGATGTTTTAGGGTTTGAAAAAGTTTGAAAAAATGAGAAGAATCCCGTCAAAATCCCACTTAACAGGTCTCAGTTGTCGCAATTGCGACCAGGGGTTCGCAATTGCGAACCCTTTGAAATACTGTCAGCTTCGCATTTGTGACCCCTGTCCCTTTCGCATTTACGACCAAAATGTCGCATTTGCGAGAATGGCCTGCCCAGGCTTGGTTTGCAGTTGCGACACCTGGGTCGCATTTTTCAAGCCTGAGAACTTCGCATTTGTGAAGCCTGATCTCGCAATTGCGAGATCAGAGGCCTGGGCAAAAATACCAGATACCAGCTGCAATTTCTTAAGTCCAATTCACCCAATAGCCTATCCAAAAAACCCATCCGAGCCTTCGGGGCTCCAAACCAAACATGCACGCAAGTCTAAAAACATCATATGGACTTGCTTGTGCAATTTAATCATCAAAATAACATCTAACAACTACGAATTCAGCCTCAAATTCATAAATTACACAAGAACACCAAACTTTCCATTTTTTCAACTATACGTCCGATTTATACCAAACCAATTCCGATCTTTACCAAATTTTAAAAATTCAACTTAATTATTATATCAAACCTGTGTCGGGCTCCGGAAACAAAATACGGGCCTGATACCATCAAGAAAATTCATCATTTCACTTCTAAAAGTCTTTATATTTTTCAGCAAATAATTTTCTTTAAAAAAACTTTCTTGGGTTTGGGACCTTGGAATTTGATTCCGGGCATACGCCCAAGTCCCGTATTTTATTACGGATCCTACGGGACCGTTCGATCATGGCTCGGGGTCTGTTTACAATGAATATTGACCAAAGTCAACTTTAATCAATTTTAAAAGCCAATTTCATAAATTTTATTATATTTCACATAAAAGCTTTTCGAAAATGCGCTCGGACTGTGCACGCAAATAGAGGTGAGACAAAAAGAGATTTTCGAAGCTTCGGGATACAGAATTTACTTTCAAAACGAGTGATGACCTTTTGGGTCATCACACACATCAACTAGATTGAGTCTTCATTTCTTGTTTCTTCCTCTCCTCCTTTATTTATTGAGAGTATTTTGTAAGAGTTGAGTGTTGGAAATCACTTGTGTGATCCCCTTTCTTTGGAGTGATATTGTGAGGTTATTCTCTCAGGGGTATTTGAGATTAATTTGATTATTTACTCTAATTTTGTATGTTCTTTTGTACTCTTGTTGCTATAGTAAAAAATTTCTTCTTCGCTTGTGAACGTAGGCCACACTGATCAAACCATGTTAAATTGGTACCTTCTTTATATGCTTTAATTGCAATTGTTATAAACTTGTATTGTCTTTGTTATTATCATTATAACATTATTTGGTTAAATTTCGCACTACCAGGATTCCTGATCCTTACGGAGTCAAATCTAAGTGAATCACGAAATCAAATAGAGTAAAAAAAATCCTTGAGACCAGATTAAAAATGGCTATCTGCTGCGGCATATTTGATGCTTTATTAGATTAAAATTGACTTCTATAAAGTCGCAGAAGAAAGTTTTCACACCAATGGATACAAGGTAAACATGACCTTGTTTATGTTGGGAAAAATAATATCCCGCCCAGAAATAATATTCACGATAAATCACAATAACACAAGAGAGTAACAAAGACATCAAATCTTTTAAGGGGTAAAATACAATATCCGAGTGGAGTAATATTTTCACAATAATATTACAACTTAGTAGTGTCAAAAGACTACTACAATTTCGAAAAAATAACATTCTTTATTTTAAACACCTCACTACAATATTACTCATACTCGCTATTTATCTCACAGATTACAATCTGTGGATTACTCTCTCTACGCTCTATTATGCTCTCTGATTTTAGTGTGTTTGAAATGTGGAACAAGAGCCTCTATTTATAGCACGAACTGTTGTCCAAACAAACCAATCAAATTGATTGGTTTCAAGTTGCATCGATTTAGTTTTGGCAAAATCAGATTTGCCTCTTTCCAATTCGCATTTGCAAAACAACTTTCACGCCTACCATAGCCTTTTTCTTATCCAATCACTCTTTTTTCTTTTTCTTTTTGTTTATTTTATTTAGGGACCCCACAAATCTCTTCCTAAATTTTGATTTTTTTTCTTCATTCCAAGACTTGATCTCAATCTCTAGAAATCTTCAAACTTGAGAGGTTTGGTAAAAATATCCACAACTTGATCATGTGACTTCACATATTTGAGTTCAACTTCCATCTTGACAATGCATTCTCTGATGAAGTGATATCTTATATCTATATGCTTGCTTCGATCATGATACACCGGATTCTTGGCAAGTGCCTGTGCGGATTTGTTGTCAATACAAATCTCCGTAGCTTCAATTTGTGGCAAATTGAGCTCCTTCAATAATCTTCTCATCCAAATAGCATGACAGGTACAAAATGTTGCTGCTATATATTCAACTTTACAAGTCGAGAGAGTAACAATTGATTGTTTCTTTGAACTCCAAGAAATAACTAAATCACCTAAGAAAAATGCAAAACCAGTTGTACTTTTTCTATCATCAATATCTCCCGCATAATCACTATCACAAAATTCCATAAGGTTGAAATCACTAGAAAAAGAATAAAATAGCCCAAAGTCAATTGTACCTTTTAGGTAGCGAAGAATTCTTGTAGCGACTTTCAAATAAGTGGATGTAGGAGATTTCATGAAGCGACTTACTACTCCAACTACAAAGAGTATATTTGGCCTGGTACAAGTCAAGTACATTCAAACTTCCCACAAAACTTTTGAAAAATATGGGATCCACTTTTTCTCCTTCATCAAACTTGGACAATTTTGTCCTACTCTCCATCGACGTGTTCACGGGGTTGCAATCGAGCATGTTGAACTTCTTTAATATCTCTTTTGTATAGCTTTCTTGAGAGATAAAAATTCCATCCTCCATTTGCTTCACTTCTAGGCCCAAGTAGTATGACATGAGCCCTACGTCCATCATCTCGAACTCACGAGACATATCTTTCTTAAAAGCTTCAAACAAACTTGGGTTATTACCCATGAAAATAAGATCATCAATATAAGGACAAACAAGCAAGATATCCCCATTAGTATGAACTTTAAGGTAAAGAGCATATTCATGAAGACAACGAGTAAACCTGTTGTCTTTAAAATACTTGTCGATGCAACTATTCCATGCTCGTGAGGCTTGCTTTAATCCATATTAAGCTTTCTTCAACCGCAATACTTTATCTTCATGGTTTTTGACCATGAAGCTCAATGGTTGTTCAACATAGACTTTTTCTTCAAGGTAGTCATTCTAGAAGGCTGACTTGACATCTAGTTGATGGATCTTCCAGTTCATTTACGCCGCCAAAGAGATCAGCAAACGAATCATCTCCATGCGGGCAACAGGTGCATAGACTTCTTCATAATCAATGTCTTGCCTTCGCTTGTAGCCTTTAGCCACAAGTCGTGCCTTGTATCTTTCCACATCTCCATCAACATTCTTCTTTGTCTTGTATACCCATTTCACTCCAATTGCTCGATGACCCTTGTGTAGAGTTGTTAACTCCCAAGTATTGTTCTTCTCTATTGACTCAATCTCCTCCTCCATGGCTTGTCTCCACCTTTTGTTTGTAACAGCTTCGTCAAAGTTCATTGGTTCACTATTTGCAAAGAGACAACATAAAAAATCAAAATTAGTAACTTCTTCTGTGTCCTCATAGAGCTCTTGAATACTCTTTGTCCTTTGAGGCTGTTCATTTGAACTTTCTTGAGAAGAGGGAGATGTAACATTGGTTGGAGAAGGAGGTGGAGTTGTATTCTGCACAGGTTCCACGGTCTCTGGTTCTTCTTCATCGCCAAAGTATGAAAGAAAATTATATGAAGTTTCTTCCTAAGCTTCCCAATCCCATGTCAATTCTTCATTAAAATCAACATAGCAACTTACCACTACCTTGCCACTGCTTGGGTTGTATAATTTGTAGCCTTTTGAACTCTTATCATAGCCAACAAATACATGCTTGACACTTCGATCGTCAAGCTTTTCTCTCCCTTGATGTGGTACATGAGCATAGGCTATGCTCCCAAAGATTCTCAAGTGTTTGACACTTGGTTTTCTTCCACTCCATGCTTCTTAAGGGGTTTGATCTCTAACATTTCTTGTTGGAGACCTGTTGTTCAAATAAACTGCACAAGAAACAGCTTCGACCCAAAATTCCTTGGGCATACTTTTAGCTTTAAACATACATCTAGCTATATTAAGAATTGTTCGATTCTTTCTCTCTGCAACTCCATTTTGTTGGGGTGAATAAGGTACCGTTAGAGGGTGACGAATTCCATAAGACTGACAAAATTCATTAAATTCTTTTGAAGTGAATTCGCCTCCTCTATCTAACCTTAAAGCTTTTATTTCATAACCATTTTTTTTTCCACAAGTGCTTTGAAATTTTTAAAAGCAACAAAAGCTTCAGATTTTTGTTTCAAGAAATAAACCCAAGTCTTTCTACTAAAGTCATCAATGAAAAGCAGAAAATATTTACTTTTACCAAAAGAATGTGGATTGATTGTTCCATACACATCAGTGTGAACAAGCTGGAGCGGCTTGGTTGATCTTGATATAGCCTCCTTTGGAAAACTCCTCCTTGCATGTTTTCCAAGAAGACAAGCTTCACAATTGATTGAGATGGTTGATTGATGGTATCCCATGCACCATGTTCTTTTCTCCCATTGATTTGATTGCTTCAAAATTCAAGCGCCCAAATCGCATGTGCCACCACCATGATTCATCTTGCACATTAGCCTTCAAACACTTTGTATCAATTGTTTTAAGATTCAAAGAAAATAATCTATTCTTTGCCATATGCACTTTAGCAATTAGAATTCCACTTGAATCTCTAAGCCAAAGATGCATATTTTTCATGTGGATGACATATTCATTTTCAAGAAGTTGGCCCAAAGTCAAAATATTACTTTTTAATTTTGGCACATAATAAACATCTTGAATTAGCTTGTGACTACCATCTTTACTGGAGATCAGAATTGTACTGATCACTTCGATTTAAAACTTTGAGGTATCTCCAATGGACACATTACCTCTCACCATTTTATTTATCTCCACACACTTCTCTTTGCATCCACACATATGATTGCTTGCTCCATTATCCAAATACCACGAGCTGCAATCATCCGGGTCTTCTTCTTTGAGTGTCAGCAATAATGTTGGCTCATCTTCTCCTTTCTTGTCGTCAACAAGGTTAGCTTTTTCTTCAACATTGCTATGACATTTCCAAGAGTAATGTCCAAATATATGACAATTATAACACTCAATTTTTGATTTATCGTACCTTTGTCCATTATTTTCTTGATAGTAGTTGTGTCCTCTTCCGCCTCTTTGTTCACGACCACGCCTCTGAATGTATGGTGGATTTTAAATTCATTGTTGAAGTTGTTACCATTACTTCTTCCTCTTCCATGAATGCCACGGCCTCGTCCTCGTCTATTCCCTCGATAGCTTTTTTCCCTTTCATAGTCCTTAAAGGATGCCTGAGTTTTAAGAAGTTGCTCAAATGGCACTTCTTTTCTCCTCATGATTTTTTCTTCATGGGCCTGTAAAGAACCCTCCAATTGCTCCACCGTCATAGAGTCTAAATCTTTAGACTCTTCAATAGCACACACCACAAAATTATATTTAGGTGTTAAAGTGCGAAGAATCTTTTCTACCACACGGACATCTTCTATCTCCTCCCCATATCGTCTTAATTGATTTACAACAGCCTTCACTTTTGAACAATAATCCGAAATGCATTCGGATTCTTTCATTTTTAAAACTTCAAAATCAGCCCTTAGAATTTGAAGTTTTACCTTCCTCACTTTGTCAACTCCTTGGAGAGAATTTTGTAAAATCTCCTAAGCTTCCTTTGAGGTGGTAGCATCCCCCACCTTCTCAAATATGGCATCATCCAGACATTGGTGGATGAGCGTGAGGGCGTGTTGATCCTTCTTCCTTGTCTTTGCCAAGACATCTTTTTCATTTTGAGGCAGAGCTTCCTCATTATCTGGTTTTGCATACCCTCGATATACGATTTCCCACATATCTTGGGAGCCAAGAATGGCTTTCATGCGTAGACATCATTTCTCATAATTATCTTTTATGAGACGGGGATACTGGAAAGATAGAGGACCATTATTCGCCATGGCTCTGATACCACATTGTTGGGAAAAATAATATCCCGCCCAGAAATAATATTCACGATAAATCACAATAACACAAGAGAGTAACAAAGACACCAAATCTTTTAAGGGGTAAAATACAATACCCGAGTGGAGTAATATTTTCACTATAATATTACAACTTAGTAGTGTCAAAAGACTACTACAATTTCAAAAGAAATAATATTATTTATTTTAAACACCTCATTACAATATTACTCACACTCACTATTTATCTCACATACTACAATCTCTGAATTACTCTCTCTACGCTCTATTGCGCTCTCTGATTTTGGTGTGTTTGAAATGCGGAACAAGAGCCTTTATTTATAGCACGAACTGCTGTGCAAACAAACCAATCAAATTGATTGGTTTTAAGTTGCAACGATTTAGTTTTGGCAAAATCAGATTTGCCTCTTTCCAATTTGCATTTGCAAAACAACTTGTCACGCCTACCATAGCCTTTTTCTTATGCAATCACTTTTTTTTTTCATTTTCTTTTTATTTATTTTATTTAGGGACCCCACAATTTATTGGTCACAATCTTAATAAAAGGAAAAGAGAAAAACAAAAACATAAGTTCTTAATACTTAAATAGTAAACCAACATTTAAAACAAGTTCTTGATGGTAAAGATCTTCAAAACATAGGGTTGCAATGAGCTTAAAACTAGGACTCAGTATGTGATTACTCTTCATTTTTACCATTCTTATCAGTAGTCACTTGATCTGCTTCCCCATTCTGGCCTGAGTTCATGAGGTTATTCCAAGCAGTAGCATAAAACTTTTCAAGCTGGAGTTCTTCCTCTGATGTCAATTTGGAGCATAATATCTTTTCCTTCTTCTTTGATGCTTCAACCTTTTAATTCAATAAAAAAAATTATGTTAAGAGTGACGTAAACATGAAACAATTATGAGATAAACTGTAATAATCCTCTAATTTCGAGTGGGGTCAATCTAGTGCAATGGTTACGGGCTCACATGAATCCAGTAACATTTGCCTATATACACCTTGTACATTTGTATTAAAAATCTATTAAATATATAAGAATATTTAGCTCGAAATCTAGTCCATTTTTTCGGTTATTATTGCATATTAACTTAAAATTATTGTAGGAATTCAAAAACTTAAAATCTTGAATGCGCTTCTATCACATGTTACATAAATTTTGCAATAATTTACAAACAACTAACGTACCGTAACTTCTCGAACATCAGTGGTCACTTGTTGGTTTCTTCTATTCAAGTTATTGTAAGCCATAACACAAAACTTTTTAAACTCGAGATCATCCTCCGGTGTCATTTTGGAGCATATTAACTTTCCCTTCTTCTTTGATGCTTCAACCTTTTCATTCAACAAAAACAATTATGTAAAGAGTGACGTAGAGATGAAACAATTATGAGATAAAATGAAATAATTATGAGATATATTGTGATGACTCTTTAATTTCAAGATTGTGAGATATATAGAATATTTAGTTCGAAATCTAATCCATTTGTCCGATTATTATTGTATGTTAACTTGAGATCATCGTTATAGAAACTCAAAATCTAAAATCTTGAATGCGCTAATATAAATGTAACATAAAATTATGCAATAATTTACAAGCAACGAACTTACCGTAACTTCTCTAGCATCATTGGTATGTTCACTTGTTTTCCCATTCTTACCAGAGTTCATGAGGTTATTCCGAGAATCAACCAAAAACTTTTTAACCTTTAACTTTTCTTCCAGCGTTCCTGTGTATCCAGCTGCCAGCTCCTCACTTTTTCTCTTCTTTGACGTGTCAACATTTAAGTTTCAATTAATAAAAATTATTTTAAGACCTAAGAATCAAACTAAAGATTAATATGTAATCCATGTATAGTACGTGTATGACATTGTATACTATATGTGTATTGCCTTGTAAAATTAAACAATAAAATATGCTAAATAATTTATTTATGTTTGTTTCGCGTAACAAATCTCATCTGTCATGACAACATTTTTCATGAAAAATTTTCAATTTATAGGGTTTGTGTGACGACCCGGTCAGTCGTCTCATGAGTTACCGCTCCATTTTCTCCATTTCAGCTTCTTTACGCTTCGTTATCCGTGTTTTATGTGATCGAGTTTATTAGTTCGAGTTCGGAGAGGATTTGATAAGAAATGAGACACTTAGTCTCTTTAAGAAGGCTTAAGTTGGAAAAGTCAACCGGATGTTGACTTATGTGTTAGGAGGCTCGAAAGTGAGTTCTGAGGGTTCGGTTAGCTTCGGGAGGTGATTTGTGACTTAGGAGCGCGATCGGAATGGGTTTTGGAGTTGTAGAGAAGATTTAGGCTTGAATTGGCGAAATTGATATTTTGGCAAATTCCGGTTGATAGGCGAGATTTTGATATGGGGGTCGGAATGGAATTCTGAGAGTTGCAGTAGCTTCATTGTGTCATTTGGGATGTGTGTGAAAAATTTCAGGTCATTCGGACGAGATTTGATAGACCTTTTGATCGAAAGCATGATTTAAGAGTTCTTGGAGTTCTTAGGTCTGAATCCTATGTTAAATTGGTGATTTGATGTTGTTGTGAGCGTTCCCAAGATTTGAGCAAGTTTGAACGATGTCATGAGACGTATTGGTACAATTGGTTTGAAGTTCCGGGAGTTCCGGGTAGGTTCCGGGATGTTTTAGTGCAAAAATCATAGCTGTAGCAGGCTTACAGGGATTGCAGGTCCCAGAACTCAACCATGCGGTCCGCACAAAAATGAGTGCGCCCGCGGTGAGTTCCGTGCGGACCGCACAAAGTCGGATGCGGCCGCGGTAGGTGTCATGCGGACCGCACAAAGTGGTGTGCGGCCGCGGTGGGGAACAATCTGTTTGTCCTACTTCGGAAGCTCATATCTTTTGATCCACAAGGAATTTTGAGGTGATTCAAAAACGAAAGTTGTAGCCCTTCGTGTCTAGTTTCCAGAAAGATAAAGATATAGTAATTTGGACATCTGTAGCAAAGGTTATGGATAAAATACTAAAGCCTATCACTGCAGAGGGAGGCATGTGCGGCCGCACGTTGCCTTTGTGCGGACCGCACTGGCTTGCACGGACCGCCTGCGTTTTGGTGCGGCCCGCGTGAGATGAAACCTGAGGGGTACCTATAAATACGAGGTTTTGGGTTTTATTTAATATTTTGACCTAGAGAGCTCGAATTTTGGCAATTTTTCGAAGGTTTTTCAAGAAATTCATCGGGGTAAGTGATTTTAACTCAGATTTGGCTAGAATACATGAATCTATCACTGAATTCATCATTTAATTCATGATTTGAGATGGAATTTGGGAAGAAAATTGTGGAACCTTTCAAAAATGTAAAATGATGATTTGAAGGACCAAATGGTATCGGAATTGGATAATTTTGGTATGGTTAGACTCGTGAGGGTATGAGGATTCTGAAAATGTAAATTTTACCCGATTCCGAGACGTGGGCCCGGGGCTCGGGTTTTGCTAATTTTGAGATTATTGATATTTTTCGAATGTTTTCGCTTGGGCTTTGTTCCCTTAGCATATTGTGACGTATTCGTTCTGATTTTGGATAGATTCGACGCGCGTGGAGGCCAATTCGAGGGGCAAAGGCGTCGCGAGCTAGAGAATTAACCAGTTCGAGGTGAGTAATGGTTGTAAATGATGTCCTGAGGGTTTGAAACCCCGAATTGCACATCGTAGTGCTATATTGAGGCAAGATACGCGTTGGATGATGAGCGTGGGGTCTTTCACTACTGGGGATTGTGACTTGGTCCATCCTGATTGATGACTTTACTGAATATTTGACTGAAATTCATTTGTTACCATCATGATTTGGGTTGATTGCCATATTTGGGCTTCGTACCAACTATTTGAAACCTTCGGGGATTTTTATCACTGTTTCCTTACTGGTTGACTTATTATTTGAACTCAGTCCTGTTGATATCTACTGTTTTACAAACTCAGCCACTTTTACTCAGATTTGAAACTTAAATGATATTTCTACATCATGTTTTGGGCTGAGAACTACTGTTTTACTAATGCCCAAGGGGCTTATGATGATTTCTGGACTGAGTGAGGCCGAGGGCCATATGTGAGGATATGCTGAGTGATATGAGGTCGAGGGCCTGAGATACTATTTATGCCATGCGGTGGCTGGAGTGATGTGAGGATATGTTGAGTGATGATGCCACGAGGTGGCTTGATATAGCGCTTGGGCCGTAAGGGTCCCCTCCGGAGTCTGCACACTCACAGTGAGCGCAGGTACTCATGTGATTTGAAACAGTGGTAACAATGACACTGTTTGATGCAATTTGGTCATGTAACAATGGCTGACCATTATGTTGAGTGATTGTGAGGTAGCCCGAGGGCTGATACTATACTGAGAGTGAGCCCGAGGGGCTGATACTATGCTGAGCGGTTGATACTGTGCCCGAGGGGCGGATTTCTACTTCTTAATTACCTGTTTTACTTGTTTTAAAAGGGAATATCATTTGATTTCTTCACTGATTTACTGCTTTAAATGATTTTACTGCTTGATATGGAATTGTTTTGTGCCTTTACGTGTTTTCTTACTTTCAGCCATTATTTGTAATTATTACTCACTGAGTCGGAGTACTCACATTACTCCCTGCACCATGTGTGCAGATTCAGGTATAGCAGAGTCCGCACCTGAACGTTGATTCCTTCCAGGCTAGGCAGTGATTTAGAGTTACGAGGTAGTTGTTGACGTCCGCAGCCCCTTGTCTCTCTTATCCTCTATCATTTATGTTTTCTTCAGACTGTTGTATGGATTCCGTACTTTGTAAACCTATAACAGATTCTGTAGTAGCTCATGACTTGTGACACTCCGATTTGGGCTGTGTCGGGATGATTCCTGCTATTATTATCGTTAAATTCCGCAATTTATGAGCATTATAATATATGTTATTACTGTTTATGATGAATAACTGTTTAAAAGATGTGTTCCGTTTTGGTCTGGCTGACCTTGTCTTCACGAGAGGCGTCATCACGACGGAAATCATTTTCCTACAACTATCTTAACTTTTAATTTTATATTCTTTGCTCCAACTATCACTTAAATATTATTACTCCTCTTTAACTGAACCTTTGCTTCTAAACACTTCCCGACTTATTATTGATATTTAATTTATTCTTGTTCAAAAAATACATATTGAATTCATCAACCAAACACAGAAAAGTATTATGCATAGATAACATTTTCCATAGAAATTACTTCTGTCATACCAAACACATTCGAGATAAGAATTTTAATATTTACACAACAACTTACTGTAGCCTCTCGAACTTCATTGATCCCTTGATGTGTTTCCTTCTTTATTCCTTCAAAACCTTCAGGCCGATTTCTTCGCACGCTCCTCATGGATCGTCGAACGCTCTGTTTGCTCTTCTTCTGAAAAACCTACAACAGTTTCAGTGGCGGAGCCAAAATTTTCATCAAAAGATGTCAAAATATAAATAATTAGATATATCGAAAAGAGTCAACGTATTGTAAATATACATAAGATAAAAAAATTTATCTAGCAATATCGTGTAATTTTCCTATAAAGGGGTGTCGACACCCCTTGGTTCAATGTGGCCACTGAACAGTTTAGGTCATCATTATATTAAAACCTAATTTTTATTTTTTTTTTTTTGATAAATTACTGAGCCTAACATGTATTATATTAAATGAAAAGGTTACAATACAGAAAAAGTCTAAAAATATCTTGAACATGGATATAGATTAATTGTTTTTTTATTAAGAGGTAAAACTTAATTACATTTTTATTTTTGTTGGTTAAGTTTGAAACTCATTTAGGAAATCGACTCATAATGAAAATTTAACTATTCATAATCAGACAATCGAAATGATTGGAAGTTATACGTAGCCTGACATTTAAATGTTCATTTTGCATTACTTTGGTGTAAGGCTTCAATCCCATTAACGACAAAAATAAAGAAGAAGAAAAGAAAAATGATAATTAAGAGCGAAGAAGAAATAAGGCCTAATAATCTAATAGATACTCGTACTTGCACCGTTTTAATATTCCGGCCCCTTCTATTTCACTGTTTTCCATTCAGATATCTCAACTTAATTAAAACAAGTTTTTTAAACGCCTCTAATAGCGTCCCTCAATCGCATTAATTTATTATCCAAACCAACTAAAAAATATTCCACGTGAGTTTTTATTTAAAAAATCCATTTTTTGATGGACCGCCTATAATTACATTTTTCCCCTTTTTATGTTTACTGGCCGTGGTGCGTTGTGCTGATTTTTGTAAAAAACTTTTTTGGTGGTGGCCGAATTTGGAGTTGGGTCTTGTCAAGTTGTGGGCTTTGGAACTTCAAGCTTCACCATTTGTTAGAGACTCCATTGATAAGTTCTAGAAGCTTCACATGAGCCGGAGGAAGAAGAAGAAGAAAATCGATCTGGAAAAGAGAAAGAGAGAGTATAGTCCATTGCAATCTCTTATAGTGCATATATACACGTGGGGTACTATTCCACTAACTAATTTTAACTAACTTGAGAGCTAGGACACAACTAACTACCAACTAACTTTGATTAACTAACTAAGCTAGCTAAACTAACTGTAGTTACAAAGGAAAAATTAAATACATACACAGCTATATTTCAATACCTCCCCCCCTCAAGTTGGAGGTGAGGTTCTCACACCCAACTTGCTCAATATCGCAGAATGCTTGACACCAGTAAGAGGTTTAGTAAGTACATCTGCTAACTGTGCACCTGTACCAATATGATGAAGAGAAATCAACTTCTCTTGGAGTTTATCGCGCACAAAGTGACAATCAACTTCGATGTGTTTTGTCCGTTCATGAAAAACAGGGTTGCGAGCTATGTGTAGAGCAGATTGACTATCACAAAATACTGATACAGGCTTAGGATAGGGAATAGTGAGTTCATCAATTAATCTACAAAGCCAAGTTAGTTCACCAACAGCTTTCCTCAAGGATTTATATTCTGCTTCTGCTGAAGATAGGGACACTGTTTCTTGCTTCTTGGACTTCCAACAAATTGGACTGTTGCCCATCAGGACTATGTAGCCAGTAACTGACTTCCTAGAATCTAGACAAGCAGCCCAGTCTGAGTCACAATAACCCATTAGAGTGCAATCATGATCATTGGATAGAAAAATTCCTAGAGTTGGATCACTCTTCAGGTACCTAAGTAAGTGGAAAACAGCCTTCAAATGTGGCTCACTGGGGTCTTGCATGAACTGGCTGAGGTGATGTACGCTGAAGGCTATGTCAAGTCTGGTATTAGTGAGAAAATTTAACTTGCCTACCAACTTTCTATAGTAAGTAGGATCTGGCAAAGCTACTCCTTCCTTGGCTCAGAGTTTTTCACTTGGATCAAGGGGGAAGATAAGCTGCTATAAGAAACACAATCATATTCGTTTAGTAAATCCAGTGCAAACTTTCTTTGAGATATTAATACCCCATTACTAGTATAAAGAACCTCTAAACTAAGAAAATAGTGTAGTTTTCCCAGATCTTTTATTTTGAATTGATCATGCAGGAAGCATTTAACTTGTGCAATCTCTGAGATGTCTGTTCCAGTGATGATAACATCATCTACAAACACAGCTATATAGATGGTAGAATGTTATGTTTTCTTGTAGAAGAGTGAGTAGTCATTTAGAGAACACACATAGCCAATTGAGCAAAGTGCCTCAGTCAACTTAGAGTACCACAGTCTGCTTGCATTCTTAAGGCCATACAAGGACTTGTTTAACTTGCAAACTAAACTTGTAGAGCTGACTTCCAATCCTGGTGGTATTTGCATAAACTTCTTCATGCAAGTCTCTATGAAGGAATGTATTATTCACATCCAACTGAAAGATGTGCCACTGCTTCTTCACTGCAGTAGCTATAAGAGCTCTCATTATTGTCATCTTCACTACAGGACTGAAGGTTTATGTGTAATCTATGACAGCCTGCTGGGTGTATCCCTTCACTACCAGCCTAGCCTTGAACCTTTCTACTGTTCCATCAGCTTTGTATTTAATTTTGTATACCCACCTACAACCAATTGCCTGGTTTCCACATGGCAAAGGCATTATGTCCCAGGTGTGATTTGCATGCAGAGCTTCAAACTCCTATATCTTTGCTGCTTGCCAGGCAGGATTAAGAGCAACTTCCTTATATGAAGATGGTTCAGAAATATTGCAAACATTCATTACAAGTATTACTATCATAGACTAGAGAATCAGTAGGAAAATGACTATGTAAAGAAAATAAGGCATTAAGGGAAGTTGGAGTGGTTGATGGATTAGTACGTAGAGGAGTGGAAGTTGGTTTCAACTAAGGTATGGAATAGATGTAATCCTGCAGGTGTACAGGTAACTTATGTTCTCTACCAGATCTCCTAGGCTCTAAGGTAAGAGACTCATTTTGTGAGCTGGAATCAAGAGGATTTTTTGGCAAAGCTTTAGAAGAAAGAGATTGTGTTTCTGGGGAACCAGGTGCAAAATGGCTAAGTGGTGAATGATCAGATAAGGAGTGATCATGTCCTATTTCAGAAGTGCCTAGGTTTAGTGGACTTCCTGTTGTAGGTTGAGATGTGGTAGTGTATAGGTCAGAGATGAAAGGTGGTAAAGTTGGGAAAGAAGAACCTGTGACAGGTGACAGAGCAAAAGGAAAAACATTTTCATGAAAGGTTACATCTCTGGATATGTGGATTTTTTTGGTTTGCAAGTTCAGCACTTTATATCCTTTAATTTCAAAGGGATATCTAATAAACACATGAGGTATAGTTCTGGAATCAAATTTGTCCCTATGAATCTTTGGTGTAGTGGGGAAACATAAGCAACCAAAACTTCTCAAATGGGAGTATTTGGTTTCATTTTGTATAGAATTTCAAAAGGACATTTGTTGTTAAGGTATGCAGTAGGGAGTCTGTTGATAATGTAGGTGTCTATCAGGGAACACTCACCTCAATACCTTATAGGTAGTTTGATTGAAACAAAAGTGCTCTAGCTATCTCTAGAAGGTATCTATGTTTTCTTTCAACTACACAATTTTCCTGTGGTGTGTATGGACAAGTTCTTTGGTGGACAATTCCCTGTGTTTGAAAGAAAGAATTTGCTTCTGTACTGGTGAACTCCAAGCCATTATCTGATCTTACTGACTTGATGGTCAGGTGAAACTGAGTTTTTACAAAGGAAATGAAGGCTTTAAGGATCTACAAGGCATTACTTTTACTGGACAAAAGGTGAATCCATGTAGACCTGTTATAATCATTCACCATGGTTAAAAAATACTTATAATTATCATGTGTGGGAACATGATAGGGTCCCCACAGATTAATATGTAAGAGATCAAAAATTTGCTTAGTGTTGCTGGTTCTGCTAGGAAAGGGTAATCTGGACTGTCTGGCCATGGGTCATATAGAACACAGAAAGGGTTGTTTATTAGAGAAAACAACAGGTATAGTGGTGATATTTCTCATCTTTGCAAAAGGAACATGGCCTAATCTATTATGCCACAACACATTAACATCATCTTTGTGAGACAAAAAGTAATCTCAGTCATGTGTTTTATTGCAAATGAAATTATTTACACTTGAGGAAGAAAGACTCTGTGAGGGACTGTGATTACAGATACTAGATGGAGTTTTCAAACTATGTACATCACAAGCATGACATGAAATGGGAAAAGAAGAAACAGATGTAAAACAAGTACTGGCATTCTTCAAATAAACGGAGCACAAGGGATACAGACCATCCCTGATTTTACCAATCTCCAGAGGCCTCTTCATTGAAGGGGCCTGCATCAGACAACATGTGTTAGTAAAGGCTATCAATGATTTAAGTTGTGCAGTTAAAGAGGATATGGAGATGAGATTAAACTTGAAAGATGGAACAAATATGACTTTGTGTAGAGGGATATGAGGAGCAAGATTTACATTGCCAATTTCTGTTACCTTAACTCTATAGCCATTTGGGAGAGTGACTAGCAAAGGATAGGGTAAAATCCTAATATCAACTAAGGTAGTTTTATTGAAGGTCATGTGGTTTGAGGCTCTTGAGTCTAAAATCCATGTGTCAGTCCATGTTCTGAAACATTTACAAGATAACTTGCCAAAATCAATAGAGGATGTACAAGTTATTATACCTGCAAAGTTTATGTTTCCTGCAGCAAGGTTCACAGATCCAGCTCCATGACTTCTGTTCTGAGAACCTTCTCCTCCACTACTGGTGTTGAAGTGTTGAAGTATGTTGATAAACTAGCTGTATTGCTCCTTGGACAAATTCAGATTTTGATTTTCATCCTTAGGTCCAAATCCCTTAGTTCTGGCAGAGATCTCATCAAACAGGTTGGAGTGTGCATTGGCCACAACTCTTTTGTTCCTGTTGTACTTGGAGTTCTGATTGTTGTTTGAAGTCCGGGGATAACCATGAAGTTTGAAACACTTGTCATTGGTATGTCCTGGACGTTTGCAGTAGTCACAAAAAGGTCTTGACCTATTTGTGTTTGGGAAATTAGAATTAGGAGTGTAGTTAGTCCTGAAGTTATTGTTCCTGGAATTGTTTGCGTTTCTTGCAGCATTAGCATGAAGTAACATTGACTCTGCAACCATATGATTTGAAGGTCTCATATCACGCTGCTTTTCTTCTTGAATCAGCAAAGAGAAAGTTTGTGCCATTGAAGGAAGAGGACTCATCATAAGAATACTGCCTCTCACAACAATGTATACCTCATTGAGCCCCATGAGAAATTGAATCAATCTCCTATCTTGTTTAGCCTTGTGCATACCTTCCTTAGCACCACAAGTACACTAACAACTGCATTGAGTTTTGGCACTCAAAGTGCTCAACTCTTCCCAGAGTTTCTTCAGCTGAGTGTAATAACTTGTGATATCCAGAACTCCCTAAGATAGATCATTAATCTCCTTTTGGGTTTGATACAATCTCGCACCATTAGTTTGTTCATATCTATCCTCCAATTCTCTCCACAATTCAACAGTATCATTTGCATATTCTACACTGTCCTATATTTTCTTTGAAAGTGAATTTTAGAATCCACGAAGTCACCATATCATTATATCTTTCCCACTGTCTAAACTTAGGAGATTGGAGATCTGGACACTTGCACTCTCCACTAATGAAACCAGTCTTATTTTTGATAGAAATGCCACGCAAAACTGCACGCCTCCGGGATCTATATCCAATTCCACTAAAATCCACACTAACTAGCATAGCTCCAGGATTATCCGACGGATGTAGATAGAGAGGATCATTAGGATCTAGAACATAATTGATGGTAGATTCAACATTTCCAACATTTGGAGTATTATCATTTACATCGGTTTGATCGATAATAGCCATGTTAATAAATTCAAGGAACTCAGAGTAAAAGAAGAAGGAGACAACTTAGGAAAATGAAATTGAAGATAAGGTGAAGCTCACACTATGTGGATCGATTGAGATTTGAATCAAGACGAAGAACACAGCTCAGATCGTCTGATTTATGAGACGGCTAAGTCGGAGATTCCTCTGCTCTGATACCATGTCAAGTTGTGGATTTGGAACCTTAAGTTTCACCATTTGTTAGATAGTCCATTGATGAGTTCTAGAAGCTTCACATGAGCCGGAGGAAGAAGAAGAAGAAGAAGAAGAAGAAGAAGAAGAAGAAGAAGAAGAAGAAGAAGAAGAAGAAGAAAAAGAAGAAGAAAATCGATCTGGAAAAGAGAATGAGAGAGTATATTGCATTGCAATTTCTGATAGTGCATATATACACGTGGGGTACCATTCCACTAACTAATTTCAACTAACTTGACAGTTAGGACACAGCTAACTGTCAACTAACTATGATTAACTAACTAAGCTAGCTAAACTAACTGTGGTTATAAAGAAAAAATTAAATACATACACAGCATACACAACTATATTTCAATAGGTCTTTTATTTATGGGAATAATGTGAAGGTGCGGTAGTTTGAGAGTTGGGTTTTTTTCAAGGCAATGGTGTGATGTGATGGTGGTGCCGTAGTGGAGCATGGATTTGGAGTTGGATTTTTTATTTGGTCACTATTATGGTGAAAAAGGAACGATTATTTTTAGGACCGATGGCAATAATAATAGTGAATGTAGACATTTTGATATGAGGTAGTTGTGCAGTTTTTTGTTGAGGCAGATGAAGTTACATCTTTCAAAGTAGTACTGCATGCACTACAGGTATTTCATGAATGTGTTAAGAAGAGTTCATTGGCAGAGAATGGTAAAAAAAATGAGTGAATTTTTATTATTCTTCCAAAAATAATGGTGGGTGTCCAATTCAATCAAAATAATAAGCACAAAGCTCGGTCAATGGTTAGAGGTGGTTACAAAATTATTTTAATTAAGTTGAGATATCGAGATAAAAACTCGTGAAATATATATGAGGGCTATGATGTCAAAATGGTACAAGTAGAGTGTCTATTAGGCTATTATACCAAAAGAAAAAGTAGAATATTGATTTTAGAAATCGCAAATGTCGTCGTAATACCCATTTGTGTGAATCAGTGTAACGACCCGATCGGTCATTTTGAGAATTAGCATCCCGTTTAGTGGTTTAAGGCCTCGAGCAGCTTCGTAATGTGTATTATAACCTGTGTGTGTAGTCGAGTTTGGTTTTCGTATGATTCAGGATCAATTTGGAAGAAACAATTCTTGTTTTGAAGCTTAAGTGAAAAGAGTTGACCAAAGATTTGATTTTTTGTAGACGACTACGGAATGGTATTTTGATGATTCCAATAGCTTTTTATGGTGATTTCAGACTTAGGTGGGCATCCGGATTTGGATATAGAGGTTCGTAGAATAAATTGATGCTTTTTGGCAAAAGTTAGAAATTGGAATTCGGAAGTTTGACCAGGAGTTGACTTTATTGATATCGAGCTCGGATTTTGATTTTGAAAATTGAAATAGCTTTGTTATGTCATTTATGCATTGCATGCAAAATTTGAGTTCATTCCGGATTAATTTGATACGTTTCGGCGCAAATTATACAATTTGAAAATCATAACTCATAATTCGATTCGAGGCGCGATTCGTAGGTTCGGCGTTGTTTGATGTGATTTGAGGCCTCGACTAAGTTCCTATCATATTTTGGGACTTGTTGGTATGATTTGACAGGGTCCTAATGGGTTTGGATGTATTTTTGGATCGTTGGTTGAGAGACTAGTAAAGTTAAGAAATTTGGAGTTTGACCATGGTCAATATCGGGTCAAGACGACCTCTTTTCAGTGTTTTGAGTGCGAGATCAGGTCCGTAGTGTGTTTATGATTGAAATTCATATATGGTTTGTGTCCGGGAGGTTTCGGATGAGTTTCGGATCATTTCGAACAAGTTTGGGTTTGGTGATTTCTGGTGTGGCACTGTTCATTCGCAATTGCGAATAATGCGAAGTTTTTGTCCGCAAATGCGAACCTGGGCAGAATACTTAAGGATCGAAAATTGGTCATTTTCTTCATTTCGTTTTGGGGTTTGAAGTCTCGATTTTGGGCGATTTTGGAGTAGTTTTTCACGAGTTGGACCTGGGTATGTGTTTTATGTTTGAGAGTGATTATATGTCATGATTCTATGACTATTTTCATCAATTATTAGTGAATCAAATAGAAGAAAATGGGATTTTTGTATAATCTTTCAAAAAAACGAAAAATGAAGATTTGGAGGTTGATTCGTTATCGGAATTTGATAAAATTTGTATGGTTGAACACGTATCAGAATGAATGTCCGGATTTCGTGGATTTTCATCGGATTCCGAGATGTTGGTCCCGGGTTGACTTTCGGGTTGACTTTTTAATGTGAGATTTAAAGTCGATTTTTTATTATTCGGAATTGTTTCCGATAAATTTTAATAATTTTATGTGATTAATTTGGCTAGAATTAAGTCGTCTGGAGGTCATTTGACCCGAGAATACTATTTTCGAATATCGGCCTAACTTCGTAAAGATAAGTATCTTGCCTAACTTTGTATGGGGGAATTACCCCTTAGACATTGAGTCTTATGTGGAAAATTATGTGATTGAAAGCCGTGTACGTGAGGTGACGAGTACGTACTTGGCTTATAAATGCAAATTTATCGGTTAAATCCTTAGACACCCTTATGTATTAAATTGGAAATTGTTAGTACTTGCTAAATCCTTTATTTGCCTTGTTGCATTCCTTACTTGCCGAGTTGCTCCTATATGCTTATTTAGAATTTTTACTATATTGTCCATTCATGAGCACTTTTATTGTTAAGCTATCGTGTTCGTGGAATTAATCTCATTATTGATTTTTATCTGCAAATAATTAAATGGGAATTAAGTTATTAAGAAGCATAAATTTATTTACCTGAAGTTGTGATTAAAGGATGTTATTTTCCTTGATGAATAATGATCCGGCGGGTCATATTGAGAGTTGTAGCCTCGTTTCCTTATTTACTGCTCATTTTATGCTTTACAGTTATTATGTGACTTGCCGGGCTAGTCGGTTCAGGTCTGGAGGGATTTCAGAATGAATAGAGACACTTAGTCTCAAGGTTGGAAGCCTAAGTTGAAAAGGTTGATCGGATGTTGACTTATATGTAAACGACTCCGGGTTGGAGTTTTGATAGTTTTGTTAGATCCGTTGGGTGATTTTAAACTTAGGAATGTGTCCGGATTGTGATTTGGAGGTCCGTAGTTGAATTAGGCTTGAAATGGTGAAAGTTGAATTTTTGAAAAGTTTGATCGGGAGTGGACTTTTTGATAACGGGGTCAGATTTAGGTTCAAAAAGTTGGAGTAGGTCCGTGGTGTCATTTGTGACTTTTATAAAAAAAAATGAGGTCAATCAGACGTGATTTGATAGGTTTCGACGTCGTTTGTAGAAGTTGAAATTTCTTAGTTTCAATAGGCTTGAATTGCGGTGTGATTCGTGTTTTTGATGTTGTTTGAGGTGATTTGAGGGCTTGACTAAGTTTGTGTCGTATTTTGGGACTTGTTGGTATGTTTGGTTGAGGTCCTGGGGGCCTCGGGTTGATTTTAGATGGTTAACCAATCGAAAATGGGACTTAGTGCATTGCTGAAGCTAGAACTCTTCTGGTGTGATTGCACCTGCGAGGGGTTGGCCACAGATGCAGCTGGATTTTGGTAGGTACGGAGATGGGCTGGCCTAGGCAGGGCAGGGCGCAGGTGCTAGGGGTTAACCGCATCTGCGAGCCCGCAGGTGCGAGCGAGGCTCCGCAGATGCGGAGTTGAGGGAGAGGTCTGTTTCCGCAGAAGCGGATATAACGCCGTAAAAGCATCTCCGCAGGTGCGGAACCTGGAGCGCAGATGCGGGCCTGGAGGATTTAAGTGATTTTCGCAGAAACGGAGAATTTTACAGCAAAAGCGGTTCCGCAAGTGCGGATAATTGGGCGCAGGTGCGAAAAGCCTGGGCAGTGTCTTATAAATGAGGGTTCTGAGATTTCTCACCATTTGTAACATTTCAAACTCAGTCTAAGGCAATTTTTTTTTTGGGTTTCAAGGGGATTCTTGAGGTAAGCCTCTTGTGCTCATTTTTATTCAATAATTTTGGTTCCCCATTGATTTTCCCACCTAGTTGGTGTGTATTTAAGGTGTAAATTGGGGGTTTGAGGATAGGGATTTAGGTGACAATTTGGTGTCGGATTTTGATAAATTTGGTATGGTTGGACTCGTGGTTGAATGAGCTTTCGGGTTTTATGACTTTTATCGAATTTTGAGACGTGGGCCTGGAGGTCGGCTTTGAGTCGATTTTTGACTTTTGATTAATAACTTCATATTTTCTTGTGGAACCGAATCCTTTAGCCTGTGTTGATTGTATCACTTTTTTGTGGCTAGATTTGAGGCATTTGAAGGCCGTTTCGCAAGGAAAAGGTGTGTTGGAGTAAAGATTTGCTCGGATTGAGGTAAGTAAAACTTCTAAACCTGGCCCTGTGGGTTTGAAACCCCAAATTCTGTGTTATATGATTGGTATTGAGATGACGCACATGCCAAGTGACAGGCGTGCACCGTGAGAATTATGACTTGGTCGATTCCATGGAATTCTATAGTGGATTTGTCTTGTTGATATCTATGTTTTCATCATGTGATAAAGTAATTGAGCTATCAATCATGCTAGAGATCATGTCTAGGCTATATGTTGATACTGTTGGGACCTATAATGGTCGTTTCTTGCTGTTGCCTTATTGATTTTATTGAAATTTCGTACTTAGTCATATTCATTCATTATATATCATATCTTAGTCTCTGTTGCTACTTATTGATACATCATATCATCATTTTCGGGCTAGTTTCATGAGATTGTGAGCCCGTGAGAAAGAGACTGGAGAGATTGATGACTGAGTGAGGCTGAGGGTCTGATTATGAGTGATATTTATAGAATCAGGCTGCACGCCATAGCAAGTTTTACTGATTAAAGCTTAGATCTGGCTTATGATAGCGATTGGGCTGAAGGAGCCCCTCCGGAGTCTGCACACACTCCCAGTGAGCACAATTGATTTATATTGAGCGATGGATCTTCGCTGGACATGGATCTTGTCTGAATCATTTATACTTGGGGATGGATCTTCCCCATGGGCTGGATTGGCCCTACCCAGTATTGAGTGACTGACTGTCAGTTGATGTATATATTTCCGTGATGGATCTTCCTTAGGCCGGATTGTCCATATACAATACTGAGTGATTGAGTATTCCGAGAGCGTGAGAATGAGGCTTTCAGCATGGTGCATCACATATAGCATATGTATTGGCATGTAGAAGTAGAGAAATTATATTATTCATATCATTCAGAATTGATCTATCTTACTGGTATTGAGTTTAACTGTCGAACTTGAAAGCATGTCTACGTTTTCTGTACTGTTATTTCTATATTGAACTGTATTGGTTGAGTTCGTCACTGCTTTCAGTCCAAAGGTTAGATTTGTTACTTATTGAATTGGTTGTACTCACGCTACACCCTACACCTCATGTACCGATCTAGGTGCTTCTGGTCACGACGACTACTGAGTTGTAGAGTCAGGATTTTCGAAGATTATCGAGGTAGCTGCATGGAGTTCACAGACCTTGACTCTCCTCCCTTATCTTCATTTTATATTTCAGTTTTACTCTGTAGACATTGTATTAGACTATCTTCCGATGTAGATGCTCATGTACTCGGTGACGCCCCGATTTTGGAAGAGATTTTGCATTGAGTTTTGAATTTATATTCAGTTTTTAAAAGGTTTTCCTTAAATTTAATTGCTTCTATATTTTCAAAGCTTTTGATGTATTGAAATGGTTGAGTAGTTGGCTTACCTAGTTCCACGATAGGCACAATCATGACGGGTCGGTTTTTGGGTCGTGACACTGAATTACTTTTCAATTATATTGTTATTATCAGGAATTTCATATTTGTTGTATTGATTTGTGGTCTATCTGTTGTGAAATTATTTGATATCATTGCACTTTTGGAAAGGTTGTTGCTTATGAGAATTTATGATATTTTATTGATTTCATTGTTAATTGTTGTTGTGATAATATTCTGTGTGAATTTTTGCGGGATTTGAGTTATTGTTATGTGGTGTATAATGGTGGCATTCCACTTTTGTTATTATGAGGGTATAAGGATGGCATTTCACTGTTGTTATGTGTGTTGGGATATTGTCTGGACGGAGTGATAAGGGTGTCTATTATACGAAGTGATAAGGGAGGCTATTATAAAGAGAGATAACGGTGATTTTAGGAGAGATAAGGGTGGCTATTGATATTGTCAGGGCGGAGGGATAAGAGTAGCTATTATATGGAGTGATATGGGTGGCTATAGGAGAAATAAGGGTGGCTATTGTCAGGGATGATATGTGATAATGTAGGGTTATTGTGTTGGTAATTCTTATGTGATGATATGGGGTTATTGTGTTGTTGACTTTCATGTGATGTTGTGATTTTCCTTGTGTTTATTTTATATCTTGTACAACTTGTCTTGTTGTTTCAGTAAACTTGATAATAGTCTGATCCATGTTGAAATAGTGAGCCTGTGGCTATTGCCGGGCAAATTATGTTATTGGCACCTAAACTATCTGTGCAGATGTGATATGAAATGTCGGCACGAGATGTCATGGGTATATAATGATTATGATATTGGCCCGTAAAACTGTCCGTGCAGTTGTGAAATGAGATGTGGGCATGAGGTGTCGTGAGTAAATAATGATTTATTATGGGAACGTGAGTTGTCCATATGGATCTTATATATTGATATTTTTGGCACGTGAGTTGTCCGCGCGGTTGTGGTAAAAATATGGGCACAAGTTTCCGTGAAAATATGAATGTGGGTTGAGACTCGTGTGTTTTATGACTATGAGATGAGGTGTCACGGAGTAACTTTTTATTTGAAGGATTTATAGTTGAATGATTTTTTTTAAAAAGATTTATTTTCGAAAGATTTTTATTTGAAAACCTTATATTTGAAAGATTTATATTTGAAGGACTTACATTTGAAAGGTGTATATTTGAGGGACTTGATTAATGTGTTGTACTTATATTCCTTACTTGGTTGAACAATAATTATGGAGTTCTTATTCCTTTGTTGTTTATATCACTAATTGATTCTTGTTGCTATCACTGTTATTGGTTTCCCATTATTATCGTATACTGCTATATTACACAGATTATTTGATTAATGAGTGTCTTGACTGTACATCGCCACTACTCTACCGAGGTTAGTCTTGATACTTACTGGGTACTGACTGTGGTATACTCATGCTACATTTCTACATATATTTGTGCAGAGCCATGTATTAGAGATATCGGACATGGCAGAGTTAGTGTGTTGATCGCAAGGATTCAAGGTAGAGTTGCTTGTCGTCGTAGTCCCTTGGAGTCTTTCCATTTTATTGGACTGTCAATTATTATTCAAACAATATTGTATATTTGATCCTTGAAATCAATTCATGTATTCAGCTAGAATTCGTGACTCAGTAATACTAATCTTGGGAAGTTGTTATATTTGCTTTCGCTTTTGGTTTTGACACATGTATTAAATTCTCTTAAAAATGGCTTGAATTGTAAATATAATCGGCTTACCTAGTCGTAGAGACTAAGTGTCATCACGACGCATGTGGTGGGATTTTGGGTCGTGACAATTTGATATCAGAGCTCTAGGTTCATAGTTCTACGAGTCACGAACAAGTTTAATAGAGTCTTGCGGATCAGTATAGAGACATCTGTACTTATCTTTGAGAGGCTATGGAACTATTAGGAAAATCTCCACTTGTTTCATTTTATCATGCAGATTTGTTAATTTCGAAGTTTGAGCCTTTGTATCTCTATTTTCTCATAGATGGTGACGATGCGACTATCGGATCGGCTGAGCAAACACTCGCACCCCCTGATAGAGCTGCAAGATGGCAGGGCCGAGGAGGGTCACGCGCCGCCTACAGCAACTGTTAGAGTAGCAGTTGAGGAGCCGCCAGTAGCTCCAGTTGGGGGATAGACGCCTATTGTTACCCCCGGACTTCAGGAGACTTTAGCACACTTCCTGATCATGTGGCGTATATTGGCTCAGGCGGTATTGATCTTCGTTGCACTAGCTACTTTGTAGATTGGGGGAGGAGCTTCGACTCCCACCGCCCGTACTTCCGAGCAGCGGGTTCACATTGGTCAGGTTCCGGGTGCGGTGCCGGTGCAGCATGCTATTCTGGTTCAGTCTGAGGTCAGGCCAAGGGCATTAGAAGTGGAACAGAAGAGACTTGAGAAGTTTAAGAGGTATAGCCCACCTACTTTCAGTGGCAAAGCTACTAAGGATGCTTAGGAATTTCTAGAAAAATGTCATTGTATTCTCCGCACCATGGGCTTTGTGGAAGTGAGTTGAGTTGCCTTTACTACATTTCAACTATCAGGAGCAGCGTATCAGTGGTGCCAAGTTTATGAAGAGGCAGACCAGCCGATGCCGCACCACCTACTTGGGCACAGTTTTCAGAGATGTTTTTGAAAGAGTTTGTTCCCCAGATTCTCCGGGATGTGTGGCGCATAGAGTTTGAACGATTGCATGAAGGAACCATGAAGGGTCAGAATATGCCATCCGATTTAGTGAGTTAGCCCGTCGTGCACCTATTTTGATTCTTACAGTCAGAGAGCGAGTCAGCAAATTTATTGAGGGGCTCGATTATGATCTTAAAATATGAATGGCTCGAGAGTTGCAGACTGACTTCATTTTAGCAAGTAATAGATATTGTCAGGATGTTAGAGCATGTTCGAGGTAAGGAAAAGGAGTCCAAGGAGGCCGAAAGGTCTCGAAGCTCTAGAGGGTTCAGTGGATTTTATTCTTTAGCTATGACCCATTATGGCGGAGGCTCAAGCAGTCGGACATCTTAGTCTACACATCAAATTACCCGGGGGGTGCTCCAGTAAGTCCTTTTAGAGCACCACCGGCACGGGGTTCTTACAGTGGTTATTCTATTTATCCGGCACAGACTTAGTATGAGCAGCCGCGTCCGTAGAGGGGTTGTTATGAGTGTGTTGATACTAGGTACATCATGAGAGAGTGTCCCAGACTTGGGAGGGGCGGATTTTATGCGGGAACTCAGACTACAGGCCTTGTTTTAGTTAATACTCCACATGCACAGCTAGATAGGGGTCGAGGACAGGCGGGTAGGGGCGCCTTAGAGGAGGAGGCCTAGCCTGTTGATATATTTCCTATGGTATGGCTGAGGCCGCTAGAGGAGAACTATTCTTATTTTGATTCAATTCCAATTATCAAGGTGAGACCTCCTATCATGCTCCATATATGGTGAGTTTGTGATTTTGTACTCCACTCACGTGTTTATCCCTGATGGGAGATTCGATGGTGTTAGCCTATGTTTATCATTTTTGTTTTGTACATTATTGAGGGCTATGAGGCCAAAAGTGACTTTTTGTTACTCAGTACAATGTGTTTTGATGTAATTTTGGGATAGTTTGGTTATAATTTGTGAATGCCCTATCGGTATGGAGGTTCATTATATGTTGTGAATTTGTTTAACGGAGCCTATTAAAATAAATAAAGAGAAAGAGAAATAGAAGGTTTCGGCTGGCGCGATGTGCATAATATTTGTGATTCAGATCTAAGGATGGGATCCTCGCACTTTAAGGTGCTTTGATATGTTTAAACCGGGCTACATGCCGCAGTGGAAGTTATATCAGGATGAGATCCTCGTGGTTAAATTCATGTGTTTTAATTCTCCCTTGTGGAATTAATTTTCATTATAGTACAGATAGGGAGTTATGCCTGTTAGGCTTATTTGATAATTCTTTTGTGTGTTTATCTGTGCATGTTAGTCATATTTGTGTTATGTTTATTGTGTTTTAGTTTACCAGGTATGTGCCAAGGTGGAGTCATATGTGACTCGACGATTCGGGTAAATAATTACGAGGTTTTCATGTTCCTTATATTGTTTCCAGTATAGTGAAGGTATGAAACAAAGTTTGAGCTGAGATGAGGTTAATTTCTGGTGCTGAAATCGAATATGGGCAGCCATTATGACCAGATATGTGGTTATGGGCATGCGTATAATATGTGCGTAGGCAAGAGTTGCTACAGCCGGATAAGGCCAATATTGTGTGTTGATATGATAATCGGACTTTTTGATAATGTTTGGAGTGTAAGAAGTTTGGTTTTAAGGTTTATAAATGTAGATAAAAGAAATAATCTCAATTAAGATGGTGTTTTCAGACTTATGTCGATCGGGGTGACGTGGTATCACCCGCGAGTATATGTGTAAGAGTAAAAATCAGCAATTTGATCAACTTGGAATGATTCATAGCGCGTTTGAGGATGAACGTATGTTTAAGTAGGGGAGAATGTATCGATCCGACCAGTCATTTTGAGAATTAGCATCCCATTCAACGACTTAAGGCCTCGAGTAGCTTCGTAATATGTATTATAACCTGTGTGAGTGGTCGAGGTTGGTTTTCAGATGATTCCGGATCAATTTGGAAGAAACAATTATTGTTTTGAAGCTTAAGTAAAAAGAGTTGACTAGATATTTGACTTTTGTGTAGACGACTCTAGAATGGTATTTTGCTAATTCCAATAGCTTCTTAAGGTAATTTCGAACATAGGCGTGCGTCTGGATTTGAATTTGGAGGTCCGAAAAATAAATTGAAGCTTTTTTTTGGAAAAAGTTGTAAATTGGAATTCAGAAATTTGATCGGGAGTTGACTTTATTGATATCGAGCTCGGATTTTGATTCCGAAAATTGGAATAGCTTCGTTATGTTATTTATGACTTGTTTGCAAAATTTGAAGTTATTCTGGATTGATTTAATATGCTTCGGTGCAAATTATAAAATTTAGAAATTTCATAACTCATAATTCGATTCGAGGCGTGATTCATAGTTTCGGCATTGTTTTATGTGATTTGAGGCCTCGACTAAGTTTGTATCATATTTTGAGACTTGTTGGTACGATTTGACGGGTCCCGAGAGTCTTAGGATTTTTTGAAATAATATTGCGAATAATTATTTTGGATTTTATTGTTCATTCGCAAATATGAAGTTTTGGTCCACAAATGCGAACCTGGGCAGAAGACTTAGGGATCGAAAATTGGTCATTTTCTTCATTTCGTTTTGGGGTTTGAAGTCTCGGTTTTGGGCGATTTTGGAGGAGCTTTTCACGAGTTGGAACTGGGTAAATGTTCTATGTTCGAGAGTGATTATATTCCATGATTCTATGGCTATTTTCATCAATTATTAGTGAATCAAATGGAAGAAAATGGGATTTTTGCAAAATCTTTTAAAAAACAAAAAAAATGAAGATTTGGAGGTCGATTAGTTATCGGAATTTGATAAAATTGGTATGATTAAACTTATATCGAATAGGTGTTCGGATTTCATGGATTTTTATCGGATTTCGAGATGCGGGTCTCGGGTTGACTTTTTAATGTGAAATTTAAAGTCGACGTTTTATTATCTGGAATTATTTTCGATAAATTTTAATGATGTTATGTAACTAATTTGGCTAGATTTGAGCCGTCCGGAGGTCATTTCAGGAAAGAAAGCTATTTTGGAATATCGGCCTAACTTCGTAAAGGTAAGTATCTTGCCTAACTTTATGTGGGGAATTATCCCTTAAGCATTGAGTCTTATGTGGAAAATTGTGTGACTGAAAACCGTGTACGCGAGGTGATGAGTACGTACTTGACTTATATGTGTAAATTATATCATTTAAATCCATAGACACCTTATATATTAAATTTAAAATTGGCACTTGATAAATACTTTTTTTTTGCCATGTCGCATTCATTGCTTGTCGACTTGCTCCTATATGTTTATTTGAAATTTTTACTATATTGTCCATTCGCGAGAACTTTTATTTTAAGCTGCCGTATTCATGGAATTAATCACACTATTGATTTTTATCTGCAAATAATTAAATGGAAATTAAGTTATTAAGAAGCATAAATTTATTTACCTGAAGTTGTGATTAAAGGATATTGTTTTACTTGCTGAATTACTTTTCAATTATATTGTTATTATCAGGAATTTCATATATGTTGTGTTGAGCCGTGGTCTATCTGTTATGAAATTATTTGATATCATTGCACTTTTGGAAAGGTTGTGGCCTACAGTCATTTATGATATTTTATTGATTTCATTGTAAATTGTTGTTGTGATAATATTTCATGTGAATTGTTGTGTGATTTGAGTTATTGTTATGTGATGTATGAAGGTGACATTCCACTGTTGTTATTGTGAGGGCATAAAGGTGGCATTTTACTGTTGCTATGTGTATTGGGATATTGTCTGGACAAAGTGATAAGGGTGGCTATTATACGGAGTGAAAAGGGAGGTATTATAAGGAGAGCTAAGGGTAGGTGTAGGAGTGATAAGGGTGGCAATAGAAGAGATAAGGGTGGCTATTGATATTGTCAGGATGGAGGAATAAAGGTAGCTATTATATGGAGTGATACAGGTGGTTATAGGAGGGATAAGGGTGACTATTGTCAGGGATGATATGTGATAATATGGGGTTATCGTGTTGGTAATTCTTATGTGATGATGTGGGGTTATTGTGTTGGTGACTTTAATGTGATGTCGTGATTTTCCTTGTGTTTATTTTTATATCTTCTGCAACTTGTCTTGGTATTTCGATAAACTTGATAATAGTGTAATCCATTTGTAATCGTGAGCCTGTGGCTATTGCCGAGCGGATTATGTTATTGGCACGTGAACTATCCATGCAGTTGTAAAATATGATGTGGGCATGAGGTGCCGTGAGTAAATGATGATTTTATTATGGGCACGTGAGTTGTCCGTGTGGGTCTTACATATCAATATTTTTGGCACGTGAATTGTCCTTGTGATTATGGTACAAATATGGGCATGAGGTGTCGTAAAAATATAAAAGTGGGTTGAGACTCATATTTTATAACTATGAGATGAGGTGTCACGGAGTAACTTTTTATTTGAAAGATTTATAGTTGAAATATTTTTATTTGAAAGATTTATATTCGAAAGATTTTTATTTAAAAAACTTATATTTGAAAGATTTATATTTGAAGGACTTACATTTGAAAGACGTATATTTGAGGGACTTGATTAATTGGTTGTACTTGTATTTCTTACTTGGTTGAACAATAATTATGGAGTTCTTATTCCTTTGTTATTTATATCACTAATTGATTCTTGTTGCTATCACTGTTAATTGATTCCCATTATTATCGTATACTGCTATATTACACAAATTATTTGACTAGTGAGTGTCTTGACTGTACATCGTCACTATTCCACCGACGTTAGTCTTGATACTTAGTGGGTACCGATTGTGGTATACTTATACTACACTTCTGCACATATTTGTGCAGAGCCATGTATTGGATATATCGGACTCGGTAGAGTTAGTGTGTTGATCGCAAGGATTCAAGGTAGAGCTGCTTGACGTCGCAGTCCCTTGGAGTCTTTCCATTTTATTGTACTGCCAATTATTATTCGAACAGTATTGTATATTTGATCCTTGAGATCATTTCATGTATTCAACTAGAGTTCGTGACTCAGTATTACTTGTCTTGGGAGGTTTGTTTCCGCTTTTGATTTCGATACTTGTATTAAATTCTTTTTTAAATATTGAGTTGAATTGTAATTATAATCGGATTACCTAGTCTTAAAGATTAAGTGCTATCATAATGCCTGTGATGGAATTTTGGATCGTGACAATGAGAGTGAACGGAAGGGAAAGAAGAAATAAAGTGACTAAGTTGTTGTCAAATATATATCGGACTGCTATTTTAAAATAGTAAGGGAGAATATATATTACACCGGAAAAACAAATTACTCTGTATAATAGAATCACTTCGTCCAATTTATATGATAATATTTGATTCGGACGGAGTTTAAGAAATGAAAAAAAAATTGTAACTTGTGATATAAAACAAATTATAAATATTTATTGGCTATAAATCATCATAGTAAAAGTTAAATAAAAAATTAAAATAAATTATTTCTAAATAAAAAAGTATGACATTCTTTTTTATACCTACTAAAAAGCAAGTACCCATAAACTAGAACAGAGGACTAGTAAATATTTTATTCAGATAGGAAAACGCAGTTTGAATGTTTGAATACGCGTACCTGTTTCATTGAAGTAGAATCCTCTTGTGCTTGAGATGAAAGAATTGGTGAAACCTAATTTAAACAACGGTGAAGTAAAACAATTCACTTTCTGGAACAAAAATGAATGGAGAGAAGATTTGATAAATCTTATCATATTCTCTAAAATACACTAGCCATAAATGGAAATAGTTATTTCATCCAAATCCATGCTACCTTTGCATTAAATACTTTAGAGTTTCGAAGTTATTTTTCAGAAAAAACAGAACAGGAAATTAAAATTGGATTGTGGGTGTGTTTGGTACTAGAAAATATTTTCAAGGAAAATGATTGGTGAGGAAAATATTTTCTAGTAATTGATTTGAAAGTAGAAAAGATATTTTTACGAAAATATTTACTCTCCCCCCTCCCCCAAGTCTCTAAAAATTCACACAAACCCAAAAGAACTAATGTATTGTTTTAATTTTTTACGCAAAAATAACGTTGAAATTTGTGTTCCATAACTATAAAAAATAAAACTCTTTTTTTTGGTTGAAAAAGAAAGTGCTCTTTTATACAACATGAAAATAAAGTACTCATTTTATTGAAATAAAAAATAAATATATTTTCTACACATGAAATGAAAATACTTATTTTGTTGAAATGAAAAACAATATTTTTTTTACATCATGAAAAGAAAATAATTTTTTCTGTTAAAATGAAAAAAAAACTTTTTCTACATGAAAAGAAAGTATCTTTTTTGTTAAAATAAAAAAATACTTTTTTATATCATGAAACAAATACTCATTTGTTTAAATGGAAAAAAAATCTATCTATAACATGAAAAGAAGTACTATTAATAATATTTTTATTTAGGGTGGGGTGGGTAGGTTTGGGTAGGGCGGGTTGGGGTGGGGTGTGGGGTGGGGTGTGGGGTGGGTTGGTGGGTATGGAGAATAGGGTGGGAAAGTTTGAGAAGGAGTTTTGGAAAATATTTTCCTCTAATTGGAGGAAAATAAATTCATGAGGAAAATGTTTTCCAAAATATTTAAGCCAACCAAACATGGAAAACTTAGAAAATATTTTTCGGAAAATGTTTTCCTTCATACCAAACACACTCTGTATCTTTTCTTTTCGGTCCAAAAAAATTAGATTATATAAATATATTATTACATAAGACTATTATCAAACTAAACATGATACTAAACTTAAATATTTTCTTCCAAAACACCTCAAATGTCAAAAAGGATTTCTTCTATTGGAAAAAGGAGAATAGGGAAGCATGTAATTCTGATTTAAGGTATAGCATATCAAATTTTATTGATAAATGTAAAAGTTAAGAAAATCATGCTAACACTTTCAATGTATAGTTTAAATCAATAAGAATTTATTCGCATCTGATATTTACACGAAGCAAATGAATACATAATACATGTCTTGTATATTAAATATTTATCACTTAATCATGGTTAGGTGATATTTGTACTTGTGATGATCCAAAATATCATCACTTGTTTTAAAAGTAAATTTTGCATTCCGAGGGCTCAAAAACCTCTTTCTATCTTACCTCAATTTGCGTGCGCAGTTCGGGCGCGTAGCCGGAAAGCCAATATATGAAAATTTGTGAAAATGATGAATTTTGACTTTAAAATGAATTAAGTTGACTTCGGTCAACATTTTGGGTAAACGGACCCGGACCCATGATTTGACGGTCCCAGAGGGTCCGTAGGAAAATATGGGAGTTGGGCGTATGCCCGGTATCGAATTCCGAGGTCCCAAACCCGAGAAATGAATTTTTTAAAGAAAATTATTTTCTGGAATATTTATGAGTTCTTGAAAATGAAATGTGTTTAAAACTAGATGGTATCGGGCCCGTATTTTGGTTCCGTCGCCCGGTACATGTCTTATATGTGATTTAAGATAAGTCTGTAAAATTTGGTAATAGACGGACTTGAGATGACGTGAATTGGATCGTATTTGAGACAATTGGGAAATTTGAAGTTCTTAAGAAATTTCATGATTTTGATGTTAAATTCACAATTGTTAATGTTATTTTAGTGATTTGAATGCACAAGCGAGTCTGTATGATGTTTTTAGATGGGTGTGCATGTTTGATTTGGAGCCCCGAGCCCGGGTGTGTTTTGGATAGGCCACGGGGTGGATTTTGGACTTGGAAAGTTGCAGACTTTAGCTGTTGCATCGCAGGCCTGCAGGCTTCGCACCTGGCTCGCAAATGCGAAGGCTTTGTCGCAAATGCAAAAAATATCCCAGGCCCGCCTCCCTCGCAATTTCGAGGAATTTATCGCAAATGCGATGTTTTCCCCTTTTGGTCAGTCGTCACAAATGCGACATGTGGTTCGCAAAAGTGACTTCGCAAATGCGAAGATCCCCTCGCAAATGTGAGCTTAGCAGAAGTCTGTGTTCGCAATTACGAACCCTGGTCGCAGTTGCGACATCTGCCACCTGCAATTTTATAACTTAGCCGAAAATCTTTCATTTTTCACACTCTTTCAAAACCAAAACACTCTTGGGTGATTTTTCACAGACAGCTCTTCTTCCAAATCGATTGTAAGTCAATTTTAACTCGTTTTTTCAATCATTAACATCTTTTCACATGAATTCAACTCAAAATTAATGATTTTCATGGGGGAAATTGGGTGTTTTGGGTAGAACGTAGGTTTTTCAAAAATTGGGGATTTGGACCTTGATTTGAGGTCCGATTTCAAAATAAATTATATATTTGAGTTCGTGGGGGAATGAGTAATCGAGTTTTGGTTCGAACCTCGGGTTTTTACCATGTGGGCCCGGGACAATTTTTGACTTTTTGGGTAAAACTTTAGAAAACTCATTTTTATGCATTAGAATTGATTCATTTAACATTTATTGATGTAATTAAGTAACTTGTGGCTAGATACGAGCGAATTGGTGGTGGAATCAAGAGGTAAAGTGATAGTAGAGACTTGAATTGTGTTCGTGGCATCGAGGTAAGTGTTTGGTCTAACCTTAGCTTGAGGGATTAGGAGTCAAGTCGTATTTTCTATGTGGTATTTGTTGAGTACGACGTATATGCATGGTGACGAGTATCTATACGTTGGTGTCAAGCATGCCTGTGAGTCTTATATTATGGTTATTATGACTTTGTTGTATAATTCATGCTTGGGTAATGATTTCAATTGTTGGGCAATGTTTGTGGATGTAATTGTGACATTTGAATATTGAGGAGCATTGGCTCAAGTTATATAATGAAATGTGAAAGTATAAGTGGTAATTGAACCTTTTAGAGCATTAGCTCAAGTTGTGAAGTGAGTTGAGAAGTAAAAGTGAAAAAGAGAATAGAATCATTATATCATCTCCCTTGTCGGGAATTTGTTACTTTTAATGTTATCTCCTTAGTCGGGATGTTGATGCTTCTTATGATGTTGTTCCCTTACCAGGACTTGATTGTTGAACTATTGTTCCCTTGCCGGGATTCTTATTATAATTTCATTTATTCCCTTGCCCTATTGTTTGTGATTGTTGTTTAGGTGAGGAAGAGTGTTAAAGCACGAAGGGTGATGTCGTGTATTGTTTTGGTGAGAGAGTGCTAAAGCACGAAGGGTGATGCCGTATATGATTTGTGAGGAAAGAGTGTAAAGCATGAAGGGTGATGCCATGCCGCATGATGTACCATTCCGTGCCAATTATATTGATTATATGGTAAGGACGAGAGCAAAAGCACGAAGGGTGATGCCGTGTACATTTTCATTACTTGATTGCTTTAGTGATGACGAGAGTAAAAGCACGAAGGGTGATGCCGTGTGCTTATTGATTTCTAATTCTTTGTTGATGTCTAAGATATGTTGTTTCTTTCAACTACCTGTTGTCTTTCTATTCTAAATTAATAGTTCCCCCGCAGCATGTTACCCCTCCCATACTTGACTGTATATTGATGTTCTTATTTTCCGTTGTATATAGTTGAATTGCATAGGTTCATTTGGTAGTCTGGTCCTAGCCTCGTCACTACTTCGCCGAGGTTAGGTTAGGCACTTACCAGCACATGTGGTCGGTTGTTCTGATACTACACACTGCACTGTGTGCAGATCCGGAGCAGCAGCTTTTGGACTGTAGATTGGGTGGCTGCCTTCAGTCCATGCAGAGATCCAAGGTAGTCCTGCAGGCGTCCGCAGACCCTGGCGTCTCCCTCTATCCCTTTATTCCTATTTCATTTACTTAGTTCAGAAACAATATATCTTTTATCTTTTAGACTTTGTATGTAGTATTCTTAGATCGACTATGAAACTGTGACACCAGTTCTGGGTAGTCGATGCTCAAACAGTTGTATTAGATACATATTCAGATGATTTATTGCTTTTCTTCCGCTTATTATAAATTCCGATGTATATACGTTATTGCTTTATAATTGTTAAATAATATAAAAGGGGTAAAAAGGTAATTGGTCCAAACAGTCAGCTTGCCTAGCTCACATTAGTAGGCGCTATCACGACTCCCGAGGATGGGAAATCCGGGTCGTGACAAATACTTTAATTTTTGACTCTGATAATTAAACTGTTTAGTTTGGTGTAAATAGCAGCTGCGAATAAGCATTTACCCCTTAACCCATAGTTTATAACATTTGAACCAATATAAAAGAAGTTTAGGAAATCTAAGGCACATTTCAAGGAAATGATTCTGGCAATTTAGTATAAAAATGGTTAGAAGATAGTCCCTAATAGGCTTAATTGTGCGAAACCTCGAGCCTCGAGGCGGCAAGCTGGCAGCTAATGAGTGAGCCACAAACAGAGAAAGCCCAACATTTTGAGTAGTGGGCCTTTATCAAAGTTAATGCAATAGATTACGGAAATATGACATTTTTTGTGATGGTCTTTTACTTTTAACCCTCCCTTCCCCATAAGTAAAATTTTAAAATCAAAATTTAAATGTGTTGCTCATGAAACAAGCGAAGAAAAAATTTATTAAATTTAAAACTTTGCCTATAAAACAAGCAGGGACAAAAATTAAAAATTATCCACTTTGAGGTTTTATTTGTGTACTTCACTCGGTTAATGGCTAATGGATAAAGATGAAGGTTAAAGTAAGCCTAGATTAAAGTTATCGACTATGAGTGAGAATCCCTAAAGACAACTAGACAAATTAACCTAAGTAATCGTTCACCCAATTATTTAAATTAAAAATAGCTATTAATATATTATATATAGTTCATATGTAATATTTATATAACCCTATATAATTAGTGTATAATCTATATACCATTAAAAAAATTAGTGAATTTAAATGGTTATTTGTGTAAAGATTCCATAAATTTTTGAGTAAAACCACAGATTAAAATTTGAGTCTAATACCAAGTAAAAGAATTTAGATATCTAACTCAAACTTAAAATCATAGGTAATATATCTAGGAGATATATAAACAACACCTTTAGAATTATGGATAATAGAAAATTAAAAATGTAAAAAGGGAAAGCCATTTGAATAATCTCACAATTGTGCTTGCAGCGTCCTCCAAAGGTTGAGTCGACGTTATAGTCGGTGTTGGCGCCCTCTTTTTCGAATTGATTGCCTTGTCCTGTGGAGGTTCGGGAGACTACATCAAAAAAATTGTAAATCAAAACAAACAAGGACCTTAATATTCATTTACAGGAAAAAGTATAAAGGGAGGAAAAAAAATATCCTTATATTATAGATCTAAGTTATTTTTAAAGATAATTTTTACTAAGGACAAAAGGAGAAAAAAAGAAAAGAAAGCAATCCGCACAAGCAAAAAGTGTACTTATCACAATTAAAAATTACTATAACACCATAGAAAAATTACAACGACTCCATAGATCAAGATTAACAACATGCAAATAAGGGATAATTTCTTAACATGAATTTATTTTATAAGTATATCTTATTAATCATTATTGGAATGAGAGTCTTGTTTATGAAACAATAAAAACGAGAGAAAATTTTGTTAAGAGAAACTCAAAAAGCCTCTTAAATGACCAGTTTGAAGGTGATCGAATGAATAAGATGAATTACCATAATGTGACACAGAACAAAAGATCACCTTACAAAAGCTAAAAATCAATATCTTGAAACGACTTGACTCTATGATTTATATAGAGGATATCTCGCAAGATTTATAGTCAAAAGATCAAGAAGGAAAAAATTAAAATCTAAGTCAATAAACAGATGAGAATGATCTAATTACGCGAATGAGCTTTTTTTTTTAGATATTTTGGAATCAATATTATTGCATTTCACCATAATTGAACAACTTACGAAAAAATTAAACTAGTCTTAAATTACTTTCTCCATATCTAGATTATATTTTGAATTATTATTGCGTTGACACGGCATAGTGACTAGGATAAATATCTATATAATAATATAACTATTATAGTACATCTAAGAAAGATTGACAAGTCTAACGGTCTTATGCTTACCCGCTTATTGCACCTCAAAATTATTTAAATTTAAAGTAATAAATGCATCTAAAGTAAGAACCATAAGAATTGTCACGGCCTAAAATCTCAATCTGTTGTGATGGCGCCTAACACATTACTAGGAAAGCCGACAATCACATAACAACTACGCATTTGAATTAAAAACATGATTTAATAAGTTCAACAGTGAAAGATTTCATAAATAACTGATAAAAATAACTGTAACTCAATTACAACAAATCCCAAAATCCTGATGTCACCAAGTACATGAGCTACTAATGTCAACATAATCTAAAAACTCTAGTTCAAATGTCTGAGAAAATAGAACAATACTGAAATAAAATGAAAGGAATGAGAGTCAAGGTCTGCGGGCATCATAGCAGCTATCTCGAAGTCTCCGAGCAGGTACTAACACCAGATCTAGCAATCACTGTGTCTAGATATACCTGAATCTGCATACGAAGTGCAGAGTATAGTATGAGTACAACCGACCAAATGTACTCAATAAGTAACAGGACTAACCTTGGGCTAAAAGCAATAACGAGCTCAGCAAGATATAGTCCAAATCAAATAATGATAACACAGATATAACAAGATAATGATAGTAATAACTAAGAGAACTTCCATATTCAGCTCGTACAGAGAACAAAAATTTAGACATGCTTTCAAGTTCAGCAATTTAAACCCAACACTGAAAAAATATGCCAAGTATAGCTAGCATGAGTAATGTTACATCTCTAAGCCTACAAGTCAAATATGCATGTCAAATGTAATGCATCACAGTGACACTCCCGGTACTCACACTCTCAGAGTACTTAATCTCTCTGTCTCAAACTCCCACTCATCATACAAAATCACTCAGCACTGTATGGTACCTGCCCTCACTGCTGGTATGCCAGACTCCGGAGGGGTGGATCCTACCCAAGCGCGAATATAAAGAGATATGACTTGTTGCGGCGTACATCCTGATCCCATAATAATAAATAAGCCAATAAGGCACGTTGTGGAGTGTAACCCGATCCATAATAATAATAATCGATATAAAGCCAATAAGGCCTGATGCGGCATGCAGCCCGATCCCATAAACATCACTCACAAGTCGGCTCTCAGGCCCCAACTCAGTCATCAATCTCTCTAGTCTCATGGGCTCACAAATCTTATACTACTCAGGCCGAATAATGATAACATGATGCAACAATAAATGATAATAGAGACTGAGATATGATATACAAATGAATAAATATGACTGAGTACATAATTGCAACTTAAGAAAATAACTCAACAGCATAAATGACCTTATTGGGACCCAACAGAATAAGCACATAGCCTAAAACATGATTTCTAACATGCATCACAGCTCAATTACTCTAACACACAGGACTTACACAGATAGATACAAGACTAGATAACTAGAAAATACCACAAAATCAACCGAGTCATAATTACCATGGTGCACGCCCACACGCCCATCACCTAGCATGTGCGTTCCCCAACACCAATCATATAATAAGTATTTCAGGGATTCATACAATCAGTACCAAGTTTAGAAGTGTTACTTACCTCAAAGTGCGCAACTCAATGCTCCAACAAACCTTTACATCGCGAATCGGCCTCCGAACGACTCAAATGTAGTCACAAACAACTTAATATAATCAATAGAAGCTATAAAAATCGATTTCATACGATAAAGCGAAGTTCTTTAACCAAATTCAAAAAGTCAACCCCAATCCCACTCCTCAGAACCCGACAAAATTTATAAAATCCGAACACTCATTCAATATCGAGTCTAACCATACCAAAATCATCTAATTCCAACCACAAATGGACCCTCAAACCCCCAATTCTTACTCTCCAATACCCTGTCCAAAATCCCCTAAATTTCACCTTAAAAACATATAATCTAGGTGTAAAAATCAATGAATATTCAATATTATTGGACAAAAGTGATAAAAAATAACATACCTATTGATTTGTAGTGAAATCCCTCAAAAGAATCGCCCCTAGCTGAGTTCCCCGAGTCAAAATATGAAATAATACTCTAACCCTCATTTTTGAAACTTTACTAGACTGCCCAGTTGTCCTTCTTCGCGAACGCAAAAATTGCCTCGCGTTCACGAAGCACAAAAAGCACAGCTGCCAAATTCCTCTTACGCGAATGCAAGACCTCCTTCACGAACACGACGACCACTGGTCCAATGCCTATGCGAACGTGACCCATCTCCCGTGAACACGAAGGCTTACATGCCTGGTGTCCAACCGGCTTCATCCTTCTACATGAATGCGAACCCCTCTCGCGATCATGATGCACAAACTCACTAGACCTTCATGGACGCGTGGCCTTCTTCGCGAACGCGAAGAACAAAATCCTTCTTCCCCTGAGCAACTCTATGCGAACGTGATCTCTTCATCTCGAACGCAATGAAAGCTGCACCAGACACTAGATCAGCAGTTCCAAAAGGCCAAAACTCAATCTGAATCTCAACCGAAGGCCTCGGGACCCCATCCAAACATACCAACACATCCTAAAATAGCATATATACGAACTTGAAGCCTTAAATCACATCAAACAACATCAAAAACACGAATCGCACCCTAATTCAAGCCTAATAAACTATTGAACTTTCAACTTCTAAAATGAATGCCAAAACACACCAAACCAACTCTGATTGACCTCAAATTTTGCACACAAGTCATAAATGACACAACGGACCTATTCCAACTTTCAACACAAAAATCTGAGTCTAGTATAAACAAAGTCAACTCTTGATCAAACTTTTCTACTTTCCAAACCTTCAACTTTTCAATTTTCGCCATTCAAACCAAAACAACATATAAACCTCCAAATCAATATCCGAACATACTCCTAAGTCCAAAATCACCATACAAAGCTAACAGAACCATCAAAACTCCATTCTGGAGTCGTTTACTTATACGTCAACATCCGGTCAACTCTTTCAACATACTTCCAACCTTGGGACTACGTGTCCCAATTTATTTTGAAACATCCTCGGAACCAAACCAACCACCTCGACAAGTCACATAGCCATAAAGGAACAGAGAATAAGCAATAAATGTGGGAATGGGGATACAATACTCAAAAAGACTGTCTAGGTTATTACATTCTCCCTTTCTTAAACAAACGTTCATCCTTGAACGGGTCTAGAATCAACATGGAGTCTCAAATAGTTGTGGATAGCTACTCCGCATCTCCTACTAAGTCTCCCAAGTAGCCCCATCGACTGGCTAACCTCTCCACTATACTTTCACTAAAGCTATATTCTTTGGTCTCAACTTTCGAACCTGCCGATCTTAAATGGCCACGGGCTCCACATCATAAGTAAAATATCCATCTAACTGAACCATGCTGAAGTCCAAAATATAAAATGGATCACTGTAATACTTCTGGAGTATGGAAACATAGAATACTGGGGGAACACTCGATAGACTAGTTGGCAATGCAAGATTGTAGGTCGCCTCTACAATCCTCTCAAACACATCAAAAAGGTGAATATACCGAGGGCTCAACTTGCCCTTCTTTTTGAATCTCATCACACCCCTCATGGGCGATACTTTGAGCAATACCTTCTCTCATACCATATGTTGTTCACGAACCTTCCGATCGGTGTGACTCTTCTGTATAGAGTGTGTCGTGCGAAGCCGATCCTGAATCAACTTGACCTTATCCAAAGCATCCTGAACCAAATCGGTACCCAACAGCCTCGCCTCACCCAAATCAAACCAACTAACTAGAGACCGACATTGCCTACCATATAAGGCCTCATATGGAGCCATCTAAATACTCGATTGGTAGCTGTTGTTGTAGGCAAACTCTGCAAGAGGTGGAAACTGATCCCAAGAACCTCTGAAATTCAAAACACAAACACGTAGCATATCCTCAAATATCTGAATGGTGCGCTCGGACTGTTCATCCATCCGAGGGTGAAATGTTGTACTAAGCTCAACCCGTGTACATAACTCTCGTTGCAATGCTCTCTGAAACTACAATTTGAATTGCGTGCCCCGATCAAAACTAATGGACACCAACACACCGTGAAGACAAACAAACTTACGGATATAGATCTCATCAACCACTCCGAAGAATAGGTAGTTACCACCGAAATAAAATGTGCGGACTTTGTCAACCAGTCCACAATCACCCAAATATCATCAAATTTATTCAAAGACCGTGGGTGTCCAACAACGAAATCCATGGTGATATGCACCCATTTCCACTTAGGAATCCCAAGCCTCTAAAGCAAACCACCCTAACTCTAATGCTCTTACATCACCTATTAACAGTTCAAGCACCGAGCTACAAACTCCACTATATCTTTCTTCATTCTTCTCCACCAATAATGCTTCCTCAAGCCCTGATACATCTTCACGGCACCCGGATGAATGGAATATCGTGAACTATGGGACTCCTCAAGAATAAACTCACGTAACCCATCCACATTGGGTACACAAATTTGACCCTGCATCCGCAACACCCCATTATCTCCAATAGAAACCTCCTTGGCATCAGCATGCTGAACCGTGTCCTTAAGGACAAGCAAATAAGGGTCATCATACTAACACTTTACGATACAATCATATAAAGAAGACCGAGAAACCACGAAGGCTAGAACTCATCTAGGATCCGAAACATCTAACCTCACGAACTAATTGGCCAAGGCTTGAACATCTGATGCAAGCAGTCTCTCACTGATAGGAATATATGCAAGGCTACCCATACTCACCGCCTTTCTACTCAAGGTATCAGCCACCACATTGGCCTTCCCCGGATGATACAAAATGGTAATATAATAGTCTTTTAATAGCTCCACCCATCTTCGCTGCCTCAAGTTTAGATCATTTTGATTGAATAAGTGTTGTAGACTTTGATGATCTGTAAATACCCCACAAGACAAGCAGTAAAGATAATGCTTCCAAATCTTCAATGTATGGACAATGGCTGCCAACTCTAAATCATGAATGGGGTAGTTCTTCTCATGGGACTTCAAATGGCATGAAGTATAAGCAATCACTCTAACCTCCTACATCAAGACATACCACTACCAATCCGAGAAGCATCACAATACATTGAATATGAACCCGATGCTGAAAGTAAAACTAGAACTAGAGTTGTGGTCAAAGTAGTATTGAGCTTCTGAAAGCTCTCCTCGCCCTCATTAAACCACCTTAATGGGGCACCCTTCTAGTTTAACCTAGTCAAAGTCACAACAATGGATGAGAAACCCTCCATAAATCAGCGATAATATTCGGCTCGCCAAAAAAACTCTGAATCTCAGTAGCTGAAGACGGTCTTGGCCAACTCTGAATTGCCTCAATCATCTTTGGATCTACCTTGATCCCCTCACTGGACATCACATGACCTAATAACACCACAGAACCAAGCCAAAACTCACACTTGAAGAATTTAGCAAAAAGCTTCTTCTCCATCAACGTCTGTAGTGCAATCCTCAAATGTCGCGCATGCTTCTCCTGGATACGAGAGTATACCAGTACATCATCAATAAATACTACTCCCTCCATTCCAATTTATGTGAACCTGTTTGACTGGGCATGTAATTTAAGAAAAAATAAAGACTTTAAGAATTTGTGATCCTAAATAAGTTAAAAAAGGGTCTAGAGTATTTGTGTGGCTATAAAAGCTTATCATTAAAGGTAAAGTTAGAAGTTTAAGCTAAATTGTTTCCAAATTTAGAAAATGGTCATTTTTTTGGAACGAACTAAAAAGGAAATAGGTTCACATAAACTGGAACAAAGGGAGTATGATAAACAAATCAATATATAGTTGGAACACTGTTCATCATATGCATGAATGCTGCTGGGGTATTGGTCATCCCAAAAGACATCACAAGGAACTCATAGTGACCATCACGGGTCCTAAATGTCTTCTTCAGAATATCAGAGTCCCGAATCTTCAACTGGGGATACCCAGACCTCAAATCAATATTAGAGAACACTCTAGCTTCCTCACGCTGGTCAAATAAGTCGTCAATGCGCGGTAAATGATACTTGTTCTTAATTGTAACTTTGTCCAACTGCCTATAATCTATACACATCCAAATAGTACCATCCTTCTTCTTCACAAACATAACTGGTGCACCCCAAGACGACACACTAGGCCTAATGAAACCCTTATCAAGAAGCTTCTGAAGCTGCTCTTTCCATTCCTTAAACTTCGTTGGTGCCACACGATACGGAGGAATAGAAATGGACTGAGTGCTTGGCACCAAGTCAATACCAAAATCAATGTCTCTGTCGGGTGGCATGCCCAACAGATCTACAAGAAACACATCCAGAAAGTCTTGCATAATCGGAAAAGAATCAATGTAGGAGTATCAGCACCAACATCCCTCACAAAAGCCAAATATTCCAAACATCCCTTCTCAACCATCCGTTGGGCCTTCAAATATGAAATCCCTCTACTGGGAACATAGTTCAAAGAACCTCTCCATTCAATCCTAGGCAATCCCGGCATCGCCAACATTACGTTCTTAGTGTGACAATCCAGAATATAGCATGACATGGTGACAACCAATCCATGCCTAGATTCACGTTGAAATCAAACATACTAAGCAGTAAGAGATCAACTATGATCTCTCATCTCTAATCCCCCAATAGTCACCACGCACGACCGATACACACAGTCCAAATAATAGAATCGCCCACCGGTGTAGATACATGAACATGCATAACTAAGGACTCACAGGGCCTATCCAAATAATGAGCAAAATATGATGATGCATATGAATAATTGGAACCAGGGTCAAATAATATGGAAGCATCTCTGTGGCACACTGAAATAATACGTGTGATCACTATGTCTGAAGCAACGACCTCTGGCCTGGTGGGAAAATCATAACATCGAGCCTGATTACTATCTAATTGGCCTCCCCCTGTAGGGCGACCTCTAGCTTCCTGAGTCCCACCCCGAGCTAGCTTAGTGGGTGGTGAAGTAACTGGTGTGAAAATCATAGCCCGACCCCTCTACTAAATTGGACCTCTTAAAAGACGGGGACAATACCTCCTCACATGCCAAAACTCTCCACACTTGAAGCAACTCCGATCCGTCAATGGCGGTAGGGACTGAATTAGACCCCAAGAACCAGAATAACTACTAGAAGGACCTGGTACAGATGAACCTTGAATTGATGGAGCACGTGATGTCTAAGCTGGAAGGGCACCGAGAGATGACTGACCCAGACGAGCACTGTATGAACCATTGCTAGATGATGCACCACGATGAACCGGATAAGCCATCTGAGCAGGCCTATAAGGGTGACCCCTACTGTGGTAGAACTATCCTCCAAATGAGGCACTGTTGAAACCACCCGAACCACGAGGCCTTTTGGCCTCTCTCTCCTCATGTTCCGGACTATGGACCCGCTCTAGGCGTCTAGAAATATCAACCACCTCGTCAAACCTCACACCTGACATAATCATCTGAGTTATGAAGAAGCGCAGTCCATAGTTGAGGTCATCAATAAACCACCTAATCCTCTTTCTCTCTCTCTCTCTCTCCCCCCCCCTATTGGAACCAACCATATTGCATGATGAGCCAACTCTAAAACTCTCATCTCATACTAGGTCACTAATGTACCCTCCTAGCATAGCTACTCAAACTGCCTACACAACTCCTCCCTACGGGTCTGTGGAACAAATTTCTCTAAGAAGAGAACTGAGAACTCATGCCATGTAAGTCATACAGCGATGGTTGGCCTACTCAAAGGCCGCCCACCATATGAAGGCTACCCCTGAAAGCTGAAAAATAGTAAATGAGACTCCACTAGTCTCTAAAATACCCGCCTTGTGAAGGATCCGCTGGCACCTGTCTAAGAAATCCTAAGCATCCTCTGACTTAGCCCCACTGAACTCTGGAGTCCTAAGCCTCCCAAACCGCTCTAGCCTCTTCTGCTCTTTGTCACTCATAGGTGGACCAACCTCGACCCGAGTAGCTACAATTGGGTTAGTAGTACCCCTGGTGTCTGAAGTCCCTAAACTACCTTCTCTAGAGTACGAGCGGCAGGAGTCTGAGCACCTCCCCCGACCTGAGAAGTGGTTGTTACGGCGGGAGCTGAAAGCAAGGCCAGTGCAAACTGTCAATATCTGGGCCAAAGCCTCCTGAAGGCCTGGAATCACAATGGGCATAGCTGGTGCCTGAGCTGGTCCTGTCGGCTTAACTATATCTGGAATCTGCTTCAGAGATGGAGCAACTGGTGGCTCCATAGGTGCTGCTCTAGCTGTAGTACGAGCCATACCACGGGCCTAACCTCTCGCGGCTCTAACTGGTGGTACTGGTGGCCGTCCGCCTGATCCAGCCGCATGTGTCCTCACCATATGTGAGAGAAAAGAATAATAGAAGTGTAGTTTCTGGAATCAACAAATTTGCACAACAAGAATACAAGAAAGTGAAGTTTCCTAATAGTTTGGTAGCCTGTTGAAGACAAGTACAAACACTTCCGTACCGATCCACAAGACTCTATTAAACCTGCTCATGACTCTTGAGACCTAAGTAACCTAGTGCTCTAATACCAACTTGTCACGACCCAAAATCCCAACCTGTCCTGATGGCGCCTAACACATTACTAGGCAAGCCAACATTCACTAGCAACTACGCCTCTGCATTGAAAACATGATTTAATAAGTTCAATAGTGGACAATGTCATAAATAATTGATAAAAGCAACAGTAACTCAACTACAACAAATCCCAAAATTCTGGTGTCACAGAGTGCATGAGCTACTAAAGTCAACATAGTCTAAAACGCTACTAAAACTGTCTGAGAAAATAGAACAGTACTAAAATAAAATGAAAGGGAAGGAGAGTCAAGGTCTGCGGACGTCATAGCAGCTACCTTGAAGTCTCCGAGCAGGTACTAACACTAGATCTAGAAATCTCTACAACCGATCCAATGTACTCAATAAATAACAAGACAAACCTTGGGCTGAAAACAGTGATGAGCTTAGAAAGATACTGTCCCAATCAAATAATGACAACAAAGATATAACAAGATAATGACAGTGATAACTCAGAGAACTTCCATATTCAGCTCGTACACAATACAAAAATATAGGCATGCTTTCAAGTTCAACAATTTAAGCCCAACACTGATAAAATATGCCAAGTACAGCTAGCATGAGTAATGTTACATCTCTAAGCCTACAAGTCAAATATGCATGTCAAATGTAATGCATCACAGTGACACTCCCGGTACTCACACTCTCAGAGTACTCAATCTCTGTCTCAAACTCACACTCATCACAAAATCACTCATCATTGTATAGTACCTGCGCTCACTACTGGTATGTCAAACTCCAAAGGGGCGGATCCTGCCCAAGCACTAATATAAAGCTAATATGGCCTACTGCAGCGTGCAACGCGATCCATAATAATAATAATAATAGATATAAAGCCAATAGGGCATGCTGCGGCATGCATCCCGATACCATAAACATCACTCACAATCCAGCTCTCATGGCCCAATTCAGTCATCAATCTCTCTAGTCTTACGGGCTCAAAAATCTCATACTACTCATCCCGAACAATGATAACGTGATTAAATAGTAAATGATAACAGAGACTGAGATATGATATGCAAACGAATAAATATGGCTGAGTACATAACTGCAACTTAAGCAAGTAGCTCAACATCAGAAATGATCTTAGTGGGTCCCAACAGAATAAGCACATAGCCTAAAACATGATTTCTAACATAGATCGCCGCTCAATTACTCTAACACATAGGAATTACACGAATAGAAGCAAGACTAATTAAATAATTACACAGTACTCCAAAATCAAGAGTCATAATTACCATGGTGCACACCCACATGCCGGTCACCTAGAACGTGCGTCACCCCAACACCAACCATATAACACGCATTTTAGGGATCTATACCATCATAAATTTAGAAGTGTTACTTACCTCAAAGTGCGGAATTCAATGCTCAAACAAACCCTTGCCTCGCGAATCGATCTCTGAACGACTCGAATCTAGTCACAAACAACTTAATATAATCAATACAAGCTATAGGAATCGATTCCATACGATAAGGCTAAATTATTTAACCAAATTCAAAAAGTCAACCCCGGGCTCATGCCTCGGAACCCAACAAAATTTATAAAATTCGAACACCCATTTAATAGCAAGTCAAACCATACTAAAATCATTCAATTCCAATCATAAATCAACCCTCAAACCCCCAATTATTACTCTCTAATCCGTAGCCCAAAATACCCAAATTTCACCTTAAACACATTATTTAGGTGTAGAAATCAATGGGTATTCAATAATATCGGACAAAAGTGATCAAAATAGCTTACCTCTTGATTTGTAGTGAAATCCCTCACAAAAATCACCCCTAGCCGAGATCCCCAAGTCAAAATATGAAATAATACTCAAACCCTCGTTTTTGAAACTTTAATAGACTGCCTAGTGGCCCTTCTTCGCGAATGCGAAAATTGCCTCGCGTTCACGAAGCACAGAAATCTCAACTGCCAAATTCCTCTTACGCGAACGTGGGACCTCCCTCATGAACGCGATGAACAGTGGTCCAATGCCTACGCGAACACGACCCATCTCCCACGAATGCGAAGGTTTACATGCCTGGTGCCCAACTTATCTCATCCTTCTACGCAAATGCGTGTCTCCTCTCGTGATCGTGATACACAGACTCACTAGACCTTTGCGAATGCGTGGCCTTCTTCGCAAGTTCCAAAAGGCCAAAACTCAATCCGAATCAATTCGGATCTCACCCGAGGCTCCCGAGATCCTATAATGTATCAACACATCCTAAAATACCATACGAACTTAGTCGAAGCCTCAAATCACATCAAAAAATATCAAAAACATGAATCACACCCCAATTCAATCCCAATGAACTATTCAACTTCCAACTTCTAAAATAATTGTTGAAACACACCAAACCAACTCCGATTGACCTCAAATTTTGCACACAAGTTATAAATGACACAGCGGACCTATTCCATCTCCCAAAACAAAAATCCGGGCCCGGTATTAACAAAGTCAACTCTCGATCAAACTTCTGAACTTTCCAAACCTTCAACTTTCTAACTTTCGCCAATTCAAGCCAAAACGACCTACGGACCTCCAAATCAATATTCGGAAATACTTCTAAGTCCAAAATCACCATACGAAGCTAAAGGAACCATCAGAAGTCCATTTCAGAGTCGTTTATTCATAAGTCAACATCCAATAAACTCTTTCAACTAAGCTTCCAACCTTAGGACTAAGTGTTGTCATTCCAAAATATCTGCAAAACTAAACCAACTACCCAGTCCAGTCACGTTCACGTCAAGAATAGAGGCCGTCAAGAGGCCGAAAAACGTGTCTCAATTACAGCCAACTCTCCCTTTGCTGCTTGCCTTCTGCACCTTGATCTGTCTAGTTCTATTTTGACTAATCTGAATCTATGTACGAAGTAAAAGCATAAACACAAATGAACATATAATAAGCAATAAATGAGGAAATTGGACTATAATACTCAAAACGACCAGCCCGTTACAAGAATTGTAAACCTACACCAAAAGGAAAAGGAAAATATGAGAGAAAATAAGGAACAATAAGCTTTCATATCATTTAATTGCTTCACATAGAGTGAAGTATTTGAATACATTTTAGAAAAATTAAAGAGGTGTGAGAATTGGCTGCTTGCCTAATTATAAATGCAAGTGCAACAAAACAAAAGGCTAGTGTAATAAGCAAACCCAAGTAATAAAAGAAAATAGCTAAAATTTTGGTGGAGTTTTCCGACTAACTAATTTTTATTGAAATTCTAATTATATTTCCGATAACCTTCTGACGATACAAAAAATACTTATTATTCCTTAGTTTTTTTATAATTCCATGAAAATCTTCTCTCAAAATTGCCTACTCTTGGATCTAATTAAAATTTGGATGAGCTAATATAAGAATATAAAAAATAAGGGCACGTTTCTAGCAGATTTGGTCGCAAAATCAATTTAAAAAAAAAATTATTTTTTTGTTGAATTTTGTCCCACTTCCGTTATACTGCATGGAGGTCCTTCTATGGATTCATGACTCTAGTATGGAGGTTACTCCTATGAATTCAGTACTAGTTGCGAGAGAGTTGCCAAAGGTGTTCCCTATGAATTTGCCAAGTTACCACCAGATTGGGATATTGACTTTGGAATTGACTTGGTTCCGGGCACCCAGTGCATATCTATTCACCACATCATATGTCTCCATATGAGTTGATGGAGAAGTTGCAAGATTGTCTTGGAAGGGATCATTAGACCGAGTATTGTTTTTGGGACACGCATGTGTTGTTTGTATAAAAGAAGCATGGTACTATGATGATATGTATTCATTGTAGGCAGTTAAACAGGGTTACTATCAATAGCAAGTATCCATTGCCTCATATTGATAATTTATTTGATCAGCTTCAAGTTACTAAAGTTTTCTCTATGTTTGACTTAACATTGGGTTATCATCAGGTAAACATTAGGGCTTCAGATAGCACTAAGATGGCTATTAGCACTCGTTATGGTCATTGTGAGTTCCTTGTGATGTTATTTAGTTTGACTAATACTCCAATGACATTCATGGATTTTATGGATTGGTATTCAAGGCTTATTTGGACTCTATTTTGATTGTATTCATTGATGACATCTTGGTTTACTCTCGTAGTAGGGAGGAGCATGAGCAGTATTTGAGGATTGTACTTTAGATCTTGAAGGAGAAGCAGCTTTATGCTAAAAAATTTAAGTGTGAGTTTTGGTTGGGTTCAACTACTTTCTTAGGTCACGTAGTGTCTGGTGATGGTATTAAAGTTGTTCCAAAGAATATTGAGATGGTTCAAAATTGACCTAGACATACTACAACTACAGAGATTAGGAGTTTTCTAGATTTGGCAGGCTACTATCGTTGTTTTGCAAAGGGGTTTTCGTCTATCGCAGTCCCATTGACTAAGTTGACCTAGAAAGGTGTTCCTTTTATATGGCCTAATGAGTATAATGAGAACTTTTGGAAGCTCAATGTTTCTTTGACTATAGCCTCAGTATTGGTGTTGGCCATAGGTTCAAGGCTATACGTTATGTATTGTGATGCTTCATGCGTTGGTTTTGGTGTGGTGTTGATGTAGGATGGTAGGGTGATTCCTTATGCGCCATGGCAGTTGAAGCCTCATGAAAAATTTATCCAGTTCATGATTTGGAGTTGGTGACGATTGTGCATGCGCTTAAGATTTGGAGGCATTACTTGTATGGTGTGTCATATGAGGTTTATACTAATCATCACAGTCTTTAGCACTTGTTCAAGCAGAAAAAATTTGAATTTGAGGCAATGTACGTGGTTTGAGCTGCTTAAGGATTAAGATATCACTATCTTGTATCATCCGAATAATGCGAATGCGGTAGCGGATGACTTGAGTAGAAATGCGGAGAGTATGAGGAGTTTGGCATTCATTCCAACTGAGGAGAAGCCTTTAGCTATGGATGTTCAGGCCTTGTCTAATAGATTTCTGAGATTTGATGTTTCTGAGCCTTGTAGAGTTTTTTCTTATGTTGATGCATAGTTGTACTTGTTTGAGTGCATTAAGACTCGCTAGTATGATGATCCCCGTCTATTAGTGCTTAAGTACACAGTACAATAAGGTGGTACTAAGAAGGTGGCTAATGGAGATGATAGTTTTATGTGACTTTAGGGTCGACTTTGTGTACCTAATTTTGATCGCTTAAGGGAGTTTATACTTCAGGAAACTCACAGTTTGAAATATTCTATCATTCAAGTACTACGAAGATATATCGTGCCTTGAATCAACACCATTGATGGTGGAGGATGAAGAAGGACATTTGTAATCATGTTTCGCAATGTTTGAATTGCCAAAAAGTTAACTATGAACATCAGAAACCAAGTGGTTTGAATCAGAAAATGGTTATACTGGAGTGGAAATAAGAGTGTATCACTATGCACTTTGTGGTAGGGTTACCATATACTTTGAGGAAGTTTGATGCTATATGAGTCATTTTGGATAGGTTAATCAAGTCTACGCACTTCAAACCGGTGTTGACTACTTATACTTTTGAGAGGTTAGCCAAGATTTACATTCGGGAGGTGGTTTGTTTGCATGGAATGCCTATTTCTATCATTTCAGATCGCATCACTTAGTTCACATCTTATTTTGGAGAACTGTTTAGCGGGAGTTAAGTACACATATAGAGCTTAATATATCATTTCATCCGCGGACGGATGGTTAGTCCTAGAGGGCTATTTAGATTCTTAATGACATTTTGAAAGCTTGTGTGATTGACTTTGGAGGTCATTGGAATCAGTTCTTACCTTTGGTGGAGTTTGCTTACAATAGTATTTATCATTCCAGAATTCAGATGGCTCTGTATGAGGCTTTATATGGTAGACAGTATCGTTCTCATTGACTGGTTTGGGCCTAGTAAGGCTAGGTTCTTGGGTATGAATTTGGCATTAGAGAAGTTGAAGTTGATTCAAGAACGACTTCGAGCAGCTCAGAGCAGGAAAAAGAGTTATGTGGACAAGAAGCTTCGTAATCTGGAAGTTATGGAGGGTGAGAAGGTACTTTTGAAAGTTTCACCTATGAAAGGCGTGATGAGGTTTGGGAAGAAAGACAAATTCAGTTTGAGGTTTATTGGTCCATTTGAGGTGTTGGAGAGAGTTGGTAAGGTTAATTAGTCTTGATTTGCCTTCTAGCCTATGGGAGTACATCCGGTAATTCATGTTTTTATGCTTTGGATATACACAAATGTCAAGTTGCATACTTTGAACATCAGCACAGTGCATCTCGATAAGAATTTGGCCAATGAAGAAGAGCCGGTAACTATTTTGGATAGACAAGTTCGGAAGTTAAGGTCGAAGGAGATCGCTTTAGAAAGGAAAATCGAGTGAGGAAGCTACTCGGGACCGAGTCAAATATGCAAAGTAGATATCCGCACCTTTTTAAAAGTCCAGATATATTTTCAAAAATGTTCAAGGACGAATATTTATTTTAGAGGTTGAGAATATAAAGACTTGACATGTTGTTTTAAGTTCTAGAACCTCATTACCCTATTTGAGACTTTTCTTAGATTGGTTTGATGATTTATGACTTGTGGGGATGGGTGAATTGGTTTCCGAAAGGTTTAGGAGTGATTTGGAATACTAAGTTCCTAAGTTGAGGCTTAAGGTTGGAAGAATTGACTAAAATTAACATTTTGAGTAATCAATTCGGGATTGGTGTTTTAAAGGTTTCAATAAGTTTATATGATAATTTTGGACTTGTATGAGTGTTTAGTTTGTATCTCAGGTGGCCGGGAGTTAATTCGATGCTTCTTGTCAAAAGTTATAATTTTGAACTTAAGAAGTTTGAGATTTTTTATTTGATGCACGATTCTTGGTTTTGATATTGTATATAGTATTTTGAGCCTTTGTATAAGTTTATATATGGTATACAGACTTGTTAGAATTATTGGACGGTGTCCCGAGGGCTCGTGTGAGATTCGGGATGGTTTCAGATCATTTTAAGTTAAGTGAGAATTTTCTGGTATCTGGTGTAGCCGCACATGCGAGGATGAGGTCACACATGCGGAGATCGCACCAACGGGCTTATGTCCGCATCTGCGAAAGAGGGCTAGGGCTGGCCAGTGCACACTAGTGGTGCAAGGTTGCGCATCTGCGAGGTCGCACATGCACATAAGTTATCGCACCAGCGAATCTGCCTAGCAGATTCATTTAAGTTGAGATCTAGCTCATTTTTACCATTTTTCATACTTAAACTTCAGGATGAGGCAATTGTTGAGGAGATTTTTACCCCCAAGATTGGGGGTAAGTAATTCTTATTTGGTTTTGATTAGATATCTTTATTTCCCATGAATTTCTATACCTAAATCTGTAATTTAAGAGTAAAATTTAGAATTTTTATTTTGCAACTTGAGAAAGTATATTTTGACGTTTTGAACACCGATTTGGACTCGAAATTAGAAACTAATTACACATTTAGACTCGTGGGGTTATGGGTCAACGGGATTTGACCTTAGACTTAGGTTTTAGTCATGAGGGCCTGGGTTGACTTTTTTGAGAATTGATTAAAGATTGAAACTTTATAATTTTGAATTAGTTTTTTTTGACTTTATTGTTGGTTAGATTTAGATCATTTGGAAGAGAATTTCAAAGGAAAATAGGTATTTGAGGGTTGAAACGGTCCCCAGAAGAGGTAAGTATATGGTCTACCATTATTTAGAGGGAATTTTCTACAAATCAGAATTATGTGCTACATGCTACATGATTTGGGGTGACGCATATGTGAGGTGATGGACGTATACACGTTTACTAAAGTTATAGCATGTTTGGGATAGTTTTAGGCTTCTTTGTCCCTTGTTTGATTGTTTGTTCTTCTTGACTTATGCTTTACTTAATTATATGACTATATGAGCCTATTTATTCATGCTAAAATTACTTTTTAGGTTATGACATCTTATTTGGGCATGATAGGCTATTCTTAAGATGTTTACACTTGATTTAGCCGTAATCATACTTTATATTATGATTACTTATCCGCATCCTTATTTATTATGTCCTTGTGAATTCTATTAGTTTTTTCTTGAACATATGAATACAACCTTAGAGATGGAGATGTTAATGGATTGATATGATTATGCCGCATTGGAATATTATAAGCGAATTGATGTTGATATTGTTATGGCACGGTAGTTTATGTTGTGTGGTGATTGAGATATTGATGTGTTATGGCATAATGGATTTCACTGTGATGCTTGGATACAGATATGTCCCTCCAGAGTCAGGTGGTTACCATACTAAATTAGGCCCGATGAGCGCAGGTGATACGCGTATCATGTTGAGCAGGTGGGGGCGTGTTGGATCATAGTTGAGCATATGGGATGTGCTGGATATTGGTATGATTGAGTCTTGAGAATACACGATCATCATATACTCATGTAGAAGTGTTCATATAGGTGCTACTTGGTGCATACCATCTTTATATGCGGATTTAGCAGTTGTACTGTGTTTGTTTATCTTCGTTTGAGAAGTATGCTTATCTATTCACTGGTTTTGTACCTCATTGTTGTATCCGTTATTCTTGGTATTCTCAGTTATCTCATGCTATAATACAAGAGTGGCAATTAATAAATTTGTTCAATTTATAAATTATATATGAGTTTTAATTCTGATACAATATTGTATACGCAACTGAATCATATTATAATGGCGTTTAGAATAATTTATTCAGAAAAAATAAAATAATGACTGAAAATTTGTAGGCCCAAAAACAAAGGAAGTGAAGATTGAATTGGAATGGGCTTAATCTTCTTATAGGCGGGCCCGTGGGTAAATGGGTTTAGCATACAATCCAAGGGTTCATAGTAATTTCGTTGGAATTCTGCTCTTACAGCTTGGATGGTTGTTACGTATCGTTCCATAATATATTGTATTGTTCTGTATTGTATTATACTATATCGTTTGATAAATACAATGTTTAAAAAGATTATGTCGTTTGATATCGTTTCATGATATTATGCGCCAGCAATATGAAGAATAAACTTGCAATATTATAAAGAAAAATTATGATACAGGAAGAAATTATTATATAAAAGGTAGAGTTAATGATAAAATAAAATTATTTAATAATAATGAAGGGCGAGATTGAGAGAAAAAGACAAGGTAACGATGCGACCACACCAGATCGGTCGTTACATAAAATGACACATTTCGTCGTTCCGTAAGGACGGATTTAACGATACGATACGATACAATATAATTAAGTAACAATCTAAACAAACATCATATTTAAAGTAATAATACGATACAGTACAATGGGTAACAACCATCCAAACAAGCTATTAATAACCTAGCATTTCTTGTTAAATCTGATATTGGGTTGAATCTTTCTCCTGTGTGTTTGTTTGCGCATCAATTCCCTACTTCAAGTTTTATTGGACCAGATAAAAATGAAAGAATATGTAAAACTTTTTATGTGTCTCTATAGCCTCTCGGTTATAAGTATGAAATCCAAATATACATACCCTTATTAACTTCTCTCTAACCTAATAGTTGTGGTTCAAATTTTTTATGTCTTCAAAAATTCATTGTGTATATAAAAATTATTAATTTAGAATCCAATAATTTAAAAGGACTAGAATGTTGAAATCATAAACTTTAGATCTTAGTTGCGCCTCTGACTTCCAAGATTTTTTTTACCGCTAAATAACATAAATAGACTCCTGACATCACTACAATATACCATCATGCAACCGTTGTATCAAAAGATAAACATATAGTAATCAGCAATTAGTATTAGAGTGTAATAACCATTTGGGAAAATGACTAGATTTGCACGTCAATAAAGTTATATAATAAATACCATATTGATTTAAAAATTCTTTATCCATCCATCAGAGTATATTATTCCGTAGTTTACATGATGCATGCGCCATAACAAAATACTTTTGTGTTCAGATTTATACAGACCGGTTGTAACTAGTTAGCCGTAGGTATAACGTTGTTGCATGCTTTTGGCAAAAGCAGCTCTTTTTCAATCTCCATATAATAATTGAAAACAAACTCGGGTTGCAATAATAGTGCAAATGGGACGAGGACTCCAATGAAAATATATAATATGTATATAAAACAGATATAATGTGACATAAATATAGATAAGAGAACAGATGCTTGCATCGATTGTCACATCTAACAACAAGGACAAATTAAAATCCACTGTACTTTTACAAGTGAGGTGTAAGAGGTTAGGGGGAGGAGTGATTAGGCAAGATATGGTGCAACTTCAGCTGACCGAGAACATGACCCTTGATGGGAAAGTATAAATGTCGAAAATTAGGGTAGTAGAGTAGGTAGTCTAGAGTGTCATAACAGTAGTATTGACAAGCAGTCTCGCTTTCTGTTGGTAGTAGATTTTTATGACTAATCGTTATTTCCTTCATTGTTGATCACCTTACTATCTTGTTGTTTTTATTCTACTTTTATATGGCTTTTTGTTATTGTCCTTTTTTGTCTATATTTTCATTAATGTGAAGCTTATGCTTTCCTGAGCCGAAGGTCTATTGGAAACAACCTCTCTATTCTCACAAGATAGGGGTAAAGTATGCATACACACTACTCTCCCCAGACCCCACAGTGTGGGATAATACTGTGTATTGTTATTGTTGTTGTTGTTGTTGTTGTTGTTGTTGTTGTTGTTGTTGTTGTTGTTGTTGTTGTTGTTGTTGTTGTTGTTGTTGTTGTTGTTGTTTTTGAGGTTTGAGAAAGGTAATGTGTACGCAAATTAAGGGCGAAGTTATATATGGCCAATGATGGTCAACTGGACACCCTTTGTCGAAAAATTATATCCCTATGTTTCAATTTAGATGATGTAGTTTGACTCGACATGAAGTTTAAGCAAAAAAAAATTACTTTTTAAACTTGTGGTCTTAAAAGTTTAAAGGGTAAAAGCTGTATGGGGATGCCATCTGTGTGGTTATAAAAGTTTCTCATTAAGGGTAGAATGAGTAAAATAAAAAGTTTAAAGTTAAATTCTTTCCAATTATAGAAATGTGTTATTCTTTTTTAAACGAACTAATAAGGAAAATGTATCATCTAAATTGAAACAGAGAGAGTACTATTTATAAGGTAAAAGATTACTTGTAATTGATTAAAAAATAGACTCTGAATACCCTTGCGTAGCTTACTCGCAAACGAATTTTTAAATTTGAACACCCTTATTAAATATTCTGACTTTGCCATTCACACAGACCTTACCTGTATCTATGAAGATAGAAAGAATCATTCTGATAGCCCTTTGTCTCAAGTAATAAAACAAATATTAACAACAAGAAGAATGAATTGTCACATCCAAATGCACCCCCCCTCCCCAAAAAAAAAAAAGAAAAAGAAGAAGCTAATTCCACATTTCCCTAACATGCAGTCCTTAGTTAATAATAATATACTATCATTTTTTGTCAATTCTCTAATTAGCCTAAACTTTTCCGAAAGGGTACTGAAAGATACTTTTGACAAACCTTTGGTTTCTTAATTTTCCAACAAAGATTCCTACTGCATCTAGTTGAGCTTTGTTAATATTAATAAATTCAATGTAATCTCACAAGTAAATTTTGAGTGTTGTGTTACATGAAAGGAAAAAAAAGTTATTTCACTTTAAGCGTTTACATAATGCAATAACAAATTAATATGTCAATAGAATAAAAATAAGATTTGCTTTAGTGATGGACGTACTGACGCGCCATATCCAAAGAGAAGTGCCATAGTGCATGCTATTTGTAGATGATATTGCACTGATTGACGAGATGCGAGACGGTGTGAACGCGCAATTAGAGGTATGGAGACGAACCGTGGAATCTAAAGGTTTCAAATTGAGCAGGACTAAGACATAATACTTAGAGTATAAGTTCAGTGGCGAGAATCAAGGAGCGGAAGGGGAAGTGAGGCTGGACTCGCAGGTCATCCCTAGGAGAGGGAATTTTAAGTACCTTGGGTCTATTATTCAGGGAGATGGGGAAATTGATGGAGATGTCACACATTGTATTGGAGCGAGATGGATGAAATGGAGATTCCTTCCGGTATTTTGTGTGACGAAGGTGCCACCAAAACTTAAGGGTAAGTTCTACAGAGTGGTGGTCAGATCAACGATGTTGTATGGGGCTGAGTGTTGGCCAGTCAAGATCGCTCATGTCCAGAAGATGAAGATAGCAGAGATGAGAATGTTGAGATGGATGGGCGGGTACACAAGGTTAGATAGGATCAGAAATGAGGTTATTCGCGACAAGGTGGATGCGACCCCTATTGAGGACAAAATGCGGGAAGCGCGGCTCAGGTGATTTGGTTATGTGAGGAGGAGGAGCACACACGCACCAGTGAGGAGATGTGAGAGGTTGACATTGGAGGGCCTACGGAGAGGTAGAGATAGACGAAAGAAGAGGTGGGGTGAGGTGATTAGGCAAGACATGACACAGCTTCAGCTGACCGAGGATATGACTCTTGATAGGAAGATATGGAGGTCGAAGATTAAGGTAGTAGAGTAGGTAATCTAGAGTGTTCATAACAGTAGTATTGACATGTTGTCTCGCTTTTTGTTGGTAGTAAATCAATTTTTATGACTAACCGTTGTTTTCTTTATCGTTGATCACCTTACTGTCTTGTTGTTTTTATTCTGCTTTTATATGGCTTTTTGATACTGCCCCTTCTTGTCTATATTTTCATTAATATGGTGCTTATGCTTTCCTGAGTCGATGGTCTATTGAAAACAGTCTTTTTATCCTTACAAGGTAGTGGTAAGGTCTGCGTACATACTATCATCTCCGGACCTTATAGTGTGAGATATTACTAGGTATGTTGTTGTTGTAAAAGAATTAAAACAATAATGCGACTCACGGTCTTGGAATTTGGCTTTACTTTAATATTCGTTCAACTTCCTGCAACGAATCTTTCGACTGATTTGGGCAAATGTTCCCTTCTTATGTCATTGTTTAGATTTTGCTCAGAGTCCTCAAGAAAATTTTCCTTTTGAACACGTTAGACTAGGGTCAAATGTTTGCTAAAAAAAAAATTTCAGTTTGCTCACAAAATATTAGATGGTGGACTAACATTTGCAATAATTTACTAAATTATAGATCACGGTCTAACATATTTTCATAAGATTTTTTTTTAATTTGCTTTAAAATGATCTTTAGATCTAAAAGGTCCATCAAACACAAGTGAAATAAAAAGAAAAATATTTATTAAATATTTGATCTAAAAAAGGCACAACCGGCGAAAATTTTACGGATATTCCTAGACCCGGTTAAAACGCACAGGTAGACTTATGTATTAATCAAATTTTCTTACTTCCTCTCCTTCAAAGACCTCGCCAAAACATCGTATAAACACCATCCCCTCTTGGCCAAACCTTCTCAAAATGTAAAAGAACAATTTCAGTACGATCAAAAGTGAGGAAATAAAAAATTAAGAGGATGTGTTTATTCTTCCCATGTATTTGGGATGAAGTAGAAAATGAGCTAGGAAGAAAAGTAGCACCAGGGGCATGTCCTTACTGTGGAGGAAAAGTACAAGCTGTCGATGTAGAAGGACGTCTCAGATTTTGCTTTCTCCCCATTTGCTTTAGGTTCAAGAGGAAGTATATCTGTACTCTCTGTTCTAGGCGTTTGGTTTTGTATTCTTGATCAAAAGAGATTTAGTTTCCTGTTGTGTTGTAATTTATCTAATTTTTGTAAAATAGAAAGTAGGAAGGTGGTATATATTGTATTTTTATCAACCTCCTTGAGGAGGTTTAGTTCTTTCTTCTTCCTTTTGTTTTTTTGGTTTTGATTTTGTAATTGATAGGCTGCTATTTGTTTTACTTTCTTACCATTATTCTTTTTAATTTTTTATCTTATGTGTCAATGTGTTTTTTATCCTTCCTCACCCGGTGTTAAATACTCTTTGAGATTTGATTAATTCGATTTTACGTCGAAATGTTACCTATAAAGTGTTTTTTTAACCAAAAACAACTTTATATTCTGAGCTTACACTTGAAATTTTTGGTTAAGGATAGAAGAATATTGAGTACTTAATAATTTTGCCAATGTAGTTTGTACAACCTAAAAATTGTGATGAATTAGTATTTGAGTGGCCTTCAGTAATCTAAAATTTTCGAATAATTGACTTGGGGGCTTCAGGTTATATTACATTTTGACTGTTTACCAAGGAAAACTAAAATTTGACTCATAAGAAAAACTTTCCTTTTCCTCTCATAACATTACCGCAGTTTTGTAGGAAAAGAAAAAAACAAAGAGAGTATTTAATTCTTTATCTTTAACTATTAGGAGGAGGGCAAATGAATCAGAATATATTATAGGAAAATTGACGTCGGGTGACAAAATCCTATAAAAATTGGCATATTTTTTGCCAGAAATTAAGGTTGGCAAATCAAGTATTTTTAGCCATGTATATGTCAAATACCCATTGCTAAAGGCTATCAACAATTATTCCTTCGGTTTCTGATATTGATATGTCTACACTTTGAACAATATTCAATCAAATCCTTTCTAAACATCCACCTTTCCATATCTATATTACCCAATCAAAACCTTCAATCCATGGAAGAATCATCGGAAATTGAACTCACATACCAAGAAAAGGACCAACTCAATTGTAGCATTGACAAACCTAAGGAAGCTATAGACAAAGGTAAAGAAACCAACACTCAACCTTTCAACCCACCCACAAGCAAGGTAAGTTTTCGTGACACGCTTTCCCACCCCCTCCTCCAATCAACTCCAGCCTAGAAACTGAATTCTTAAAAAAACTAATCATAGATGATGAAAGCTCAAATCCCTCTAATCATCCCTTTTTTATCCCAATTTCCTCAAATGATAAATTAAGGCTTTACAGCCCTTGGCACCAAGCCATTATCATTAAACTCCTAGGAAAAAAAATGTCTTACACAAATCTCAAGCTTAAATTAAGCTCACACTGGCAACTAGATGAAATCCTTCAATTAATAGATTTAAGATATGAACATTATCTTATCAAATTCCATTGCATTGAATTTTTTTATAAAATACTCCAAAATAGACCTTAGTTCATAGGATCTCAATACCTCACTATACGCCAATGGGAACCCAAATTCAATCCAGCCCTAGCCCATACAAACTACACAACTGTGTGGATCCATCTACATGAATTACCCGTTGAATACTATGATATGCAAATGCTCAAAAAATTGTTGCTTTATAAGGAACGCTCATAAAATTTGACACATGCACAGTTCATACATCCAGAGGTCGCTATGCCAGACTTTGTATTTTAGCACCACTAGGTAAAACCCTCCCATCAAAAATTCTCCTTTGTACACACACTCAACCAATCTACTATGAAGACTCATCTATAATCTGTACAAAATGTGGATGTTTAGGACATAACCTCCAGTATTGTCCAATTTATTCAACCCCCTCCACTTCGAAATAAACAGAAGAAAACCCAAACACACCCTCTAGTGAAGATGACCAACATAGCCAATGGAAAACAGTTACCTATGCAAAGAACAAAAAATTTGCTAATACTAAGGACAAACAGTCTACCCAAACCACCTTCCAAAACCAAAACCACTCTCAGCAAGCCAACTCCCCCACCAAAAACCTTACGGACCCACTAACCCCACATGACTCCACAAAACCAACCAATAATATTGTACTACAAAATCAATTCGAACTGCCAAATCATATCCTTACACCGGACCCACCCTATATAAAAAATAATACCATAATGACAACCCTATACCACTTATAACACAATTAATTAATCCTACCCCAAGCACGTCCAAACCACCATTATCACTGTTGATACCCAATTTTGTCCTATATATTTTTAATATGCATAAATACCCAATTTTTTCCTATATATTTTTAATATGCATAATACTTTCAAAAGAGTATATATATGCATGTATACACATGCAAAAGGTTTTTATAATTTTTTCTATAATTTTAAATATTTTAAATTGATTTATTTCCTTCCCTTTTACTCATAAAATCCCCAACAATTATCCCTCAATATATTGTTGTGGTAATTTAGTCATCTAAATCCTATAGAGTCGTGATGGCGCCTACTAATGGGAGCTAGGCAAGCCAAACCTTAACTACTTGTTGCACTTTCATTTTTGCTTCTTTTAAAAAACACAAGTCGATAATATGATAAAAGCGGAATTTTAAATAAATAAGCGGAAATCAACAATTATATATCTTAAGGCTACGTATATTAGAACTTTTAAAAACCTCAAATACCCCAAAACCTGGTGTCACAGACTGTCTAAGAGTTACTACATACAAGGTCTGAAGAAAATACAATACACTATTTCTGAACAAAGGAAATGAAACAGAAAATAGAGATGGAGGGAGACGCCAGGGCCTGCGGACGCCTGCAGGTCTACCGTGGGTCTCCGAGTGGACTGAAGGAAGCCCTCCAACTACTGTCCGAAAGCTGCTCCTGGATCTGCACACAGTGCAGAGTGTAGTATCAGCACAATCGGCCCCATGTGTTGGTAAGTGTCTAGCCTAACCTCGGCGAAGTAGTGACGAGGCTAGGACCAGACTACCAAATAAACCTGTGCAATTCATATATATATATATTGCACAAGTAAGGGGGAGATAATAGTTCCGAATAAAAAGGCATCAAGTAAGGAAAGAAACAACATAACTAGAATATCAACAAGGAAGCAAAAATCAATAATTTGCACGGCATAACCCTTCGTGCTTTTACTCTCGTTCTCACCAAAATAATACACGACATCACTCTTCGTGCTTTACACTCTTCCTCACCCAAACAACAATCACAAGGCAAATAGGTTAAGGGGATCTATAATCTTGAAGTAAATCAAATAACAACAAGTAATGAAAGAAACAACACAACTCAGATATCAACAAAAATCAGAAATCAATAAATGCACGGCATCACCCTTCGTGCTTTTACTCTTGTCCTCACCAAAGCAATCATATAATAAAAATGTGCACGACATCACCCTTCGTGCTTTTACTCTCTTTCCTCACCATATAATCAATAAAATCGGCATAGAATGGTACATCGTGTGGCACGGCATCACCCTTCTTGCTTTACACTCTTTCCTCAGAATAACAAATAATGCACGACATCACCCTTTGTACTTTAACTCTCTTCCTCACGTAAAAAATAATCACAAACAATAGGGTAAGGAAATAAAGGAAATTTTGTAATAAGAATCCCGGCAAGGGAACAACAAGTCACCAATTAAATTCCGGTAAGAGAGCAACAATTAAACAATTAAATCCCGGCAAGAGAACAACAATTAAAAAATTAAATCTCAGCAAGAGAACAACGATTAAACAATTAAATCCCGGCAAGTGAACAACAAATAAATCAACAATAGCCCGGCAAAGGTGACAACATAAGGATCTCTTCTCTTTCTCAATTTTACTTCACAATTCACTTCACAACTCGAGCCAATGCTCTAGAGGTTCGTTTATCGCTTATACTTTTACAACTCATTTCACAACTCGGGCCAAAGCTCTAAAAGTTCAATTGTCACTTATACTTTCACAATTTCGATATACAAACTGAGCCAACGCTGCTCAATGTTCATAGGTCACAATTCTTTCCACAAACTTTTTACAACAATTAGAAATCTTCACCAAGGCATGAATAATACAATGAAATCATGAAAATCACAATATAAGACCCACGGTCATGCTTGACACCAACGTATAGATAATCGTCACCATGCCTATACATCGTACTCGACAAGAAGCAAATAGTAAATAGGACACAACTCCTAATCTCTCAAGCTAAGGTTAGACCAAACACTTACCTCGATGCAACGAACACCATTCAAGCCTCAATTACAACTTTACCTCTTTTTTCCACCACCAACTCGCTTATATCTAGCCACAATTTGCTTAACGATATCAATAAATACTAAATAAATCAATTCTAATGCATGAAAATATGTTTTATAAAGATTTCCCAAAAAATGTCAAAAATCGACCCGGGGCTCGCTTGGTCCAAACCTGAAATTCGGACCAAAAGCCAATTACCCATTCCCCCACGAGCTCAAATATGTAATTTGTTTTGAAATCGGACCTCAAATCAAGGTCTAAATCCCCATTTTTGTGAAAACATAGGTTCTACCCAAAACACCCAATTTTCCCCATGACAATAATTGATTTGAAGTTGAAATCATGTTAAAAGATGTTAATGATTGAAGAAAACTAGTTAAAAATGACTTACAATTGATTTGGAGAAGAAATGTTATTTGAAAAATTACCTCTTATGTTTTTGGGCTTTTGAAAAGTGAAAAATAACTGAAAAGTCCGTTTAAATATACTCCTCTCAGACCCTCTTCGCGGATCGTATAAAAAGGACTGCGGCCGCGGAGCTCCACCGCGGACCGCAAGAAATCGAGCGCGGCCGCGGAGGCTTGGCCTTGCTCACCGCGGACCGCACAAATCCCACCGCGGTCGCGGAGTCCCCACCATGGCCGCGAAGTTTCCACCACGGACCGCGAGACTCGGCTTCAGAGACCTGCAACTTCTATGAATCTGCAACTTTTTCCTAAGTTCAAAACTTGCCGAAACACATCCAAAACACACTCGAGCCCTCGGGGCTCCTAACCAAACACACGTACTAACTCAACAACATCATACGAACTTATCTGTGCGATCAAATCGCCAAAATAACCTCAATAACAATGAATCAAACCTCAAAATCAAGAACTTTTCTCAAACTTCATCAAGTATCAAATTTAGCAATTTAGGTCCGAATCATGTCAAACGACGTCCGTTTTCAACCAAATTTTACAGAAATGACTTAAACCATATATAAGACCTGTACCGAGCACTGGAACCAAAATACAGGCCTGATACCATCTCTTTCTAATCAAACTTCATTTCAAATTTTCTTAAAAAAAATTTCAGAAATTAATTTCCTTTAAAAATTCATTTCTCGGGCTCGGGACCTCGGAATTCCATTCCGGGCATACGCCTAAGTCCCATATTTTCCTACGGACCATCCGGGAACGTCAAATCATGGATCCAGATCCGTTTACCCAAAATATTGATCGAAGTCAAATTTATTCATTTTACAATCAAAACTTATCATTTTTCATAAAATTTCATATTTAAGCCTTACGGCTACTCGCCCGGATTTCGCACACAAATCGAGGTGACTATAAATGAGGTTTTCAAGGCCCCAGACACGGAAGTTTCATTTTAAAACAAGTGATGACCTTTTGGGTCATCGCATTCTTCGCCTCTAAAACAACCGTTCGCCCTTGAATGAACAGAAGAATGAAGTACCTTAGTCGGGGAAAAGATGAGGATAACGGCTCCGCATATCGATCTCGGACTCCCAGGTCGATGCCTCAGCGGGCTGAACTCTCCACTGAACACGAACAGAAGGAAAACTCTTCGACCTCAACTGACGAACCTGCCGGTCTAGAATAGCTACCGGCTCCTCCTCATAAGACAAGTCCTTATCCAACTGGACAGTGCTGAAATCTAACACGTGGGATAGATCGCCGTGATATTTTCAGAGCATGGACACATGAAACACTGGGTGCACGACTGATAAGCTCGGCGGCAACGCAAGTCTATAAGCCACCTCTCCCACTCAATCAAGAATCTCAAACGGGCCAATGAACCTAGGGCTAGGCTTGCCCTTCTTCCCAAATCTCATCACGCCCTTTATAGGCGACACTCGGAGCACTACCCGCTCTCCCACCATATAAGCCACATCTCGAACCTTGCGGTCTGCCTAACTCTATTGCCTGGATTGAGCTGCACGAAGCCTATCCTGAATAATCCTGACCTTGTCCAAAGCCTCCTGAACCAGATCCGTACCCAACAATCGAGCCTCTCCCGGCTCAAACCATCCAACCGGAGATCGACACCGCCTACCATATAAAGCCTCATAAGGAGCCATATGGATACTCAACTGGTAATTGTTGTTGTAGGCAAACTCTGCTAAAGGCAAAAACTGATCCCACGAGCCTCCAAGTCAATGACACAAGCTCGAAGCATATCATCTAAAATTTGAATAGTCCGCTTGGACTGCCCGTCCGTCTGAGGATGAAATGTTGTACTCAACTCAACTTGGGTGCCCAACTCTCGCTGAATTGCTCTCCAGAAATGCGAGGTAAACTGCATACCTCGGTCCAAAATGATAGATACAAGCACACCATGAAGACGAACAATCTCCCGGATATAGATCTCAGCTAACCTCTCGGATGAATAGGAGACCGCCGCAGGAATGAAATGAGTTGACTTGGTCAGCCTATCAACAATAAACCATACTGCGTCGAACTTCCTCTGAGTCTGCGGGAGTCCAACAACGAAATCCATAGTGATCCCCTCCCACTTCTACTAGGGAAGCTCAATCCTCTGAAATAAACCACCAGGCCTCTGATGCTCGTACTTGAAATGCTGACAATTCAAACAACAAGCCACATATGCTACGATATCCTTCTTCATTCTCCACCACCAATAATGCTGCCGCAAATCCTGATACATCTTTGCGGCGCCCGGATGAATAGAGTACCGAGAGCTATGGGCCTCATCTAAAATCAACTCTCGGAGCCCATCCACATTTGGCACACACACTCGACCCTACAATCTCAAAGCTCCATCATCATCTAAGGTAACCTACTTGGCACCTCCGCGCTGCACCGTGTCTCTAAGGACACACAAATGGGGATCATCATACTGCCGATCACGGATACGCTCCAATAAAGAAGAACGAGCAACCGTGCAGGACAATACATGACTAGGCTCAGAGATATCCAACCTCACAAACTGACTGGCCAAAGCCCGCACGTCCAAAGCAAGCAGTCTCTCACTGACCAGAATATAAGCAAGACTGCCCATACTGGCTGACTTCCTACTCAACGCATCGGCCACCATATTGGCCTTTCCCGGATGATACAAGATAGTGATATCATTATCTTTCAACAACTCCAACCACCTCCTCTGTATCAAATTCAACTCCTTTTGCTTGAACAAATACTGAAGACTCTTGTGATCTGTGAACACCTCACATGCCACGCCATACAAATAATGCCTCCAAATCTTCAATGCGTGAACAATGTCTTCCAACTCCAAGTTATGAATCAGATAGTTCTTCTCATAAATCTTCAACTACGACAAAACATAGGCAATGACCTTGCCATCCTGCATCAACACTGCACCAAGCCCAATACGAGATACATTACAATAAATTGTATAAGGCCCTGAACCTGTGGGCAAAACCAACACCGGTGCCGTAGTCAGAGCTGTCTTGAGCTTCTGAAAGCTTGCCTCATACTCGTCCGAGCATCTGATCTGGGCACCCTTCTGGGTCAACTTGGTCATCGGGGCTGCAATAGCTGAGAACCCCTCCACGAACCGACGGTAGTAGCCTGCCAATCCCAAAAAACTCCGAATCTCTATAGTTGATGTTGGTCTAGGCCAGTTCTTGACTGCCTCAATATTCTTTGGATCAACCTGAATACAACATGACCTAGAAATGCAACTAAACTTAACCAGAACTCACACTTCGAGAACTTAGCATATAACTGACTATCCCTCAAGGTCTGAAGAACCACTCAAAGATGCTGCTCGTGCTCCTCCCAGCTGCGGGAATATATCAAAATATCATCAATGAAGACTATCACGAACGAGTCCAAATAAGGCCTGAACACTCTGTTCATCAAATCCATAAAAGCTGCTGGGTCATTGGTCAACCCAAATGACATGACCATGAACTCATAATGCCCGTACCGAGTATGAAAAGCTATCTTAGGGACATTGGATGCCCTAATCTTCAACTGATGGTAGCCAGATCTCAAATCAATCTTTGAAAACACCTTGGCACCCTGAAACTGATCAAACAAATCATTGATCCTCGGCAATGAATACTTATTCTTAATTGTAACCTTGTTCAACTACCGGTAATCAATACACATTCTCATCGATCTGTCTTTCTTCTTAACAAACAACACCGACGCACCCTAAGGCGAAACACTCGCCTAATAAAACCTTTCTCAAGCATGTCTTGCAACTACTCCATCAACTCTTTTAACTCAGGCGGGGCCATACGATACGACAGGATAGAAATGGGATGAGTGCCTGCAGCCAAATCAATGCAAAAGTCAATATCCCTGTCGGGTGGCATACCCGACAGGTCTGAAAGGAAAACATCAGGAAACTTTCGAACAATGGGCATAGAATCAATAGAAGGGACCTCAGCACTGGAATTACGAACATATACCAAATAGGCCAAACACCCCTTCCTAACCATACGCCGAGCCTTCATATACGAGATAACACTGCAGGTAGAATGACCAGGAGTTCCTCTCCACTCTAAACGGGGCAAATCTGGTAAGGCTAAGGTCACAGTCTTGGAATGATAGTCCAAGATAGCATGGTAAGGTGATAACCAGTTCATCCCCAATATAACATCGAAATCGACCATGTCTAGAAGCAACAAATCCATACGAGTCTCAAAACCCCCAATCACCACAATACAAGAACGACGGACTCGATCTACCACAATGAAATCACCCACCAGTGTAGACACATAAATAGGAATAATCAATAAGTCACTAGGCATGACCAGATACGGTGCAAAATAAGTTGACATATACAAGTAGGTAGATCCTGGATCAAATAACACTGAAGCATCTCTATCACAAACCAGAATAATACTTGTAATGACTGCATTTGAAACCTCATCCTTGGGCCTGGATGGAAGGGCGTAACATTGGGCCTGGGCCCCACCACCCTGAACTACATCTCTAGGACAACCTGCAGTTGGCTGGCCTCTACCCCTGGCGGCCTGAGCTCCACCTCTAGTACCTCTACCTCCACCTCTAGCACCTCTACCCCCACCTCTAGCTGGCTGGGCGGGCTGTGGAACACCTGGTGCCTGTACCATAGCACGAGAACCCTGATGCTGAGAGCTACTCGGTGCTCGAGGGCAAAACCTGGCAATGTGACCCGTATCACCACAAGTGTAACAAGCCCTCGGCTGCTGAGACTACTGGCCCTAACGGCCTGAATGACCACCTCAAAAACTCTGAAGCGGTGGTGCACTGATAGGAGCAGGTGGTGCACTGTAGGACTGCTGATCGGGATACTACATCTGGGGACCACGACCACCTGAAGTACCGTGAGAAACCTGGAGCGCTGACTTAAAGGGCCTAGAAGGATGGCCTCTACCATACGAATCTCGACCTCCGAATGAGGTACCACTGAATCAGCCTGAATGACGGGGCCTCTTGTCTGACCCATATCCGCCTCCCTATGACAGAACCATCTCAACTCTATGGGCCACATTGGCCGCCTCCTGAAAAGTAATATCACTCCCAGCCTCTCTAGCCATTTGAAGACGAATTGGCTGGATAAGACCGTCAATAACCTCTCTCTCTCGGTGGGGAGTATAATGAGAGCATGGCGAGCTAAGTCGATGAACCTGGTCTCATACTGGGTAACAATAATGGAACCCTGCTAGAGGCGCTCGAACTGCCTCCGATAAGCCTCTCGCTGAGTAGCGGGGAGAAACTTCTCCAGGAATAGGTGTGTGAACTGCTCCCAAGTCAAGGCTGGCGACCCGGCTGGTCTCGCTAAGCAATAATCCCTCCACCAAGTCTTGGCAGATCCAAACAAGCGAAATGTAGCAAAATCGACCCCGTTGGTCTCAACAATGTCCATGTTCCTGAGAACCTCGTGGCAACTGTCTAGATAAGCTTGGGGATCCTCAGTAGATGCATCACTGAAAGTACAAGTGAAGAGCTTGGTGAACCCATCCAGTCTCCACAAAGCATCGGCAAACATAGCCGCTCCATCATAGGTCTGAGCTACCACATCCGTTGTACTGCTCCAACTGGTTGAACCGCTGGAGTCTGAATCTGAGGAGCTACCTGCTCCAGAGTGCGAGTAGCAGGAGTCAGGGCCCCTCCTCCAGCCTGAGAGACGGCTGGAGCTACAGGAAGCAAGCCTGCCCGGGTGACACTCTCTGTGAGGCCCACTAATTGGACCAGAGCATCCTGAAGAACTGGGGTAGCAATAAACCCCTCTGGGGCCTAAGATGGGCCCACCGAAACTGCTGGAGCCGGAACCTCCTCATCAAAATCAACTAGAGGCTCCGTCACTGGGGCTACTGCTCGGGGCTGAGATCTTCCCCTACCTCGGCCTCTAACACGACCTCGACCTCACCCTCTGCCCCTCGTGGGAGCGGCTGCTGGGGGCTCGGGCTTCTGAATGGAGGATGAGGATGCGCGTGTTCTCGCCATCTGCGAAAGAATAGAGTAGAAGTTCAATTAGCATTGAGAAACAAAACCGCACGATAGGAAAGAGTAAATGTGAAGTTTTTTCCTAACTCTGTAGCCTCTAGGGGATAAATACAGACGTCTCCCTACCGATCCCTCAGACTCTACTAAGCTTATCTGTGAACTGTGAGACCTATGCAACCTAGAGCTGTGATACCAACTTGTCACGATCCAGATTTCCCCCCCTCGGGAGTCGTGATGGCGCCTACTAATGGGAGCTAGGCAAGCCAAACCTTAACTACTTGCTGCACTTTCATTTTTGCTTCTTTTAACAAACACAAGTCGATAATATGATAAAAGCAAAATTTTGAATAAATAAGCAAAAGCCAACAATTATATATATTAAGGCTAATTCTATTACAACTTTTAAAAACCTCAAATACCCCAAAACCTGGTATCACAGACTATCTAAGAGTTACTACATACAAGGTCTGAAGAAAATACAATACACTGTTTCTGAACAAAGGAAATGAAAAGAAAATAGAGATAGAGGGAGACGCCAGGGCCTGCGGATGCCTGCAGGTCTACCTTGGGTCTCCGAGTGGACTGAAGGAAGCCCTCCAACTACTGTCTGAAAGCTTCTTCTGGATTTGAACATAGTGCAGAGTGTAGTATCAGCACAATCGACCCCATGTGCTGGTAAGTGTCTAGCCTAACCTCGGCGAAGTAGTGACGAGGCTAGGACCAGACTACCAAATAAACCTGTACAGTTCATATATATATATACAACGGAAAAGAAATACAGAAATAACCAATCAATGTGGGAGAGGTAAACATGATGTAGGGGAGATAATAGTTCCGAATAGAAAGACATCAAGTATGGGGGAGATAATAGTTTCGAATAGAAAGGCATCAAGTAGTGAAAGAAACAACATAACTAGAATATCAACAAGGAAGCAGAAATCAACAATTTGCACGGCATCACCCTTTGTGCTTTTACTCTCGTTCTCACCAAAATAATACACGGCATCACCCTTCGTGCTTTACGCTCTTCCTCACCCAAACAACAATCACAAGGCAAATAGGTTAAGGGGATCTATAACCTCAAATTAATCAAATAACAACAAGTAATGAAAGAAACAACACAACTCGGATATCAACAAAGAATCAGAAATCAACAAATGCACGGTATCACCCTTCGTGCTTTTACTCTTGTCCTCACCAAAGCAATCATATAATAAAAATGTGCACGGCATCACCCTTCATGCTTTTACTCTCTTTTCTCACCATATAATCAATAAAATCGGCACGGAATGGTACATCATGCGGCATAGCATCAACCTTCGTGCTTTACACTCTTTCCTCACAATAACAAACAATGACGACATCACCCTTCGTGCTTTAACTCTCTTCCTCACCCAAACAATAATCACAAACAATAGGGTAAAGAAATAAAGGAAATTTTGCAATAAGAATCCCGGCAAGGGAACAACAAGTCACCAATTAAATCCCGGCAAGAAAACAACAATTAAACAATTAAATCCCGGCAAGGGAACAACAAATAAATCAACAATGGCCCGACAAGGGTGACAACATAAGGATCTCTTCTCTTTCTCAATTTTACTTCACAATTCTCTTCACAACTCGAGCCAATGCTCTAGAGGTTCGTTTATCGCTTATACTTTCACAACTCATTTCACAACTCGAGCCAAAGCTCTAAAAGTTCAATTTTCACTTATACTTTCTCCTCAATGTTCATAGGTTACAATTCTTTCCACAAACTTTATACAATAATTAGAAATCTTCACCAAGGCATGAATAATACAACGAAATCATGAAAATCACAATATAAGACCTACATTCATGCTTGACACCAACGTATAGATACTCGTCACCATGCCTATACGTTGTACTCGACAAGAAGCAAATAGCAAATAGGACACAACTCCTAATCCCTCAAGCTATGGTTAGACCAAATACTTACCTCGATGCAACGAACACAATTCAAGCCTCAATTACCGTTTTACCTCTTGTTTCCACCACCAACTCACTTGTATCTAGCCACAATTTTCTTAACGATATCAATAAATGCTAAATAAATCAATTCTAATGCATGAAAATAGGTTTTATAAAGATTTCCCCAAAATGTCAAAAATCGACCCGGGGCCCACTTGGTCCAAACCCAAAATTCGGACCAAAACCCGATTACCCATTCCCCACGAGCTCAAATATGTAATTTATTTTGAAATCAGACCTCAAATCGAGGTCCAAATCCTTATTTTGTGAAAATTTAGGTTCTACCCAAAACACCCAATTTCCTACATGAAAATAATTGATTTGAAGTTGAAATCATGTTAAAAGATGTTAATGATTGAATAAAACTAGTTAAAAATGACTTACAATTGATTTGGAGAAGAAAGGTTATTTAAAAAATCGTCTCTTATGTTTTTGGGCTTTTGAAAAGTGAAAAATAACTGAAAAGTCCGTTTAAATATACTCCTCTCAGACCCTCTCCGCGGACCGCATAAAAAGGACTACGGCCGTGGAGCTCCACCGCGGACCGAAAGAAATCGAGAACGGCCGCGGAGGCTTGGCCTTGCTCACCGCGGACCGCATAGATCCCACCGCGGTCGCGGAGTCCCCACCGCGGCCGCGAAGTTTCCACTTGTTGATACCCAATTTTTTCCTGTATATTTTTATATGCAAAATACTTTCAAAGTAGCAGGTATATGCATATATAAGTATGTCCCAAAGTTTACTATTTTTCTCTTAATTTGTATAGATTTTTAAATCTATTTATTGCCCTATTTTATCAAGAAAAACCCAATAATTATCCCCAAATTTTCATTTTAGGTGATTCACTTATTGAATTCTCATATTTATATTAAAATATAGCTGACATAAGTTTTGCATATTTTTACAAATTTGTTTAGTATTTTTAAAGCTAAACTGCGTATAATTACGATATTAGCCTATTTTAAGATTTAATTATTTTCATAATTATAAAATTGACTCCAATATTTTTAATTTGATAATTACGTATTATTAATTATTTTAGTATCTTTAATTTATTTCCAGAAATTATTTTACTATTTTTTATAAAATAAATAAGGGAAAAATGACTATTTAAATGTTAGCCCCGTTCATTTCAATTTTAGCCTTATTTGAACATCCAATTGAACCTAATTTTAAACCCAATTACCCTGAACCAATCCTGTTTGAACCGACCCAAACCCAACCCTGTTAAACTGCCCCACCTACTAAATTAATCTAGGCCGTTGATCAAAATGATCAACAGCCACCAAATACCCTTTCCTTTTTTAATCCCGACCTACCCCCTAACCCTAACCATTTCACAACCCCAGCTGCCTCTGAAACCCTGCAGTCTCTCAAACTCTCTCGAATATTCCCAAACCCTAACCACCTCTTACCACCACATCCACCTTGAAACCCACCGGAATCTATGGCTTCTCAGGCTATGAGAGTCTTATACTCACCTTCTCTTGCTCCCACGCGCCTGATACCTGAAGATATGAGGCCTAGCCTTGAAGGTTTGCACCCAGAACTCTGTCGAATCAAGGTTCCACGGCCATCTCCGGCTTTACTCCGGCGTACCATGGTGGTTTGAGCCTGATTCTAACCTCTCCGACTCAGATCGATGACCTTTCAAAGCCTATCTCACTTCTAGGGTTCTTTTGAAACCTTAACCCTTCGAGGTTTTCTCTGATTTCCTTAGATCCATTGTGTATCTGTGCTCTCCTTGAGTTTTCAAAGGATTTCCCTAACTTTTCTTTCAAAAATTACTTTCAAAACCGCTTCCCTTAACCCACATTTCTTCTACAGAGTTTTTACACTCCGTTCTGGTATGTTCTTTTACTGAGTTTTATATACTCCATGCTTGTATGTTCTTCTACCATGTTTTCCATACTATGCTCTCATATGCTTTTCTACCGTGTTCTTATATTTTTTATCTTCTACTATGTTCCAGCAAGTTTCTCCTACTGTATTTTCCTGCTAAGTTCTTAAGTTTTCTTATTTTCCTTCTATTAAGCCTTGTTTAAGTTTCTTCTGAAAAATCTCTTAAGCATGTTTCTTTTACTGTTCCTATCAGTGTTTTTCTTTTGAGTGCTTCTACTGTGTTCCGCATGTTACTTTGCTATCATGTTTTTATCGTGAGTTTCTGTTGATGAAAGAAGCATGCAAGAGGTTTCAACTCTGAAACCTCTGAGCCTGTTTCAACTACTTGCCTTCTCATCTCTGTACTTGATTCAATGTGGAAACCCTAGAATTTGGGGGTTCCGCCAAGCTTGATTATGTGATTTGATTGAACTTAGGGTTTATTTCAAAACCCCTAACTCTTTCAGACCCATTCCTTGCTTTCATATGACTCTGACCTTTTGCTAAACTTTTCTATACTGGATTTTCTACTGACTTTACAATGACACTACAATCTTCATTCATGCTTAACATGTTCGTATGCTCCTTATATATGATAGACTTCCCTTTAAAGTAGCTTTTGAATTTGTGATTAGTTCCTACTTCCCTCTGAATATGGGTCTAATTGATTCCCTTTCTATTGTTTGCTGATTTCCCTTAAGTAAAATCCTTCTCCATCTTTTATGACTTGGTTCATTCCTACCAAATCTCAGACCTTGTGATTTACTAGGTGTTAATTGATCTTCTTACCTTATTCGCACAAACCGTGTATTTCAAAAACCCTGTCCCTAAATAACTTTTATGTGTTCACTCCTAATTGCCTACTTTGCACGAAGTGTTTGATACCCTTGTCCTTAATTCGTTTATACCCATTTGAATCTGAATCCCTTAACTAAAGGGAGTCTTATGTAATTGATTGACAATCAGCTCTTCAATTATTTCTTACCTTATTTCTACTTGGTTTTTACACTATAAAAAGGTACGACCTTTCTTCACTACACGGAAGACTTCACAATTCACAATCTCTTCTGAACTCTTACTCACATAATATAACTCTCTCTTCTTGTCTGCACTGAGGTTTTTACCAGACTGCAATATTTTTCTCTACTTGTTCCTTTGAAACTGGTATGTCCTAATTTCAAATTTCAGCATCCCCACAATGTGTTTACTTACAGCTTTCTGCATCTATGTCTACTTTACTACTTCTGCAGAGTTAAATACTTAAACTAGCATATTGATTCCCTTTTGCTTGTTTCTTCTATGAATCCCTATTCCCTATTCCCTTTAGGTTCTTTGAGTTACAATTTAAAACATGGCAATATACAAGTTATTGTCTATGGATTAAACTTGATCCCTTAGGGGATCCTAACCTCTAAACAATGTGATCCAGTAGACTTATGGGTGTGCCAACATCTCCCATTGTTGGGTTATGCCCACTAGCCTGCTTTTTACCTATTGCAACTCCCCATTCCTTATATCCCTATGTGTGCTATTTCCCTTTCCCTTTCCCCTTTTCAGAATTCTGCACTTACACTCTCTCTTAGTTCCTAAGTTCTGCCCCCCTCTTGTGAGCCTTGCCTTGGGACCTCGAGCTCCCTCTGAACTTGGACACCTAAGGGCTGGCCCTTCTACACTGCATCATGGCTTAATTCGTGATACATTTGCGTGTAAGCACTGCTTGGAGTTCATATGAGACTCTTGGGGAACTCTGACACACCCCAAATAAGAGAAAGGCTTTGAATATGATCTCTTGGAGTTGATTTACTTCATACTTCAGATAGAAAGTCTAAATCAGGCTCTCCTTGGTTGTTTTTTTTAATTTTTGATGTATTGTTTTTCTCTACTTTACTTTTTCTGTGTGGTAATAATTTTGTAATAAAACTCTCGGGGATGGTTAGTGAAAAAGGGGGATAACTATGTATGTAAAAAGGGTAGATATCCTGCTCATAGGGAATTTCTGATTTCTTCATGTCACATAGATATCCTGCCTATAGGAATTCTTCACTTTCATATGTAGATACTATGCCTATAAGGAATTCTGCACCCATATAGATATCCTGCCTATAGATTTCTAAAATTCTGCATTCATATAGATATCCTGGATATAGTTAAATTTCTGCTTCTCTCATATATATACCATGCTCATAGTTAACTGGAAATCCGAATCCTATATATGCATCTATCACTAGTCAAACCTGTTTATAGGGCTTAAATAACTTACTGCATTTAGATATCATGTCCATAGGCTTAAACGAAGTACAACATTTAGATGCCATGCCTATAAGATTTCTGCACTCTTGTTATGTTTGTAAAATGGTTTAAAATCAACAACGCCTAGAAAGCATGCCTATACGAATTAATAACCAAGTATGAAACGTCTCACTCGCCTACAAATCTAAAATCATTGTCTAACGTCTGCAGAATTTATGATCTTTTGTCAAAACTCGTCTTTCCTGAATAACTAACAACGTTTTTCTAAAATCAGTATAATTTATCTTTTCTGAAATCAGTAGATATCATGCCTATAGCTTTTCGTCTAACACTTAGGCAAGCCATAGGACATTTTATGAACTGAATCAGACTTTTATCAGCTACAACCAGCTGGCAGGCCTAATTCAGGTTTCTTATCTGAACTATGTAATAAATCAATCTGCCTCCACCGTTTAAGTTTTAATGAGACCCTAAATAGTAAATGCAAGTAATCCTACATTATGTGCTTTCTTTGGTTTAAAAGAGGTATGTTTGAGCCCTTTTATTTGTTTATATGCTTCCTCAAACTTGTTATATGTGTTTTGTTTGTCGCCTTAATGTTTTGCCTTTTGAAACCACAAATAAGCCCAATACCTCCTCCCTCTAGGATTAGTATTCCCAAGTGCCTCTGGGGCTGATAGGATTGGGGCGGGTAATAGCATGCAATAAGTAAACGAGACCATTCCATGCTTTAATACCTTAACGGGGTGGGAAAGGGTAGACATGGATATGATGACCACGCGATAACATCACGTGTAGCCCCTCACTGAGGAGTGATTACCGGATGTTGTGTGAGGTGATCCATATTATTAATAAACCTAGAACCCCCCTTTCTTTTGTTTTATTTGTTTCTTTTAAATCTTTTTAAACTATTTCTGTTAAGAAAATCAACTCTTTTTAGTTCCTTTTTCTTACTTTTGTTTTGTTTGTAATCATTACGTGAAAATCCCCTCTTATTTGAAGCCTTTATTTGCCTATGTGTTATTTGCACTTAAGTCACAATAATAGTTTGGCCGGGAACCACACTAGTGGATCCTGAGGGGTACCTAACACCTTCCTCTTGGGATAATTTCATGCCCTTACCCAATCTCTGGTTACTCAAAACAAACCCCTCCTAGTGTCCTAATGCACTTTAATAAATAGGTGGCGGCTCTTCAATTCAAAATCCAATTCCCGAACGGGAACGAGTTGTCTCCCAAATGTCATAGATACGATTTCGCGAGAAAAAGGGGGCGCGACAGCGTGTCGACTCTGCTAAGGATATCTTTTAGGCTTCTACCATTTCAAGTTATTACTGTGACTTTACATTTCTTATGTGTCTTATTTGTTTAATACTTTTAAGCATTTAATTTCCTCTTATACTGCAAAAAAAAAACTAACTTGTCTCTTGTTTCTTTCCCTTGTTTCTTTCACTGCTTTTCTTTACTGCACTCCTTTATTACTGTTTTAAATTATTATAATTATTACTTTATGAATGTGCAAATACATGACAATTTGTTTTAATTATTGCATAAGCATGTTTTCAACATCATATTCCACTCGTGCCAAACAAATACCATAGCAACAATTATAATGAGTGGTTGCGCTCTTCCGATATTATCACCCTTTAAATCCGAAAAAGGCGTATTTGCAGTAAAACCAATCGATCAACGGTGTAGTCGACAGTTCCGTGCCTTTCCCTCTTGAGTTGTCCGCTCAAGGGTACCAGTCTAAAACTCCGTAGAAACCTTACTCTGTTTAAACTGCGCATGTATCATGGTCAAACCTAGCCGAGTCAGTTATGTTGTCCACATAATAACTCTTTAAGATAGCCTTATCCAAAGTCCACTGGGTTACCCAAAAACCAAACGGACACTATCACGTTTGTGCATTTATTTGGAGAACTAAATGCTTTTATGCCAATTATTGGTATTTAATAGTCGAGTTTGGTGGGGGTAAAGGCCTAACCCTTTTGTCTTGCAGAAACATGAGGCATGAAGTCCCCAGATTCGGCATGGTCACAAACATCCACCCAAGGTTGCTAAGCTGGTGGGAGGATCTTCATTCTAGTGATCAGACTCTTGTCCGGAAATACCTAGGAAATCTACCTTCCCTCCTGGAGGTCCAACCCAACTACAAAATCATAGAAGCTGCTACTTTATTCTGGGATTGTGATAGGTCTGTGTTTCACTTCGGAGAGATTGGGATGACACCCCTGCTAGAGGAAATAAGAGGATTGGCTAGTGTACCATGGGAGACCCTGGGTTTGTTAATGCCGGAAAATCACAAGGGTAAAGGTTTTCTCAAAATGATGGGCCTAAAGAAGAATCCAGACTTGACACGTTTGAAGGAGTCCTACATTCCCTTTGATTATTTGTACGAGAGATACGGTCACAACAAATCCTACCGTACATATCCGGATGAGTTCGCCCTTACATCGTTGGAGCATATTCACCGAAGGGTCTTTGTCTTCATGTTCTACTTCTTGGGGATGATATTGTTTTCAATGAAGAAAGCAAGGATCCACACCAGGCTAGCCATGGTCACCAAAACTTTGATGGAGGGAATTGGTGAACAACCATTTAGCATAGTGCCCATGATCATCGCATAGTGCCCATGGACACAAGCACATAAAAGTGATATAAGTTAGGCTAAAAACTCAGTAGGAACATATTCGAGGCAAGATAGTCACAAAAACTCAAACAAGAAATGCTCAGTCATGCTAATACACAAAACCAAATGAAGAAACCTAGAAAATTAGGGCTTTCAACATAGACGAGTTTAAGAGGTAGTAAAATCATAGAATCAGTCAAAAATATGCAAGAAATAGAAGTTTAAACATAAAGAATCAGTTAAACAAAACTTTAAAAGAAGTTTCGAAACCCTAATTTTTAGAAGAAGGTGAAAAACACTTGAAATCAACGATTCTTGCAAAAGAGTTCCAAGGACAATGTAAACATTAAAGAAACAAACTTAAATCGTCTTACATTTGTACAGAACTAAGAGATATAGGAAAAAATTAAGGTTTCAGAAGAAACCTATAGAGAGATGAAAGAACTTGTCTAGAATCCCAAGGATCGTAACAGATACAACATGATTTTGCTCGAAATTACACTGGAGTAGCCAAGAATAGACAAGTGAAGAACCCTAGATGCAAGTCGGCATGGCCCTGGGCCCTTGAAGACCTTAGAGAAGGCAGGCATGGCATGAGAGAAGCCATTGGAGGCTTAGGAGATGATGAGAGGTCGGCGGTTGAAGGGCTAGGGTTTGATTGAGAGTTACTGACACAAGAGCGGATCTTAGGGTGATAGATTTGGAAAAATAGTTAGGGTGGGGGTCGTTTGGAATAAAAAATGTCAAGAACGAACGAGGGCCGTTGAGCTTTTTATTTTATAGGTTTTGGGTCAGGTAGGGATAATTAGGGCCTAGGTCGGGTTATTTAATCCGAAATTGGGCTGGGGTTGGGTTAAAATTGAGGCTAAAATTGAAATGCAATCTGGCTAGATTTTAAATAGCCAATTTAATCCCCATATAATTTATAATAAACAATAAATAATTTCTAAAAAATAATTTCATGTACTAAATGATTTAAAATAGATATTTAACTTTTAAAAAATATAGAAGATCAATTTTATGCATATAAATGTAATTATACATTAATAGGTATAATATTGCAATTATATGCAAATTAGCTTTAAAAATGAAAAATGCAACTATAAAAATGCACTAAAAATATTTTAACAATATTTTGACATAAATAATGACTAAATTACCTGGGATGACCCAAAAGGTCATCACTTGTTTTAAAACAAAACTTCCGTGTTCTGAGGCCTTGAAAACCTCATTTAGATTCACCTCGATTTGTGGGTGCAGTCGGGGCGTGTAGCCGAAAAGCTTAAATATGAAATTTTGTGAAAAATGATAAGTATTGATTGTAAAATGAATAAATTTGACTTCGGTCAATATTTTGGGTAAACAGACCCGGATCCGTAATTTGACGGTCCCGGAGGGTCCGTAGGAAAATATGGGACTTGGGCGTATGTCTGGAATCGAATTCTGAGGTCCCGAGCCCGAGAAATAAATTTTTAAAGGAAATTGTTTTCTGAAATTTTTTGTAAGGAAATTTGAAATGAAGTTTGATTAGTAAGAGATGGTATCGGGTCCATATTTTGGTTCTGGCACCCGGTACATGTCTTATATATGGTTTATGTCATTTCTGTAAAGTTTGGTTGAAAACGGACGTCGTTTGACGTGATTCGGACCTAAATTGCTAAATTTGATACTTGATGAAGTTTGAGAAAAGTTCTTGATTTTGAGGTTTGATTCATTGTTATTGAGGTTATTTTGGCGATTTGATCGCACGTATAAGTTCGTATGATGTTTTTGAGTTAGTACGTGTGTTTGGTTAGGAGCCTCGAGTGCTCGAGTGTGTTTCGAAATATGTTTCGGCAAGTTTTGAACTTAGGAAAAAGTTGCAGATTTATAGAAGTTGCAGGTCTCTAAAGCCAGGTCTCGCGGTCCGCGGTGGTGTCGCGCCCCCTTTTTCTTGCGAAATCAGGTTTATGACATTTGGGAGACAACTCGTTCCCGTTTGGGAATTGGGTTTTGAATTGAAGAGTCGCCACCTAATGATTAAAGTGCATTAGGACACTAGGAGGGGTTTGTTTTGAGTAACCAGAGATTGGGTAAGGGCTTGAAATTATCCCAAGAGAAAGGTGTTAGGCACCCCTCAGGATCCACTAGTGTGGTTCCCGGCTAAACTATTATTGTGACTTAAGTGCAAATAACACATAGGCAAATAAAGGCTTCAAATAAGAGGGGATTTTCACGTAATGATTACAAATAAACAAAAGTAAGAAAAAGGAACTAAAAAGAGTTGATTTTCTTAAAAGAAATGGTTTAAAAAGATTTAAAAGAAACAAAGAAAACAAAAGAAAGGGGGGTCCTAGGTTTATTAATAATATGGATCACCCCACACAACATCCGGTAATCACTCCTCAGTGAGGGGCTACATGTGATGTTATCGCGTGGTCATCATATCCATGTCTACCCTTTCCTACCCCGTTAAGGTATTAAAGCGCGGAATGGTCTCGTTTACTTATTGCATGCTATTTCCCGCCCCAATCCTATCAGCCCCGGAGGCACTTGGGACTACTAATCCTAGAGGGAGGAGGTATTGGGCTTATTTGTGGTTTCAAAAGGCAAAACACTAAGGCGACAAACAAAACACATATAACAAGTTTGGGGAAGCGTATAAACAAATAAAAGGGCTCAAACAGACCTCCTTTAAACCAAAGAAAGCACATAATGTAGCATGACTTGCATGTACTGTTTAGGGTCTAATTAAAACTTAAACGGTGGAGCTAGATTGATTTATTACATAGTTCAAATAAGAAGCCCGAATCAGGCTTGCCTACTAGTTGTAGCTGATAAAAGTCTGATTCAGTTCATAAACTGTCCTACGACTTGCCTTAGTGTTAGACAAAAAGCTATAGGCATGATATCTACTGATTTCAGAAAAGATGAAGTATACTGATTTTAGAAAAAAGTTGTCAGTTATTCAGGAAAGACGAGTTTTGACAAAAGATCATAAATTCTGCAGACGTTAGACAATGATTTTAGATTTGTAGGCGAGTGAGACGTTTCAGACTTGTTTATTAATTCCTATAGGCATTCTTTCTAGGCGTTGTTGATTTTAAACCTTTTTACAGACATAGCAAGAGTGCAAAAATCCTATAGGCATGACATCTAAATGTTGTACTTCGTGTAAGCCTATGGACATGATATCTAAATGCAGTTAGTTATTTAAGCCCTATAAATAGGTTTGCCTAGTAACAGATGCATATACAGGATTCGGATTTCCAGTTAACTATGTGCATGGTATCTATATGAGAGACGCAGAAATTTAACTATAGGCAGGATATCCATATGAATGCAGAATTTCAAAAACCTATAGGCAGGATAACTATATAGGTACAGAATTCCTTATAGGCATAGTATCTACATATGAAAGTGCAGAATTCCTATAGGCAGGATATCTATGTGACATGCAGAAATCAGAAATTCCCTATGAGCAGGATATCTACCCCTTTTACATACATAGTTATCCCCCCCCCTTTTTCACTAACCATCCCCGAGAGTTTTATTACAAAATTATTACAACCCAGAAAAAGTAAAGTAGAGAAAAAAAATACCTCAAAAATTAGAAAGTACAACCAAGGCGAGCCTGATTCAGACTTCCTGTCTGATGTATGAAGTAAATCAACTCCAAGAGATCATATTCAAAGCCTTTGTCCTATTTAGGGTGTGTCAGAGTTCCCTAAGAGTCTCATATGAACTCCGGGCAGTGCTTACACCCAAATTTATCACGGATTAAGCCATGGTACAGTGTGGAAGGGCCAACCCTCAGGTGTCCAAGTTCAGAGGGAGCTCGAGGTCCCAAGGCAAGGCTCACAAGAGGGGGGCAAAACTTAGGAACTAAGAGAGAGTGTATGTGCAGAATTTTGAAAAGGGGAAAGGGAAAGGGAAAGGGAAACAACACACATAGGGATATAGGGAATGGGGAGTTGCAAGAGGTAAAAAGCAGTCTAGTGGGCATAACCCAACAATGGGAGATGCTGGCACACCCATAAGCCTACTGGACCACATTGTTTAGAGGTTAGGATCCCCTAAGGGATCAAGTTCAATCCATAGACAATAACTTGTATATTGCCATGTTTTAAACTGTAACTCAAAGCACATAAAGGGAAATAGGGAATAGGGATTCATAGCAGAAATAAGCAAAAGGGAATAAACATGCTAGTTTAAGTATTTAACTCTGCAGAAGTAGTAAAGTAAAAATAGATTCAGAAAGCTGTAAGTAAACACATTGTGGGGATGCTGAAATTTGAAATTAGGACACACCAGTTTTAAAGGAACAAGTAGAGAAAATTGTTGTATTCTGGTAAAAACCTCAGTGCAGACAAGAAGAGAGAGTTATATTATGTGAGTAAGAGTTCAGAAGAGATTGTGAATTGTGAAGTCTTCCGCGTAGTGAAGAAAGGTCGTGCCCTTTGATAGTGTAAAAACCAATTAGAAATAAGGTAAGAAATAATTGAAGAGCTGATTGTCAATCAATTACACAAGACTCCCTTTAGTTAAGGGATTCAGATTCAAACGGGTATAAACCAATTAAGGAAAGAAATTAATCAAACACTTTGTGCAAAGTAGGCAATTAGGGGTGAATACATAAAAGTTATTTAAGGACAGGGTTTTTGAAATACAGGGTTTGTGCGAATAAGGTAAGAAGATCAATTAAAAGCCACTAATTCACAAGGTATGAGATTTGGTATGAATGAACCAAGTCAGAAAAGATGGAGAAGGATTTTACTTAAGGGAATCAGCAAACAATGTAAATGGAATCAATTAGACCCATATTCAGAGGGAAGTAGGAACTAATAACAAATTCAAAAGCTACTTTAAAGGGAAGTCTATCATATATAAGGATCATACGAACATGTTAAGCATGAAAGAAGATTGTAGTGTCATTGTAAAGTCAGTAGAAAATCCAGTATAGAAAAGTTTAGCAAAAGGTCAGAGTCATATGAAAGCAAGGAATGGATCTGAAAGAGTTAGGGGTTTTTGAAATAAACCCTAAGTTCAATCAAATCACATAATCAAGCTTGGCGGAACCCCCAAATTCTAGGGTTTCCACATTGAATCAAGTACGGATATGAGAAGGCAAGTAGTTGAAACAGGCTTAGAGGTTTTAGATTTGAAACCTCTTGCATGCTTCTTTTATCAACAGAAACTCATGAGAAAAACATGATAGCAAAGTAACATGCGGAACACAATAGAAGCACTCAAAAGAAAAACACTGATAGGAATAGTAAAAGAAACATGCTTAAGAGATTTTTCAGAAGAAACTTAAACAGGGCTTAATAGAAGGAAAACAAGGAAACTTAAGAACTTATCAGGAAAATACAGTAGGAGAAACATGCTGGAACATAGTAGAAGACAAAAAATATAAGAACACGGTAGAAAGGCATATGAGAGCATAGTATGGAAAACATGGTAGAAGAACATACAAGCATGGAGTATATAAAACTCAGTAAAAGAACATACTAGAACGGAGTGTAAAAACTCAGTAGAAGAACATACAAGGTAGAAGAAAACATAAGAACACAGTAGAGGCAGATAAACACAAAAGACAAAGGAGGGAAAGTCAAAGAAACACTTAAACATTTTTAGAAAACCCTAGATCGGAAACGAAGCGGTTTTGAAAGTAATTTTTGAAAGAAAATTTAGGGAAATCATTTGAAAACTCAAGGAGAGCACAAATACACAATGGATCTAAGGAAATTGGAGAAAATCTCGAAGGGTTAAGGTTTCAAAAGAACCCTAGAAGTGAGATAGGCTTTGAAAGATCCCCGATCTGAGTCAGAGAGGTCGGAATCAGGCTCAAACCACCATGGTACGCCTGATTAAAGCTGGAGATGGTCGTGGAACCTTGAATCGACAGAGGTCTAGGTGTAAACCTTCGAGGCCAGGCCTCGGATCTTCAGGTATCAGGCGCGTGTGAGCAAGAGAAGGTGAGTATAAGACTCCCATAGTCTGAGAAGCCATGGATTCCAGTGGGTTTCAAGGTGGAGGCGGTGGTGAGAGGCGGTTAGGTTTAGGGGGTAGGTCAGGATTAAAAAGGTAAAGGTATTTGATGGCCGTTGATCATTTTGATCAATGGCCTGGATTAATTGAGTAGGTGGGGCGGTTTAACAGGATTGGGTTTGGGTTGGTTCAAATAGGGATTGGGTCAGGGTAATTGGGTTTAAAATTGGGTTCAATTGGAGGTTTAAATAAGGCTTAAATTGAAGTAAACGGGACTAACATTTAAATAGCCATTTTTCCCTAATTTATTTTATAAAAAATAGTAAAATAATATCTAGAAATAAATTAAAGGTACTAAAATGATTAATAATATGTAATTATCAAACTAAAAATGCTGGAGTCAGTTTTATAATTATGAAAATAATTAAATTTTAAAATAGGCTAATATCGCAATTATACGCAGTTTAGGTTTAAAAATATTAAATAAATTTGTAAAAATATGCAAACATTATTCCAGCTATATTGTAATATAAATATGAGAATCCAATCACCCAAAATAATAATTTTGGGGATAATTATTGGATTTTTCTTGATAAAATAGGCAATAAATAGATTTAAGAATCTATAAAAATTAAGAAAAAAATAGTAAACCTTGGGACATACTTATATATGCATATACCTGCTATTTTGAAAGTATTTTGCATATAAAACTATACAGGAAAAAATTGGGTATCAACAACTGCCCCTCTTTACCTGGGAAGGATGAAAGAGTTATCGGGTAAAGATATGATGGCCAATTTTGACCGAACGGAATGGTTTGAAGAATTTGACCTAGCTCTGGCTCCTGATCTGCCTACATATCCCTGGTCTTACAGGAATCAAGCCATATGTAGTCCAGGATCTGTCAGCGGAATATGTCGATGGAGATTTTCCAAGACGGACACGATATTTGGGTTAGGATGGATGGTTGAAGTCTAATAGAGCTGCGGGAACTAGAGCGGGATTGCTCCTGCTGAGATGGCCATTGCTCTCCAATTTACCTGCAAAAGAACCATATGTTGTACAGAAATCTAAACATGATGCAAGTTCTCGTCAGACCATGAAATGTTGTCTTTGGACGGTTAGGATGATGTCCTGGGCCATGAAGCGTATAATAAGGATTCGCAGGCCATGAAATGGTGCTCTCGGGCTATGAAAATGATGCCTCCGAAGTATGACGCCTTTGAATAATGATATGCAAAAGATAAAAGGGGTCCTCAGGCCATGCCATGGCATTCTCGGGCTATGAAAATGTTGCCTCCGAACAATGACGCCTTCGGATGATTTGGCGATCTTTCAGCCTATGAGATGCAGTAGGTAGCGATCTTTCAGCCAATACAAGATGTAAATGAAGTGGCGATCTTTCAGCCATGCAAGATGTAAATGAAGTGGCGATCTTTCAGCAGATGCAAGATGTAAATGAAGTGGCGATCTTTCAGCCATGCAAGATGTAAATGAAGTGGCGATCTTTCAGCCATGCAAGGTGTAAATGAAGTGGCGATATTTTAGCCATGCAAGATATAAATGAAGTGGCGATCTTTCAGCCATGCAAGGTGTAAATGAAGTGGCGATCTTTCAGCCATGCAAGGTGTAAATGAAGTGGCGATCTTTCAGCCATGCAAAATGTAAATGAAGTGGCGATCTTTCAGCCATGCAAGATGTAAATAAAGTGGAGATCTTTCATCCATGCAAGATGGAGGTAGAGCTTAACCTTGGAAGGCAGAATGGTAGCCTTATGCAATGCAGAGAATGCAGATGGAGGTAGATCTTAACCTCGGAAGGCAGAATGGTAGCCTTATGCAATGCGGAGAATGAGAAGGAGGTAGAGCATAACCTCAGAAGGCAGAATGGTAGCCTTATGCAATGCAGAGAATGCAGATGGAGGTAGAGCTTAACCTCGGAAGGCAGAATGGTAGCCTTATGTAATGCGTAGAATGCAGATGGAGGTAGAGCTTAACCTCGGAAGGCAGAATGGTAGCCTTATGCAATGCAGAGAATGTAGATGGAGGTAAAGCTTAACCTCGAAAAGCAGAATGGTAGCCTTATGCAGGAAGTAAAAATGGCAAATGGCAATAGAGTTTTCTTAGCTGATAGCGGGGTGCGGTATCGTGATTGCTGGGGATATTATGCCTGTTGGGGACATTGTTGTGCAGATAGCAGTTGCGAGCAAGTGCAACGGTTCGGAGAGTTGTATTCCTGAACTTTGTGAATGAGCGTATATTATATTTGATGATTTTGCAACTCAAGTGCTTGCATCCAAAGAAAAATCGTGAGTTTGTAAAGGGGAAAGGTTAGTTTGTATCCACGCTAGCTTTGCTTGACCTGCTCGACTTTGATCTGGTGATACTGTATGTATCATTAGGGTAGCATTGCTAAACAAGGCAATTTTAGTAATAAACATGCATGATTTTGTAAAAGCATAATATAAGTGAATAATTAAGAATAATTTTCTTTAGATGAACCGACGACTACGACGTGGTTCAAGACATTGCAACTTCGCTTGCAACTTCGCTTCACTGAGCGGAATAGTATTGTTGTGTCTTTTACTTTTACACGGTATATCTCTGCGATGATCATGGGCACTATGCTAAATGGTTGTTCACCAATTCCCTCCATCAATGAACCGACGACTACGACCTGATTTCGCAAGAAAAAGGGGGCGCGACACCACCGCGGACCGCGAGACCTGGCTTTAGAGACCTGCAACTTCTATAAATCAGCAACTTTTTCCTAAGTTCAAAACATGCCGAAACATATTTCGAAACACACTCGAGCACTCGAGGCTCCTAACCAAACACACGTACTAACTCAAAAACATCATACGAACTTATACGTGCGATCAAATCGCCAAAATAACCTCAATAACAATGAATCAAACCTCAAAATCAAGAACTTTTCTCAAACTTCATCAAGTATCAAATTTAGCAATTTAGGTCCGAATCACGTCAAACGACGTCCGTTTTCAACCAAACTTTACAGAAATGACATAAACCATATATAAGACATGTACCGGGTGCCAGAACCAAAATATGGACCCGATACCATCTCTTACTAATCAAACTTCATTTCAAATTTCCTTACAAAAAATTTCAGAAAACAATTTCCTTTAAAAATTTATTTCTCGGGCTCGGGACCTCAGAATTCGATTCCAGACATACGCCCAAGTCCCATATTTTCCTACGGACCCTCCGGGACCGTCAAATTACGGATCCGGGTCTGTTTACCCAAAATATTGACAGAAGTCAAATTTATTCATTTTACAATCAATACTTATCATTTTTCACAAAATTTCATATTTAAGCTTTTCGGCTACACGCCCCGACTGCACCCACAAATCGAGGTGAATCTAAATGAGGTTTTCAAGGCCTCAGAACACGGAAGTTTTGTTTTAAAACAAGTGATGACCTTTTGGGCCATCCCAGGTAATTTAGTCATTATTTATGTCAAAATATTGTTAAAATATTTTTAGTGCATTTTTATAGTTGCATTTTTCATTTTTAAAGCTAATTTGCATATAATTGCAATATTATACCTATTAATGTATAATTACATTTATATGCATAAAATTGATCTTCTATATTTTTTAAAAGTTAAATATCTATTTTAAATCATTTAGTACATGAAATTATTTTTTAGAAATTATTTATTGTTTATTATAAATTATATGGGGATTAAATTGGCTATTTAAAATCTAGCCAGATTGCATTTCAATTTTAGCCTCAATTTTAACCCAACCCCAGCCCAATTTCGGATTAAATAACCCGACCTAGGCCCTAATTATCCCTACCTGACCCAAAACCTATAAAATAAAAAGCTCAACGGCCCTCGTTCGTTCTTGACATTTTTTATTCCAAACGACCCCCACCCTAACTATTTTTCCAAATCTATCACCCTAAGATCCGCTCTTGTGTCAGTAACTCTCAATCAAACCCTAGCCCTTCAACCGCCGACCTCTCATCATCTCCTAAGCCTCCAATGGCTTCTCTCATGCCATGCCTGCCTTCTCTAAGGTCTTCAAGGGCCCAGGGCCATGCCGACTTGCATCTAGGGTTCTTCACTTGTCTATTCTTGGCTACTCCAGTGTAATTTCGAGCAAAATCATGTTGTATCTGTTACGATCCTTGGGATTCTAGACAAGTTCTTTCATCTCTCTATAGGTTTCTTCTGAAACCTTAATTTTTTCCTATATCTCTTAGTTCTGTACAAATGTAAGACGATTTAAGTTTGTTTCTTTAATGTTTACATTGTCCTTGGAACTCTTTTGCAAGAATCGTTGATTTCAAGTGTTTTTCACCTTCTTCTAAAAATTAGGGTTTCGAAACTTCTTTTAAAGTTTTATTTAACTGATTCTTTATGTTTAAACTTCTATTTCTTGCATATTTTTGACTGATTCTATGATTTTACTACCTCTTAAACTCGTCTATGTTGAAAGCCCTAATTTTCTAGGTTTCTTCATTTGGTTTTGTGTATTAGCATGACTGAGCGTTTCTTGTTTGAGTTTTTGTGACTATCTTGCCTCGAATATGTTCCTACTGAGTTTTTAGCCTAACTTATATCACTTTTATGTGCTTGTGTCCATCTTGACTGTTCAAGACTTGCCTCTTTCTATCAGTGCTGTTTAACCATCGTGTTTGCCATGTCTGGTTGTTCTTATCTTACTCTATTTATATGCTGAACACTGAATCATGACTTTCTCTTTTATTGATTCTGGATTCCCTATTTCATGATTTGATTGGAAGACCTTCCTTTAAACTTTCGATTCCTACTCTTTCTATTCAAATTGATTGATTTGCTTACCTTGTCTGCATTAGTATTTTATTCCTACTGATTATCTCTTTAATTAGAGTTTTCTGAACTTAGCCCTAATTGTTTACCCTATACTTACTGAATTTGAAATCTTTCCTTATTGGTTATACATTGATTTCTTTATTTATTTGTTACTTGTTCTTACCATTTTAACTGATTCCCTTAACTTATGGGAATACTTGCACTGATTTTGCTCTAATTGGTTCTGAGTTCCATAATTACTATACTATTGTGATTCTTACCTTATATTACCTAGTTTCGAACTACTATATATACCTACTTTCTCATTGACACAAACACGAACACATTGGTTCAAAAATTCTCTCTTTCACACTAAAAGCTTTCTGCTCTCTTTTGTGTTACTTACTACTGTCTAAAGTCAGCCGGATGTAAGCCAAGGCTAACTACTGGTTTCTCTTTCACTTTGTGCTTACTATCCCCTTACTGGTATGTTCCAATTTTAATTCAAGTCCTAAAATAATATGCCTCTCCTATTACTTCAATTTGTCATGTTTTTAGTATGCTTCTATCTATGGATTTGTTGTTCAACCTGCAATTAACATGTATACTTCACAATCTTCTTTGTTGCATGCTATATACCCCTTAGGATCCCCCTTCTAGTATGACCCAATGTGACTATGTTTCTCTGATCCCTGGCATGCACCTTCCTGTATGAAGTAATTGGATATCCTAAGCCTATTGATTCTGTATTAACTCTACAGTTCATGCTATACTTTAAAAGCCTTGACCCCTTTTAAGGCTCCTCTAATTCTGTACCTATGTGCATCTGTGCTTACTATGTGCCATATGCTTACCCCAAATCCCCATTACCCCTAAGTGGATGTGTGCACCTGTTTGACTCCATGTATTGAAATGCTGATGAACCTCTTTCTGGTTCTGTATTTGGTTCGACTGATTGTTAGTCAACTTACCATTTTAAAATATCTTATTTAGTAACTCACTATGTGTTTTTTACAAAACTATTTCAAGCAAATCTCTTTTTAACACTGTTTTCCCACTAAAACCTTTCAAACGGTGTGAAGCACTCTCACTCTACTCCTAAGTCACTAGATTCTACCCCCTCCAGTGTGTGTACTACCTTGGGATCCTCTTGAGAACCCTTTGAACTCTAACACACTAAGGTTGACCCTTCCACACTGCACTTACTCATTTTGTTACAAAGTCGGGGTGTAAGTACTGCCCGGGATCCTTGAGATCCTTAGGGAACTCTGACACACCTAGACAATGATATTGTCTATGAAATTGGCATTTGAGGCTATTGGAGGTCTTGGGAAATCACTTGGGCCTGCTTCAGGCTCCCTATCGTGTAACTTTTTTTTTATCTATTTATGTAATTCATTCATTTAGTTTGTAATAATTTGTAAACGAATATCGGGGTAACTAGTGAAAAAGGGTGGGTAGTTACATATTTGTGGGGTAATATGGGTAGAAACCATGCCTATAGGATGTTATATTTGCTATGTTTGCCTTACCATGTTAGAAATCATGCCTATAGGTCTCAAATGGTTCTAATAATAGAAATCATGTTTATTGGTCTTAAAATCAACTTCACAAGTAGATGCCATGCGTATAGGATATAATCCAGTTCAACTTTCATTATGACGGGTATTTACATATGTTTTCATTTGTTATCATGCCTACAAGTTTCTAACATCAGCTCTTAAACAATTAGATGTCATGCCTATAGGAAACAACATCAGAAATTCTACCTAGATCTAAAATCAATTTAGTTTAAATAAGTCAATCTAGTTTTTGAGTAGTTTGCTTCGAAGTTGGTCTAATTAACGGCTTGTTTTCCTGAAATGAATTCTATCAAATACTACTTTAATTCACTATTAGAAAGCATGCCTATAGGGACTCAAGAGTCAGTTTTAAAATTTTCCCACTGTTTTACTATATCAGACATAGTATCATGCTCTTAGGATGCCACTATCCAGCATTTAGGCAAGCCTATAGGGTAAGTTTAAATTCTGCCACTCTGAAACTGTTTCCACTACTTAATGTTGTTCTGATTTTAACAAGCTTAAAAGCAGTAGGCAAACGGATAGGGCCATCACTTCTGAGTTAATAAAACAAAAACTGCATATCTTATGTGTTCTGATATTTGCCTAGACATCATGTCTTGGGATACTGTTTAACAATATTGCCCTTATTTGTGTTTGAGTTGTGCTGCTTACATGCATTATCTATGGAGGTGAACTTAAGCCTCTAATTGCTTCTCTTCTGCCTTATGTGCTAAGGTCCTATTTGTTCTTGTCTGTCGCCTTAGAAATTTCTCCTTTTAAGCACCCTAGGGGTCGTCTAGAACTGCCCAGATTTAGAGGTTCTAAAACACCTCAAGGGCCACAAGGAAGGGACGGGTAGTGCACGCATAGGCATTGTCAAGTTTACTAGCATGCTTTAGGCTATGACCACGGGGTGGGAAGGGTAGATATGGGATATGATGACTACGCGCTAATGTCACGTGTAGCTCCTCATTGAGGAGTGTTTACCGGACATTATGTGGGGTGATCCTGTAGGCTAACCAACCTAGGACCCCTCCTTTCCCAAATCCCTTACGTTTAAAACTTTGTTTTATATACAACTTGTTCAAAACCTTTGTCTTATTATTTGAGTTATACAACGACCAACGTGCTTTACTTGCAAATTATTTAACTAAACTATTTATTTTTTAATGGACTAATTCGTGAATATAAGTTCAGTCGGGACCCACCATTGTGGACCGAGAGGGGTGCCTAACACCTTCCCCTCAAGGTTATTTCGTGCCCTTACCCTAATCTCTGGTAATGCAAACTAGTCTAAGAGTTAAGCGTTCTAGGTTCCTTAACGCACCATAATCCGTTAACTGGCGACTCTTAAAATACCCAATTCCCAAAAGGAAATGAGTTATTACCCCCATGAATGTCGAAACCCAGACTTTCTCCGCGGAGAAAAAAAGAAGGAGCGACAATCACCCTTCCAATTCCCAATACCCACGCCTACTGTTAACCTAAAAGATAAAAATCATCACATAAGATCACCCCCCCTTACACCCTCTAATTCGTAAAACAATGTCCATGCGCTTACTTCCAAAACACAATACCAACAAAAAACTATCTAGAATAGCCAATTATCCTGACTCTTATTCTCAACTTCCGAATTCAAACATGCATGTGCATGAACACTGTTCACAAAAAGCCAAAGAAACCCTTGATACAACTATATCACCACAAACAATCATAACTCCTACTACAACACTTAAACCCCAAATCACACGAGTTATATCCCAACCATCACCTCAACTATTACACTCTTCTGCCTCACCATCATTTCATCCTAAAGAAAACACATCCAACACTACTTCCAGTAATCGTACAACTCTATTAGCATACGGCAAGCCATTGCATGAGAACTTCTCAATCCCCTCAACCAATAACAATGTCCTATGCTCACAACCAATCACTGAAAATCCATCCACCTCAACCCCAAAGGATTCTTCAAATACCACCCTAATAAACCAAGCTATTACCATAACTTAAGAACCAACTTCTAATACCTACTCCACAGAAAATAACCACTATGTATCGTTCAAACAATCACAGGAAGCATCACTAACAATACAAGCACAGGAGGTACATCAACAATATCCAGATTAACCACTACCACCACCTCCTCCTCCCTCCTCCTCCACCCCCACCTCAATTAATCATTCAGTACCAACCCAACCATGCACAACAGAGGCCACCACACCTCAGACTCCCACTCATACACCAATATTCAACTATTCCTCCACAATAAATATCACCCCCACACCAACTTCCACCAATAGACCTACAACTACTACAAAACTATGTCATATTCCTATTGGAAACATCAGAGGAGATGACCTTCTTAGTGCAAGAGGGAATTCTAAATTAAGCACAACAGGATCAAGTCATGAAATTGATCCATCAGCAAGATATCACCCTTTGAAAAATGCAGGAAATCATCAATCAATATCAACAATGGCAAGCACATGCACTTCATCAACCCACCTTCTGGAATACACCCCCACAGATCAAGTCCTCACCATAGATATACCTTAACAACTAGTGACGATTGTTTAGCCTCTAGTGTTAGAACAGATGCAACAGCAGGTAACCAGCAACCACATTACCAACTCTCCTTCTGCTTCTCCACAGTAGGAGAATCATCACCAAGCAGAAGAAGGCAATGACCTGTCGGAGACCTTCATGGAATCAATAATTTTGAACGACTTTCTAACGATCTCCATGTCAGAAAATACATAAAAAATACCTCATTTTCATCCCTCCAAACCTCCAGAAAACTTCCTTGAACATACTGTGAGCACGTGATTTTTGTTTCGCACGACAATCGCTCCAAAAAGAAATAAAAAATAATAATTGGCCCTGTTGTACAATTTTTGGATTTCTGTGCGGCACTTAGTTGATTTATTTGTGACTTTGGCCCATTTTATTTATTTACTTTATTAAAACAAAATTTGAAAATGTGTACGTATCATGCATAATCTGAACCGTAACATGGTTTAAATAGAAAAGCATAAACATGCATCTTTGTCCGTGATTTTGTTTTGTTTAATTTTACTTGTCTTGAATTATTTTAACGTGTGTGTGAATAATTGTATTGGGTGTTTATTTTAATTTGATTTTATTTAGTTTTGTATTTTTTTTATAATAATAAAAGAAAAAGAAAAAAAAAGAAAAAGAAGAAAAAGGGCCCTGCCTTTCCGGACTTGGGCCAATTTATTAAAATTGGCCCAAACAAAACAATGCCCAAAACCCAGGCCTGCCCAGTCCAGTCCAGTTTGATACCGAGGGTGTCTAAACGACACCGTTTTAACCCAGTGTGGTCTGGGCCGTTGATCTCAGATTGATCAACGGCTAAGATCACATTTCCATAACCCACCAATGGCCCCGACCCGTTTTCACTCGGACCAACCCAAACCCTCAACCCTCAAAACGACACCGTTCCATTTAAGCCTTCAGATCCAGACCGTAGATCTAGATTGATCTAACGGTCGAGGTTCACCCACCCACTAACTATATAAACCATTCACCATACCCTGCCCCCCTAGCCAACACCCCCGCCTTCGTCTTCACCAAACCCATCCCCTTCAAACCCTAGCCGCCCCTGCACACCTTCACCAGAAACCCGGCGGCCTGAACGCCGGTGACCTCCACTTGAACACCATAGAACCCCCTCACCACCCTGAACATAGACCTGTTAACAGTTTGGTTCGAATCACCCCCCAGGTCCTCGAATCTTCATTTGAAGATTCGAGTCAAAACTCGATCTAACCCAACCAACCCCAGTTTCATACCAGACACTCCCCGGACCCTCCTCGTGACCAAACCATACTTGGTTTGGTCCGAATCTAACCAGGGAAACACGAATCCCAGATCTAAGTTTTTGAACTCTAGTTTTCCCTGTGCATGTTCCGTCACTGGTTCAACCGAAGAGGTTAAGGTCTAATGGACTTCAATCAAAGTGTTTCTCATCTGAGAAACACTTCGATTAAAGTCCATTCGGCCTTAAGAAAAGTTTGTCCAAATCCGAGTTCAAACTGTTAAACTTTTCAAGATTTGAGGTGAGTCTTGTTTTCTTTTCTTTATTTTTGTTTTATTTCCGTGTGATTTGTTTTTAAAAAGTCTGTTCATATTTGTTTTGATTTTATCAATTTTGTTTGTCCACTATGCTTAAACCTCTGTGTTTGTCTGAATCCCTCCCCTCCTATTCTGATAAGACGTGTGTATTGGTTGTATTCCAAATCTGTACTGACTAACTGATTCCTCAAAGTATATTCCTGCTTAATCAGTATAAGTCGAGTCATGTGTCCCATGCTTTGAATGTCTGATTTGGCTACGTTTGTGTATGTTAATACTAATATAGTCGAGTCGACATGTGTCGTCAATTAATTTCAACTGTCTGAGCATAGTAAATCGATTTGCTTCTGTTGAACATTTGTTGAATCAATTCAGAACCAATTTTGTTTACTTATAGCTGTTGATTTGGATCAATAATGTAAAAGGGATGTTTGTTTTAAATGCTGAATTGGAGGGCATGTGCACTCTTGCACAGCATTTGCACTGGTGCACCTCATGTGCATTGGTGCACCTCATGTGCTTTGTGCACAGCCTGTGGCCTGCATAAAGGTCCTTGTTTAATTTTAAAATGGTCTGACAGCATATGCTGTCAACATATTCTACTGCCCCATACTTTGCTTTAGTTTAAGAAATGTTAAACCTCTTAAATTTTAAGCCTGCCGAGGGAATGATGGGGTTAATACTTAATTAGCTAAAGTGAAACTGAAAATGGAAGGCACATGGGAGGGGTATGGTGATAGTTTAAAACAGGCTGTTAAAAGGGGTAAGCAGGATATATAAAAGGGGATAGACATACAGAAAGAGGACTGGGCTTTGAGGGTTGAAAAAGAAAAACATACTGTGAGGAGTTTGGAACCTTAAGAGCTGAAAAGGAAAAACACAAACACAGATAGAGAGAGATTAAGGGATAGAAACTATACAACCAACAATCAGAAAGTGTTTCTTCCTATTTGTTATTTGGGTTTTCAGTTGTTTCAACTTGTTGAAATCGATTCTGATTCTTTGAAGTTCCAGTGGTGTCTATTTAGTCAAGTGTTTTCCATTGATTTACTACTGGTTTGGTCTGCTTTGGAGTTCTGATTCTACTCCACTGGGTGTTGCTCTCATTTGGCTATTTCTTTCTATTGGCCATAGTTGCATTTCTGCACTTGAGCCTTTTCTGCTGTTCGCTTTGTTTGCTGCTGCCTTGTCCTGCTGCTATTTGCTAGTCCTGTTTCTTTTGGCTGCTGATTCCCACATCTTCCTCTTCTTCTCCTTTGCATTTTCAGCATTTCCAGGTACACATTTCAAGTCCCATATTGATGTAACTGAAACAGTTTGAAAGCATGAAATGAAAAAGGTTGAAGATGTTCAAGCATTCGTTGTGATATTCATAGTACATTAACAGGCCTTGTGGAAATTGATTTAGTTTATGTTTCAATAGTTCAAAAGAGTGTACTGATAGCTGACTGAGTTTCACCCCTTTGTATTTGAGCTCGACAATTGTCTGTTAGTATAAGCATGCATATTTCGACTTTACACAATACTGTTTTCTGTCTCATTTAGTTTTTTTAGTAAGACTAGTCCATACAAGTTTAGTTAAGTTCAATACAAGAAATGCTCAGACTAAACGTTGTATTTCGCTAACTCGTATATGATTCCTTGTCAAATTAAAGCATTTTACTTCGCCAGTTATCCTTTAACCTAGTTCAAATAAGTTCAGTTAAGTTCAAATTAAGAAATGTTCGGATTAAGTATTGCATTTCATCTATCTCATATGTAATCTTTTATTCGACCAAATCATTTTCGTAAAAGGCATGACGTTTTTTTTACTTTAAAAGTAATCAATCAAAAATTGATAGGAGTTTGGTTTAAGTTGAAGTATATACTTCAATTAGCACACACACTTTCCTTTCTTCTATCTCTGAAAATAAAAATAATAGAAATGTAGTCACTGTAGGATACCCTTCTAAAAATAATGAGACGAGCCTCGCCAAATAAAAAAAATACCAATTGCGGGGCCCTCAACAACTAATGATAATTATTTAGAATTCAAGATAGGCCATTTAATAAATTTCATGGGCTTCTACAAAGATAATAACGCGTTAGACTCTGTTGGCGCGCCTTAATTAAATCACATTCTTAAATTCGGGTGCACATTGATGTGACCCAAATTCGAATCTCAACGAAGTCCAAATGTGTCGACGATCACGGGTGCATTGATTGTGACGTGGTTCGAAGATGCATTTTCCCGACGTTGCAATTCTATAAAAAATAAGTGATAATAATAAAAGCGGTTTAAACTTAATAAAAGCACATAAGTCACAACATGTATTTAAATCAGATATTTAGCCATTATAACAATTTAAGCGACCGTGCTAGAACCACGGGATTCGAGGGCGCCTAACACCTACCCTCGGGTCAACAGAATTCCTTACTTAGAATTTCTGGTTCGCAGACTTCATTTGGAAAAGTCGAAAATTTCCTCGATTTGGGATTCAAGATAAACCGGTGGCTTGGGACACCAAAAGCCAAACCTTTCCCAAGTGGCGACTCTGAATTAAATAAATAATCTCATTTCGAATATTGTCACTTAAATTGGAAAAACTCCACCCGCGCATCTTACCCTTCGGGGCCGGGCGCGCAAAAAGGAGGTGTGACAGCTCTGGCGACTCCGCTGGGGACGAACCCACGACCACGTGGTTCAGGGTTCAGGAATTCGAGCTTAGAATAATTGTTATATTTGGCTTTATTATCTGATCTTTATTACATGTTTTTGCATAACGTGCTAAATGTTGTCTTTTACCGCTTTGATATTATCTGAACTGTATATTAAACTGTGCCAAAACCCTTCTCTTCTTACCTCCGGGGAGAAGCTCGCTGGTCGAGACTCCCTATTCTGTTAGTGTCAATGCCCGAAATAAGAAAGAGGATGGATAAGTTACGAAGCCGGACGGCCTTTTGGTTCCCGGTAAGTTGCCCCTCCTCGACTCGAGTTGTCCGCTCGGGTACACAGTCTAGAACAAATACCAAGGTTTAAACCTAGTATAACTCAACTTCATGCCGGATCCCTAGTAGGAACGCTTATTTGCATCATGTTGCATTTGACTTAGGGGGCTCAACACAGGGGTTGGGTCCGTCTAGGACAAGCAACCTGAAATGAAAAGACCACCCTGCTACATCCTATTTGTTTTGCGCATTTATTTGCTTCGGTTCCGCATGCTGACCGGTTTCTAAAAAAAAGGGAAAAATAGCAGCGTAGGGAGATAATTACTTATTGTGGAAAAATAAAACCAATGTCCAAGTAGTGTCGAAACCTCGTCGGAATTTTTCTAAAAAAAAATAAAAAATATATAATAAAACCAAAAGTTGTCTTCTAGTTTGATTCATTAAAAAAAAAACATATAAAAATTGTTCTTTTCTTTTTAAGAAAAAAGGGGGTATTTATTTTAAAAAAAATGGAAAACTCATAATTCAAAAAATGTGTTGTCTCTTTTGTAGTACCCTTTTATAAATTTCGGACTAATAGTCGAAATATTGCAAAAACAAAAAAAATATATTTTTTTTAGTATTTATCTTTCTCCAAAAATAACACTTATTCTTGATTGCTAGGTTTATTTGATTTTCTCTATTCACGATATGACCGAACTACGCCGGTTTGATTCTCGCACGGGGTGAGATACGTAGGCAACCCTCGGCGGGTCCAACCTCCCGTTTTTATAAAAAAAAAAAATCTAGATAACTTTTAATTTTTGAGTCTAATAAAGTTTATCGCCTTAAATAAATGTGCAGGATGAGCACGATACAAAATGAATCGTTTTCAATAATGACCAAGATCCCTTTTGAGTTGCGATTGTGGTGGAACGACTTAGGCAAAGAAGGGCAAGGCAAAGTGAGGAAATATCTGAAAAATCTCCCGGATTTACTAGACATTCAACCGCGGGGTGATATTATCAGATCATTGGTCACTTACTGGGATTCGGCGCACAATGTATTCCATTTTTCAGACTTCGAACTCACCCCGACGTTGGAGGAAATAGCGGGATACATTGGGAGTGATGAAGCTCCGTTAAGGTTCAAGTACTTGATTGCACCTAGGGCCGTCACGGTACACCGATTTTTGGATTTTCTGAAAATACCCCGAACATTTCACCATCCAGATCTTGCCAAAGGTTTCTGCAGTCTCTATCTCATGTATGCTAGATACGGTCATGAGGGCGGGTTCAATAAGCCGGATTTCAAACTATGTAGTAAAGGCAACCGACAAAAATGGGACGAACACAGGCAGTCGGCTTTCATGACGGCCTTCTTAGGTCTTATAGTGTTCCCAAGGAAGGACGGCCACATCGATCTAAGAATAACTGGGGTTGTCAGTACTTTGCTTACCCAAGATAAAAGTACTCTGGCACCTATGATTATGGCTGACATTTTCCGGGCTCTCACTGTTTGTCGAGCCAGGGGTGACTTTTTCGAAGGATGTAACCTACTGTTGCAAGTGTGGATGACCGATCATTTATGTCATCGCTCCTCACTTTTGGGTTATGGTTCGCCAGAGAAAACTTGTATTGGAGAATTCTACACGAGAATCAAAGGGCTCAATTTACCTGAGGGAGTCACATCATGGACCTCATTTCTCCGAACTCTCACCGCCAGCCAAATCCAATGGACGCTCGGATGGTCACCTATCGAGGAAATCATATACATGCCGGCAACCCGACCTCACTTTCTGTTGATGGGACTGAAAAGTATCCAACCCTATGCACCGTATCGAGTTTTGAGGCAACTTGGGAGGTACCAAGTAGTACCGAAAGATGAAGATTTGAGTACCCAGGTGATTGAAATCAGTCCGAACGGTCAGTTCCCTGAAGAAGAAGTTCGCCAAATCTGGAGTGAATGCCAACATCTGACAGCAAACACTTGTGTGATCGATACGGCAAAAGGGGAAGTCGCCCCAGGATATCACGCTTGGTTTAGAGGTAGCCTGTCTTACGAAAGACCGGCTAAGAGGCCGCATCTCAAAGATTTCGTAGAATCATCCCAAGGGCAATGGAACTGGTTAGCAAAAGAGAAGGGTTATCGAGCAGAGATTGGCGATTTGAAGCTACAAATAGATAGTTTGAAATTCGATAACGGCGTACAAATCGCGGCAGATCGAAGCGAAAAGAATAGGTTGATCCAAGAGAATGAAGAACTTAAGGCCCAAGTCCAAAAATTGAGATTGTCTCTTGATGAGCAACCCAGAAGTCAATCAGACCAACGGTTGATAAAGGGTTTGAAAAGAGAGACCACGGAATGGCGAGACAGGTTAGAAGAATCCGAAAAGGTCATGACAGAGTTCAAGGCACGGTGGGAAACAAGAGTAGATAAGCATCGCCGATGTTTGAACCAATTGAAACGTGACCACGAGAAGACTGTTGCTAAAATAAAGAGAGAGATGGCGACACTTGAGATCAAAGCAGCTAGTCAGGCCAAGGATTTCCAAATTGAGAGCAGATACTGGTATGACTCAATAGTCCAGATGAAGTTGGAAGTACGGCGATTGAAGTATCAACACGTACAAGATGTTCAAGTCTTCAAGATATGCAGCGATCAGATAAAGCACCTGCTTGTAGAGAAGAAGCAAACCAGAGATAGGATCAAAGTCATTGCCCATGCCATCACCAGACGATGTCTACGGTGTGAGAACATGTCCAGTGTTACCTTCCTCTCGGCAGTTATGGTTTATGTTAAGCAAACTATGCACGAGCTGGAGCAACTTGAGAGGGATCTCACGCCTAGGACCGCGTCAAGGCCGAACGACGCCCCGCGGAAACCAATTTTTAAAACCATAATGCATTCATAGGTCAAATCTGTATTTTAGCATCTTCTGCCTGTTTTTCATCAAGGCGATTTTCAGTCTATTTTGAGTCTAGGTTTATTTTCAAAGTTTGCTTTTTCTTTTGCAAAATGTAGTTTGTAATAGAACATTTTCAACAATAAAGAGTTTGTTTCTTTTACGCTCATTTGTGTTTTTCGAACTACGTAATGATCTGATTCACGTAGGCATCGTGATACGTAGGCAATCCTCATCGGATCCGGTCGCATTTCTTTTACTGCAAAATAAAAAAAAAAAGAAAAAAAAAAGAAGAAAAAAGAGAAAAAAAACTAATAAGAGAAAAAATGCCGGAATGACGCATGCTCTCGTAGCAGACATATAGTAATCCACTTCACTGTATTGGTGCATCATGCCCAACGTGAGATTAACTATCTGTTATTTGCTGCAAATTAACCGTGCGCTTGTCATTGAGCATGATTCCAGGGTTTTTGAAAAGACGGTCGGTTTGGTGAAAGTCTGGCCTCGCACTCATACTTCACGAGGTCAAAGAGAGGTGTTCAACTACCTGTTGTTAGGACCAGAAGCAGTACTCACACTTACTTCACCAGGTCAAAAGGAAGTGTGGAAATGTCTTCGGAAATTCCATTACAAACAGTCCCCGTCTCTGAGGAGAGCTCAATCTCAGCCGTCCTCACACCTGAATCCGCAACTGCGGAGGAAAATAGAATCCTACGGCTCCGCATGTTGGAAATGCTGGATGACTGGAACAATGGGAAAGAGCCGCCAAGTGTCGTCCCCGGATTCCCTGAATTATTCTCCAGGTCAAGTGGGACTTCTAATGTCCCCATAAATTACCCTGCTACCCCATTTGGGTACCCAGCCACCTCCGCCTTCTCCGCAGGATCACCTTCTGAGCCTCATCCCCGAATGTCGGCCACTGATGCAAGCATGAACATCTTTACTGCATCGCCTTACCCAGCTACGGCACAGCCTGCCACATACAAGCCAAGCTTTGACTCATCCTCCTTTACATTCCAAGCACCATCGTTCTCAATGGAACCAACCAGGTTCGCTACCAACAATAATCCTCTACCGCCTCAGTGCGAACTTGCACCGGGACAGGACCAGAACCCCAGGATTGCAGAACAAAATGAGATTGCTAAGAGAATGAGAAGCCTTGAACAAAGTTTGAAGAATATGCAGGGGTTGAGCGGACAAAAGAGCGTCTCTTACGCCGACCTGTGCATGTTCCCTCATGTGCACCTGCCAACGGGTTTCAAGACCCCCAAATTCTAGAAATACGATGGGCACGGTGACCCCATTGCACATCTTAAGAAATACTGCAACCAGTTGCGGGGAGCCGGCGGAAAAGAAGAACTGCTAATGGCATATTTTGGGGAAAGCTTAGTAGGGATAGCTTCGGAATGGTATATGGATCAGGAAATGTCCCGATGGCATATATGGGATGATCTCGCCAGAGATTTTGTAAAGCAATTCCAGTATAACATCGACATTGCGCCAGACCGAAACTCTCTGTCGAATTTGAAGAAGAAGCCTTCGAAAAGCTTTAGAGAGTATGCTATTAAGTGGCATGAACAGGCGTCGAGAGTGAAGCCTCCCATGGATGAAGTGGAAATGGTCACTACCTTTCTCCAGGCTCAAGAGTCTGACTATTTCCAAAACATGATGTCGGCCATGGGTAAGCCATTCGCGGAAGCGATCAAGATAGGAGAGATGGTAGAGAATGGGCTGAAAACGGGTCGGATTCTGAGTCAAGCAGCCATAAGGGCAACCTCCCAAGCCGTCCAAAGCGGGTCTGGAGGAACGACAAGGGGGAAGAAGAAGGAAGAAACGGCTCTGGCAGCCTCTGAAGTAAGGGAGTATCGTCATCACAGGCCCCATTTGTCGGAAAGGGCCCCACAACACTACTACCCCCACTCAAATGTGGCATATGCTCATCAACCTTATATGGTCATGAATGCCCAACCTTATAACCATCCACCACAACAAGCCAACCGAGGCCCAGCTCCACCTCCCAGAAATCAGCCTCCTTACCGCAACCACTATAACCCGCAACCCCCGCAGAATAACTACCGCCCCCAGGAGCCACCTCGACGGCGGACTTTCACGCCCATCGGTGAACAATACTCTACATTGTTCCCTAAGCTAGTCCAGTTGAGTTTCTTGCAACCAATTCCCCAAACGAGGCAAAACTCGACATCTCCTTCTTATAAAGCCGGAGTCAGATGTTCCTATCATTCAGGGGCCGAAGGACATGATACAAACGATTGCTGGTCATTGAAAAGAGTGGTCGAAAATTTGATAGAGCAGGGGAAAATAGTGCTAAGGGACGAAGAGATCCCAAATGTGACTAACAATCCATTGCCCGCTCACAATAATGGGCCGTTGATCGGCATGATTTGTGAAGACAAAGAGTTCGACCCTGCCTTGAAAGCCATAATTGCCATTGTCGACACAGGGAGGAGGCCTGAAATAGACCAGAAATCAGAAAGGGGGGAGGAGGCCAAGGCTGCAGAAAGCAAGCCTGAAAAGAAGGTGGAGAAGAAAGTGGTACCAGCAAAGGGTGGAGTTCTTTACATACCGCGGGGTCAAGCCAAGAAGACGCAGAACTTCGGGATCAAAAAGACAAAACCTATGTACGTTCCAAAAGGGGCCTATGTGGTCCGGGGGACGATTCAACCACCTCGGCTGAATGAGCCAGTGGTTATCGGACGCGTGCTACAAAAGCCAATGACCAACCCGTCCACAGTGCCGTGAAATTATCAAAAAACTTTGGTAACGTACAAAGGTAAGGAGGTCATGGAAGAACTTCCAGAAAATACTTTCGTTGGAGGGTACTCAAATACCCAAGAACTGAACAACGCCACACAAAGGCGCTTCCCTCCAAAGGAGCCCGTGAGTGTTGAAGAAGCGGAAGTGTTCTTCCAATAGATGAAGATGCCGGATTACGAAGTGATAGATCAGCTGCGCAAGCACCCTGAGCAAGTATCCATGCTGTCATTATTAATGAGGTCAACCGAGCATCAAAAGATCCTGCTGAAAACCCTGAATGAAGCATATGTACCGGTCGAAACCTCGGTGGAGCAACTAGAGCGGATGACAGAAAAATTCTTCGCCGTCAACCAAATCTCTTTCAACAAAAACGATTTACCCCCGGAAGGAGCAGCACACAACAAGGCCTTGCACTTAACAGTGAAATGCGAGGACTACTATGTCAAGCGGGTAATGCTGGATGGGGGATCAGGTGTTGACATTTGCCCGCTCTCCACACTACAAAGAATGGAGATTGGGGCAGGAAGAATCCGACCCAACAACGTCTGCGTGAGAGCTTTCGACGACATCAAGAGAGATACCATGGGAGAAATAGACCTGTTGTTGGTCATAGGACCAGTCGAATTTCGAGTAACCTTCCAGGTGATCGACATGGACACATCCTACAATTTCCTCCTTGGCAGACCTTGGATCCCTGCGGCAGGAGCCGTGCCTTCCACTCTTCACCAGATGGTGAAATTCGAGTACAAAGACCAAGAAATCGTGGTCCATGGGGAAGACGAACATGCCATTTATCGGGACCCATCCATCCCGTATCTTGAACCGAGAGAAGGGAGCGAACATACGGTCTATCAAGCTTTCGAGGTGGTACTGGCAGAGTAGCACGAAGAGGGAGTACCTTGCCCCCAGCCTTTCTTATCTAACGCTTCGGTCATGGTGGCCAAAGAGATGATCCGGCACGGATTTAGGCCAGGGAAGGGACTTGGACGAACCCTTCAGGGAATAACAGAACCCCTTACTTTGCCAATCATCAAGAAACCTTTTGGACTAGGTTTCAAACCTACTCCAGCAGACGAAAAATGGGCAAAGAAAAGGATAAATGAGGGCTGGAAGTTGCCTCAACCACTGCCGGATTTATATGCGACATTCGTCAGGCCAAGGTACGCTGAAGAAGAAGATGATGAGGTCTTCACAGCTGAGGAAATCGAGGAAATATGTGGGGTGATGAGAAAAATTCTCTACGAGGTCCACATGGTTCAACCAGGCGAAGGCACAAGCACTGCTGAGATGATGTACATAGGGCCAAACGCCAAACTCCAAAACTGGGAGGCCACGCCATTCCCGACTAGACGGAAGTCCGGGTAGACCTGTCCTGCCACCTTTCCTGTATCACAAGTTATCTCCGGGACATAACTTGAACGTTTTCTTCTTTTCAATTGTTGTTTTGAATTCCCAGTTGTAAACATTGTTGTCTTCCAACTTTCCAAAGAAAATATACAAAAAAAATCATCATTGCTTTCTATTCTTTCTTTTGCTTTGATTTTTTATTAGTTTTCCTTTTATCTTCCTTTTCAGTCCTAATAATGCGGCTTTGAATATGACATGCTTGCGGACTTCAAACCCAGATCACAATGAGCTATTTAACTGCGAATTAATGAACCCAGAACCAGAATATGATGCGGAAGAGGCTTTTAGGGAGATAAACCGAGAGTTGGAATATTTCGAGAATAAACCTAAGCCAAATCTGAACGACACTGAACCGGTAAACTTAGGAACCCCGGAAGAAGTCCGGGAGACCAAGATAAGCATTCACACGGACAAGAAAACGCGAGAGGCGATAATTCAACTTCTTCTTGAATTCAAAGACGTGTTTGCTTGGTCATATGATGACATGCCGGGACTAGGTGTTGATCTAGTGGTTCACAAATTGCCGATTCATCCTGATTGTCCTCCAGTTCAACAAAAGCAACGAAAGTTCAAAACTGAGGTCAGTGACAAGATTAAAGAGGAGATCACCAAGCAGCTGAAAACGGGAGTGATCCGGGTAGTCCAATATACAACATGGCTGGCGAATGTGGTTCCAGTACCGAAAAAGGACGGGAAAACTCGGGTATGTGTAGATTACCGAGATCTGAACAGAGCAAGTCCTAAGGATAATTTCCCGCTGCCCAACATCCACATCCTCGTTGATAATTGCGCCAAGCACGAGATACAGTCTTTTGTAGATTGTTATGCCGGGTATCATCAGGTACTGATGGATGAAGAGGACGCAGAGAAAACTGCCTTCACCACGCCTTGGGGCACCTACTGTTACCGGGTCATGCCATTTGGTCTGAAGAATGCTGGGGCTACTTACATGAGGGCCATGACTACCATTTTCCATGACATGATGCACCAGGAAATAGAGGTGTACGTGGACGATGTGATAGTCAAATCCAGGACGCAGGATAATCACATCCAAGACTTGAGGAAATTCTTTGAGAGGCTAAGGAAGTATGACTTGAAGCTAAATCCAGCCAAATGCGCTTTCGGAGTTCCGTCGGGTAAACTTTTGGGTTTCATCGTAAGCAGGAGAGGTATCGAGCTAGATCCAACTAAGATAAAATCCATCATAGATTTGCCTCCTCCAAGAACAAAGAAAGACGTGATGAGTCTGTTGGGCAGGTTGAACTACATCAGTCGGTTTATTGCCCAGCTGACAAGCACGTGTGAGCCCATATTCAAGTTGTTAAGGAAAGATGCGGCGATCAAATGGACACCTGAGTGTCAAGAAGCCTTCGATAAAGTCAAAAAATACCTTTCGAATCCCCCACTCTTGGTCCCTCTAGAACCGGGAAGGCCACTTTTCTTGTATCTGACAGTCTTAGAGAACTCTTTCGGCTGTGTCCTCGGGCAACACGACGTAACCGAAAAAAAGGAGCAAGCAATCTACTACCTGAGCAAGAAATTCACCGGTTACGAGGCCAAATACACACTGTTGGAAAGGACATGTTGCGCTCTCACATGGGTTGCTCAAAAGCTGAGGCATTATCTCCAAGCCCACACTACGTTCCTCATAAGCAGGTTGGATCCCTTGAAGTATATATTTCAGAAACTAATGCCTACTGGGAGACTGGCTAAATGACAAATCTTGCTTACGGAATTCGACATAGTTTATGTCACCCGCACGGCAATGAAAGCCCAGGCGTTAGCAGATCATTTGGCCGAAAACCCGGTCGATGAGGAATACCAGCCGTTGGATACCTACTTTCCAGATGAAGAGGTAAACACCGTAGAAGTGATCTCGGAGGAAGCTCATATATGGAAGATGTTCTTCGACGGAGCCGTGAACGCCAAGGGTGTAGGGATTGGGGCGATTTTGATCTCGCCTTCCGGTCAGCATTATCCCGCCACAGCTAGACTTCGTTTCTTCTGCACAAATAATACAGCTGAGTATGAAGCCTGCATTATGGGCATGCATATGGCAATCGATCAGGATGTCGAAGACTTACTGATTATGGGAGATTCTGACCTGATCATCCGGCAAGTCCAAGGTGAATGGGAAACTCGGGATGTCAAACTTATCCCATACCGACAACATGTGGAGGACCTCAGTAAGCGCTTTACCTCAATAGAGTTCAGGTATATTCGAGGTGTCACAATGAACTGGCAGATGCACTTGCTACTCTGGCTTCTATGCTACCCTACCTAGGCAACGCCCACGTCGATCCTTTGGAAATCCAAATCAAGGAAAGACACGGTTACTGCAGTGTAATCGAGGCGGGATCAAATACGCAGCCTTGGTACCATGACATCAAGAGGTTCTTAAAGACGCAAGAATACCCCGAGCACGCTACTGGAGATCAAAAGAGGACCATTAGGCGACATGCAAGTGGTTTCTTTCTGAGCGGTGAATTGTTATATAAGAGAACTCCGGACCTCAATCTCTTAAGATGTGTCGATATCGAGGAAGCGAGAAAGATCATGCACGAAGTACACGCAGGTGTGTGCGGACCTCACATGAACGGGTATGTCTTAGCGAAGAAGATCCTTAGAGCGGGTTATTACTGGATGACCATGGAAAGGGATTGCTTTAGCTTTGTCCGGAAGTGTCATCAGTGTCAGGTGCACGGTAATTTGATTCATGCACCTCCCACGGAACTGCATCCCATGTCCGCACCTTGGCCATTTGTCGCTTGGGGCATGGACGTTATTGGACCAATTGAACCAAAGGCTTCGAATGGACACAGGTTTATACTGGTTGCCATCGATTACTTCACAAAATGGGTAGAAGCCGTCACTCTCAAGTCGGTCACTAAGAAAGCTGTGGTAGATTTTGTACACTCAAATCTTATCTGTCGTTTCGGTATTCCTGCGACTATCATTACAGATAACGCAGCAAACTTGAACAGTCACTTGATGGGAGATGTATGCGAGCAATTCAAGATAACGCATAGGAATTCCACGCCTTATCGGCCAAAGGCCAATGGTGCCATAGAAGCGGCAAACAAAAACATCAAGAAGATTTTGAGGAAGACTATCCAAAGTTCCCGACAGTGGCATGAGCAGTTACCATTTGCACTATTAGGTTACCGCACTACGGTACGCACATCGGTGGGAGCGACTCCTTATCTTTTGGTTTATGGGACCGAGGCGGTAATACCGGCAGAGGTAGAAATTCCTTCGCTTCGAATCATTGTCGAAGCAGAAATCGAGGACAGCGAGTGGGTTAAGACTCGGTCAGAGAAATTGACGTTGATTGATGAAAAGCGGATGGCTGCGGTTTGTCACGGACAGTTATACCAACGAAGGATGGCCCGCGCTTACAACAAGAAAGTCCGACCCCGGAATTTCGAAGTAGGTCAGCTGGTACTAAGGCGTATTTTGCCGCATCATGAGGAAGCAAAAGGAAAGTTTGCCCCAAATTGGAAAGGCCCATACATTGTAAGGAAGATACTGCCGCGAGGAGCATTGTATTTGGGTGATATCGAAGGAAATGACCCTGACACAGCAGTAAATGCAGATGCAGTCAAGAGGTATTACGTCTAAATCATACTCCAGTGATCCTGACACGTTGAAAATGGCGAAGGCGTTTGTTCCCCACTACTTCCCAAACACTACCCAATCCTCTCCACCAACTTTTGAGCCGCTTACAAAACAAAAAAAACAAAAAAAAAAAGAAAAAGAAAAAAAAAGAAAACAAAACAAAATTTGATGAGAGGCCTGAACTACGTTTGACTTGATTCCGAAAGGATACGTAGGCAGCCTCTCCCTGAGGTTCAGTCACACCAACAATAAAATCCCATTCACCCTGAAATTGAAAACCGGGGCACGTCGAGCAGTTGAGAAGTTAGTATCACTACCTCTCTTTACCAAGCACAAGCCTTCAAATCAATTACCAAATATGGTGGGGAATCAATAAGTGTCACAAACGAAGACCATCACACTCTGAATTGAGAGAGATAAAATGAGAGAGTCTCGGCGGTGAAAACCTTCGGGCACCACGAGGCGACGGGAGTAGAGAAACCAACATGAGAGAGCTTGTTTAGTAAAAACTCGCAAAGAGTGCTATCAAGCGATGACAGGAAGAGAAATGAGAGAGGTCAGCCAGCGAAAACCCGCAAAGGGCGCTGTTGGCCAAAAAGAATGACGCCACCCCAAGAAAGTTTCGGCAGAGTGCCACCGGTTTGGAATCACAAATCCATTCTGGTTCAGGAAAATGCAAGCTCTTAGAAGGTCAGACGTCCAGTCCAAAAAGCATGTCATGTCATTGAAAGCCAGCATTATCTTCCTCAGATAAGTCTTTCTCATCCCGAAAAGGTTGCTCCTTTTCTGATTTGTTTTCTCCTTTCTTTGTTTCTTTTCGAATCCCTTTCGCATTTTAACCCCGAGTTCAGGACACACCGGAAAGGACAGATGGCAGGTTTGTTTGCACGGAATCCCGTCTCATGAAGGAAAGCGCCTCATCTCGTTGATATGATTACCCAAGCATGATGAATCATGACGTTTGATGGTGTTCCGAAGTAAAGGAAAAAGAGAGAAATCTTGAAATCTTCCCCAGCAAGTCTACCTTCGGACAAATCCCCACAGAGTTTCCCCCTGTACAAAACCCCACAGAGTTTCTCTTTTGTACAATCTCCCCACAAAGTCTCCCCGCTGGAATTTCATCGGCGCATCTCCAGCGAGTCCTTTTGTAAATATTCCCCAACAAGCTTACCCCAACAAACCCTGGGAAACTCATTTTGAGGTAAATCCCCAGCCCCATTGTACAAAAATCCACACAAAGAATCCACTTTGTAAATATTTCCCACAGAGCTTCCTTTGTTGTACAAATTCCCACAAAATACCTCCAATAAAATCCCCGTTGAGAACCTCCAAGCGAAACGGGACACAAAAAAAAAAGAAAAAAAAAAAAAAAACCTTACGAAGTAAGTTATCACAGAATCCGGAAATACGAGCTTGAGCAGTCTAAAGGTTTCGCCATTCGAATCAAATCAATGGAGGAATTTCACAACATAAATAGAGACGCAACAAAGCAATTGGGAACAATCAAGGTCACCGAACCGACCGTCATTTCCGAACTAACAATTGTTCTTTGCCTGAGAAGTTGAAACAGGTTTTTAATCCAAGACAACCGTGCAAGAAGCACGTGTCGCCCAAAGAATAAGATACGAGGATACAAGGAACATTTTGGCAATAAGGAATTCACTCAAAAGGTAAGTTCCCGCAAAACCCCCTTTTACCTTCTATTAAAACAAGAAAACTCAAAAATAGATCGTGTAGTATTCTCGAGCTTTATCCCCAGCCAATCAGCATTAGGGTTTTTAAACCCTAAACTGAATTTTCCTTTTTAGTCAGCATTAGGGTTTTAAACCCTAAACTGAACTTTTCCTTTCAGCCAGCATTAGAGTTTTAAACTCTAAACTGAGCTTTCCCATGCAATCAGCATTAGGGTTTTAAACCCTAAACTGAATTTTCCTTTTAGTCAGCATTAGGGTTTTAAACCCTAAACTGAACTTTTCCTTTTAGCCAGCATTAGAGTTTTAAACTCTGAACTGAGCTTTTCCATGCAATCAGCATTAGGGTTTTAAACGCTAAACTGGATTTTCCTTTTAGTCAGCATTAGGGTTTTAAACCCTAAACTGAACTTTTCCTTTCAGCCAGCATTAGAGTTTTAAACTCTAAACTGAGCCTTTCCATGCAATCAGTATTAGGGTTTTAAACCCTAAACTGAATTTTCTTTTTAGTCAGCATTAGGGTTTTAAACCCTAAACTGAACTTTTCCTTTCAGCCAGCATTAGAGTTTTAAACTCTGAACTGAGCTTTTCCATGCAATCAGCATTAGGGTTTTAAACCCTAAACTGAATTTTCTTTTTAGTCAGCATTAGGGTTTTAAACCCTAAACTGAACTTTTCCTTTCAGCCAGCATTAGAGTTTTAAACTCTAAACTGAGCCTTTCCATGCAATCAGTATTAGGGTTTTAAACCCTAAACTGAATTTTCTTTTTAGTCAGCATTAGGGTTTTAAACCCTAAACTGAACTTTTCCTTTCAGCCAGCATTAGAGTTTTAAACTCTGAACTGAGCTTTTCCGTGCAATCAGCATTAGGGTTTTAAACCCTAAACTGAATTTTCCTTTTAGTCAGCATTAGGGTTTTAAACCCTAAACTGAACTTTTCCTTTCAGCCAGCATTAGAGTTTTAAACTCTGAACTGAGCTTTTCCATGCAATCAGCATTAGGGTTTTAAACCCTAAACTGGATTTTCCTTTTAGTCAGCATTAGGGTTTTAAACCCTAAACTGAACTTTTCCTTTCAGCCAGCATTAGAGTTTTAAACTCTAAACTGAGCCTTTCCATGCAATCAGTATTAGGGTTTTAAACCCTAAACTGAATTTTCTTTTAGTCAGCATTAGGGTTTTAAACCCTAAACTGAACTTTTCCTTTCAGCCAGCATTAGAGTTTTAAACTCTGAACTGAGCTTTTCCATGCAATCAGCATTAGGGTTTTAAACCCTAAACTGAATTTTCCTTTTAGTCAGCATTAGGGTTTTAAACCCTAAACTGAACTTTTCCTTTCAGCCAGCATTAGAGTTTTAAACTCTGAACTGAGCTTTTCCATGCAATCAGCATTAGGGTTTTAAACCCTAAACTGAATTTTCCTTTTAGTCAGCATTAGGGTTTTAAACCCTAAACTGAACTTTTCCTTTCAGCCAGCATTAGAGTTTTAAACTCTAAACTGAGCCTTTCCATGCAATCAGTATTAGGGTTTTAAACCCTAAATTGAATTTTCTTTTTAGTCAGCATTAGGGTTTTAAACCCTAAACTGAACTTTTCCTTTCAGCCAGCATTAGAGTTTTAAACTCTAAACTGAGCCTTTCCATGCAATCAGTATTAGGGTTTTAAACCCTAAACTGAATTTTCTTTTTAGTCAGCATTAGGGTTTTAAACCCTAAACTGAACTTTTCCTTTCAGCCAGCATTAGAGTTTTAAACTCTGAACTGAGCTTTTCCATGCAATCAGCATTAGGGTTTTAAACCCTAAACTGAATTTTCTTTTTAGTCAGCATTAGGGTTTTAAACCCTAAACTGAACTTTTCCTTTCAGCCAGCATTAGAGTTTTAAACTCTAAACTGAGCCTTTCCATGCAATCAGTATTAGGGTTTTAAACCCTAAACTGAATTTTCTTTTTAGTCAGCATTAGGGTTTTAAACCCTAAACTGAACTTTTCCTTTCAGCCAGCATTAGAGTTTTAAACTCTGAACTGAGCTTTTCCATGCAATCAGCATTAGGGTTTTAAACCCTAAACTGAATTTTCTTTTTAGTCAGCATTAGGGTTTTAAACCCTAAACTGAACTTTTCCTTTCAGCCAGCATTAGAGTTTTAAACTCTGAACTGAGCTTTTCCATGCAATCAGCATTAGGGTTTTAAACCCTAAACTGAATTTTCCTTTTAGTCAGCATTAGGGTTTTAAACCCTAAACTGAACTTTTCCTTTCAGCCAGCATTAGAGTTTTAAACTCTAAACTGAGCCTTTCCATGCAATCAGTATTAGGGTTTTAAACCCTAAACTGAATTTTCTTTTTAGTCAGCATTAGGGTTTTAAACCCTAAACTGAACTTTTCCTTTCAGCCAGCATTAGAGTTTTAAACTCTGAACTGAGCTTTTCCATGCAATCAGCATTAGGGTTTTAAACCCTAAACTGAATTTTCCTTTTAGTCAGCATTAGGGTTTTAAACCCTAAACTGAACTTTTCCTTTCAGCCAGCATTAGAGTTTTAAACTCTAAACTGAGCCTTTCCATGCAATCAGTATTAGGGTTTTAAACCCTAAACTGAATTTTCTTTTTAGTCAGCATTAGGGTTTTAAACCCTAAACTGAACTTTTCCTTTCAGCCAGCATTAGAGTTTTAAACTCTGAACTGAGCTTTTCCATGCAATCAGCATTAGGGTTTTAAACCCTAAACTGAATTTTCTTTTTAGTCAGCATTAGGGTTTTAAACCCTAAACTGAACTTTTCCTTTCAGCCAGCATTAGAGTTTTAAACTCTAAACTGAGCCTTTCCATGCAATCAGTATTAGGGTTTTAAACCCTAAACTGAATTTTCTTTTTAGTCAGCATTAGGGTTTTAAACCCTAAACTGAACTTTTCCTTTCAGCCAGCATTAGAGTTTTAAACTCTGAACTGAGCTTTTCCATGCAATCAGCATTAGGGTTTTAAACCCTAAACTGAATTTTCTTTTTAGTCAGCATTAGGGTTTTAAACCCTAAACTGAACTTTTCCTTTCAGCCAGCATTAGAGTTTTAAACTCTAAACTGAGCCTTTCCATGCAATCAGTATTAGGGTTTTAAACCCTAAACTGAATTTTCTTTTTAGTCAGCATTAGGGTTTTAAACCCTAAACTGAACTTTTCCTTTCAGCCAGCATTAGAGTTTTAAACTCTGAACTGAGCTTTTCCGTGCAATCAGCATTAGGGTTTTAAACCCTAAACTGAATTTTCCTTTTAGTCAGCATTAGGGTTTTAAACCCTAAACTGAACTTTTCCTTTCAGCCAGCATTAGAGTTTTAAACTCTGAACTGAGCTTTTCCATGCAATCAGCATTAGGGTTTTAAACCCTAAACTGGATTTTCCTTTTAGTCAGCATTAGGGTTTTAAACCCTAAACTGAACTTTTCCTTTCAGACAGCATTAGAGTTTTAAACTCTAAACTGAGCCTTTCCATGCAATCAGTATTAGGGTTTTAAACCCTAAACTGAATTTTCTTTTTAGTCAGCATTAGGGTTTTAAACCCTAAACTGAACTTTTCCTTTCAGCCAGCATTAGAGTTTTAAACTCTGAACTGAGCTTTTCCATGCAATCAGCATTAGGGTTTTAAACCCTAAACTGAATTTTCCTTTTAGTCAGCATTAGGGTTTTAAACCCTAAACTGAACTTTTCCTTTCAGCCAGCATTAGAGTTTTAAACTCTGAACTGAGCTTTTCCATGCAATCAGCATTAGGGTTTTAAACCCTAAACTGAATTTTCCTTTTAGTCAGCATTAGGGTTTTAAACCCTAAACTGAACTTTTCCTTTCAGCCAGCATTAGAGTTTTAAACTCTTAACTGAGCCTTTCCATGCAATCAGTATTAGGGTTTTAAACCCTAAACTGAATTTTCTTTTTAGTCAGCATTAGGGTTTTAAACCCTAAACTGAACTTTTCCTTTCAGCCAGCATTAGAGTTTTAAACTCTAAACTGAGCCTTTCCATGCAATCAGTATTAGGGTTTTAAACCCTAAACTGAATTTTCTTTTTAGTCAGCATTAGGGTTTTAAACCCTAAACTGAACTTTTCCTTTCAGCCAGCATTAGAGTTTTAAACTCTTAACTGAGCCTTTCCATGCAATCAGTATTAGGGTTTTAAACCCTAAACTGAATTTTCTTTTTAGTCAGCATTAGGGTTTTAAACCCTAAACTGAACTTTTCCTTTCAGCCAGCATTAGAGTTTTAAACTCTGAACTGAGCTTTTCCATGCAATCAGCATTAGGGTTTTAAACCCTAAACTGAATTTTCTTTTTAGTCAGCATTAGGGTTTTAAACCCTAAACTGAACTTTTCCTTTCAGCCAGCATTAGAGTTTTAAACTCTAAACTGAGCCTTTCCATGCAATCAGTATTAGGGTTTTAAACCCTAAACTGAATTTTCTTTTTAGTCAGCATTAGGGTTTTAAACCCTAAACTGAACTTTTCCTTTCAGCCAGCATTAGAGTTTTAAACTCTGAACTGAGCTTTTCCATGCAATCAGCATTAGGGTTTTAAACCCTAAACTGAATTTTCCTTTTAGTCAGCATTAGGGTTTTAAACCCTAAACTGAACTTTTCCTTTCAGCCAGCATTAGAGTTTTAAACTCTAAACTGAGCCTTTCCATGCAATCAGTATTAGGGTTTTAAACCCTAAACTGAATTTTCTTTTTAGTCAGCATTAGGGTTTTAAACCCTAAACTGAACTTTTCCTTTCAGCCAGCATTAGAGTTTTAAACTCTAAACTGAGCCTTTCCATGCAATCAGTATTAGGGTTTTAAACCCTAAACTGAATTTTCTTTTTAGTCAGCATTAGGGTTTTAAACCCTAAACTGAACTTTTCCTTTCAGCCAGCATTAGAGTTTTAAACTCTGAACTGAGCTTTTCCATGCAATCAGCATTAGGGTTTTAAACCCTAAACTGAATTTTCTTTTAGTCAGCATTAGGGTTTTAAACCCTAAACTGAACTTTTCCTTTCAGCCAGCATTAGAGTTTTAAACTCTAAACTGAGCCTTTCCATGCAATCAGTATTAGGGTTTTAAACCCTAAACTGAATTTTCTTTTTAGTCAGCATTAGGGTTTTAAACCCTAAACTGAACTTTTCCTTTCAGCCAGCATTAGAGTTTTAAACTCTGAACTGAGCTTTTCCATGCAATCAGCATTAGGGTTTTAAACCCTAAACTGAATTTTCTTTTTAGTCAGCATTAGGGTTTTAAACCCTAAACTGAACTTTTCCTTTCAGCCAGCATTAGAGTTTTAAACTCTAAACTGAGCCTTTCCATGCAATCTGTATTAGGGTTTTAAACCCTAAACTGAATTTTCTTTTTAGTCAGCATTAGGGTTTTAAACCCTAAACTGAACTTTTCCTTTCAGCCAGCATTAGAGTTTTAAACTCTGAACTGAGCTTTTCCGTGCAATCAGCATTAGGGTTTTAAACCCTAAACTGAATTTTCCTTTTAGTCAGCATTAGGGTTTTAAACCCTAAACTGAACTTTTCCTTTCAGCCAGCATTAGAGTTTTAAACTCTGAACTGAGCTTTTCCATGCAATCAGCATTAGGGTTTTAAACCCTAAACTGGATTTTCCTTTTAGTCAGCATTAGGGTTTTAAACCCTAAACTGAACTTTTCCTTTCAGACAGCATTAGAGTTTTAAACTCTAAACTGAGCCTTTCCATGCAATCAGTATTAGGGTTTTAAACCCTAAACTGAATTTTCTTTTTAGTCAGCATTAGGGTTTTAAACCCTAAACTGAACTTTTCCTTTCAGCCAGCATTAGAGTTTTAAACTCTAAACTGAGCCTTTCCATGCAATCAGTATTAGGGTTTTAAACCCTAAACTGAATTTTCTTTTTAGTCAGCATTAGGGTTTTAAACCCTAAACTGAACTTTTCCTTTCAGCCAGCATTAGAGTTTTAAACTCTTAACTGAGCCTTTCCATGCAATCAGTATTAGGGTTTTAAACCCTAAACTGAATTTTCTTTTTAGTCAGCATTAGGGTTTTAAACCCTAAACTGAACTTTTCCTTTCAGCCAGCATTAGAGTTTTAAACTCTGAACTGAGCTTTTCCATGCAATCAGCATTAGGGTTTTAAACCCTAAACTGAATTTTCTTTTTAGTCAGCATTAGGGTTTTAAACCCTAAACTGAACTTTTCCTTTCAGCCAGCATTAGAGTTTTAAACTCTAAACTGAGCCTTTCCATGCAATCAGTATTAGGGTTTTAAACCCTAAACTGAATTTTCTTTTTAGTCAGCATTAGGGTTTTAAACCCTAAACTGAACTTTTCCTTTCAGCCAGCATTAGAGTTTTAAACTCTGAACTGAGCTTTTCCATGCAATCAGCATTAGGGTTTTAAACCCTAAACTGAATTTTCTTTTTAGTCAGCATTAGGGTTTTAAACCCTAAACTGAACTTTTCCTTTCAGCCAGCATTAGAGTTTTAAACTCTAAACTGAGCCTTTCCATGCAATCAGTATTAGGGTTTTAAACCCTAAACTGAATTTTCTTTTTAGTCAGCATTAGGGTTTTAAACCCTAAACTGAACTTTTCCTTTCAGCCAGCATTAGAGTTTTAAACTCTGAACTGAGCTTTTCCGTGCAATCAGCATTAGGGTTTTAAACCCTAAACTGAATTTTCCTTTTAGTCAGCATTAGGGTTTTAAACCCTAAACTGAACTTTTCCTTTCAGCCAGCATTAGAGTTTTAAACTCTGAACTGAGCTTTTCCATGCAATCAGCATTAGGGTTTTAAACCCTAAACTGGATTTTCCTTTTAGTCAGCATTAGGGTTTTAAACCCTAAACTGAACTTTTCCTTTCAGCCAGCATTAGAGTTTTAAACTCTAAACTGAGCCTTTCCATGCAATCAGTATTAGGGTTTTAAACCCTAAACTGAATTTTCTTTTTAGTCAGCATTAGGGTTTTAAACCCTAAACTGAACTTTTCCTTTCAGCCAGCATTAGAGTTTTAAACTCTAAACTGAGCCTTTCCATGCAATCAGCATTAGGGTTTTAAACCCTAAACTGAATTTTCCTTTTAGTCAGCATTAGGGTTTTAAACCCTAAACTGAACTTTTCCTTTCAGCCAGCATTAGAGTTTTAAACTCTGAACTGAGCTTTTCCATGCCATCAGCATTAGGGTTTTAAACCCTAAACTGAATTTTCCTTTTAGTCAGCATTAGGGTTTTAAACCCTAAACTGAACTTTTCCTTTCAGCCAGCATTAGAGTTTTAAACTCTAAACTGAGCCTTTCCATGCAATCAGTATTAGGGTTTTAAACCCTAAACTGAATTTTCTTTTTAGTCAGCATTAGGGTTTTAAACCCTAAACTGAACTTTTCCTTTCAGCCAGCATTAGAGTTTTAAACTCTAAACTGAGCCTTTCCATGCAATCAGTATTAGGGTTTTAAACCCTAAACTGAATTTTCTTTTTAGTCAGCATTAGGGTTTTAAACCCTAAACTGAACTTTTCCTTTCAGCCAGCATTAGAGTTTTAAACTCTAAACTGAGCCTTTCCATGCAATCAGTATTAGGGTTTTAAACCCTAAACTGAATTTTCTTTTTAGTCAGCATTAGGGTTTTAAACCCTAAACTGAACTTTTCCTTTCAGCCAGCATTAGAGTTTTAAACTCTGAACTGAGCTTTTCCATGCAATCAGCATTAGGGTTTTAAACCCTAAACTGAATTTTCTTTTTAGTCAGCATTAGGGTTTTAAACCCTAAACTGAACTTTTCCTTTCAGCCAGCATTAGAGTTTTAAACTCTAAACTGAGCCTTTCCATGCAATCAGTATTAGGGTTTTAAACCCTAAACTGAATTTTCTTTTTAGTCAGCATTAGGGTTTTAAACCCTAAACTGAACTTTTCCTTTCAGCCAGCATTAGAGTTTTAAACTCTGAACTGAGCTTTTCCGTGCAATCAGCATTAGGGTTTTAAACCCTAAACTGAATTTTCCTTTTAGTCAGCATTAGGGTTTTAAACCCTAAACTGAACTTTTCCTTTCAGCCAGCATTAGAGTTTTAAACTCTGAACTGAGCTTTTCCATGCAATCAGCATTAGGGTTTTAAACCCTAAACTGGATTTTCCTTTTAGTCAGCATTAGGGTTTTAAACCCTAAACTGAACTTTTCCTTTCAGCCAGCATTAGAGTTTTAAACTCTAAACTGAGCTTTCCCATGCAATCAGCATTAGGGTTTTAAACCCTAAACTGAATTTTCGTTTTAGTCAGCATTAGGGTTTTAAACCCTAAACTGAACTTTTCCTTTCAGCCAGCATTAGAGTTTTAAACTCTGAACTGAGCTTTTCCATGCAATCAGCATTAGGGTTTTAAACCCTAAACTGGATTTTCCTTTTAGTCAGCATTAGGGTTTTAAACCCTAAACTGAACTTTTCCTTTCAGCCAGCATTAGAGTTTTAAACTCTGAACTAAGCCTTTCCATGCAATCAGTATTAGGGTTTTAAACCCTAAACTGAATTTTCTTTTTAGTCAGCATTAGGGTTTTAAACCCTAAACCGAACTTTTCCTTTCAGCCAGCATTAGAGTTTTAAACTCTGAACTGAGCTTTTCCATGCAATCAGCATTAGGGTTTTAAACCCTAAACTGAATTTTCTTTTTAGTCAGCATTAGGGTTTTAAACCCTAAACTGAACTTTTCCTTTCAGCCAGCATTAGAGTTTTAAACTCTAAACTGAGCCTTTCCATGCAATCAGTATTAGTGTTTTAAACCCTAAACTGAATTTTCTTTTTAGTCAGCATTAGGGTTTTAAACCCTAAACTGAACTTTTCCTTTCAACCAGCATTAGAGTTTTAAACTCTGAACTGAGCTTTTCCGTGCAATCAGCATTAGGGTTTTAAACCCTAAACTGAATTTTCCTTTTAGTCAGCATTAGGGTTTTAAACCCTAAACTAAACTTTTCCTTTCAGCCAGCATTAGAGTTTTAAACTCTGAACTGAGCTTTTCCATGCAATCAGCATTAGGGTTTTAAACCCTAAACTAAATTTTCCTTTTAGTCAGCATTAGGGTTTTAAACCCTAAACTGAACTTTTCCTTTCAGCCAGCATTAGAGTTTTAAACTCTAAACTGAGCTTTTCAATGCAATCAGTATTAGGGATTTAAACCCTAAACTGAATTTTATTTTTAGTCAGCATTAGGGTTTTAAACCCTAAACTGAACTTTTCCTTTCAGCCAGCATTAGAGTTTTAAACTCTGAACTCAGCTTTTCCGTGCAATCAGCATTAGGGTTTTAAACCCTAAACTGAATTTTCCTTTTAGTCAGCATTAGGGTTTTAAACCCTAAACTGAACTTTTCCTTTCAGCCAGCATTAGAGTTTTAAACTCTGAACTGAGCTTTTCCATGCAATCAACATTAGGGTTTTAAACCCTAAACTGAATTTTCCTTTTAATCAGCATTAGGGTTTTAAACCCTAAACTGAACTTTTCCTTTCAGCCAGCATTAGAGTTTTAAACTCTGAACTGAGCTTTTCCATGCAATCAGCATTAGGGTTTTAAACCCTAAACTGGATTTTCCTTTTAGTCAGCATTAGGGTTTTAAACCCTAAACTGAACTTTTCCTTTCAGCCAGCATTAGAGTTTTAAACTCTAAACTGAGCCTTTCCATGCAATCAGTATTAGGGTTTTAAACCCTAAACTGAATTTTCTTTTTAGTCAGCATTAGGGTTTTAAACCCTAAACTGAACTTTTCCTTTCAGCCAGCATTAGAGTTTTAAACTCTGAACTGAGCTTTTCCATGCAATCAGCATTAGGGTTTTAAACCCTAAACTGAATTTTCTTTTTAGTCAGCATTAGGGTTTTAAACCCTAAACTGAACTTTTCCTTTCAGCCAGCATTAGAGTTTTAAACTCTAAACTGAGCCTTTCCATGCAATCAGTATTAGGGTTTTAAACCCTAAACTGAATTTTCTTTTTAGTCAGCATTAGGGTTTTAAACCCTAAACTGAACTTTTCCTTTCAGCCAGCATTAGAGTTTTAAACTCTGAACTGAGCTTTTCCGTGCAATCAGCATTAGGGTTTTAAACCTTAAACTGAATTTTCCTTTTAGTCAGCATTAGGGTTTTAAACCCTAAACTGAACTTTTCCTTTCAGCCAGCATTAGAGTTTTAAACTCTGAACTGAGCTTTTCCATGCAATCAGCATTAGGGTTTTAAACCCTAAACTGGATTTTCCTTTTAGTCAGCATTAGGGTTTTAAACCCTAAACTGAACTTTTCCTTTCAGCCAGCATTAGAGTTTTAAACTCTAAACTGAGCCTTTCCATGCAATCAGTATTAGGGTTTTAAACCCTAAACTGAATTTTCTTTTTAGTAAGCATTAGGGTTTTAAACCCTAAACTGAACTTTTCCTTTCAGCCAGCATTAGAGTTTTAAACTCTGAACTGAGCTTTTCCATGCAATCAGCATTAGGGTTTTAAACCCTAAACTGAATTTTCCTTTTAGTCAGCATTAGGGTTTTAAACCCTAAACTGAACTTTTCCTTTCAGCCAGCATTAGAGTTTTAAACTCTGAACTGAGCTTTTCCATGCAATCAGCATTAGGGTTTTAAACCCTAAACTGAATTTTCCTTTTAGTCAGCATTAGGGTTTTAAACCCTAAACTGAACTTTTCCTTTCAGCCAGCATTAGAGTTTTAAACTCTAAACTGAGCCTTTCCATGCAATCAGTATTAGGGTTTTAAACCCTAAATTGAATTTTCTTTTTAGTCAGCATTAGGGTTTTAAACCCTAAACTGAACTTTTCCTTTCAGCCAGCATTAGAGTTTTAAACTCTAAACTGAGCCTTTCCATGCAATCAGTATTAGGGTTTTAAACCCTAAACTGAATTTTCTTTTTAGTCAGCATTAGGGTTTTAAACCCTAAACTGAACTTTTCCTTTCAGCCAGCATTAGAGTTTTAAACTCTGAACTGAGCTTTTCCATGCAATCAGCATTAGGGTTTTAAACCCTAAACTGAATTTTCTTTTTAGTCAGCATTAGGGTTTTAAACCCTAAACTGAACTTTTCCTTTCAGCCAGCATTAGAGTTTTAAACTCTAAACTGAGCCTTTCCATGCAATCAGTATTAGGGTTTTAAACCCTAAACTGAATTTTCTTTTTAGTCAGCATTAGGGTTTTAAACCCTAAACTGAACTTTTCCTTTCAGCCAGCATTAGAGTTTTAAACTCTGAACTGAGCTTTTCCATGCAATCAGCATTAGGGTTTTAAACCCTAAACTGAATTTTCTTTTTAGTCAGCATTAGGGTTTTAAACCCTAAACTGAACTTTTCCTTTCAGCCAGCATTAGAGTTTTAAACTCTAAACTGAGCCTTTCCATGCAATCAGTATTAGGGTTTTAAACCCTAAACTGAATTTTCTTTTAGTCAGCATTAGGGTTTTAAACCCTAAACTGAACTTTGCCTTTCAGCCAGCATTAGAGTTTTAAACTCTGAACTGAGCTTTTCCGTGCAATCAGCATTAGGGTTTTAAACCCTAAACTGAATTTTCCTTTTAGTCAGCATTAGGGTTTTAAACCCTAAACTGAACTTTTCCTTTCAGCCAGCATTAGAGTTTTAAACTCTGAACTGAGCTTTTCCATGCAATCAGCATTAGGGTTTTAAACCCTAAACTGGATTTTCCTTTTAGTCAGCATTAGGGTTTTAAACCCTAAACTGAACTTTTCCTTTCAGCCAGCATTAGAGTTTTAAACTCTAAACTGAGCCTTTCCATGCAATCAGTATTAGGGTTTTAAACCCTAAACTGAATTTTCTTTTTAGTCAGCATTAGGGTTTTAAACCCTAAACTGAACTTTTCCTTTCAGCCAGCATTAGAGTTTTAAACTCTGAACTGAGCTTTTCCATGCAATCAGCATTAGGGTTTTAAACCCTAAACTGAATTTTCCTTTTAGTCAGCATTAGGGTTTTAAACCCTAAACTGAACTTTTCCTTTCAGCCAGCATTAGAGTTTTAAACTCTGAACTGAGCTTTTCCATGCAATCAGCATTAGGGTTTTAAACCCTAAACTGAATTTTCCTTTTAGTCAGCATTAGGGTTTTAAACCCTAAACTGAACTTTTCCTTTCAGCCAGCATTAGAGTTTTAAACTCTAAACTGAGCCTTTCCATGCAATCAGTATTAGGGTTTTAAACCCTAAACTGAATTTTCTTTTTAGTCAGCATTAGGGTTTTAAACCCTAAACTGAACTTTTCCTTTCAGCCAGCATTAGAGTTTTAAACTCTAAACTGAGCCTTTCCATGCAATCAGTATTAGGGTTTTAAACCCTAAACTGAATTTTCTTTTAGTCAGCATTAGGGTTTTAAACCCTAAACTGAACTTTTCCTTTCAGCCAGCATTAGAGTTTTAAACTCTAAACTGAGCCTTTCCATGCAATCAGTATTAGGGTTTTAAACCCTAAACTGAATTTTCTTTTTAGTCAGCATTAGGGTTTTAAACCCTAAACTGAACTTTTCCTTTCAGCCAGCATTAGAGTTTTAAACTCTGAACTGAGCTTTTCCATGCAATCAGCATTAGGGTTTTAAACCCTAAACTGAATTTTCTTTTTAGTCAGCATTAGGGTTTTAAACCCTAAACTGAACTTTTCCTTTCAGCCAGCATTAGAGTTTTAAACTCTAAACTGAGCCTTTCCATGCAATCAGTATTAGGGTTTTAAACCCTAAACTGAATTTTCTTTTTAGTCAGCATTAGGGTTTTAAACCCTAAACTGAACTTTTCCTTTCAGCCAGCATTAGAGTTTTAAACTCTGAACTGAGCTTTTCCATGCAATCAGCATTAGGGTTTTAAACCCTAAACTGAATTTTCTTTTTAGTCAGCATTAGGGTTTTAAACCCTAAACTGAACTTTTCCTTTCAGCCAGCATTAGAGTTTTAAACTCTAAACTGAGCCTTTCCATGCAATCAGTATTAGGGTTTTAAACCCTAAACTGAATTTTCTTTTTAGTCAGCATTAGGGTTTTAAACCCTAAACTGAACTTTTCCTTTCAGCCAGCATTAGAGTTTTAAACTCTGAACTGAGCTTTTCCGTGCAATCAGCATTAGGGTTTTAAACCCTAAACTGAATTTTCCTTTTAGTCAGCATTAGGGTTTTAAACCCTAAACTGAACTTTTCCTTTCAGCCAGCATTAGAGTTTTAAACTCTGAACTGAGCTTTTCCATGCAATCAGCATTAGGGTTTTAAACCCTAAACTGGATTTTCCTTTTAGTCAGCATTAGGGTTTTAAACCCTAAACTGAACTTTTCCTTTCAGACAGCATTAGAGTTTTAAACTCTAAACTGAGCCTTTCCATGCAATCAGTATTAGGGTTTTAAACCCTAAACTGAATTTTCTTTTTAGTCAGCATTAGGGTTTTAAACCCTAAACTGAACTTTTCCTTTCAGCCAGCATTAGAGTTTTAAACTCTGAACTGAGCTTTTCCATGCAATCAGCATTAGGGTTTTAAACCCTAAACTGAATTTTCCTTTTAGTCAGCATTAGGGTTTTAAACCCTAAACTGAACTTTTCCTTTCAGCCAGCATTAGAGTTTTAAACTCTGAACTGAGCTTTTCCATGCAATCAGCATTAGGGTTTTAAACCCTAAACTGAATTTTCCTTTTAGTCAGCATTAGGGTTTTAAACCCTAAACTGAACTTTTCCTTTCAGCCAGCATTAGAGTTTTAAACTCTTAACTGAGCCTTTCCATGCAATCAGTATTAGGGTTTTAAACCCTAAACTGAATTTTCTTTTTAGTCAGCATTAGGGTTTTAAACCCTAAACTGAACTTTTCCTTTCAGCCAGCATTAGAGTTTTAAACTCTAAACTGAGCCTTTCCATGCAATCAGTATTAGGGTTTTAAACCCTAAACTGAATTTTCTTTTTAGTCAGCATTAGGGTTTTAAACCCTAAACTGAACTTTTCCTTTCAGCCAGCATTAGAGTTTTAAACTCTTAACTGAGCCTTTCCATGCAATCAGTATTAGGGTTTTAAACCCTAAACTGAATTTTCTTTTTAGTCAGCATTAGGGTTTTAAACCCTAAACTGAACTTTTCCTTTCAGCCAGCATTAGAGTTTTAAACTCTGAACTGAGCTTTTCCATGCAATCAGCATTAGGGTTTTAAACCCTAAACTGAATTTTCTTTTAGTCAGCATTAGGGTTTTAAACCCTAAACTGAACTTTTCCTTTCAGCCAGCATTAGAGTTTTAAACTCTAAACTGAGCCTTTCCATGCAATCAGTATTAGGGTTTTAAACCCTAAACTGAATTTTCTTTTTAGTCAGCATTAGGGTTTTAAACCCTAAACTGAACTTTTCCTTTCAGCCAGCATTAGAGTTTTAAACTCTGAACTGAGCTTTTCCATGCAATCAGCATTAGGGTTTTAAACCCTAAACTGAATTTTCTTTTTAGTCAGCATTAGGGTTTTAAACCCTAAACTGAACTTTTCCTTTCAGCCAGCATTAGAGTTTTAAACTCTAAACTGAGCCTTTCCATGCAATCAGTATTAGGGTTTTAAACCCTAAACTGAATTTTCTTTTTAGTCAGCATTAGGGTTTTAAACCCTAAACTGAACTTTTCCTTTCAGCCAGCATTAGAGTTTTAAACTCTGAACTGAGCTTTTCCGTGCAATCAGCATTAGGGTTTTAAACCCTAAACTGAATTTTCCTTTTAGTCAGCATTAGGGTTTTAAACCCTAAACTGAACTTTTCCTTTCAGCCAGCATTAGAGTTTTAAACTCTGAACTGAGCTTTTCCATGCAATCAGCATTAGGGTTTTAAACCCTAAACTGGATTTTCCTTTTAGTCAGCATTAGGGTTTTAAACCCTAAACTGAACTTTTCCTTTCAGCCAGCATTAGAGTTTTAAACTCTAAACTGAGCCTTTCCATGCAATCAGTATTAGGGTTTTAAACCCTAAACTGAATTTTCTTTTTAGTCAGCATTAGGGTTTTAAACCCTAAACTGAACTTTTCCTTTCAGCCAGCATTAGAGTTTTAAACTCTAAACTGAGCCTTTCCATGCAATCAGCATTAGGGTTTTAAACCCTAAACTGAATTTTCCTTTTAGTCAGCATTAGGGTTTTAAACCCTAAACTGAACTTTTCCTTTCAGCCAGCATTAGAGTTTTAAACTCTGAACTGAGCTTTTCCATGCCATCAGCATTAGGGTTTTAAACCCTAAACTGAATTTTCCTTTTAGTCAGCATTAGGGTTTTAAACCCTAAACTGAACTTTTCCTTTCAGCCAGCATTAGAGTTTTAAACTCTAAACTGAGCCTTTCCATGCAATCAGTATTAGGGTTTTAAACCCTAAACTGAATTTTCTTTTTAGTCAGCATTAGGGTTTTAAACCCTAAACTGAACTTTTCCTTTCAGCCAGCATTAGAGTTTTAAACTCTAAACTGAGCCTTTCCATGCAATCAGTATTAGGGTTTTAAACCCTAAACTGAATTTTCTTTTTAGTCAGCATTAGGGTTTTAAACCCTAAACTGAACTTTTCCTTTCAGCCAGCATTAGAGTTTTAAACTCTAAACTGAGCCTTTCCATGCAATCAGTATTAGGGTTTTAAACCCTAAACTGAATTTTCTTTTTAGTCAGCATTAGGGTTTTAAACCCTAAACTGAACTTTTCCTTTCAGCCAGCATTAGAGTTTTAAACTCTGAACTGAGCTTTTCCATGCAATCAGCATTAGGGTTTTAAACCCTAAACTGAATTTTCTTTTTAGTCAGCATTAGGGTTTTAAACCCTAAACTGAACTTTTCCTTTCAGCCAGCATTAGAGTTTTAAACTCTAAACTGAGCCTTTCCATGCAATCAGTATTAGGGTTTTAAACCCTAAACTGAATTTTCTTTTTAGTCAGCATTAGGGTTTTAAACCCTAAACTGAACTTTTCCTTTCAGCCAGCATTAGAGTTTTAAACTCTGAACTGAGCTTTTCCGTGCAATCAGCATTAGGGTTTTAAACCCTAAACTGAATTTTCCTTTTAGTCAGCATTAGGGTTTTAAACCCTAAACTGAACTTTTCCTTTCAGCCAGCATTAGAGTTTTAAACTCTGAACTGAGCTTTTCCATGCAATCAGCATTAGGGTTTTAAACCCTAAACTGGATTTTCCTTTTAGTCAGCATTAGGGTTTTAAACCCTAAACTGAACTTTTCCTTTCAGCCAGCATTAGAGTTTTAAACTCTAAACTGAGCTTTCCCATGCAATCAGCATTAGGGTTTTAAACCCTAAACTGAATTTTCGTTTTAGTCAGCATTAGGGTTTTAAACCCTAAACTGAACTTTTCCTTTCAGCCAGCATTAGAGTTTTAAACTCTGAACTGAGCTTTTCCATGCAATCAGCATTAGGGTTTTAAACCCTAAACTGGATTTTCCTTTTAGTCAGCATTAGGGTTTTAAACCCTAAACTGAACTTTTCCTTTCAGCCAGCATTAGAGTTTTAAACTCTGAACTAAGCCTTTCCATGCAATCAGTATTAGGGTTTTAAACCCTAAACTGAATTTTCTTTTTAGTCAGCATTAGGGTTTTAAACCCTAAACCGAACTTTTCCTTTCAGCCAGCATTAGAGTTTTAAACTCTGAACTGAGCTTTTCCATGCAATCAGCATTAGGGTTTTAAACCCTAAACTGAATTTTCTTTTTAGTCAGCATTAGGGTTTTAAACCCTAAACTGAACTTTTCCTTTCAGCCAGCATTAGAGTTTTAAACTCTAAACTGAGCCTTTCCATGCAATCAGTATTAGTGTTTTAAACCCTAAACTGAATTTTCTTTTTAGTCAGCATTAGGGTTTTAAACCCTAAACTGAACTTTTCCTTTCAGCCAGCATTAGAGTTTTAAACTCTGAACTGAGCTTTTCCGTGCAATCAGCATTAGGGTTTTAAACCCTAAACTGAATTTTCCTTTTAGTCAGCATTAGGGTTTTAAACCCTAAACTAAACTTTTCCTTTCAGCCAGCATTAGAGTTTTAAACTCTGAACTGAGCTTTTCCATGCAATCAGCATTAGGGTTTTAAACCCTAAACTAAATTTTCCTTTTAGTCAGCATTAGGGTTTTAAACCCTAAACTGAACTTTTCCTTTCAGCCAGCATTAGAGTTTTAAACTCTAAACTGAGCTTTTCAATGCAATCAGTATTAGGGATTTAAACCCTAAACTGAATTTTATTTTTAGTCAGCATTAGGGTTTTAAACCCTAAACTGAACTTTTCCTTTCAGCCAGCATTAGAGTTTTAAACTCTGAACTCAGCTTTTCCGTGCAATCAGCATTAGGGTTTTAAACCCTAAACTGAATTTTCCTTTTAGTCAGCATTAGGGTTTTAAACCCTAAACTGAACTTTTCCTTTCAGCCAGCATTAGAGTTTTAAACTCTGAACTGAGCTTTTCCATGCAATCAACATTAGGGTTTTAAACCCTAAACTGAATTTTCCTTTTAATCAGCATTAGGGTTTTAAACCCTAAACTGAACTTTTCCTTTCAGCCAGCATTAGAGTTTTAAACTCTGAACTGAGCTTTTCCATGCAATCAGCATTAGGGTTTTAAACCCTAAACTGGATTTTCCTTTTAGTCAGCATTAGGGTTTTAAACCCTAAACTGAACTTTTCCTTTCAGCCAGCATTAGAGTTTTAAACTCTAAACTGAGCCTTTCCATGCAATCAGTATTAGGGTTTTAAACCCTAAACTGAATTTTCTTTTTAGTCAGCATTAGGGTTTTAAACCCTAAACTGAACTTTTCCTTTCAGCCAGCATTAGAGTTTTAAACTCTGAACTGAGCTTTTCCATGCAATCAGCATTAGGGTTTTAAACCCTAAACTGAATTTTCTTTTTAGTCAGCATTAGGGTTTTAAACCCTAAACTGAACTTTTCCTTTCAGCCAGCATTAGAGTTTTAAACTCTAAACTGAGCCTTTCCATGCAATCAGTATTAGGGTTTTAAACCCTAAACTGAATTTTCTTTTTAGTCAGCATTAGGGTTTTAAACCCTAAACTGAACTTTTCCTTTCAGCCAGCATTAGAGTTTTAAACTCTGAACTGAGCTTTTCCGTGCAATCAGCATTAGGGTTTTAAACCTTAAACTGAATTTTCCTTTTAGTCAGCATTAGGGTTTTAAACCCTAAACTGAACTTTTCCTTTCAGCCAGCATTAGAGTTTTAAACTCTGAACTGAGCTTTTCCATGCAATCAGCATTAGGGTTTTAAACCCTAAACTGGATTTTCCTTTTAGTCAGCATTAGGGTTTTAAACCCTAAACTGAACTTTTCCTTTCAGCCAGCATTAGAGTTTTAAACTCTAAACTGAGCCTTTCCATGCAATCAGTATTAGGGTTTTAAACCCTAAACTGAATTTTCTTTTTAGTAAGCATTAGGGTTTTAAACCCTAAACTGAACTTTTCCTTTCAGCCAGCATTAGAGTTTTAAACTCTGAACTGAGCTTTTCCATGCAATCAGCATTAGGGTTTTAAACCCTAAACTGAATTTTCCTTTTAGTCAGCATTAGGGTTTTAAACCCTAAACTGAACTTTTCCTTTCAGCCAGCATTAGAGTTTTAAACTCTGAACTGAGCTTTTCCATGCAATCAGAATTAGGGTTTTAAACCCTAAACTGAATTTTCCTTTTAGTCAGCATTAGGGTTTTAAACCCTAAACTGAACTTTTCCTTTCAGCCAGCATTAGAGTTTTAAACTCTAAACTGAGCCTTTCCATGCAATCAGTATTAGGGTTTTAAACCCTAAACTGAATTTTCTTTTTAGTCAGCATTAGGGTTTTAAACCCTAAACTGAACTTTTCCTTTCAGCCAGCATTAGAGTTTTAAACTCTAAACTGAGCCTTTCCATGCAATCAGTATTAGGGTTTTAAACCCTAAACTGAATTTTCTTTTTAGTCAGCATTAGGGTTTTAAACCCTAAACTGAACTTTTCCTTTCAGCCAGCATTAGAGTTTTAAACTCTAAACTGAGCCTTTCCATGCAATCAGCATTAGGGTTTTAAACCCTAAACTGAATTTTCCTTTTAGTCAGCATTAGGGTTTTAAACCCTAAACTGAACTTTTTCCTTTCAGCCAGCATTAGAGTTTTAAACTCTAAACTGAGCTTTTCCATGCAATCAGTATTAGGGTTTTAAACCCTAAACTGAATTTTCCTTTTAGTCAGCATTAGGGTTTTAAACCCTAAACTGAACTTTTTCCTTTCAGCCAGCATTAGAGTTTTAAACTCTAAACTGAGCTTTTCCATGCAATCAGCATTAGGGTTTTAAACCCTAAACTGAACTTTTTCCTTTTCAGCCAGCATTAGAGTTTTAAACTCTAAACAGAGCTTTTCTATGCAATCAGCATTAGGGTTTTAAACCCTAAACTGAGTTCTTCCTTTGTTCGGCGTTAGGGTTTTAAACCCCAAACCGAACCTCTCCCCAGCTGGCCGGTGTTAGGGCTCCAACCCTGAACTGAGCATGCATATCCTCTTTCATCAATTTTATGAACTTCCTGGTGAATAATTAACGAAATTTTCCTAGTGAAACTTGGGCAGAAAATTTCGTTCGTTTGTTTGTTTTTTCCCCCGCAGGTCTAACCTCGAGCCACACGGATCGAAATGACCCACGAGATGAGTCTCAACTCAGAATCAAAGAAGAAAAAGAGATGTCCCAAGATTCGGAGCAAATGGAAGGCGGATTGACTCCAGCATTTAATTGAGGTCTTGAACCCTGCCAATTGCGCCTCACTCAGTATCCCAGAGATTAAACAAGATACCACAACTCGCAAGCATCAAGATTCAGATCGGAGTCTACAAGCAGAATCAGCTAAGACCCAAGATCAAGTCGTAAAAGAATCATTAGATAGGAATCTTGTAACTAGCAGTTGACATACACATAAGTAGTTAGCTCAGTTTCCAATTTCCATTTGGTTGTAATAAGGCGGTCAGTAACGTAGCAGTGACCACAGCAGCAGCAGTAGCAGCAAGCATTGCAATCCCATGGTAGTCCCAGCTACCAAAACTTCCCGAACTACATTGACCTGATTCCTGTTTAGCCCAGGATATGTAGGAAATCTTTGAAGCAAGATTCGGTCAAATCTTTCAAAAACATGCTTCATACGGAGTAGTCCATAGGCAAAAATCGCTCATACACGCTCACTTTATCTTTGCACGAAAACTCTTCGTGTTTCCGAACAAAGAGGGGCAGCTGTGAGCACGTGATTTTTGTTTCGCACGACAATCGCTCCAAAAAGAAATAAAAAATAATAATTGGCCCTGCTGTACAATTTTTGGATTTCTGTGCGGCACTTTGTTGATTTATTTGTGACTTTGGCCCATTTTATTTATTTACTTTATTAAAACAAAATTCAAAAATGTGTACGTATCATGCATAATCTGAACCGTAACATGGTTTAAATAGAAAAGCATAAACATGCATCTTTGTCCGTGATTTTGTTTTGTTTAATTTTACTTGTCTTGAATTATTTTAACGTGTGTGTGAATAATTGTATTGGGTGTTTATTTTAATTTGATTTTATTTAGTTTTGTATTTTTTTTTAATAATAAAAGAAAAAGAAAAAAAAGAAAAAGAAGAAAAAGGGCCCTGCCTTTCCGGACTTGGGCCAATTTATTAAAATTGGCCCAAACAAAACAATGCCCAAAACCCAGGCCTGCCCAGTCCAGTCCAGTTTGATACCGAGGGTGTCTAAACGACACCGTTTTAACCCAGTGTGGTCTGGGCCGTTGATCTCAGATTGATCAACGGCTAAGATCACATTTCCATAACCCACCAATGGCCCCGACCCGTTTTCACCCGGACCAACCCAAACCCTCAACCCTCAAAACGACACCGTTCCATTTAAGCCTTTAGATCCAGACCGTAGATCTAGATTGATCTAACGGTCGAGGTTCACCCACCCACTAACTATATAACCCATTCACCATACCCTGCCCCCCCCTAGCCAACACCCCCGCCTTCGTCTTCACCAAACCCATCCCCTTCAAACCCTAGCCGCCCCTGCACACCTTCACCAGAAACCCGGCGGCCTGAACGCCGGTGACCTCCACTTGAACACCATAGAACCCCCTCACCACCCTGAACATAGACCTGTTAACAGTTTGGTTCGAATCACCCCCAGGTCCTCGAATCTTCATTTGAAGATTCGAGTCAAAACTCGATCTAACCCAACCAACCCCAGTTTCATACCAGACACTCCCCAGACCCTCCTCGTGACCAAACCATACTTGGTTTGGTCCGAATCTAACCAGGGAAACACGAATCCCAGATCTAAGTTTTTGAACTCTAGTTTTCCCTGTGCATGTTCCGTCACTGGTTCAACCGAAGAGGTTAAGGTCTAATGGACTTCAATCAAAGTGTTTCTCATCTGAGAAACACTTCGATTAAAGTCCATTCGGCCTTAAGAAAAGTTTGTCCAAATCCGAGTTCAAACTGTTAAACTTTTCAAGATTTGAGGTGAGTCTTGTTTTCTTTTCTTTATTTTTGTTTTATTTCCGTGTGATTTGTTTTTAAAAAGTCTGTTCATATTTGTTTTGATTTTATCAATTTTGTTTGTCCACTATGCTTAAACCTCTGTGTTTGTCTGAATCCCTCCCCTCCTATTCTGATAAGACGTGTGTATTGGTTGTATTCCAAATCTGTACTGACTAACTGATTCCTCAAAGTATATTCCTGCTTAATCAGTATAAGTCGAGTCATGTGTCCCATGCTTTGAATGTCTGATTTGGCTACGTTTGTGTATGTTAATACTAATATAGTCGAGTCGACATGTGTCGTCAATTAATTTCAACTGTCTGAGCATAGTAAATCGATTTGCTTCTGTTGAACATTTGTTGAATCAATTCAAAACCAATTTTGTTTACTTATAGCTGTTGATTTGGATCAATAATGTAAAAGGGATGTTTGTTTTAAATGCTGAATTGGAGGGCATGTGCACTCTTGCACAGCATTTGCACTGGTGCACCTCATGTGCATTGGTGCACCTCATGTGCTTTGTGCACAGCCTGTGGCCTGCATAAAGGTCCTTGTTTAATTTTAAAATGGTCTGACAGCATATGCTGTCAACATATTCTACTGCCCCATACTTTGCTTTAGTTTAAGAAATGTTAAACCTCTTAAATTTTAAGCCTGCCGAGGGAATGATGGGGTTAATACTTAATTAGCTAAAGTGAAACTGAAAATGGAAGGCACATGGGAGGGGTATGGTGATAGTTTAAAACAGGCTGTTAAAAGGGGTAAGAAGGATATATAAAAGGGGATAGACATACAGAAAGAGGACTGGGCTTTGAGGGTTGAAAAAGAAAAACATACTGTGAGGAGTTTGGAACCTTAAGAGCTGAAAAGGAAAAACACAAACACAGATAGAGAGAGGTTAAGGGATAGAAACTATACAACCAACAATCAGAAAGTGTTTCTTCCTATTTGTTATTTGGGTTTTCAGTTGTTTCAACTTGTTGAAATCGATTCTGATTCTTTGAAGTTCCAGTGGTGTCTATTTAGTCAAGTGTTTTCCATTGATTTACTACTGGTTTGGTCTTCTTTGGAGTTCTGATTCTACTCCACTAGGTGTTGCTCTCATTTGGCTATTTCTTTCTATTGGCCATAGTTGCATTTCTGCACTTGAGCCTTTTCTGCTGTTCGCTTTGTTTGCTGCTGCCTTGTCCTGCTGCTATTTGCTAGTCCTGTTTCTTTTGGCTGCTGATTCCCACATCTTCCTCTTCTTCTCCTTTGCATTTTCAGCATTTCCAGGTACACATTTCAAGTCCCATATTGATGTAACTGAAACAGTTTGAAATCATGAAATGAAAAAGGTTGAAGATGTTCAAGCATTCGTTGTGATATTCATAGTACATTAACAGGCCTTGTGGAAATTGATTTAGTTTATGTTTCAATAGTTCAAAAGAGTGTACTGATAGCCGACTGAGTTTCACCCCTTTGTATTTGAGCTCGACAATTGTCTGTTAGTATAAGCATGCATATTTCGACTTTACACAATACTGTTTTCTGTCTCATTTAGTTTTTTTAGTAAGACTAGTCCATACAAGTTTAGTTAAGTTCAATACAAGAAATGCTCAGACTAAACGTTGTATTTCGCTAACTCGTATATGATTCCTTGTCAAATTAAAGCATTTTACTTCGCCAGTTATCCTTTAACCTAGTTCAAATAAGTTCAGTTAAGTTCAAATTAAGAAATGTTCGGATTAAGTATTGCATTTCATCTATCTCATATGTAATCTTTTATTCGACCAAATCATTTTCGTAAAAGGCATGACGTTTTTTTTACTTTAAAAGTAATCAATCAAAAATTGATAGGAGTTTGGTTTAAGTTGAAGTATATACTTCAATTAGCACACACACTTTCCTTTCTTCTATCTCTGGAAATAAAAATAATAGAAATGTAGTCACTGTAGGATACCCTTCTAAAAATAATGAGACGAGCCTCGCCAAATAAAAACAATACCAATTGCGGGGCCCTCAACAACTAATGATAATTATTTAGAATTCAAGATAGGCCATTTAATAAATTTCATGGCCTTCTACAAAGATAATAACGCGTTAGACTCTGTTGGCGCGCCTTAATTAAATCACATTCTTAAATTCGGGTGCACATTGATGTGACCCAAATTCGAATCTCAACGAAGTCCAAATGTGTCGACGATCACGGGTGCATTGATTGTGACGTGGTTCGAGATGCATTTTCCCGACGTTGCAATTCTATAAAAAATAAGTGATAATAATAAAAGCGGTTTAAACTTAATAAAAGCACATAAGTCACAACATGTATTTAAATTAGATATTTAGCCATTATAACAATTTAAGCGACCATGCTAGAACCACGGGATTTGAGGGTTCCTAACACCTTCCCTCGGGTCAACATAATTCCTTACTTAGAATTTCTGGTTCGCAAACTTCATTTGGAAAAGTCAAAAATTTCCTCGATTTGGGATTCAAGATAAACCGGTGGCTTGGGACACCAAAAGCCAAACCTTTCCCAAGTGGCGACTCTGAATTAAATAAATAATCCCATTTCAAATATTGTCACTTAAATTGGAAAAACTCCACCCGCGCATCTTACCCTTCGGGGCCGGGCGCGCAAAAAGGAGGTGTGACACATACGCCTAGACCCCTTATCCTTAGAAGAGAAATATGTGATTCTCATGATCCCAACCCTACAAGACAATCTCTTACCAACATGTCTTTACAATCCTCCACACTTGCTAATGCATTTGGAACTTTCACTGCCTCTAGAAAGGAGCACCCCACATTATGAAGATTTAATGAAGATAATGCTTTGGAATTGCTGGGGAGCTCAGAATCAAGAATTCCGTTGGAACCTCAGATTTTTTCTTACATGGAATAATCCATCCATCATATGCCTTATAAAAACAAAGATGGCAGACCACATTGATCTCCTCATCGAATTCAACTACACTGATTTAATCCAAGTTGCAGCACAAGGTCATTCAGGAGGTATTGTACTTTTATGGGGAGCCCATGATTTGGTTGTCAAACCAGTAGCAGTCACAAGCCAAGAGAAACATGGTTTTGTCCAGGTCAATGATCCAAGAACCCGACATCCAACAACTTAGCCATTGTGGTGCCATTGGCATCAATATTGTCATGATTCTATATTTTGAAGAACCCCTCCCCCCTTTTTTACTTTCATGCAATTAGATTTTGATGTAATTGGTACTAGCAACTTACATTTTAGTCACCTCTTGTAATCTAGTACTTAACTTTATTGATGCAGTCCTCCGTTTCAGCAAAAAAAATGTCAAATACACATAGCCATAGTCGACCGTCGATGAAACCACCACATTTACTAACCAATTCCACTATTAACTTATCTGAACTTTATTAATTTTTTTCCACCCAAAGGTCAATATGTGTTATTTTAAGTTTTTCTATTCCATAAAATAAGAACACGCCTAGTCAAAAATTTCCCAAAACCTCTGAAACGAGGCTCAAGCCATAGTGCACTGAAATGGGAGTCAAAGTAGATCGAGGGTGACTTCTTTGTTGGGGGCAGTTCCGGTCTCAATTGGTTCTCCAATCAAAATTTTATTAGCATTTTTTTTCTAATTATTCACTTCATTCACCGATTACTCTATTCAAGCTCTGATCTCCGAGTATGATATGAAGTTAAAATCAATTAGGGAGATCCGAAATCAGCAATACAGTTAACTCTCCACTAATGTGTATATCGTCATGTATACATATATGTACATCATATTATATATCATGAATACAATGTCGGATGTGTGATATATGTTATACATTACGGAAAACCTTAAAAACCTATTTCGAGCAGGGTCCTCTGCTGGCATATTCATTCTTTTTCTTTATTGTATTATGTATGGCATTTCCAAGTTGATATTTTTTTAGCAGTCGCCGTAGTAAATAGGAGAGAAAATCTAATTAAATTCTTCGTTTTTACAAAAACTTTACAAAAAAAATAGGGGTAAGCTTGTGACACATTCACTAAAAAAATCCTTTTGTAGCCAATCATTTATTAAAAAAATTGATAAGCTTAACACAGTAGCATCAACAGTCTAGCCCAGTTGCTTCCCTTTCAGTCGCTTCCTCAAATTCTGGATCTCGCTCTCAGCTTTGTCGATCCTCTCAAGTTTTATATCATGTTGAAGGCTTATGAATCGTTTTCCCCAAAAGATCGAGCTTACCTCATCTCAGTTCAATCCATAGAATCTCCGGAGCTTTCCTAGCCACTATACTTTTCTTTTTTTGTCTTCTTTGTCTGAAAATTGTGCGATCGATCCAATAAACCAAAGCATCCTGGCCAACCCACGATCTCATCACTTAGTGGTCTGGCATATAGTTAAACAGGTTGACCCTGGAAACCGCTTTCTTAAGTATGCTGTCCTAGGGGACAATGTAGGAGGACACTCGTTTATATGAAAGAATTTTAGGTAATTGGGCTTTTTCTTAGTTATGAACCCCAAAATTAATAGGAAAGAGAGCACTGTCTACTCAGACTGTCACACCGGCAACGTGTCGGTGTTGACTTGGATCTCGGGTGATGGAATAAGGCGGCCAGAAGCGACGAGCAGTCGCAGTCGAAGCTTGGCTCTTGCCGATAAGCTCCCCTTTTTCAGTTGCGTTGCACTGCCGCATAAATAATGGATCCGCTGGACCTTCGGGAGACAGTGGGGTTTCTAGTGGCATTCCTGGGGGCCCAAGCTGCGGGTTCGAGCCCCGTCAGTCCCGACATATTCAATAAATATATCAATTTATCTCTCCATTTTCTGTGGAAAAGGGTCTTTTTGGAGCTCCTTCCAAAGAGGTTAGGATTAGACTTTCAATTGGATGTGTCCCGGTCAAATCTTGTCTGCACAATAAGAGAATGAGGGAGCTAATCTGTTTGCTTGTGTAGGCGATCCAAAATTTGAGGAAGCGACTGGAAGGGAAGCAACTGAGCTAGACTGTTGATCTTTTGGAGTAGCCTGACCCTAGGAAAGAGACTATAATCGCCACCGAGAATAAACATGTTGTGCTGGGAGAAAGACTGCAATCTCAGGCATACTATTGATAGAGTAAGGAAAGGACATGGGAAAAGCGCGCTAATCAAATCATATCCCTTCTTAGTTCCAGCTAACAGTGACATACCAACCACGCCCGATCATAAAGCCCCCTGATCCCTTTATTTGTCTTTCATCCCCCCAAAGGAGAGACTGGTAGAGATCATCTTTGTTAGCGGCATTCTCCCTTCTATCTATATTAAATTGAATTATGGAGGTGCAATTTATTTGGAGGAGGTGGGTTCAATAAGAAAAGCTAGGGATTTTCCCTTTACTAGTAAGAGGCAAAGATCATCAGCTTTTAGTCATCTATCTCGCTACCTACTCCTTTTGCAAAAAGGCTTGAAGGCAATTCTGATTCTTCAATAAAAATTGATTTTAATGCTATTTTTTTTGTTTTTTATGAGTTTAGCCAAATTATCATGAAAGGTAAAAGGGGATAAAGGAACCGTGTGTTGATTGTCCTGTAAATATAAGTTGTCTTCCTCCATATGTAAAAAGGGAATAAATAAATCAATTAAATTTCGCGATGCTTCATGAAGTGCTTCTTTCGTCGCTAAATAAAACCAAAGTTCCACTACAACCAAGTAAAGAGATAGAGCATTCACGGAGCCATCCTCGTCTCTAGCTCCAACTACATTTTGTGACTAAGCTGCTTCGGGAGACAGTGAGGTTGTTCTGCTTAGGGAGTAGCCCGTCAAAGAGCCTTATAGTCTAGTCTACTCAGACCTCTACTAGGGCTAGAGCTAGCTGGAAAAAGAAAAGACTTAGCCAAAAAGAAGTACATAATAAGAAAATGATCCACGCTCCACCTTCCGTCCACCTTAAACTAGGCTTTCTCCTCGCTTTGAACTCAAATAAGACCTTCTTTTGGTCGAGTGACTTCATTCATGGTCTTCCTATTCCTTTCGCTTTCCCAGCCTAGCTAAAAGTTCTCCAAAAGTATGAAAAGCTGGAGGACTTTGTACCATCCATTCTAGTGTGGTTGGAGAGCTAAAAGCTTGAGTTGAATCAGCTGAGAGTTCAAGCCCCTTTTCTTTATAATAAGCTTCCACTTTTTGTTTTGTCCAATTTTTCGGAAAATACTGTAAAGAGTGGACAAGGAATTAAATTATCCCTGCCGATGTATTTTGACATCCAACAACTTCGGCAGGATTGTTTAGCCCCGTTCATCTTCGGTGCAAGAGCGCTCTATCAGGTTGATTTATCAGTTTGAAGATTGCTGCTACGGGATCTAGCGGCTCCAGCTGTATTAACGATAGTCCTTCATTGCAACTTAGATTGCACGATTAAGTATGAAAGTCAGTACCATCTTAAGGACGGGTTTTCTTGTTCATATATCAAGGGATGGTAAGGTTTTGCGCGTTGTATCAAATTAAACCACATGCTCCACCGCTTGTGCAGGCCCTTTTCAGCCTTTTCTTACTTATTTTTGAAGATGAGCCTTCCCGCGTCTTCCTGCACAGGCATCTGTTCTCCTAAGATCCAGGTTTCTGCACGATGATTTGTTCTATCGAATGCATGGAGATTCTGTGTGTTGGTGGTTCGAGAATCTATGAAAGGACATATAAGGCTAAGGTTACGAAGGCCGAGTAAGCAACTGAAGAAATTTCGTGTATAGGTTTTCAGTATTAGAAAGGTCGGGGTGATTGCAGTATATTTTGGCCTGTAGTTAGCTCCGATGGACGATTTTAAGTCTCAAAATTTTAGAAAAAGGCATCTATAAATGTTGTGTTATATATTGATATATACAAGAAGAAAAATAAAATTTCAACATACATAAAAAGGAAAATAAAGCTATAATATACATTTTTATTACACATTATTATTATGTATAATAATTATACATGCAATATGATTATTTTTGTATTATATTCTTGGATATACATGCATCAGTAAATTATAGACAACTATATTTATAATTTAATATTTTAGATCTCTCTCTAAACTTGGAAGGCAAGGTTGATTAAGTGAATCAAAGACGAGGAAGGCAAGGTACTGGTGGAAGAGGCGTGTACTAAACGCAGGTGGCAGACATTCTTCCATAAACTCTTAAACAAGGATGGGATAGGAACATCATACTTGGGGAGTTGGAGAACTCGGAGAGCCAGCCTGATTTTGGGTTTTGTATGTGCATTAAGGTTGATGTGGTTGAGGAGGTTATACAAAAGATGATAAGGGGCAGGAAAACTGAACTGGACGAGATTTCGGTGAACTTTTGGAAGGATGTGGACCCGGCAGGATTGGAGTGGCTTATTAGATTGTTTAATGTTACTTTTAGGACAAAGAAGATGCCCGAAGAATAGAGATAGAGTTTGATGGTCTCGTTGTACAAAAAAGGGTGATGTTTAGGATTGCAACAACTATAGGGGTATCACGCTGTTGAGTTACACTAAGGAAGTTAGGGAGAGGGTGGTGGAGAGGAGGGTGAGGAGAAGTATGTCTATTTGGGAGAATCAATTCAGATTCATGCCTGGGCGGTCAACTACAAAAGCAATTCACCTTGTGAGGAGGATGATGGAGCAATGTAGGGAGAGGAAGAAAGACTTGCATATGGTGTTCATAGACCTATAGAAAGCCTACAATAAAGTCTCGGGGAGGTTTTATGGAGATGTTTGGAGGTTAGAAGTGTTCAGATAGCATCCATTAGGGTGATTAAGGATATGTACGATGGAGCTAAGATATTGGTAAGGACCGTGGGAGGAGACTCGGATTATTTCCTTATGGAGATAGGGTTACATCAAAGATCAACTCTTAGCCCATTTTTATTTACTCTGACAATGGATGTGCTAATGCAACATACTCAAGGGGAGGTGACGTGATGTATGTTATTCGTAGATGACATATTGCTAATCGATGAAATGCGACGCATTAATGCTAGGCTGGAGGTGTGGAGACAGACGCTGGAGTCTAAAGATTTCAAGTTGAGTAGGACGAAAACAAAATACTTGGAGTGTATTATCAGTGTTGGGACGCATATTGAAGAAGTGGACTTGAAGCTTGATACACAAGTCACCCCCAATAAGGATTGTTTCAAATACCTTGGTTCCATAATTAAGGCATTCCTTGTTCAGATCTTTGTAATTTACACACATTCTTAGCTTATTTACTTTTTTAGACACTACCAATATGTTAGATAACCAGTCCAGGTATTTAATTCGTAATGAACCCTATTTTAAGGAGTATAGATACCCTGTCCTTGATGAATGTATGCTTGGCCTCGAACTATGGTCTCCTCTTCTGTTTAACCAGGTGGAACTTCGGTTCCAAACTCAGCTTATAAGTGGTCACTTCTTAGGGGATCCTTGTCATGTCAAGGTGGTCCAAGAGAAACCTTTTATGTTAGCTTTAAGAAATTCAATGAGTTTTTCCTGAGCTTGGGAGTTAACCCCGTGCCCAGATACACCTTTCGATCTAGTAGGTCCTCGGTCAATGACATTCTCCAACTCCTCGACCAATGATTTTGTGGCGTTGGTATCATTAGGAGCTACGAACGACCTCAAAACTCCATAATCATCCTCCTTGTCTACTTTATGGTCCTCCAGTTCGGTCGGGGCTGACACCAGTGGTTACTATTTAATTTCTTCCTTTCTAGTCAACTCTGGGTTTCGTGATGTCGAACTGCGAGCACTAGGATTACCTTATCGACTACGAACATTTACTTAGCAGGTGGTTGTTCTCCGTAGACCGTCTTGACTCCTCTCGGTGTAGGGAACTTCAGTGCTTGGTGTAAGGTTGAAGGTACTACCTTTATGTTATGAACCCATGGCCTTCCGAATAGGGCTTTGTACCTCATGTACCCTTCGATCACATAGAACTTTGCCTCTTGGATTGTCCCGGCGGTGTTCACTGGCACGGTTATCTCCCCTTTAGTAGTTTCTCATGCCATGTTAAATCTGTTCAACACCCGGACCGCCAACACTATTTGGTTTTGTAACCCCAACTGCTCTACGACCCTCGATCTGATGATGTTGGTTGAGTTACTCTGATCAATCAATACACGTTTAACTTGAGATTTATTGATCAGAGGCGATTCTTTTCCCAGAGAAATCACGGTGGTATTTCTCCCGTACCTTCTTGAATTCTTTAATCACCCAATTGAAAAGACCATATGTCACCTTCTTGATGGTCCACATGTCATGCCCTTTTTTCCACCAATACAATAAAGGATCCAACCCAGGGGAGAATCTAATATTCATTTTATAAGTTTATTTGAATCCTGTAATTTAAATGTGTTAGTGTAATAATATTTAGGGGAATTTGACATTCCATGACAATCTGATCCAACAATTGACATAAAAAAACTAGTTTTTGGATTTGGCACCTAGTAGACCAAATTGAACATTTATCTAAATTGAATTAACATCCAATAATCGAACCATTTTCCTTAAATAGCAAATAATACTTACCACATTCTCTTTTTCTAGTGGTGGTTATCATCTTAAAAATAAGCTTCATTTTCTTTCCATTATTATCTGAAAATCTCTTAAAATTTTCTCCCAGATCTCTCTACTTTCTTTTTCTAACTTTTTTTAATTTCTCATTATATCAATGTATTTCAAGTTTAGAGAATAACAACAACAATGTACAACAAACCCAATTGAATCCCACAAAGAGGAGGGGGCATAGAGAAGATAATATGTACGCAGACCTTACCTCCACTTTATGAAGGTGAAAAGTCTATTTTCGATAGACTCTAGGCTCAATAACAACAGAAGAAAGCAATAACAAAATAATAGCGACAACAAGGGAAAAAAAAAGCGGAAGCAAATGGCAAAACATGTAATAACTAAGAACAAGGAATACAAGAATATAAGACTAGTGTCAACTACTGGTGATAGTTATGCACCGTGTAATAACAAGGAACTAGGAATAGAAAAATATAAGACTAGTGCTAATATTACTGATAAGACAAGGAGAAACTCGCAACAACCTGTCAACCACAACCTTAATTCTCGACCTCCACACTTTCCTATCAAGTGTCATGTCCTCGGTAAGCTGAAGTAGTGACATGTCATACATAATCTCCTCTCCCTAGTACTTCTCCGGCCTTTCTCTACCCCTTCTGTGACCGCCACAGTCAACCTATCATACCTTCTGACCGAGACATTGGCGCCTCAACTCTTCACATGCCCAAACTATCTCAGCCTCGATTCCCGCAACTTGTCTACTACAAGAGCCACACCATCTTGTCCCTAATAACTTCATTCCTGTTTTGTCTTTTCTGGTATACCCACACATCCATCTTAATATCCTCATTTTTTGCTAGTTTCATCTTTTGGACATGATATTTCTTGACAGGCCAACACTCGACTCCATATAACAAAGTCGGTCTAACTACCACTTTATAGAACTTACCATTAAGTCTTGGTCGCATATTTCTATTGCATAAGACGCTCGATGCGAGCATCCATTTCATCAGTCGTGCTCCATACGATGTGTAACATCCTCATCAATCTATTCATTACATTGTAAAGATTCTTTTCCCTTGCCTAACATTGATCGGATGATCGACACGACGGCCGGGCACGAGATACTCAGCTTTATTGATGCCTATTTTGGGTACAACCAAATTTGGATGGACCTAGGCGATCAAGAAAAGACTTCTTTTATCACTAAATTCGGCACCTATTGTTAAAACATAATTCCATTTAGATTAAAGAATTTTGGCACCACCTATCAATGCCTAGTAAACTGTATGTTTGAAAAACAAATAGAAATATTAATGGAAGTTCATATTGACGACATGTTAGTCAAGTCACTGCGAGAAGAGGACCATTTGAAACATTTTTAGTAAACCTTCGACATATTAAAGAAATACAATATGAAGCTGAACCTGGAGAAGTGCACATTGGGGGTTGGATCTGGAAAATTCCTCGGGTTCATGGTATCTAATCGAGGGATCATCCCGCAAAATCAAAGCCATAGAAGGCATCACTGTGGTGAATAACATCAAGGTCATTCAAAGGTTGACCGTGCGTACAGCCGCCCTGGGCCGTTTCATATCGAGGTCCTCAGACAAAAGCCATTGCTTCTTCTCACTGTTGAAAAATAAGAATAACTTTTCGTGGACCCTATAATGTCAACAAGCTTTGGAATAACTCAACCGGTACCTATCAAGTTCACCCCTTCTCCACACTCTAAAGGCAGACGAATAATTGTACCTTTACTTGGCGGTTTTTGAACTGGCGGTAAGTGGAATCTTAGTCAAGGAAGAGGAAGGTACGCAATTTCCTATTTACTATGTTAGTAGAACTCTAGCCGAGGCTGAAATAATGTACCCTCACCTAGAAAAATTGGTGCTCGCTTAGCTAAGCGCCACTAGAAAGTTAAAACCGTACTTTCAATGCCACCATATGTGTGACGTAACCTCTTACCCACTAAGGTGCATCATGCACAAATCTGATCTCTCGGATCGGTTGGCCAAATGGGCTGATAAAATCAGCAGGTACAATATCGAGTATTGACCCCCAATCCCCATAAATTCAACTTTTGGCAGACTTCGTGGCCGACTCTACGCCGGCCTTAATACCTGAAGTTGAAAAGTTATATTGCTAGCCTCGGGATTACCTTGGGAATTTGAACAGTTTTTACAAACGGTGCCTCGAACACAAAGGGGTATGAGCTTAGTATCGTGTTAAAACCATGTACGAGGAATATAGTTAGGCAGTTTAATAGAACTGTGAAATTAACTAACAATGAGGCCGAGTATGAGGCCATAATTGCAGGTGATCGAAGCTAAGTGCAACTCCCTCCTCATGGTAAATTAGTCAATAGGTCGTTTGAAGTGAAAGAGGAACAGATGCAAAAGTATTTAGACAAATGACAGGTAATGCCGCATCAATTCAAGGAATGTGCATCACGTTCCTCGAGATCATAAAAGAGAGGCTGATGCTCTAGCTAATTTCGGATCGTTGGTCGATGTCGATGAATTAAGTTCGGGAACACTAGTACAACTCATGAATTCAGTGATAGAAGAAGGACACACCGAAGTAAAATCAACGAGTTTACCTTGGGATCGGAGGAAAAAGTACATAGATTACTCAAAGATCGGGAATCACCCTCGGATCCTAGAGAATCGAGAGCCATGAATATCAAGGCTGCAAGATTTAGCTTGGTCAAAGGGACATTATTTAGGAGAACGTTCGATGGCCCGCTGGCCAAATGCTTGGGGTCGGGATATACCAAATACGCCTTGAGAGAAGTTCATGAAGGCACTTGCAGGAACCATTTGGGAGAAGAATCTTTGGTTCGAAAATTAATCAGGGACGGCTATTACTGGACCGAAATTTAGAAAGATGCAAAGGACTTTGTACGAAAATGCGACGACTGCCAGAGACACGCACGGATTGGTCCATCAACTTGGAGAGCTACTCCACTCAGTCTTATTCTCGTGACCATTTATGAAGAGGGGAATGGACATCGTCGGTCCCCTACCTTGGGCACTCAGTAAGGCTCAATTCACACTATTCATGATCGATTATTTTTTCAAATGGGTCGAAGCTCAAGAGTTCAAAAAGTCCAAGATAAAGAAGGGATTGACTTCATCTGGGACGAAATAATATGTCGATTTGGGACACCGACCGAGGTCGTTTGAGATAATAGGAAACAATTCATTGACAGCAAGGTAAATAGATTCTTCAAAAATCAAAAGATCAAGAAGACACTGCCTACACCTTACCACCTTAGTGGGAACGGACAAGCAGAATCAACAAACAAAACCATACTTCAAAACCTATGAAAGAGGTTGACCGATGTCAAAGGGAAATGGAAGGAAATCCCGCTCGAGGTCCTGTGGGCATACCGCATGACCTCAAAGTCTAGTACTAGGCCACCCTGTTGTCGTTGGTTTATGGGGTCGAAGCCTTAATACCAATAGAAGAGTCAAACGACGAGGCCATAATCACGAGCCGAAAACTATTAGATGAAAGGCGGAAGGTTTCTCGAGTCCGGTTGACCTCCTTGAAACAACGAATAGAAAGATATTACAATCGAAGAGACAACCTTCGACAGTTAAAGATAGGTGACTTAGGGTTGAGGAAAGTGACATTACACGCCCGGAACCCGAACAAGGGGAAGTTGGGCCTGAATTGGGAAGGACCATATCGAGTCGTCAAAATTATCGGTAAAGACTCGTACAAACTCGAAGCAGGAAATGGTGTGCAACTACCGAACAACTGGAACATGACACACTTAAAGCGATACTACTGCTAAGGTACAGACTCAATTACCCTTTAATCATGTTATGAATCGGACTAACATTTGCAGGCAAACGGCCAAGGATGGATGTAGCTATTAGGTCTGAAAGCACACGTTTCACTTTTTTTTCCTTGAACAGATTTTGTCCCACAACAAGGTTTTTAAAGAGGCAATAGTAAAACATACTAACTTAAATTCAAAGATCAGTCTCAAACCAGAGTCAATGATCGTTCACTTCATATCAATAGTATCGGAGCCCTCTCAAGCTCGACCTCAAATGTTGGGGTCCATTACCCTCGGACTAAGGTTTTTTGCAAGGAAAAAAGAAAAATCTTATATGATAGAAGCTAAGTCTTGGTGGTTAGGATTAATTCTAAGGGTCAAATGGTCAGATAAACCATGTTTACATAGTCCACTCTAGCCATGATACAAGTTTTTATGTGTTTTTGATCATGTACTTTACACACTGATAAATGAAAGAAAGTTCCTCTTTGCTATTACGCATTTTCTTGCTTCTTCAATTCCGGATCTTAAGAGCCCACGGACTACCCCTACTCGGGGACTATCTAGCCCATGAGCTACCCCTACTCGGGGACTATCAATCCCAAGGGCTACCCTTACTCGGGGACTGTCACCCGAAGAAAGTTCGAACAACCGGGGCTATCGAATTCCGGAGGAACCAAACCTATTAAGCAGTGCCCAAATACAAATGGCTCGGAGATGTCTGAAGCTCATTATCAGAAAGTAAGACCTTTATAAAAACTCTAAACCTACTAAAAGGTTACTCTTGGCAAAAGCATTGTCTAAAATCACTTAAACATCTTGAAAACTTCCTGTCACACCGAGGTTTCAAAGCCTCAAGAAAAAAAGTTGTATTGAACTCGGGCTCTGCTCGGACTTCCGAAAAATGAATGCCCCATAACTATATTTGATTATATGCTAAGGCATCAAAAACATTACATGAATAGAAATTATAAAAAGAGCCTGGAAAAGTAAAGACACGATATTTCTAGAAAGGGAAAATTTCATATATATTTCGCAATATATTTACAAAGGCCCAATAAGAACAGCCTCAAAATAAACAAAAAAAAATATACATAAGAGAAAACAAAAATAGAAAAAGTACTAAGGCATCTATGCCTGGTCTTCATTGGGGCCCGAGTCATCATCAAAACTGTCGGAGCCATCAGAACCCTCGGAGCCTTCGACACCCTTAGGCTTGCAAAGCTCCTTTTCCTCAGCCTCGAGCTTTTTGTCTTCCTCGATCTCGACTGAAAGGTCGAAACCTTGAGTGTGGATCTCTTCGAAGGTCTGTCTTTAGGCGAGTCTCAGCTGCCTCCACATCGGCCTTATAGTAGGCTACTATTTCTTCGGCATCAATGGAGGTTATGTCCAATTTGGACTTCAGTGCCTCATATTCTCTACCGAGGGCATCCCGCTTTGCGACGGCTGAGCTCAACTATGCTCGAAGATCATCATTCAGCTGAGACCATTTGTCAGCTTTATCCTTCATCAACGGGTGTTGGTTCTCAACCGATGCCACATCCGCCTTTGCGGTTTCCTTCTCCGAAGCCAGCAGGTCCATTTTACCATTCCACCCTTCGGCCATGGCCTCCTTATTCTTCTCGGCTCAGTGCTGGCCAATCAGGTCGATCTTCTGTTAGACCTGCAAGCTTATGTTGTTAGTCACCACACTAGCTCCTTGTTTTTAGCTTCAAATACATTTACCTTTTCAACTAGGTCAGCATGTTCCCGCTTCAGGGTCGAAGCTTCCTTTTGAGCCTAGTCTTGCTCGGCATGGAGGTCTTTGAGGGCCCGTCATGTTGCTCACTGAAAAGCATGTACATGTCCTTCTTCCAGACCTGCTCTTTAAGCTCAAACTCGAGCCAGCTGATTTCCAAGCGGTATCGGAGGAAGATCTCATTGTGAAGTACTAAGGCATGTAAAACAATGAAAACAATACAAGACATCAAACTTAAGCGGAATTCACAAGGGGTTGTAAGGGTGTTGATGTATAACCTGGTTCATTGCCTGATGCGCCTCGTTAAAAAGACTTGAAGCACCCACCTCATTTATCTTTGCCTAGTCCTCCTTGATCACCAGGCATTGGAGGTAGTCGACTACGTCTACTAGAGTAGATAGGACCCGAGCATCCTCCAGGACCGTAAGAATGACCGTTCTCTTGTAGCTAGGATCCATGCTCGGTGTGGGAAACCGCTTCACCAGTTTTGGGCTCAAATTCAGCCCGCCAGCACCTGAGGGCACGTCCTTCTTCGGGATATCCAGGTCGCCCAACCCGAAAAAAGTCCTCCAATGAAGACATGTCCATACCATCAAAATAGGAGTTGAGGGGGTCATCTGAACCCTGCACTCCCTTACTTGATTTTTCTTTGCCCGCTTAGGCTTCCTCGAGCATGGACTCAGTAGTAGGGCATTTCTATGATTCCTATGAAACCAGTCACCTCCTTAGGAACAAAATCGGCTTCCTAGGAGGTCACAACCTCCATCTCCCCCTCAGCTTCACAATCCTGAAGAGGATCAGCCTCGTGGCCCCTTTTATCGATCCTCGACTGCTCCTTGGTGGGGGTCGTTCCATGGGTGATGAAGATGTCATCTTCTTCGAGTTCATCCCTGAGTCAGTAGAGATAGCCAGGGTCTAGTGCCCTAGACTTGGTATTCTTCTTGGGTTTCCAGGCCTGGGTGGCTACTCTTTCTTCCTCTTTCCCTCGGGGTCTAGGGAACCTGAGGACTTTCTCTTTTTCTTTTTCTCCTCCTTCGCGTCAGCCCCGACTGTCCCGAAATGAAGGGCTCAATAGGAAAATACGGACCTTCATCATTATCGAGCGGCCTAAGCTCAGTGGTCTTAGGCATACCTACAAGAAAAGGGGAGAAGTTAACACTATGTAAGTTAAAAACGTGATGATAACAATTTAGGGAAGTTGCCTCACCATGAGAACATGACTCCTATCTACCATTTGAGAGCTTGCGCCATGTGCGCTCAGAGTAAGGAATCTACATACAAATCCCCTTGATCCACTCCTTATAGGGGATTACATTTGGAACTCGGGCAACGGCTGCACGACCACAAACATAAGCGATGAGAAAAAAGAAATAGAAGGGAAGGAGTACATAAGAAAGGCAGTACTTATGGGATGCGTTCCACTCCTCAGGGAACGGTAGAAACTCGGGGGGGGGGGGGGAGGGAATCAGGTCTTCGGTCTTCACCCGAACGAACCACCCCTGCCAACCTCGATCTCGGTCCTCGTCAATGCTCGAGAAAGGAGCCTTGCTTGCTTGGCAGACAAAATTGATCTGTCCTCCTCGGAAGATTTAGGGACTGTATAAATAGAGTAGGTGGTTGAGGGTGAATCACCGAGACTCGGTGTTGTTTACGAAGCAGCGCAATAGGATCACAATCCTCAAGAAGGATGGATGGATTTGATCGACACACACCTCATATCTCTTGTAGAAAGCAAGAACTATGTGATCCACAGGGGCGAGCGTAAAGGGGTAAGTGTAAACACTAAGATACCCCTTCACATGAGTGGTTGTATCGTCACTGGGCCCAGGGACAACCACATGTTTACCTTCTCACTTACAGTCCGCTCGAACTACGGGTAAGGCTTCTTTGGTGATAGAGCATATGTATATCGATGCCCCCTCACCCCAATCTTGTTGGCTAGAGGCCTTCTCGACCTTGAAGTCATCCCCGGTTGAGCAGCCCCGGGTATAAAGCTTTTGATGTGATGCTCTGGGGCCACCTCGGGAGAAGCCACTTTGGCATCTGCGGCCGAATGGGAAGATAAAGGGCAGCCTGCCGAGAAACTGAATAGGAAGTTTTAGCCATCATGATCAAGGAAGATATGAAGATTTGAAGGAAAAGTATAAAGGTTTGAAGAAATAAGTATGAAGGTTTGAGGAAAAGAGTATGAAGATTTGAAGGTGGGATGAAGATCTGGGTTAGAAGTCTAAGAAAAAATATGAAGATTTGAAGATCAGAGATGAAGATATGAAGATTTGAAAAAGTCGAAAGCCGCTAGAAAATTTGAAGGTAAAAGCTAGGATAAGAAAGTTAAAGAAGTATAAAAGGTCGAAGCTTTTATAGGGGAAAATGTAATCAATACGCGACGTTTCACATTCAAAGGAAACAAGTTGATGATCAACACGTGTCTAACGTCAGAATAATGCGATTGATGGGATGTTTCAGGTTATCCATCATCTCGGTTGTAATGTAAGAAGGAAGGAATAGGTTCATCTATCATTTCCCATCATTTCGATAAACCTACTCTCTAGTAAATGAGGGGACTATTAGTAAATGGGTGAAACTGGGAATAACACACACTCCAATTTCCCGATGAGTCAAACGAAGAAAGGGTATGAATACATGGGATCGAAATAAAAGCTGGGAACTTCTTGTACCGAGGCTCGAATGGAGTGCTCACCATTGGACTTGATAAAACAACACGTCCTAGACCTAGGATGAGTTCTGAGACTTGGGGAAGCGCATGAACGGTGGTAGGAGATAGATTGAAGGTTGTGATATTCAGAACTAACCGGATATCATGGCGCGGATCTCGCTTTATGGTAGTTACAAATCAGTAATTAACGAGAGAGGACTTTTACCTTTTTTAGACTTGTACTAGGTGTGAAACTCTCCTACTATATAAAGAAAAAGTTTTTTCTTTGATAACATGCGTTGTAACATGCAAACCAACGCAATACAAATTCATTTTTCTGCTTTCTAGCTATTGAAAAGTTCTTATTTTATTGTTGTTCTTCATATACATTTGCCTTCGAACCAAGGGTCCTATCGAGGGCAAAATCCAAGTTCAGCCGTAACATTACAATTGATTTGGTTATCCACTTAGTATTTAAATCGTTTATCTAATATTCTTGATTATTTGTATTGAATTAATCTATGTATCTTTAAAACCACGTATAAATTCAATTGTTATCCGTTTTAAGGGTAAATAGTTTGGCGTCTACCGTGAGGCTTTTTTCATATGTTGATAAAATACAGAATTAATGTTCTAGTGTAACAGCAAGTATCGCAGCTCAGCATAAACTTGATAATTTACTCAATTTGATTCATATTATTTGTATTTTACTGAAGAGTTTATTTCTAAAATATTCTTCATCTTAACATTTCACCTAATTAATATTTAGTAACTGATAGAGTGTCCTTGAACAAAGTGGTTGAGGGAGTTTTTCCAACACCACTAGGTCTGGAAAAAATAGTTTCTAAATAACAAATTTTGTAAAACAAACTCAATCTGTCAAAAGTTGATGTTTGATATGGGAGGAATTATAACTTTTATCCATTTTTATTTAATGGAATGAATAGTGCAAGGATATTTTATAGAAACACCTAATGAATCCCATAACCACAAAATTTTATCTCTCTAAGTATTTGCTCTCCGTACAATACTATTATTACCATCTCAACGTTCGGATTTCCATCGCCCTTCCATGGGCTCGCCGGACGGCAATCCGCCGGCAACTGTAATCATTTTCACAGACCCATCAATTAAGGTGAGTCCTTCTGGGAAAGAATCGGAGGTGAACAAAATCCACTTATACCACAACTTTAACTGATTGCCCAGGTTCCTCTGCGACCCAATTTCGCCAAGAACCCCAACACGTCAAAGCTAGAAGGACAACTCACAATGGAATATATGCAGTCATCTTTAAGACTAGAGATTATTATGGAGTTATGGCGTGTCAATGTAAGCGAACTATTGTGAGCCGATTTTTGAAAAATAAAACCTCAAATCGACATCATAAGATCTAGATTTTCAAAAAAATTATCTCTTAAAGGAAGCGTGAAGATAGGCATATATGACAATTTTAATGTGTTTCTAAGCTTCACAAACAACAAATATTATAATTTAATTTTCTACAAAAGAATGATTGAAATTGCAGGGCTTCAAATGTGGTTATAGAGGTGGACACCTGATTTTAAGCCCGAGAAAGATCTCCATATTGCTTTGGTATGAGCCTTACTTTCAGGTTTGCCTTTCCATATGCATAATTATTTTTATATAAAATAAATTGTTATTGATGTTGGAGTCTCTCTAGAATTGGATATTGCGACTAAAACTCTCAACAGACGTAGTGTGGCAAAAGTTAGAATTGAAATTGATTTATTAAAGACGTTGATTACTAGTGTTTGGGTAGGGGATGAGGATGAAGAATCTCCATTAAAAGGGTTTACTCAGAAAATAGAGTATGAGAATATTCCTAAATTCTGTAAGAATTGTAGGAAATTAGGACATAATTTGAAAAACTGCAGAGTCCTAGAACGAAAGAAGAATGAGGAGGAAAAAGGGAAGGATTAAAAACTGAAGGAGAACAATAAGAACTAAAATACTTCAACAAAGACTGAAAGTAAGAATTCACAAGAATCATTTTAGGCTTCTCTACAAGAGGAAGAAAAAAACATGTACTTGTTAAGGATAAGGCCATTACCAAAAGGGTAAAGAGTGAACCTCCTAAGAACTTTAGACCTACCAGAGTGATTTATGGGGTTGACAAACCTTTACCTACTTTAGAGCCTATTACCAAGATTAGTACTACATATGTTATTAAGGTCAATGACGCCAATGAAGAAACTGAGGAGAAGAATGAAAATGCAAAGAAAAAAATGCTAGGAATATACCCCAAAGCCTAATCAAAATGATGACACACAAAATGACAACAACATGAGTACTGATTATATTGAGAAAGTTGGGAGAAGGAATGTTGAATCAAAGTTGGATACAAGGGACACCACAAAGAATAATGAAACAAGTGACCTACAAATTGACTCAGTTGGGCAAGAATGACAAGAAGCTAAAAGCAAAAAAGTCAAAAAATAGGATGAGCAGAATGGAAAAGATGAGCAATGTTATTTGCAAGATCAACAAGGTTAGAAAACTACTACTACTCAGAATAGTTTTGAAAAATGAGAAAATACATAAGTTACCCATCAAACTTGTCCGGAAAAATCATTTACACACCTTAACTTTACGGGCGACCTATGTCCCCCTTATTTTTGTTTGAGGTGAATTTAATATCACCCTAAATGGTGACGTAGTAAAGGCAGTAGTTTCATTCTCCCAAACTCGCGTGTAAGAGGGAAAGGATTAAAAATAGACATATATTTTTACCGTGTGCGTCCCTTTTTCTTTTACTTCTTCTTTTCTTATTTTTTGGTCTTTTTATTTTCTCTCTCTACCTTTTCTTTTTCCTGTCACCATTTCCCTTTTTCCATCCAAGATACTTTTGTATCTCCATTTTCCGCCATTGTATCTGCCTCTATCCCTCTACTTTTTTTCTTTTTTCTTCTTTTTCTCTTCTACTTTTTCTTTACCAGAGTAGAAATACTCTCCACCACCTTTTACTAATAGCAATACCACGTGCCACGTCATACCTATATATATATATATATATATATATATATATATATATATATATACTAGTATCTATAAACGATTTATTTCTTGTAATATTTCATTGAAAAATATTGAATAAATAATGTAATCTGGCCTGTTTGGATATAAATTTTGCCGAAGCTTGAGGGATTTTAACTGACTGAAAAGTTTGGAATTTGTCAGCTTCATTTTTTCGAAGAGGAATTTTCCCGTACTTTTTAAAGCTGAAAGTGTTGGATCTTCCATGGTGGTGTAGGTGGTGATGAAGATGACACGGAAAAAAAGAGTTAAAAAAAGTAACGAAATAAGTGGGAAAAAATAAAGGAGCTTTTGACATGTGGCGCGCGTGTACTATACATCCCACCACAAGACTGACTATGTGTTACCAATGGGATATTAAATTCATCCCAAACTAGAATAGGGGGAACATAGGTCGCCCGTAAAATTAAGGTGTGTAAATAATTTTTCCTAACAAGTTTGATAGGCATTTTATGAATTTTCTCTTGAAAAATCAAGGGAGGAAGAAGTGGAACAAAAACAAAACAAGGATATGGAGGAACTTTCTCAGGAAGTGAAACAAAAAGATAAGCCTAATGAGAAACCTAATGATGAATTGGCTGATGCTAGCTCCTCAGATAATAATACCTCAGAGGAATCCTCAGATAGGCAAGATGAAATTTTGATCCACAATATGGTAGGATCTCCTTCTCATAAATAGAAGACCAGCACCGACCAAAGTGATATGAAAGGGAGGGAAGATCCTCAGTACAAGAAACATTACAAAGTCAAAGCTAGGCACAAGATCAGAGAGTCCCCTATTACTAGAGGACAAAAATTTAACTCCCAAAAAACTTCTGTTAACCCTTCTGATGATTAGAATCCTCAATTGGAATATAGTTTGTGTGAAATCAAAAGCATCTACTGAAAGGCTTAAAAGTATGATTAAACAACACAGAGTCTCCCTTGTGGTCATTCAGGAACATTTTGTGAAGGAGACCAAAATTAATTCTTACAACCTAATTCTGGGCATGCAAGTGTCATGAACCAAACTGATGGGCGCCAACGGGCACCCGGTACCTTACTTAACTGAGTACCTACGTAACGTATATTTCGTATCATACTATCATAGGTAAATGAGTCAGAGAGGCTATCGTGAGATAAGTAGAATAAAACATGGGGAAATACTCAACATTGGACGACCCAACATGTAATCTAAACTTATACGTATGACGTACGGGCCTATAAGGCTGACATGATCCTTTATATACTCAAAACTATGCCGATAGGGCCATACAAGAATCCGTATACATGATATCAGTCTACAAGTCTCTAAAAATACATTATATCATAAAGGTCGGGATAGAGCCCTATCATACCAATCGATGCACGTACTAATCATACTGACCAAATAAGCAACTTCGGAGCAAATGGCGCGCACCAACATCTTTCGCTGAAGCTAATAGCCTACTTGGAGGACTCTTAACCTGTCTATCAGAACTTGTGGGCAAGAAACACAGCGTCCCCAGGAAAAAGGGACGTCAGTACAAATAATGTACCGAGTATATAAGGAATGGAAATCAGTAAACAATAGACATGAGAGAAACATGGAGTAAAAGACTCGACATGTAAGTTTGAATAGCTCTATGAATCCTTTAATATTTAAAAATGGCATGCATATGCATATAAATGCCATACCATGCATGGGTATATACGTTCATAACATCATCAAGCCTCTGAGGGCATCACATCATATCATCTCGACCACTGCGGGCAAATCATCAACGTATACCGGCTGATCAAATGGTGGTGCGTATATAACACTGTAACTTTTTCTCATATCCCATATACATATATATACATATATACGCGTATATAACGCCATATGATCATGGGTCAATGTACATGAATGCAATACATGAGAAGTACGTCAATAAAATCTCTTAGAAAGTCATAAGACCATTATGCCTTTGAGTAATATCATAAAGTAAACTTTTTTCAACTTCCATATTTTTCTGAGACCCATGAACAAATGATAGAATAATATGACACATGCGGAATCAAGAACATAAACATCTCTAGTATTTTTATGAATAGAGTCATTTATAGAAATTTCGTATTTGCTCATTTCGTTTGTGTCGTATAGATCATGCCAAAAGAAAGAAGGGATAGCCTTAACATACCTGAATCGATTCTCTTAACAATCCTTATAACACATGCCAATCACGACGAAACACATAACAACGAAACCGAAATAGGGAACAATCCGTATGATATTCTTGAGAAAGATTGCATTGTACTCCCTTAGATCTGAAATTCCACATTGCTATTACGCGATAATTCCATATGAATTTGTTGCTGAAACTCCACCCATTACAAAGTAGATATAAAGCATTTACATGCATTTTGTGGCTCAAAGAAAGGTCTTTTAATATAATTCTCCAACAAGAATGAGATAGGATGCCCATATCTTTAAAGTCTTGCAACCACCTCCTTAATCACTTAATTAGGTGGAAAGTTGCTGCCATAATTCTACAAATCCACGTGGAAGTAGTGTCCCTAGTGATTATTCAAAATGTCATATAATTATTTATCTACAAAATTCAATTTACAAGTTAATTTCCCACTAAAAAAATCCATAATTACTCAATTATTCACATTATAAAAAATTATGTCAAATTACTTAAAATGCTACTCTCTTTTAACACACTTTATACATCTTACTATCATGGTTATGTGGTACATTGTATGGTACTAGTCCATAAATACGATAGCTTGGACTGCATTTTATCCCAAAAAAGTTAAATTTTGACGAAACTCATCTTGTTCGATTTGCTTACCCTCTCAACTTCAAGATTTTACTCATTACTTGTTTGAAATAGCATAATCCTTATAATCTCAAAATAATCTCATTCCCAAACTTACGTTGATTAACTTACGACGAAATTTCAATGTTATGAAAATGCAGGATGTAACATCATTCCCCCCTTTGGAATATTTGTCCTTGAATGTTGACTGATGCACTTATCATTATCATAACCCATAGTTCTTATGAATACTTTAGTACTCCTCTTTCCATCTAGGCAACTATTTTGTGGATAATTCTAAAGGCTAGGGCATCCCCCTTTTAAGCCTCTTTTTCACACCATGACTTGTGGTCGGAATCCTTCCAATCTTGTAACTGTTGCTACCTTTTATCATGCAGACTGTATGACAAAGACTTTGTGAGTGCATCTATGCGACTCCTCTCCTTTTTGTTCCCGCTACTAGCCAATCTCTAAGCCTCACTTTGTGAACATGTACTAAATAATGTCAAGTTGTCCCTCTGAGCGTCATTAACTTTACTACATCTAAGTAGGTCATACTATACCATAACTCTTACTTGGATTTATCGTTATTGAGGTTTGCTACCAACTCCTGGTTACTCTCGTTTCTTATCCTTAAGACGGATGACCTAATCTCATCTCATACTTTGTAATTTTTATCCATCCCTTGTTGATTCACCTCAGTATTGATCTATTATCTACCATTGATAACTTGAGATCTTATGTAACACAAACGCTAAGGCTCACGTCTTATCGGTGAACATCTAAAATGATTGGACTGATCTACCTGGGGGCGATACCATGCTTCCATAACCGTATTTCATAGTATCCCAATGTGATTCACCTTACTTGGGTATTTTAATCCCGTACAATTCGAGAAATCCTCTTCAAGTCATTACTCAATGGAATGCCCAAACACCATTCTTTATCCATCACAATTACACCCTCATTCTACTACCCGGGCAACATTCCATTTCTTCTAAATATCATTAGTCTTAGACTCCTTTGAGTTCATTCAGGCTATACTAAGCTTTGTATAACTTAGAGAAACCATCAACTCTTCTTGTTTTCATGGGCTTAATCCTGATGATTTTTCCATTCTCGTCCCCTTCTCACTCGCCCTTTCTTATCCTTACTCATGTCTTCCTAATACCTTGTCGCTTTACTATACTTTAGTTTGCCACTTACACATATCCATTTATACTACTCGCAACATCCCTTCAACTTGCTTGCACCATAGATTTCCTTATGTTATTTTTGGAATATCAAGCGAGACACCGCATTGTCTCAAACTCTTCTTTACTCTTTTAATTTAGACCTCTCGATACCTAGAACCCATAGGCTGGAAAATATGCAACTAACGACGCTGCTATCATTCTTGAATATAGTATCCCAGTACTTCTAGCCTTTTGTTCGAAGCATGGACAATTCACAATCTTTTGCATTTGAGTATCTTGTACGTTGTTCACATTTACCTTACTTACCTTAAAAATCTTGCATCACATCTTCTATCTCTTTCATGACCTCCCTTCAATATAGGTATGATTCGCATCCACAACTTGAAGCTCTATTATAATCCTCGCATATCCTTACACAATCCGGTGAGAGTTTCAAACTGACTTCTTATGAGGTTGGTACCCTTTTAACTGGTTTTATGTAGGCTTAAGCTATCTTCTGATCTGCGGCTCATGGAATTTAGTTATTACTTTAACCTTTCATGGATGCTATCGAAAACCATTGTACAATCTTTTAATGATTCAATCATTTGTCTATGACCAGGATCCAATTCCTTCTTTTAACTCATACCGAAGTCTTTTGCGGCTGATCATTAATTGAATAATTCCTTTCGTTCCATTTCAACTTTCTTCAAATGTAAGCAATTGCTTTTCCTAGTCTTTTTGCCCCTTGTTGCGTGCATACTTAGCTTATCTGAGTTCTCACACGTGCCAAAATTTTTGTGCAACTCATATGGTCTCGAATGTTACTTTTGGTTTTACTCCCCGCTCATTAGCCATGGCAGGTTCCACTTTCTTTTGGAGTGCATATAATTTTGTAGTGAGACTATTATTACACAACCATTTCCTCCTTAGGTTACTGAGCTTAGGTTGAATCCTTCTTTCTTATTTTCTCAGCTAGTCTTTCATTATAGTACTTAGGGAGGATCCTCTGACTCTTGTAAAGTTGCGAGCTTATCACATTGTATGCTTGACGGAATTTTTGATGTTCTTCCTCGCCTATAATTATCTGTAGTTACTTATCTCCATGCCCTTGTTCCTGTAGGGTTGCTTCTGAACTAATATTTTGACTGACTTCCCATGGTACTCTTTTTTGTTTCCGTAACACTCATACGGTATCTTTATCTACCCCCAACTCCTATCTAAATATTTCTCAAGGATCACGAAGTCATAACTGCGAGGCTGAGTTCCCCATGTTGGGGTTCCCTTTGTTTATCTTGCACGATCTGTTGATTTGTTTGTATCCTCTTGTCTAGCCATAGCTAGGCTCTTCCTGAATCAACTACTAACTACTCATTGGCCCATTCCTGTATCAATATTCCGCATAATCTTTCTTGGGTTGTTTGCTTTGTCTTAACTTACCTCTCATACTGGCTCTTTATTAATCAATAACATCTCGGGCAGGAACCCTTACTTTCTCTCCTTGACGTCATGTTTGCAAAATGTTCTGGAATTGCAGCATACCTGTAGGATATGGATAAGTTCAATCTTATCCCTTTCTCAGTCTTATCGCATCATTCCTTTATTATTCCATAGTTACTACAACCACTTAATTCCGACTTAATGCCACATCACTCCATATTCCCCCTTTAGGGAAGCACTAAGATTTAGCGCTGCGATGATCTATGTATAGATGTTTTACCTCTTTGGCATCTTTTCACATCATCGATGACTCGTACTCGTCTTGAGGTAATCCTTCTGCACTGAGGATAACAAAATTCCTTACTCGCAAGGGTGACACTTAGTGTAACTGGCACACTTGGTCCTTTAAGCTTAACTTTGATCACGTTGCTTGCTTTAGAAAAGCGTCTTTCTGAATAACCTTTAAGGGTTATTCTTCTATCGTTCATTCTTTTATCGTCGAAATGCAATCTGAAATTCTCATGGTGCAGACTATTATCAAATCACTCAGTCCCTAATTCATGTTTAGTTTACCTTGTTCACTAGCCCATACTGATTTCTTATTACTTTGGGGTCTAAATTTTCCTTCTAGTAATCACGTTAGAGTCGCGAACTTATTTTTTTGAAATGAGGATATGACTTTATAGCCTATACTCTTTGGTTGTCTCAAGGCCTGTCACTTCTCGTTTTTTCCTTCACTTGACTATAGACTCTATAATACTTTCATATTTGTTTTTTTGATCTATCGTTGTCATCCATGTATCACATCTTACTCATAATGCTTCATTAACTCTCTTCTTATTTCCCACTAACATCTATGTCTAATACTTTATTCTGAAAACTCGAACAAGACATTCTTTTGCTTTTGCTCCCCTTGCTCCATCCATTGGCTCTTCGAATTGCCTAACATTCTTTCCCCACTAGGGACGGGAGCCACACTAAGGTAATATTTATCCCTTCAAGGATTCCAGTGCCTATCTTTGTAGTATTCATATCTAGCTGTACAATTTTAGAGTGCACCACCTGGGTGTCTCAGAAGGAGATCTATTAGCACATTTGCAATATCCTTTGGAAAAGTCAACTAACGCAAATAATCTATCCGCCATTTTGGGTCACTCTAACCCCAGTAGGATCCTGATATCTGTCCTTCTCTTATATACTTCTGTTAGCCCCCATAAGGCATAATTAAAATGCGTGTGACCAATTGCACATACCTCTGTTACTGTTGAAGATTAGCTCAAAATGCTTATATTTCTCTGCCTGATTTAAAAATACTGATAATCTCCATTAACTGGGTGCCTCATACCCTTCTTCACCTTGCTTCTTTTACTTGTTGAACTTTCATCTAGCTTCTGAATTTCTCATTGCTTTTCACCATATTGGTGGATAGATATCCTTGCCTTAAGGCTCCTTGAAGCTTACACTTTTTAGTATACACATGATCTGCTGAAGGCCTCACATTGACTCATCATAAGCATCATGTAGAATCGAGTTCCTCTAGCTCAACTCTTCCATAGCCACATGCAATTTTTTGCCAATCTTCTTTCTGGATGTAGGCAGCATCGTATTATGAATAAAATAGAGTTTAGGAAATTGAGTTCTTACAACTGAGCTCTACCACACGATCTAGAGTAAGCAAAAAGAGTGACAGTCCTAAATGCCCTATAGCCTCCTGCTTATAAGTGTGGTGCATGACACACCCATAAATAAGACTCTACTAGGTGTGGCTTTTAGACTCCCTAGGACAGAACTGCTCTGATACCACTTTTGTCACGACCCAAATCGATGGGTCACAACGGGCACCCGGTACCTTACTCAACCGAGTACCTACGTAACATATCTTTCGTATCATACTATCATAGCTAAATGAGCCAGAGAGGCTATCATGAGATAAGTAGAATAAAACATGGGAAATGCTTGACATTAGATGTCACGACCCTAAAACCGACCCGATCGTGATGGCGCATATCATGAAACTAGGCCAGCCCACACGAATCCCAAATCAAACCAGTATTTCATAAAAGTCATTTTTAAGCTATTAAATTAATAGAATCTCAAAACATAAGTCTAAATAACTAGTGCGGAAGAAAATAACACAAGCCCGACATCGGGGTGTCATAAGTCACGAGTATCTACTAAGGTTTGAAATACAACAAAGAGTCTAAAATATACTAAAAACAGTCTAAGGAAGATAAGAGGGAGAAGAGCAGGGCTGCGAACATTAGGAAGCTACCTTGCTAACTCCGATGAACCTGCCACTAAGTAATCAACACCCACTAGCGGGTTTAGAAATACCTGAATCCGCACACAAGGTGAAGGGAGTAATGTGAGTACGCCAACGCAGTAAGTAATAAGAGTAAATAACGGCTGAGCAGTAAGAAAACACATAATCCACGTCATAACACCATAGTAAGTACAGTGTGTTTCCAAAACAGTATATATATATCAAATCATTTCGTTAAAAATCTAGTTTTCGGTAGAAATCATTTAAAGATGTGTAAAAATCCATTTAAAACATCTTTCAGCAGTTTTCAAACAAGTGATGAAACAATAAGTAGAAATGATGAAAACATAGTTGGCCCCTCGGGCAGAAACTCACTCGTATACAGCCCCTCAGGCAAAATGAATCATAAACCACCCCTCGAGCAAAAATCTCAACAGAACCAGCCCCTCGGGCTACCTCACAATCACTCATAATCAGTCCCTCGGGTAAAAACATAAATGAAAAACAGCCCCTCGGGCCACATCACATCACTCACAGTAGTACCCGCGCTCACTGGGGGTGTTCAGACTCCGAAGGGGCTCCTATAGCCCAAGCACTATAACAAGCGATCTCGTGGCATAATCAATCAGGTCCTCGGCCTCATATAACAAGCCACCTCGTGGCATAATAAATCAGGCCCTCGACCTCTCATATACCATAAATCAGTACAACATGTTGTGACGTAAAGCCCGATCCCATGATATCCTCACGCCTCACTCAGTCAGAAACCCCTCGGGCTACAGTAAAACAGGATGCTCAGTAGAAATATCATTTATGCATCAAATTAGGGTAAATAAGACTGAGTTATGAAATCAGTAAAACAGAGCATGACTGAGTATAGTTACTAAAACAAAACAGGGAGGAATTTCAGTAAAGGCAACCCCTAAGGGTCTAAACAGTTGGCACGAGGCCCAAATATGGCATCCAGTCCAAAACATAGTATTGCTTTCTAAAACACAATAGTATCAAATAATTTTCAATCAAATACGCGACATAATAGTCGTACGAGACAGACCAAGTCACAATCCCTAACAATGTACGACCCCACGCTCGTCATCTAGCATGTGCGTCACCTCAAAGTAGTGAAACGATGTAAAATTCGGGGTTTCATACCCTTAGGACAACATTTACAATCATCACTTACCTCAAACCGGACGAAAATCAACACCGCGATGACCTTGCCGCTCGACTCGGTGTCAAATCATCCCGAATCTATCCAAAATCAGAATCATATCATCAATACATGCTAAAGGAACAAGGCCCATGCAAAAATTGTCAAATTAAATTAAAATTTCCGAAATTGGCCAAATCCGACCCCCGGACCCACATCTCGAAATCCGATAAAAATCACAAAACTACAATCCTTATCCTCTTACGAGTCTGTATAGACCAAATTTATCAAAATCCGACTCTATTTGACCCCTCAAGTCCTCAATCAAACTCTCAAAAAATCCCAAGCCCTAACCCCTCATTTTCACCCCTAATCTTCATAAATTACATGATTAAACAACGGAAAATCATCACATATATGAGTATTAGGGCTCAAGCCACTTACCTTACTGATAAACCCTTGAATTCCTCCTCAAAATCGCTCTTAAAAGCTCCAAAGCCGACTAAAACGGTGGAAAATGAAACAAAATTTACGAAGTCTAGAATTTATACTTTTTGCCCGGAGGTACCGCATATGCGGTCAAAAATGTTGCTTATGCAATGTCGTACCTATGGAAAATCCACCGCAGGTGCGGTTCCCACTTATACCCTCAGAAACTGCTTCTGCAATCAGAACACCGCACCTACGGCCTCGCTGGTACGATAAAATATCCGCACCTGCGATCAAGCTTCAACCGGTCCAAAACCGCATCTGCGGCCTTCCTCACGCATCTGCGACCTCGCACCTGCGGTCCCCAATCCACAGGTGCAAAAATGACAGAAGCACAAAATCTGCACCAACACTCAAAGCTAAACTTCCCGTCAACCACTCAAATCCATCTCGAGGCCCTCGAGATCTCAACCAAACATGCCAACAAGTCACCTATCACCTTTCAAACTTATTCCAACCTTCGGAACACTCAAAACAACATTAAAACATCAAATCACCCTCAGATTCAAACCTAAGGATTTCCAAACTTTTGAATTCTACAAACGATGCCAAAACATCTCAAAACTCATATGAATGACCTGAAATTTTTCACACACGTCACAAATGACACAACGGACCTACTCAAATTATCAGAATTTCATTCCGACCCCGATATCAAGATTTCCACTGCCGACCGGAAAACGCCAAATTTCCAATTTCACCAATTCAAGCCTAAATCTACCACGGACCTCCAAATTGCATTCTGAACACGCTCCTAAGTCCAAAATCACCCAGCCGAGCTAACCAAATCATAAAAATCTAAATCCGAGATCGAATACTAAAAAGTCAAGATTGGGTCAAACTTTCAAATTTAAAGCTTCAAGTTGAGAATCATTCTTCCATATCTATTCCGATTAATCTGAAAGCCAAAGCCAATGATTTACATAAGTCATAATACATCTTACAGAGCTAGTCATGCCCGAGAACTGGAGAGCGAAGTGCAAATGCTCAAAACGACCGTTCGGTCATTACATTGGACGACCCAATATGTAATCCAAACTTATGCATATGACGTACGGGCCTATAAGGTTGACATGATTTTTTTATACTAAAAACATAGGCCGACAGGGCCATACAAGAATCTGTATACATGACATCTGTCTACAAACCTCTAAGAATGTATAATATCATAAATGTCAGGACAGAGTCCCGCCATACCGATCAATGCTTGTACTAATCATACTGACCAAATAAGCAACTTCGGAGCAAATGAAGTGTACCAACATCTTTCGCTGAGCTGATAACCTACTTAGAGGACTCTCGACCTATCTATCGGGACCTGCGGGCATAAAACGTAGAGTCCCCAAGCAAAAAGGACATCAGTACAAATAATGTACCGAGCATGTAAGGAATGAAAATCAATAAACAATAGATATGAGAGAAACATGGAGTAAAAGACTCGACATGTAAGTTTGAATAGCTTTATGAATCCCTTAATATTTAAAAATGACATGCATATGCGTATAAATGCCATACCATGCATGGGTATATGCGTTCATAACATCATCAAGCCTCTGCGGGCATCCCATCATATCATCTCGGCCACTATGGGCAAATCATCAACGTATACCAGCTGATCAGATGGTGGTGCGTATATAACGTCGTAACCTTTTCCCATATCCCATATACATATGATATATGAGTATGTAACGCCTTTTGATCATCTGGTCATGTGTCAATGTACATGAATGCAATGCATGAGAAGTACGTCAATAAAATCTCTTGGAATATCATAAGACCATTATGCCTTTGAGTAATATCATAAAGTAAACTTTTTTCAACTTATGTATTTTTCTAAGACCCATGAACAAATGATAGAATAATATGACACATGAGGAATCAAGAACATAAGCATCTCTAGTATTTCTATGAATAGAGTCATTTATGGAAATTTTGAATTTGCTCATTTCGTTTTTGTCGTATAGATCATGCCAAAAGAAAGAAGAGATAGCATTAACATACCTGAGTCGGTTCTCTTGACAATCCTTCTGACACACGTCAATCGCGATGAAACAAGTAATGGCGAGATCGAAATAGGAAACAATCTGTATGATATTCTTGAGAAAAATTGCACCGTACTCCCTTAGAATCGCAAAATTCCACATTGCTATTACGCGATAATTCCATATGAATTTGTTGTTGAAACTCCATTCGTTACACAGTAGATATAAAACATTTCCATTGCATTTTTGTGGCTTAAAGAAAGGTCTTTTAATATAATTCTCCAACAAGAATGAGATAGGGTGCCCATATCTTTAAAGTCTTGCCACCACCTCCTTAGGCACTTCACTAGGTGACAATTTGCTACCATAATTCTACAGATCCACGTGGAAGTAGTGTCCCCTAGTGATTATCCAAAATGTCACGTAATTAATTTTCTAATAAATTTAATTTATAAGTTAATCTCCCACTTAAAAATCTATAATTACCCAATTATTCACATAATTAAAAATTATGTCAAATTACTTAAAATTCTACTCACTTTAACACATTTTATACATCTTAATATCATGGTCATGTGGTACCTTATATGGTACTAGTCCATAAATATGATAGCTTGGACCGTATTTTATCTTAAAATGTCAAATTTCGACGTAACTCATTTTCTTCGATTTGCTTACCCTATCAACTTCACGAATTTACTCATCACTTGTTTGAAATAGCATAATACTTATAATCTCAAAATAATCTCATTTCCGAACTTACTTCGATTAACTTACGACGAAATTTCAACTTTACAAAAATGTGGGATGTAACAGCAAGGATGTTATGCTAATTGTAGTAATAAAATTTGGGTTTTCTGGGATTTTGGTATGAATTGCACTATCTATGCAGGTGAAGATAAGATTGTTACTTGTAGAATCATCAACAATTCCGATGATAAAGATAGAATCATCAACAATGCGATGATAAAGAATACTTTATATCAGTGGTGTATGCTAAGTCGAAGTCTGTTTGGCAGAGAATATCTCTAGGAGTATATGAGGAGTATTGCCTTTACTATTACAGCTCCATGGTAGTATGTGGTGATTTAAAGAGCAGTTTAGCAGTAGAAGAGAAAATAGGGGGCGAACCACATAGACTTAACAAGAGTATCCCTTTTATGGAGTGTATTCATGATTGTGGTCTGATGGATATTGGATACTCTGGGAGCAAATTCACATGGTGCAATGAGAGGAAGAAAGAGGAGATTATTTGGAAAAGTCTGGATAGATTGGTTGTCAATAACAATTGGAGAGGGCAGTTTTCTTTAATTGAGGTCCTACGTCTTCCTAGAGTCAGCTCATATCACTGTCCTATTTTAATTTTTTTAAAGAAATACCCAGGAGGAATACATAAAATACTTTATGTTTCTCAATTTATGGGTTGATCATGATGACTTCTTAGAAGTAGTGAAAAGGAATTGGATCTCTCATACAACTGGTAATATCTTTTGGACAATTCAACAGAAAATAAAAAATACTAGCAAGGCTTGTGGTGAGTGGTCTAGAAGCAATATTAGTAATATTTTTGAGAAAGAACAACAACTTGGGGATCAGATAGCACAGTATGAGGAGCAGTATATGAATTCTCTAAATCAGTAGGACAGAATGAAACTTCACAAAGCTAAAGCAGAATTCATCGTTCACCATACACATAGATATTTATTGGAGGCAGAAGTATAATATCAAGTGGCAACTAGAAGGAGATGAGAATACTAAGTTCTTCCATTCAATGGAAAGAGGTAGAAGAAGCATGCTTAACATTAATAGAATTCAGAAGGATGGAGTATGGATCCAAGGTGAGAAAGATATTGGGATAGCTGCAACTGAATTTTACTAGAACCTGTTTACTCAAGTGAACATTGGTATTGATAGAACCATCCTGGACCACATCCCCACTTCTGTATCTCAAGAAGATAATGAGATTTTGATGGTCATCCTACTCTTAATGAGGTCAGGGAGGCTACTTTTGATATTAACCCCAATAGCTCTCATGGCCCAGATGGTTTTAGCAGTCTATTTTTCAAAAAAGGTTGGGAGATTATTAGTGAAGATATTCCTAATATGGTGATAGTTGTTTTCAATGGAAAACAAATGCCAAAATTCTTTACAAATACTCTTCTTGTACTTATTCCTAAAGTTGATTTTCCTCAAGAATTCTATGAATTTAGACCAATTAGTCTGAGTAATGTAACTCAGAAGATTGTGTCTAAAGTTATGAATAATAGACTTTCTGAAATCATTCCTAATCTTATTTCCCAAAATCAAAGTGGTTTATAAAAGGAAGGGCTATTGGTGAAAATGTTTTACTGGCTCAAGAACTTATTCATGGCATTAAGAATAATAATAAAGGAGCTAGTTTTACTTTCAAAGTTGACATGAATAAGGTTTATGATAGGATGTCTTGGCAATTTATCTATTGTTATGAGAAAAATGGGTTTTACAAAGACCTAGATTCATATATGGAGTCTGTTGGCCAATATGTGGTACTCTGTGATGATCAATGGTAAAAGGCATAATTTCTTTAAATCACAAAGAGGGGTCAAACAAGGAGATCTCATTTCCCCTTCTCTCCTTATAATTGCCTCTGAAGCTCTTTCTACCGTGTTAAACAGTTTATTTGATAAGCATGAGTTCATTTGGTTCAGTATGAAACCTAATGTCCCAAGGATTAATCATATCATATGCTGACAATCTTATAATTTTATGTGCAAGAAAATCTTTGAAACTGAGCTGTGGAATTAAATCCATTCAAGACATATCAGACAGCTTAGGAACTAAGCTGTGGTGGCAGTATAGAACTAAGAAGAGTCTTTTGGCTGATTTTCTGAACGCTAAATATGCCAGCAAAATCCATCCTGTAGCTAGAAAGTGGAACTATACTCAGTCGCACTATTGGAGGAGGCTTATGAAAAACAAAGATAAAATTGATCACTTGATTATGTGAAAAATCAATAAAGGAAATACAAGTTTCTGGTGGGACGATTGGTCTAGTAAAGGAGGATTAGCACAATATGAAAATGCCTCTACTTCTGTCAAAGGTCAGGTGTCTGACTATATCATCAATGGTCGCTCGAATACATTTAAGCTTAATCATGTTCTCCCTAATAAGAAGAATCCCTTTAAAATCCCCTTTTTTCTCTGGAGGCTGCTTAAATATAGAGTAGTTGTTGATGAAACTATGGGAAAATTTGGTATTCACTTACCCTCTAAATGTTCCTGTTACACTATTCATCACCAAGAAGATGAGGAACATTTGTTTCTTAACTGTATGATTATCCATAGGGTATGGAAATAGTTTAACCAGGCCTTTGGGATTCGTCAACAACATTACTGTCTGAGGCAATTGATTATTACTTGGTGGATGACCAAAGGGAAAAATGATGTTCAGAAGATGGCTCTACAAATCCTCCCTGGTATTAATATTTGGAATATTTGAAAGGCTAGATGCAAGAGCAGGTTTGACAATGTAGGTATACAGTCTCACAGAATTATTACCCAAATTTGTGATCAACTTATCATTATATCTTACAAACAATTTCCAAAGATTCCACCTCTCTTAAATTGGAAGACTTTTCAAGAGATCATAGAAATGGCTAGAGATCACGTTACTTCTGTTGCTGTCAAATGGAACTTTCCTCAAACTGGATTCATAAAACTCAACTCTGATGGGTGCTCCAAAGGTAATCCAGGTCTTAGTGCAGGAGGTGGTATTATCAGAAATGATAGAGGACATCTAGTGAAAGCTTATGCTATTCCTTTTGGAAACATGACCAATAATAAAGCTGAAGCTAGGGCCCTCAAATTTGGAATTCAATGGTGTAATATGGCTGGCATAAATAATCTAGAAATTGAGTGTGACTCTAAGCTACTTACTTATTGGATTTCCAAGAGCAGTGATCTTCCTTGGAATATTATCAAACACATACAATGATTTTTTTCACATATAGAGAGTTGGTCTATCACACACTGCTATAGATAATGAAACAAAGTGGCAGATATTTTGGCTAATTATGGTCTTGAATTCTCTGAAGCTACTTTCTTTTTTGAGTCTCAAAATATGCCTTGGGAGGCTAGAGGAGAGCTACACATGGATAGAATTCAATACCCTTCATTCAGGAGGAAGACTCACAAAAGCTCCTTTTGGATAGATAAAAACTTGTATAGGATCTATAATTTTGATGTCCCTTAATGGGTGTGCATATTGTGTAGAAGAAGTTCTCTGTAAACCTAGAGCTTACTTGAAATCCTACTTGACGTATAGAATGGAGCTTGTTCCATTCTTAATAGGTGCAGAGAGCTTATATAACGCTTCTGTTATATATTTACTACAATTATTAATAAAATGCTTCCACTCTCTATGAGGGAGTTGGACAGATTGACACAGCCAAAAAAAAAAAAAAAGGAATCCCGAAACCACATGCCAAAGACATAACAATCAGAAAATAAAAGTTTAATTTATGACGAGATATATAGTTTTTTTTACCTACCTATAGTTAGTGGCAGAATCATCATATATTTATGCTAGACTGATTCGGATATCACCGTTATATATATATCTGGTCAGTTATAATTATGATTCAATCCTTTTGGGTTAACACCAAATTAAAACACCTTCTTACGCGTCGTTTGTGGGGAAACAAGTTATTTCATGATTAATTATTTTGAGATTAGTTATTTCATTCTCTTATGGATATAAAAAAAATATTATAATTCCGGGATTAGTTATATCACGATTTTATCTCAACTAAATATGAAATAAACTCATCTCAATTTAATCTCGAGATTAATTATCTCTTATCCCTCGTATCAAACGAGCCCTTAGTTTGTCCGAAATATAAATTTAACACAAAATTGATTAAAATCAAACCATCGACAACAATTTCTCAGGTCAATTTGATTAATTCTTTTTGTTCGATGTGATATTTGGTTGGTCTAGAATAGCCCCCTACTTATTTATACCATCTAACGTGCCATTTGCCAACAAAATCACAGTATCACGCCACCCTCCCTCATTTCATTTATTATTTTTCAGAAAGACAATTTCGGTTATGATACTCCGCGATTAAAACAGGCTTGTAATTAGGGGTGTCAATGGTTTGGTTCGGTGTTCGGTTCGGCCGGTTATTTTATAAAATTTGTATTATACTAATTTTTCGGTTATTCTATTATATATAACAAAAATTAGACTTTTCGAAACCGTCCCAATCATGTGGGTTTCTCTTCGGTATCGGTACGGTTCGGTAATATTCGGTAATTTTTTAAATATCTTGTAAAAATCACTAGTAGAAGTAAAATGTAACAACATACGTACTTTTATAAGATTTAGCAAAACTCTCTAGACATTTTTACAGTTTAAAAGATGATAAATTAAGAAAATATAAAAGAAGACTAGAGTATAGATCCATCAACTATTCTACATCAGTGTAAAAGAAACTAAGAATATACAAAAAAAATATAAATCACACGAGCGGAAAGATAATAACCAAGCTGGGTCTCAAGACTAAAGTCTATAGAAGATCAAATATTCAAAAAGATAAATCTAAATCATACGAAAGGACACATATTCAATACATTTTAGTTTGTTACTCATAATCGCTACAATACCTTGTGTTTTGCTAGTGAATATGCCGGAAATAATTTAGTTTCAATAGGAGTAGCATAATAGGTTTGGGAATTTAGATTTTAAGTTTAATTACTTGTTGGCTTGTAACTATTTCATAATTCCAAGCCCTAGAAAAAATTTAATGCTATATTATTTTTAAACATAATATATAAGTATATTTTTTACATTGTAAATTTATTCGGTAAGGTTCGGTATTTATTCGGTAAGGTTCGGTATTTTTTCGGTTTATTTTCATAAAATAAAAAATCAATCCTAATTATCGATTCGATTATAGATTTATATAAAAACCTACGGTTTTATTAGAAGAAACCTAAAAATCGGTTCGATACGATACGGTTCGGTAGGTTTAATCGATTTTTAAATATCTATTGACACCCATACTTGTAATAGTGGATCTTATTTCTGTTAATTTTAATAAGTAATAACATTTTTTTCTCTGACAAGTAATAACGACATGTCGTTTTATTAGCAAAAGAAAAGACAAAATCAGACTAGTGCTTGGTTCCTGTTTGGCCTTACTTTATGCGAGAGTTAGCCTTAGCCACGGAGTTTCTTAAAACTGCGGGCGCCGAATCTTCTCGAAATCTCTCCGTTTTCCTAGAAGACAACCCCCAACCCACCTAAAGCACGTGTATATATTGCATACGCATATAATGTATATTATATTATTCCCTCCGTCTCATATTATTTATTATGATGCTCTTGTACACCCGCTTGAAAAATTAATTAGGATGAGATTTTGATCACTTTATTATTATTCATGTATTAATATTTAATTTTTTTTCATTGGTATTTGAATAAAATTAGGTGTTTCTAGTCTTCAAGAATAATTATTATTAAGGATAAAAAAGAAAAAAGATAATTAATTTTGTCTTGAACTTTTAAAGTGATAAATAATTTAAGACAACTATTTTTAGTAACCACGACTGTTAATATGAGACAGAGGGAGTATATTTCAGCTGTGTTATTTTAGATGAATTAACTTAAATAGTAATCCACCTAATCGTTAAACTAAAAATCGCTAACGGATATGTAATACATGTATAATTCATATGTAATATATGTATAATTATATATAATCAATATATAATCTATGTATATTACTAAAAAAAAAGCATTACATCCGGCTGGCTATTTTTGTGAAAATGTCTTTATTTTATCCCATCTTGTTGAATTGGTAACAGAGTATTACAAAAAAAAATACTTTTAAAACTTATAATTTGATAGTATATCTTATAAGATTAGTGTCGCTATGATAATTTATTATTAAAAGAACTTTTTTGAGAATTTATTATAAATATAAAAATATTACTCCTTCCGTCTCAAAGTAATTGTCATTTTGTTTACACGATTTTTAATAAAATATTGAATATAAAAGATTGTTGTCTATTTTATCATTTTTTACGTCTTAAAATATAATCTCATTTCATTTAATACTTACACATTATTCAAATATTTATAGTTTTCAAGAACAATTAATATTAAGTATAGAATAGAAAAAAATTAATTAATTTATTATTAAACTTCTAAAATAATAAGATCCAAATATTATTTTTTTTATACAGATTAGGAAAGAAATAGGACCACTGTTATATGCACAGAGCAGGATGTATATGCTTCTATATATACACAACACACACACAAGCTATATAACTTCTCGTACTCTCATCCCCCAAAAAATATCACCAAAACATCGTATACACCAAAACCCTTGTCTCTCTCTCTCTCTCTCTTCTCGGTCCTGCAAAAACTCCTCAAGAAAAAAGAACTATTTCCCATTTTTTATTTCAATTTTTAAGGAGAGAAATTGCAGTGAGAAGAAGCTGAAAAATAAATACTAAAAAAAGAGAAGATGTGTTTGTTCTCATGTGTATGTGAAGAAGATGAGAAAGAGATTGGAAGAAAAGTAGCACCAGGAGCATGTCCTTGTTGTGGAGGAAAAGTACAAGCTGTAGATGTAGAAGGACGCTTCAGATTTTGCTTTCTCCCTATTTGCTTTAGGTTCAAGAGGAAGTATCTTTGTACTCTCTGTTCTAAGCGTTTGGTTTTGTATTCTTGATTAATTTCATCTCCTATTTTCCTCTTGTAATTTGTGCTCTCAATTTTTTGAAAATGATCATATAAGTGTAATTTTTTAATTTATCTGAAAGAGGGTTTGAGACTTTCTCATTTGTTAAAGAATATATGAAACTTGTTCAGTTGTGCCCAGTTATGAGAATTTATAAAAATGGGCTGAAAACACTTCGAGGTTTGCAAATTCTGTTTATATATTAAAAAAATGCATTTTAAGTTATATGTATCGTCAGGAATGTTTACACTATCAAATAATTTTTATTTGTTGTAACTTAGTTTTATTTTTAGGTTATAAATTTTGCATTTTAAAAAAGCTTAACTATATGTATTATATGTATTTGAGACTGTAACAGTGTAAAAAATTATTTACATTGACTGCTTATAACTCTATTTCACCTCAGCTTATTGAATTTTGTATATACGAAATACCTGTAATTGGAGAAACAATATATGTGGCAGATTTGAGTAGCCACGTACTTGTCCATTTCATTGCCCAAATCTTGGCCAGACTAGTTGGCCTAATTAACCCCTCCACATAAATGTGTGAATGTCACGTGTCCTGCTTGTGGACCAAAACATACTACAAATACCTTTAGGCCTTTGGCCAAATTAAGGAAGCTTCCTAACAACGTGGTCTGTTTCCCTTGTGTTGTCTATATTGAACTCTGTAATTCGATAAAGCTCCTGGCTTTGCAGGATTTGGTACTTTAGAGATCGTCTGATGCAGATTCAGGACTTAAAACTATGGTTTAATCTTAAATCTTTTGCATTAAAGTTATTTTATGGTAAAAATTATGGGTCACATTTATTGTTTATTGTAACTTTAGTGAATTTTTATACATATTTATATACTTCACGTCAAAAGTATTGTATTCAGATGAATCTAGTATTGTATTCAGATGAATCTAGCATCACAAGGCTGGGTCTTAGTTGGAGTACTTCACCGTGGTGGAGGACGACTTGTTCTTAATTTTCTAGTTGAATTGTGCAGCTCCATCCTTTGAATTTTTAAGTTATATAAACTGACAATTTATACAACTATTAGTATACTTTAACTGCTTATAACAATATCATATTAGGATTGATTGGTTCAGGCACTTACTTGTTATCGCAAGTCAATGACACTGTTGAGTCCATAAGGTTCAATTTCTTGATCTCTCTTTTGGCACTTTTCTTGGAACAAAATTGAATGAACTGAAACGAGATGACAGAGACTCGAACATCTAAAGTGAGTGCTATTTATTCTTCTTTTTTTATTGCACTTTTTCTCCCTTTGTTTCTTTATTTATGTTAATTAGGAGCAATAAAATTGTTTTCTTGTGATTATAGGTCATGGTTCCAAGCCATGGAAGCAATTATTAATACTTGCATTAAGATAGACTATATACATCATACCCTTTAGGCTGCGGTCCTTCCTGAAGGACGTGGATGCCTTGTGTACTATAAGATCTAACCAGAAAGTTATGGCACCACCTACATACTATACACATGATGGATGCGATAGAGTCATTTGTAACTTTCTAATGCTTTTGGACAAGATAAAATTGTTGAGATATTAATGTTTTTCTTTTTCTTAAAGAAAATTTCAGTTGATAACGATCCCCATACCTACTAAGGGCCAACTTTACAAATTATGAGAAAAATCGAGGCACTTCCCAGCCCGTTTAACTTTTCAAATGGTTCTCGGGCCTTCGCTTAATAGTATTTTGACTTTTCATCGAAAGAAAACATAAAAGTTGTCCCCCAGAAAAAAGTGTTCTTACTTAATAGTAATAATACAATTAAAGTATTATTCGTCACGTGAGTTCTTTGTAAAAGCTTATGAGCATAAAGAGAAAAAGAAGTTGTATGCTTCTTCTCATTTAATTACTTAAATTAATGTGAAAGGTACAAGGTTAAGTTTTGTTACAACTATCACAAGAGGTTCTAAACGAATTAGTCGTAAAACTCACAGTATTGACTTCGAAATTCGACGTGTCATAAATAATGAAGTAACTACGGGAAGCAGCAGAGACATTTTTTTAAATTCCATTCTATGTTTAATTTATGTGAAAGAGTAGCCAATATCAGTTTACTTCTTCTAGAAAAACCTCCCTTTCATTTTCAAATAATTTTCAAGATTCCCATTTCAAAACAAAGACAAATATACCACGTTGGATAATTAATTAGTAAAACTAGTCAAATGCACGAGAACTATATTAAGAACGTTATTGCTTATCAAATTTAGAAACATAAAGGAAACGAGGGCAAAACATTTTAATTATGAAAATAACACAATAAAAATTAGAGAACATAAAAGAATGATTTAGTAGGTAAAGTGTCCTTATCCCTAGGGTCACCAAACCTAATGTAACATACAAATTCCTCATTAGCATCTCGAAACTCAAGTTCTCATTCCCCTATAGACTCACCAAGCAGGGGGCGGAGGTAGAATATACTTTGCAGGTTCACCCGAATTGTTTTGGTCCAAATTATATATTTATTTTAAAAAATTTATTAAATATATATTAATTATTAATTTAAAACTCAATAACTTAAAAGAGTTATAATATTAAATATAATTTCAAATCCTGCCTCTATTATGTGCTACTAGTTAGCAATCCTTTATTCCTCGTATTTGCACACAACCCGCAACAAGCGGCTTTCTATTAAAAAATAACAATAATATACAAGAATTTGCATATCATATTAAGGCCAATGCTAACAGGGGCGAATGTTAGGATCGAAATAATCAGGTGTCATATGAAAGCTAGTAAAACAAACCTTAAACAATAATAAATCGGATAACAAAAGATAAATCTATCAAAAGAGACACAAACATTTAATGTGGTTCGGCCAATTTACGTACGTCCACAGATGGAGATGAGCAATCCACTATCTAAAATAGAGTACAAAATATTGGGAGAACAACATCACGAAGAGGCAAACACAAGTGACACAATAACTGTCATGGGCGGCTTTTCAGCTGTGCCCCATGACCCCTTGGGCGCGCCCCGTGGCGCCTTAGCAAGCCTTCCAATGCCTAGCACCACGGACGGCCCCGTGGTCTTGGCCGCGCCAAGTGACAAGCGCGCATGTGCATCTGTCACCCCACCGATATCCCTCGCCAACGCCCAACCGCAGGCAGATGCCAACAGCGCCGCGCGCGCAGACAACGCCGAGCGCGCAGACTCTGATGCCAAAGACTATGCTGCTGACAACGGACCTGTTTTTGCCTTATAGCAAACTAAGTCTTTTTCATTGTAAATATAGAGTAGTTTTATTCCATGTACTTCAATTATGTTTCTCTAGCTTACTCAAGTCTAGTCTTGTAGCTTTGGATTATTTTTTTAAGCATTATTAGGGGGGATCAAGCAATCAAACTTTCTAGCAAGCAAACAATTCTCTGTACTGGTGTCTCTCCCTCTCGGCACCGCGTTGCCTTTCTGTAATAGCTTTCATTAATGCAATCAAGCTTTCTTTCATTCTCAATTCTCATTCATGTTCTCTCAATTGCTCTTGGCATTGGTTTTCCCGTACGACGCTAACAATCTAGTCTAGCGTACGGAGGGGACCTCAATTGGCGGACATCAACTGCACTGACATCAGTTGCTTAGCATTACGTCGCCCTTCCAAGGAATCTCAGGAAGGCATCGCGTAACAGTTGGTATCAGAGCCTAGGCTTGACATCGGACGAGGGAACGCATTGCCATTACCACCATTTCTGACCATGGTGAATCATGGGGACCGTATTGCGGCCCTTGAACAGACGGTTGATGGATTACTGCCCATCATGGATATGGTGCCTGAACTAAGAACTAGCCTAGGGCAAAGGTTGGACGACCTAGACCGCAGGGTGCTCCAGGCCGAAGTTGACATAGAAAACATCAGTCGTGACTCCGAGGGAGACCGGCAAACGGCAGCCACAGAGGCAGCCAAAATTTTTGGCGAATTCGAGGGACTCCAACAGGAGCGTGCCGAGGATTTAGCTTACAGGGCACAAGAGGCAGGCAGGGTGACTGCCATGCAACAAACTATTGACGACTTGACAGACAAGCTCAATGTCGTCAATGCTGCTTTACAGGGTCTACTGCGAGGCGGTGGAAACCAGATCGGGGGCGCTGCAAACCCCACTTCCGTGACACAAAAACTGAAAATTCCTGAGCCAAAGCCATATAGTGGAGCTAGGAATGCCAAGGAAGTGGAGAACTTCATCTTTGATATCGAACAATATTTTGATGTTGTTGGGGGCCTAGAAGAAGCTAAGAAGGTAGCAACTGCTGCCATGTATCTTCAGAGTGATGCTAAACTCTGGTGACGGGTAAAATACGAAGCCATCAAGGCCGGTGGAGATGCTCTCGAAACATGGGCAAAACTGAAGGCAGCCATACGCCTACAGTTCTTCCCCGAAAATGTTGAATAAAATTCAAGGAGAAAGCTACAGGAGCTCCGCCAGACCACATCCGTGCGGGACTACGTGCGGGAATTCTCCGCACTCATGCTAAGCATACGCGACATGGGAGACAAAGACAAGCTCTTCACTTTCCTAGAATGGCTGAAACCTTATGCCCCTATGGAGCTACAAAGACAACGGGTAGATACCCTGCCCAAGGCGATCCAAGCAGCTGAATGCCTTGGGGACTATCAAATGGAAGCTCGGAAGGATAGGCCTCAGCCGCCTGCCCGAGCGGGATTCAAAGGGGGCCAGTCTAGCAATGGTGGCCCTAGCAGAAGTGGGGGAGATCGGGGCTCAACCAAACCTAAGGCTCCCTCCACAGGCAGCAACAGTGCTGCGTCTAACAACAATGATCGGGGGAGGAAGCCTTCTTCAGGATGCCGTCATTGCGGCGAAACACATTGGAACAATAAGTGCCCACATGCACAGATGAACGCCCATCAGATTTTTGATGATGGGACTGATGACGACTCAGACGATGCGGATCAGACTGAACCAGTAGGTGCCTTCAATGCAATTGTTGGCTCTATTTTTGAGGCATTAGCAGAGACTAGTGCTGGTATCCGTAAAAAGAATGACCAATGTCCCATCACCAAGAAAGGGAAAAAGAAGGCGGATGATGAGACTCCTCTTAAGCACGAGAGGACCTTAATGTTCGTTGAGATGAAGGTGAATGGCAAGCCCATTCGGGCCATGGTAGACACGGGTGCTACCCACAACTACTTAGCCTCGACTCAGGTGGAGCGCCTTGGTCTAGTTGTAGGGAAAGGTAGAGGCCGTGTCAAGGCTATCCACTCACCTCCCCAGCCAGTGGGTGGAATAGCCAAAGAAGTACCAGTGAAGCTTGGCCCTTACGAAGGAAAATTCTACCTATGCGTGGTGATCATAGATGACTTCGAGTTGATAGTTGGATTGGAATTCCTGAGACAAACCAACACCATGCCTGTACCGTATGCTAACATGTTACTGATGATGGGAGCAAACGGGACCAAGCCCTGCATTATCCCATGCATGCCCATGAAGATGGCCGTTGAAAACATCTCGGCCTTGCAGTTGAAGAAGGGGGTCAAAAGAAATGAACCCACGTTCCTGGCAACCCTCTGCATCAAAGATGTAGAACGCTCCTCGGGTCCCATTCCTGAACCCGTGAAGGAGCTACTACTAGAGTTTGAAGATGTCATGCCACAAGACATGCCAAAGCGACTACCGCCTAGGCGCACTGTAGACCATGAAATTGAGCTGGTGTCGGGCGCGAATCCACTCGCCCGGGTGCCTTACAGAATGCCACAACCCGAACTCACCGAGCTTCGGAGATAATTGACGGAAATGCTAGACACAGGGATTATAGGGCCCTCCAAATCCCCATACGGGTCCCCTGTGCTATTCCAAAAGAAACATGAAGAACAAGTACCCTATTCCACTAATGGCAGACTTGTTCGATAGACTGGGTCGGGCTCTAAACAAAATTACTGTGAAGAACAAATACCCTATTCCACTAATGGCAGACTTGTTCGATAGACTGGGTGGTGCGACGGTGTTCACCAAAATAGACCTGAAGACAGGTTATTGGTAAGTTCGGATTGCAGAGGGTGATGAGCACAAGATGACCTGTGTGACAAGATATGGGTCGTACGATTTCCTAGTTATGTCATTCGGCTTGACTAACGCCCCAGCTACATTTTTCACTTTGATGAACCATGTCTTCCGAGAGTACATTGATGAATTCGTGGTGGTCTACTTGGATGACGTTATGGTATATAGCCAAACATTGGAGGAACACTTGATGCACTTGCGGAAGGTCCTAGCTCGATTGCGGGAGCATGAACTATATGCGAAGCTATCTAAGTGCTCCTTTGCTCAAAAGCAAATTGACTTCATCGGACATGTCATCGAGGAAGGGCGGATCAAGATGGACCAGCAGAAGATTCAGGCAATCATAGATTGGCCGCCGCCTAAGGATATCCACGCCTTGAGGGCATTCCTCGGTCTATGTAATTTCTATCGGCGATTTGTGAAAAACTACTCCCTCATTGCAGTACCATTGACAGAACTCCTCAAGAAGGTCACGCCTTGGGAATGGAGACCCAAGCGAGCGGAGGCCTTCAACGCATTGAAAACGGCTATATCTAGTAGCCCCATCTTGGCCCTTCCTGATCTGGCCAAGCCATTCGAAGTACAAACAGATGCATTTGACTATGCCCTCGGTGGAGTCCTGCTACAAGAAGGGCATCCTGTAGCGTATGATAGTCGGAAGCTGAAAGATGAAGAGAGGCGCTATGCTGCCCATGAGAAAGAATTATTGGTTGTCGTCCACTGCTTGCGCCTCTGGAGGTACTATCTGCTGGGGACCCCATTCGTGGTCAAGACAGACAACACAGCTGTTAGCCATTTATGACCCAGCCGAAGTTGAATGGTCGACATGCCAGGTGGCAGGAACTCCTAGTTGAATTCCACTTCAACTTGGAGTACCAAAGTGGGAAGACCAATCATGTTGCTGATGCGCTCAGTTGGAGAGTTGATCTAGCATCGGTGTGCCTACTCGCCACCCTAAGGGGGAGCGAAGTAGCTACCTCCATCAAGGACCAGATACAGGATTTACTCATCAAAGATCCTGCTGCACAGTATTTGGTTGATTTGGTAGGACAGGGCAAGACTCGCCAGTTCTACATGGAAGATGGTTTTCTGAAAGTGAAAGGGAACCGACTTTATGTTCCTAAAGGAGGAGATCTACGAAGGACTCTTCTGGCGGAATGTCATGATACTCTGTGGGTCGGCCATCCCGGTGAAGAACGCACCATGGCATTACTTCGTCGTGCATATTATTGTCCTCAAATGGCCGATGACGTTGCTTAGTATGTGAAGACTTGTCTAGTATGCTAGAAGGACAAGTCAGATCGCTTAACACAAGTGAGACTCTTGGAACCACTAGCTGTCCCAAAGAGATCTTGGGAAAGTGTTTCCCTGGATTTCATCACCGGATTGCCCAAGGTCGGAGATCTAACAACTATCTTGGTTGTGGTAGATCGGTTTTCCAAGTATGCTACCTTTATTGTTGCCCCACAATATATATCAGTAGAAGATACAGCTCGAATCTTCTTCTCTCATGTCGTCAAATATTGGGGCCTGCCCAAAGACATTGTTAGTGATCGTGACTCACGCTTCACTAGTAACTTTTGGACCCAACTCTTTAAGTGCCTTGGGTCGAAACTGAGTCACAGCTCAAGTTTTCATCCGCAATCTGATGGCCAGACGGAGCAGTTCAATGGTATGTTGGAGGAATATCTCCGTCATTTTGTAACCGGATCGCAGAAGAATTGGGTGAAGCTTCTAGATGCTGCTCAACTGTGTTTCAATTCATAAAAGAGCTCTAGTACAAACAAAAGCGCTTTTGAAATTGTTACCGGACAGCAACCGCTACTCCCACACACAGTCAATGCACCAAATATGTTTAAATCTCCTCGAGCTGCTAGCTTCTCTAAAGAGTGGAAGCAAAATTTGGAGATAGTGCGGAGCTATCTTGTCAAGGCTCAAAAGTGGATGAAGAGGCATGTTGATCAGAATCATCGCTTTGTTGAATACCAAGTAGGAGACAAAGTGATGGTCAAAATTCCAAAGCGTTACTTATTTGTGAGGGTCCATGACCCTAGCCTATTGCAAAAATACATTGAACCCTTGTCCATTGAAAGGCGCATTGGAAAAGTTGCATACCGGGTGGATACTCTGACTTGGTGGAAAATTCATCCTATCTTCCATGTCAGCCTCTTGAAACCTTTTCGGGAAGACACATAGCATCCTTCAAGGAGCCAGCTCACAATACCCAGTATTCGAGGGCCCAATTCAATCGGGAAAAGGCGTGTTGAAGCTATCCTTGATGATAGAGTGATTCATGCCTCAAGGAAAGATCACCAAGAGTTCTTGGTGAAATGGCAGGGATGTGATGCAGAGGAGAACACTTGGGAGAGGGGAACAAACCTCAAAGCCTACAAGAGCCTAATTGAAGATTATCTTGCAAGTAAGGCGCCGAGGACGTCGCCAACTCAGGTGGGGGAGAATGTCATGGGCGCCCTAGCAAGCCTTCCAATGCCTAGCGCCACGGACGGCCCCGTGGTCTTGGCCGCACCAAGTGACAAGCGCGCATGTGCCTCTGTTTACCTACCGATATCCCTCGCCAGCTCCCAACCGTAGGCAGATGCCAACAGCGCTGCGCGTGCAGACAACGCCGCGTGCGCAGACCCTGATGCCAAAGACTATGCTGCTGACAACGGGCCTGTTTCTGCCTTATAGCAAACTAAGTCTTTTTTATTGTAAATATAGAGTAGTTTTATTCCATGTACTTCCATTATATTTCTCTAGCATACTCAAGTCTAGTCTTGTAGCTTTGGATTATTTTTTTAAGCATTATTAGGGGGATCAAGCAATCAGACTTTCTAGCAAGCAAACAATTCTCTGTACTGGTGTCTCTCCCCCTCGACACCACGTTGCCTTTCTGTAATAGCTTTCATTAATGCAATCAAGCTTTCTTTCATTCTCAATTCTCATTCCTGTTCTCTCTATTGCTCTTGGCATTGGTTTTCCCGTACGACACTAACAATCTAGTCTAGCGTACGGAGGGGACCTCAGTTGGCGGACAACAACTGCACTGACATCAGTTGCTTAGCCTTACGTCGCCCTTCCAAGGAATCTCAGGAAGGCGCCACGTAACATAACACTTGTCCCGAAAAGTTCTTCCCCTAAACAAGACTCTCAAACTTCTTATGGCAACATTGTGGATGATGCTGAATGAGAAAGAAGGATCTTTAGTTTATAGAAGTTCAAACTTTTTCCTCCAAGAAAAAAGGGACTAGCCAAATATGAGAGATTTATAATTTTCTTATAAAAGAATAAAAACTCAATCATGGTAAATATATTGTACTTTCCTTCAAGAGATAGAAAAACTAAATATGGTAAGAAAATCAAGACAAACACCAGGATGTAGCATACAACCACTAGGTTCAACTGAACCCAATACTTTCGATGCGGAATATAAATTTATGTGTAATTAAAAATTACTAAATTGTAATAAATAGTAGATATGAACCCATAAGTTTAAATGTTGAACCCATAAAACTAAAATTCTAGATCCACCTCTAAATGCTAAAATATGATAGACCTTTAATATAGCTAGACTATTAAGAGATCTAAACTAAGGATTAAAGACTAATAATAACATTCCAACATCGTGATTTGCTATATACCGTGCAGGTATTAAATACTTCCTCCGTTTCAATTTATGTGAACCTGTTTGATTGGGCACGGAGTTTAAGAAAAAAATGAAGACTTTTGGAATTTGTGGTCCTAAACAAGTCCAAATGGAGCCCAGAGTATTTGTGTGGTTATAAAAGCTTCTCATTAAGGGTAAAGTTGTAATTTTAAGCTAAATTGTTACCAAATTTAGAAAGGGTTCATTCTTTTTGAAACGGACCAAAAAGAAAATAGGTTCACCTAAACTGGAACAGAGGGAGTAAGAGATATTAATGTTGTCACGAAATTAATCCAATGATCAAGAAGTCACAATTTGAGCAGTAATGTCTCAAGCTTGAGTTCATTAGCCACTTGACACTGTTGTCCAACTAGATTTCCCTCTTCTCTTGTACTATATATGTAATAGAAAAATCTACGTACGATCATTTTTTATTTTTTTTTAAATTACGTGCAGGTTTTTCTAGTTGAACTCAGATTAGGATTCCAAAATCACTTTTTCTCCTAACATATGGCCTACCTTTGTCCCTTGAGAAAATACGAGGATATGATGATAATAGGTGTCGATGTCTTTGTTCTTCACTTTATAATAATAATTAAACATGAGAAAAGCTACACTTTTTGAGAAAATTAGAAAGATTAACTTCAATAATGGAGAGCAAATGGAGCCCATTAAGTTGTTTGGGCGTTGAATAATAAGAAGCATGTCATTTCTATTACTGTAGTGGACAAAATCCAGTTTGGTCCCTAAATTTTTGGGTGAACGGTAATCAGGATTGCTGCCAAAATATAATTATTAATAAAGTGCATGTTAGGGCTCGTTTGTCCATAAAAAAATTATTTTTTCGGATTATTTTTTTCAGAATCAATGTTTAGCCATGAAATTTTCACTTGAAGTTGAATTTCGATTTTTTTTTCAAAAATTTGAAGAACTTCAAAAAAAAAAATTCAAATTTTTTACTTCAAATCACTCACAAAAATTTAAAAGCAACTCCAAATTATATTCATGTCCAAACACAACTCTAATTTTCAAATACCATTTTCAATCGAAAATTTTTCACCTTTTTATAGAGTTTCACAATTCTTATGTCCAAACATCCACTAAATGGTTTTTATTCAACAGATCATGAGATTGATTTTCCGACCAGTGCTATAGGTGAGTTAGCATATGAGATCCCGGTGAAATTTTGGAAGAACGCGAACATGGTAAGTTTGAAGTGTCTTACTAGGTTGTTTCATGTTATTTTTTGGACGACAAAGATGCCCGATGAATGAAGGTGGGGTAATGTGATTCCAGTGTACAAGAGGGTGATATCCAAAACTGCAATAACTACAGGGGTATCAAGCTGCTAAGCTACACAATGAAAATCTGGGAAGGGTGGTGAAAGTAAGGGCGAGGAGGAGTGTATCGATTTTTGAGAATTAGTTCGGATTTGTGCCGGAGCGATCGACTACTAAATCCATTCGCTTTATTAGGAGACTGGTGGAGCAGCATAGGAATAAGAAGAGGGACTTGCACATTATATTCATTGACCTAGAGCCTACGACAAAGTCCCGAGGGAGGTGCTACGGAGATGTTTGGAGGTCAGAAGTGTGCATGTAGCTTATACTAGAGTGATTTAGGAAATGTATGATGGTGTTAAGACCCGGTTTAGGATGGCGGGAGGGGACTGGAAACATTCCCAATTGTCATGGGTTTGCATCAAGGATCCGCTCTTAGCCCATTTGTATTTGCCTTAGCGATGGATGTTCTTACACGGCACATTCAAGAGGAGGTGATATGGTGCATGCTATTCATAGATGATTAGTATTGATTGACAAGACGCGGGCCAGTGTTAATGCGAGGCTGGAGGTCTGGAGACCAACCTTTGAGTCAAAAGGTTTTAAGTTGAGCAGGACTAAAACAGAGTACTTGGAATGTACGTTCCACGACATGACTCAAGAAGAGGGTGTGGAAATGAGGCTAGATTCACAAGCAATTCCCAAGAAAGGGAGTTTTAAGTATCTCACATCTATAATTTCTAGTAATTGAGAGATAGATGAGGATATCACGCATCAGATCAGAGCGAGATGGATGAAATAGAGGCTCTCTTACGGGATTTTGTGTGATAAGAAGGTACTACCAAGACTAAAAGGTATATTTTATAGAGTAGTGGTCAGATCAACTATGTTGTATGGGGTGGAATATTAGCCGGTCAAGAAATAAAGATGCTGAGAAATGTAAGTAGCATAAACGAGGATGCTGAGATTGATGTAAGGGCATACCAGGGGAAATAAGATTAGGAATGAAGTTATCCGAGACAAGGTAGGAGTGGCCCCCGTGGAGGATAAAATGCGGGAAGCTAGGCTGAGATGGTACGGGCATGTGAAGAAGAGGAATATAGATGCCTCGGTGAGAAGGTGAGAGAGGTTGACCATATTGGGGATGATGAGAGGTTGAGGTAGGCCTAGAAAGTATTAGGGAGAGGTGATTAGTCATGACATGGTGCAAATTTAGCTTACTGAGGACATGACCCTTTATGGGTGGGAGTGTCTCATTTTCATGTCGGTAGCACTAGTATTAATCTCTTATTTTCATACCTTCTCATCTGTAGGTTTCTTTTAACCTATGTTGTTCCTTTCGTTTCAATTATTCTTTTATCATGTATCCTTATAACCTTTTCTTGTTGATGTTACTACGCGTTGTATCTGCTTCTTTACTTTTACCTTGAGCCAGAGGTCTATCATAAACAGACTCTCTACCTTCATAAGATAGGGGTAAGGTATGCGTACACTCTACCCCCTCCCCTCAAACCCTACCTTGTGGGATTAAGCTGCGTTTGTTATTTTTATTATTAATGTTGTTGTTGCTATAAATGAGTTAAGATAGCAATGAAAATTGGAGAGACCAAAACTAGCAAGATAAAACTAGAAGAATGGACTTACGGCACATATAAAAGTAGGTCAAATGATTTTTGTCCATTACAAACTTGTTTTTAGTTTTATGACCTTATCTCTTTTTTTACATATGAGAGATTTGCTTTTACACATAAGAGATCTAAAAAGACATTTTCTTAATTTTGACATTGTAAAAAGTCATGGAGGCCTAAAATCTCTATAAAAATTTAGCCTCTTTTTAAAAATATTTACCATATTACTTTGCCATGATTTATCATCGGCTATATTGCAATCATATTTTCTATTCTGTTATTTTCTTTTATACCATATTGGGTATAAGGCTAGTCTGCTAGTATCTTATTTTAGTATGTTAGTGGTACGTGATGTATTCATACTATTTTTTTCGCTCCGGTTTTCTAGTACCTTGCCATTATTACTAATTATTGATATTTGTTTTTCCATTTATTTTTTTGATTCTTAGGTCGTTGGTGCTATCTTTTTGGCCTCGATCTGTTGTTGTTACTGTTCTATTATCTCTTTTCATCTTCATATGCCGAAGATCTATTGAAAATAGCCTCTTTACCCCCATGGTAGGAATAAGGTCTGCGTACACACTACCCTATCCAAATATACTGGGTTGTTTTTATTATTGTTGTTTTTATTGTTGTTGTTGTTGTTTGTAGCAATAATTGTCTATCACTTGTACACCAATAAATGCCTCTTAAGGTAATTAAAATATGACGATATCTTAGTGATAGGGTTATGTTTTTAATCATAGTTAAAAGTAGGGTTAATTTCCCATATGATAACTCAACTTTACTTTATTATACTAAAGTCACTATACTATTTGTATTCTCAACTATGACTAAGTATCACATAAAGTCAATAATAATTTTTCTAACCAAAAAGTCACACAATTTTATCTAAGTATCATGAAATAATATTTTGTTTGTTGTCACTATGTTTACTTTGTTTTCTCCTAGTACTTTCCTATGGTACTTAGCCAAATCTGAGCAATTCCTTTATTACAAAAAATAGTTTTGTGTGCCTTTCTATGATACTTAGATTGAAATAAAAAAATCATTATTGTATGGGGTGTAATTGGTTTATAACAGGTGGTCGAATGGTGAGATGACACATGGAACCGAAGACAGACAAAAGTGAGTCAGAAGATAACCTGCACCGGTTGTGAAATATGTAATCGGTGCACGATGGATCCCGAAGGAAGTGTAGCCGATAATAGAGATTCAAAGGTTTTACATCGGATAGAATTGAATGAGCAACCATTACAGAGAATATCAACATTCAAATCCAGCTATTTTGCATCCATCAATGGCGTTTTTAATCTTTTTTAAGAAGAACTTGATTTGGAGATCTTGTCTCCCTCAATAGAGCTATAAATATGAGAATTAACAACCATAATAGGACATGAAATATTTTGAATACAAAGTTGTACTTTACTATTTTACGCTCAATCTAATAGCTTTATCATCGCCTTATCAGTGCTTTCACTTTCTGTTCTTGGGAAGACCGAGTTCGGAGTCAGGCTTCATTCGTATAATCTAATTTTCGTTCTTATTTATTTATAAATTTTTGGATCAAATTAATTCGCTTGTCTATAAACCATGTTATAAATTTAACTGTATTATTTTACAAGTAAACAGTTTGGCGCCCACTGTGGGGGCATAGACAGTTGCATAATTGCTTTGATCCATTCATTTGTTACTAACAATGTTTTGATTTTGTCCATAGTAAAAATCAAGTATGTCCTTACTAACTATGCACACAATGTTGGAGCACACAATGAAAGTGAAGCATTGTCCCAGCGTGATGACTCTATCAGCGAGACCCCAACGAAGGGAATGAAACAACTCCGGTTTGTGAAGGTTAGTACCCTATGCATGTGCGGGACCCAACTCCTGATAATGTGGAGGATGAACGTATCGTAGAAACGGTCAAACTTATGAGAGAACACTGAAGAGAAATCATGGATCACCTCTTAAGGCAAGATCGGGTGATGATGGAGTTAAAACATGCATTATAAAGTGCTTCCAACAATGCGAACGAAAGGACCTCAATTCCTCATCGTGTTTCCACAAGTAAAACAAGCTCTCGAACCGATAACAACACCCCAAGGGGCAAAGTCGGTTTCGACGAAGTCGGAGAGACCAACAGAGGATCTGGGAATAACAACTTAAAGTCATCCTTTCAAAATCGAGCTCATGAGATTCATGAGAGAGATGAATAAGCGAATGGAACAGAATGCGAAGGAGATTCACGCTCGGATAGATTAGATTTCGAGCGCCCCCCCCAGTGTTAAAGGGTCTGGATTTAAAAAATACATACAATTGTCGTTTAAACCAAGTGCGACACCAGAATTAATCCCGAAGAGATTCGAGATGCTAGATATACCAAAATATGATGGAACTTTGGGTCCGTAGGAGCATATCACGACTTACACCACGTCAGTGAAAGGAAATGATTTGGCTCCACACGAGATAGAGTCGGTTCGGTTGAAGAATTTTGGTGAAACCCTCATGAAGGGGCCCCTGACATGGTATTCCCTCTTAACCGAGTATTCAATTGGTTCTTTTGAAATGCTCTCAGATTCGTTCATTAAATCTCATGTTGGAGCAAGGAAGGTCCAAGCCAGAAAGGAAGATATATTCAGAATTTCGCATGACGAATCCAAGTTGCTGCGGGAATTCATAATCTGATTCCAGAAGGAGAGAAAGTTGCTACACGCGGTCCCGGATGAATGGGAAGTGAAGGCATTCACGAAGAGTCTCACTCTAATAAGTTCTGATGCCTTTCAGAAATTGAAGAAGAGTTTTCTTGAGTTCTAGACAACCATATGGGCGGATGTCTATAACCGCTATGAGTAAAAAATAAGGATAAAAGATTATCAACTTGGCTCTTCGGTATCAACCAAGGGACCTGGTCATGATAAAAATCAAGATAAGTTTACAAGTGACTTTGATACAGATCAAAGATCTTCTAGGGGTTGTTTTATACCGTACGAGAGGACCTATGGGCGTAGAAGTAAAGGGTTCCAGTCATCAGATAGGTTTGCTTCCGATAGAAAGATGAATCATGACCGGAACAACAAGTCATTGCAAGAAAAAGAGATGCCAGGGTCCCGAGATCTCACATATCTCAGGTTATCAGATTAAAACTTTAATATCAACCTCGTAAAATTGGTGCTGGCAATGAGGAATATCAAAGAGGCACGATTTCTGAAACCAATCCTATTGGACACTAACCAGGCCCTAGTTTGTGGTGTGAATTCCATGGGAATCGTGTCCAGAGAACTGGGGACTACCGACATCTTCGTGAGGAGGTGGTGACATTGCTAAATAATGGCCATCTTAGAGATTTTTTAAGCTACCACACCAAAAACAACGATGGTCGGAGCCAGGAGAAAGCGGAGCCATAAAAATCGGTAGTAGGACCATCTTGGTGATGATCAACATGACCTTCGACGGGAATGAAATCAATGGGGTAACATTTTTGCCAACAAAGAAAATGAATATATCGGTTACTCACAACAAAAGGATTCAGGAAGTCTTGGAGGATGATATTACTTTTACGGAAGAGGACTCTAACGGACTTCTTCTGCTGCACAATGATGCTTTGGTAATCTCTCTCAATGTCTTAGATTTAAATATTAAGAGTATTTTGGTTGATCCAATAAGTTCAGCCAACATCATATAATGGAGAGTTCTGGAGTAATCAAAGTTAACCGAGAATATCATTCCGGCGACAATGCTTCTAGCTGGCTTCAATATGACAAGCATGACTACCTGAGGATAAATTTTGCTGCCTACGCATGCCGAAGGAGTAACGAATACCACTTTATTCGAAATTATAGATGGCGACATGGGCTATAACCTGATCCTTGGAAGGCCATGGATACACGAGATGAAGTTTGTGCCCTCAACCTAACACTAACTATTTAAATTTTCGACATTGGAAGGTACAAACAGATAAGAAGAGATCAACCGACGGTAGGAGAGATAAAACTGATGCCTTCCCCCATCCAAATCGAAGACGATAAATATAGGGAGTCATCGGAATTATATCAAGTATCGAGGTCTTTTCAGGTACCAGAGGAGACGGATGCGACCAAATTGACTACAGAAGAATTCGAACAAGTGGCTTTGTTTGAGGATTTCTTAGAAAGAAAATTTCATTTGGGGACGGGATTAAATCCCGAGCTCTGGTTAGAACTTATGAATTTCCTTAAAGCTAATGTTGACTGCTTTGCATGGTTGTACTCAGATATTATAGGTATTTCACTGGAGGTAGCTGTCCATAAACTAAGCCTGGATCCAAAATGCTCACCGGTAAGGAAAAAGAAATGCCCAATAGTGGAGGTTAGAAATAAGTTTGTTAAAGAGGAGGTAACTTGACTACCCAATATATGGATTGGCTAGCTAACATAGTAGTAGTACCTAAAAAATAATAATAATTTTAGTATGTGTGTAGACTATAATGATTTGAGTAAGGCATGCCGCAAAGACCTTTTCCCACTGCTAAACATTGATCATATGATTGATGCTACGGTCGGGCACGAGTTGATGTGTTTTCTGGACGCTTATTCCGAGTATAATAAGATTAAAATGAACTTGGAAGATCAAGAAAATATCTTTTATCACAAACTTTGGCATATATTGCTACAACGTGATGCCTTTTGGGCTAAAAAACTTTGGACCACTTACCAGAGGCTCGTCAATAAGATGTTTGAAAAGCAGATAGGTAAAACGATGGAAGTATATATTGATTACATGTTAGTTAAGCCTTTAAATACAGGAAATCATTTGAAACATCTCCAAGAGACCTTCGACATTCTAAGGAAGTACAATATGAAATTCAACCCACAAAAATGTGCCCTCGGAGTTAGCTCCGGTAAATTCTTGGGGTTTCTCATATCACAAAGTAGGGTCAGAGTAACGCCAACAAGATCAAATCCATCGAAGACATCCCGTACTAGCTAATAAGCATAAAAGAAGTGTAGATATTGATCGTGCGGTTGGCGACTAGAAGTAGGTTCATATCAAGGTACTCGGAAAAATTCCACCACTTCTTTTTACTTTTGAAAAAGAAGAACGACTTCTTCTGGACTATGGAATTCCAACATGCACTGAAGGACCTAAGAAGGTACCTTTCCATCCCTCCGTTATTGTTAAAACTAGGGGAAGGCGAGTAGCTACTAATTTATCTTGCGATCTCAGAAGTAGCAGTAAGTACCGTTCTGGTCTGAGAAGAAAAAGGTACGCAATTTCCTATCTATTACGTTAGTAAAAAATTATCAGGAACAGACATGTTATCCGCACCTCGAAAAACTGGCCTTAGCTATCGTAGTTTCCTCTCGAAAGCTTAGGCTCTATTTTCAGTGTCATCCAATAGCCATTGTGACAATCTTTCCCTTAAGGAATGTCCTTCATAATCCTGAGTTGTTAGGCTGTTTGGCTAAATGAGTCGTCGAAATAAGTAGGTTCGCATCAAATACAAACCTAGGACTACAATCAAGTCACAAGTTTTGGCCAACTTCGTGGCCGACTTCAGTCAAAGGTTAATGCCTTTGGCTGCTAAGGAAGCATCACTGCTGTTAGGAATGACATCGGGAGTTTGGACCTTATTTAGGGATGGAGCTTCCGATGTAAAAGGGTATGGTCTCGAGGTAGTTCTAATCACACCCTCGGGGGAAACCCTTAGGCAGGCCTTTAAAACTGTACTTTTAACTAACAATGAAGCCGAGTATGAGTCTTTGGTTGCAGAACTTGATCTAGCTCGGGGACTAGGTGCCGAGGTCATCGAGATAAAATACGACTCCCAGCTGTGGTAAACCAAGTGTATGGGATTTTTGACACAAAAGAGAAACACATGCAATAGTACTTGAACTAGGTTCAAGAATTAGTTCAGCGATTCAAAGAATGGTCAATCCTCAATATCCCAAGGGAGAAGAATGTGGAAGCAGACACATTAGCTAATTTGGTCTCTCCATGAAGATGAAATGATCAGATCATGGTACAGTCGTCCGATTGCTGCATTCAGTGTTAGATGTGGACGGCTACTTCGAAGTAAATTTAACCAACTTAATTTTGGACTAGAGGAACACGTTCGTCAATATATCTTACATGTGCTAAATTACCCGAAAACCCAAAAGGGTCCGGGGCACTACGAATCAAAGCAACTCGCTATTGTCTTGTTGATGGATAGTTATATCGGAGATCATTCCAAGGACCATTGGCTCGGTGTTTAGGGGCCTCGGAGGTGGACTACATGATGACAAAACCACTCTAATGCAGACTTACTAGTATTAAAGTTATTTAGGGATGGCTATTATTAGCCCGGATGGAATATGACACAAAAAAGTTCATGAAAAAGTGCAATATATTTCAACGACATGCATAATTAGTGCATCAACCATCAGAACGTTTGCATTTTGTGGTGTTCCCCTGGCCATTCATGAAATGGGGGATGGACATAGTTGGTCCTTTGCCACCGGGACACGGGAAGGTAAGATTCCTTTTAGTTTTAACTAATTATTTCACTAGAAGGGTTGAAGTAGGTCCTTACCAAAAAATCGGAGAACACGAAGTGGTTGAATTCATATGGGACCACATAATCTACCGGTTTGGAATACCAAAGGAGATTACTTGCAACATGCCACAATTTGTAAGTTCAAAAGTTACAAAGTTCTTGGTAGGGCCAAAGATTAAACGAATTACTTCTTCCTCATACCACCCGAGCGCTAATGGGTAGGTGGAGTCAACCAACAAGGTAATTATTCAAAACCTTAAAAAGAAGTTAGAAGATGCCAAAGGGCAAGTGGCCAGATGAGCTACCGGGTGTGTTGTGGGCATATCGGACCACAACAAAGTAGAGCATGAGCGAAACACCCTTTTCGCTCGTATACAGTTCGGAAGCTTTGATACTGGTAGAGGTAAGGGAACCTACCTTGAGGTTTTCCCGAGAAAATGCAGAAGCAAAAAATGAAGCACTGTTGGGCAAGTTAGATCTACTCGAGGAGCACCGGGATCTGGCATACGTGAGGATAATGCCCCAAAAATGAAGGATGGAAAAGTATTACAATCACAGGGCTAATCTCCATTATTTTAAAGTGGGAGATTTGATTTTAAGGAAGGTTACTTAGGGAACTCAGAAAGTCAACGTCGGGAAGATGGACTAATGTGGGAAGGTCCTCACCGGATTTTAGCTATCACCGGTAAAGGATCATATGAATTTGAAAATCAAGATGGAGTCAAATTTTTGAGAAATTGGAACATTAATCGCCTCAAAAGGTATTATTAATGATGATACTTGCTGGTACTAAAAGTATGTGCTGCACTCTTTTTCCTTTCGACCAATTTTTGTCCCAATCATCTTTTTCTAGAAAGGTTTTTAATGAGGCAACGATGTAAATCATACTACGAAGGAAACATCATTACCAAAGGCAAGATCTTTAATATCAAGGCACTGTAGTTCTCACAACTACGAGCTCGTGTGATAAATATCTTGTGGATGGTTAAAAATCTTTGGTTCGATGGAAAACCTAGCCTCCCACTATTCAAAAAGATTATTTAATCGTTCACAAGTTGTCTCCAATGATGAAGCAGTAGTATAAAACAAAGGAAAAGGCTTTCAGTGAATACAAGACTTCCAGTGTTTGAATTCTCGTACTTAGCATTCAAACACTAGGGGGATTAATGCATGACATGACACCAAGAGTGCCACAAAATGCGAGGACTTTTAGAATTGGGATGAATATCTTATCAGGATCGAGGACTACATGATCAGTCGCGTAGAAATATATTGTACATGTTAGCCACATGCATTGACAGATTTATTTACCTAAGCAAATAAATATTTTATAAATGTACTTTTATTGTTAGAGGGAATAAAATAAAGTACTTTATTCTTGTCTTCTCTTTTGCCCAAATGATAATTTAATCATTTGAGAGTTAACAAAAATTTCAACTGCTTGTGCCGTAATGAGCAGGACATGTCCTTTTCAGGAGCACCGTAAATATAACAACATTCTCTTATGAAACTCTTATAGTAAAGAGTAGATTTTAGAAGAATTTATGCCCAGAATCGAAAGCTATCAGATGAAAAAAATATACCCGAAGCTTTATCAATTAGATGTAAAAAGGATAGTTTTGCATAACACTTAAGATTTTTTTTATTTATTAATATGTCAAACTCGGTAAAAGGTTTTGGCATAATTACAAAAGATAAAAAAATTATACATTATTTCTTACTGCTAGAACCTGAAGGGAGAGAAGAGTTTTCATTCTCCTTGGTGGAAGGAGGTTGTTGACCTGTCGGTTTGGGGCCTTCATCCTCTTTAGTCTCCCTTTAGTTACCGAATAATTAGAATTGGTATACGAGGAGCCAGTTGCAACGGGTCGAGTAGGAAGATTCTCACAAGCAGTTAACTCTAGTTTCCGAGCCTTGGCAATGCTGTCCTCAATATTAGAAAGGCCTACTTTGGTCTCATTCAAAGTCTTTCTATTCATATGGCACATAAAATAGGTCCATTCGAAGACGAGAGAATCTTCTTGGTCCTAGAGTTTTGCTCAGAGCTTATCAATTTTGGCATAGAGCTCTTCTCTTTCAGCCTTCATTGCGCTGAGTCGGGAGTCAAGCTCAAAATTGGTAGTTGACTGAAGCCAGTTTTGCTCCATGACCATCTTGAGCCTCTCTTCCATTTTGGCCCTTTTCTCCTAGGCAACATTGGCGTTCTCAGTTTTAGAGCATAAGTTGGACTTCATGTTATTTACTTGTTTGTCGAAGGCAAACTCGCGCTCGGCAGCTGCAGTAACAACATCCTGAAGCTCGACCCACTTAGCCTTAGCATCTGTAAGATATTCATGAAATTGGGTAGACTCTTGGATATAGGGCATTTTATCTTGTTCGGTTTGCTGTAACCGAGCCTCAAGCTCACTCATATGTCCAACTATTGCCTCTAGCATCGGGAGTTGCTCGATGAGCTGGTTCTTTTCGGCCAATATTCAATCTCGCTCTGAAGAAAGTTATTACTTATCCAAGATCAACCTTTGTAATCCCTCATAAGCAAGGCAGTTAGCCTAATAGGTTGGAATCAAAATTATTACCGCCGAGTACAAATGGAAAAGAAGATAGAAGGAAGTTAGGATGATACGTGCGTCGAACAATGCGTGCTATTGTTTATCAAGTATTCCCCAGAAAGGGAGATCATCTTTTTCCAATCCTTCACTAAAGCCAATGACTTCATATAATTGGCAAGCTCCACCGGCTTTGAGAGAACATGACACTTATTCGAAATCGAAAGAGTGGCATTTCGCCTTCCTTGAGGATCTAGAGAAGGTATCGTATAAATGTTCCCCAAGTTCTTGTGGTCGGGAAACCGTGGAGAAGAAGCACTCTCCACGTGTTCTTATGATTTTGGTGGAGGAGATGCAGTTGGTGCTAATAGAGAAGGGATGACTAGTGTCTATGGGTATGAAGTTATTGGGTAGTAGGAGAAGAAGCAGTTGTGGTAGAAGGAATGGTGATTGTTTCTTGCTCAGAGGTTGAGGGCTGAAGAAGCTCAAGGGCCAAACTCTTTGGACCAGAGACAACAATAGGGACCGGGAAGTGAGAATCAACATTCTCAACAAGGCCCATTTCACCGTAGAGCGAACTTCCTCTACTTGTGGGTTTTGGAGCTCCCCTACCCGAGCACCCGATTAAGCTGATGAAGATCCTTTTCTCTTTTGAAGGGAAGCCTCTTCATCACTGGCTTCTCCTTCGTTATCGAGAACCACTGTGGCAGGCTTGGTTGGTATTTTATTTATTCTCTTCTTGTGAGTTCCAATCAATAAGGAACGTCTCCTCTTCGGTTTCTTATATTTGGGTTGGGGACTCTGAGAGGAGGCACCCTCACTGGAGGCTCGAGCAGATCCATGGGCCTTACTTCGGCTGAGGACATTCTGCAATACCCTCTCGGCTTCCACGGGGTCATCAAGAATGTCGACATTGGGGCACACGACGGAACCCCTTGGGAGCCCTGTATAAAGGAAAAACAAAGTTAGCAATTTATTCATGATGCCTTTTGTGTTCGAACAAGGATGAGAGAAAGAAGAATTTTGGCTTTCCATGGTTCATGGACTTCCACCCATATTTGGGTGCCATTTCTTTCCACCGACGTGATTCTATAGTTATTATATCTAGAATTTTCTGAACCCAACCCGTGGTGGTTCCCAGAAAGTAGCTGAAATGAATGAAAAAATTAGTAAAGCAAGAAATTATCTTTCTACAAAGAAAGAAAAATAAATATCTGAAGACTTATGGAAAAGATTCAACAACTCGGGGAAAGTTAGAGTTGTGGTCGGGATGATGTCCCTGGTAACAATAACAATGAACCACTCCATCCATCCATGACCGTTGTCATCATCTATGCTGGTGAGAAGAGCGAGGTGACCATGCTTGTTGAAGTTTAACACCCCCCCACCCCCGAAATTTTTTGGGGGAGTAGTGATTCATCATATGTGCGAGAGAGGGTTTCCCCGGTCTCGGTACACAATTCACGAAGGAAGGCCATCGTACCCTATATGGATGGGCCTACTTATTCCAAGTAGACCTGGTACTAGTGGCATAATTCCAGAATTATTGGATCGAGTCATTCACTCGACCCCAAGGCAAAGGGACCTAAAGTAAATAGGTATGTATAGATATACATAAACCCCTCTCTAGAGTAGGCAACTCGTTCTACCCCATCTGGAGCGAGGATTTGACATTGGAGCAGTTGCAGTCCTCTTTCATAGTAGGGATACTAGAGGGTCGAATGGAGGAGGGGTAGCAAATTGGCCAAAACCTACTGCTTTGGGAATTTGCAGATGCGATTTGTTCTTGGAGGTCAGATGTGGTTGTAACGATCCGGTCGGTTGTTTTGAGATTATAAGATCCAATACCCTATTTATTGCTCCCTCTAATTCATTTTATGCTTACTTGACTTGTCGGGGTTCTTGGTGTCGGGTTCGGGAGAGTTTCGGAGTGGAATGTGACACATAGTCCCTAAGCGTAAAGTTTGAGTTGAAAGAGTTGACTGTAGTTTGACTTGTGTAAACACAACTCCATAATGGAGTTTCATCAGTTCCAATAGCTCAGTATGGTGATTTTGATCTTAGGAGCGCGTCCAAATGTTGATTTGGAGGTTCGTAGGTCATTTTGATGTTAATTGGCTAAAGTTAGAAAATTGGAAGATTTTTGGAAAGTTTGACCGGGAATAGACTTTTTGATATTGGAGTCAGATTCCATTCCAGATGTTGGATTAGGTCCGTAATGTTAAATGTGTCTTGTGTGAAAAATTTATGGCCAATTGGACTTGATTTGATAAGTTTCGGCATCAGATGTAGAAGTTAGAAGTTCAAAATTTCATTAAGCTTGAATTGGGGTGCAATTTGTGTTTTTAGCATTGTTTGATGTGATCTCAAGGCTCGACTAAGTTTGTATGATATTTTAGGACTTGTTGGTAGGTTTGGTTGGGGTCCCGGTGGCCTCGGGTGGATTTCGGATGGTTTATGGATTGGGAATTAGTCTTAGAAGATGGCTGAAGTTTAGTTATCTGGTGTATCTGGTTTCCTTCTATGCGTCCGCAAAGGTTCTCCCGCGTTCGCGTAGAGGAGTTGGAGATCACTGGGATTTTTGCCTTCGCATTTGCAATGTAAGTCCCGCATTCGCGAAGATGCATTGAGTCTACGTGTTCGCAAGAGGGGCTATGCGTTCGCGAGAGGCGATACACGTTCGCATAGAGGAACAGTCAGTTGGGGCTCCGAGATTTTAGCCTATGCATTCACATAGTGGTGCACGCGTTCACGAAGGTTCAGGCAGAGAAAGCTCCACGTTCGCAACAGTGGGTTTGCATAGGCCATTTTTGTGGCTGAAATTTATTGTTCTTCTCGATCGCAATATGGGTCTCATGATCGCGATGCATAATACCTGGCCAGAACTTTAAATGTTCAAAATTGATGGCTTATGTCATTTTTCACTATTTGGACTTGAGAGCTCATATTTAGGCGATTCTTGGAGAAAGTTTCCTATGGATGTTTGGGGTAAGTGATCCTTACCTAGTATTGGTTAATTTCCATGATTATGTTTTTAATTTTCATCATTAAATTAGTGATTTGGGGTGGAAAATTGGGGAAAAAGAGAAGACTGTTCTTAGGTCGAATTTTGAGGTTTTGATCGAGATTTTGACATCGGATTTGAGTAATTTTGGTTTGGGTGGACTCGTGGTTGAACGGATATTCGGATTTTGTGAATTTTACTTGATTCTGAGATGTGGGACCGCATTGACTTTTTGGGGTGATCTTCTAATTTCTTGATTTCATTTGATTAGATTAGTTTCTTATAGTTATATTTATAGTATGAAATTGCTTTTGGCTCAATTTGGGCCATTCAAAGTCGAAAAGTTGAGGGAAAGGCATTCTTATTGACTGACTGAGCTCGGTTTGAGATAAATGACTTGTCTAACCTTGTGTAGGAAAAATCCCCATATATTTGTTAATGTTGTAACAATTTGTGATATGTGAGTACCGAGTATGCGAGGTGACGAGTATGTACAGAGGCTAAATGTTGAAAACCCGATCTTCGCTAAGTAGTATCCTATTTAGACATTAAATGAGTTATTCCAGCATGTGTAGTTATCATGTTTAGTCTAATATCGCATGTCTACATGTCTTAATTCTTACTTGAAATCTCTGCAACATGTTTAACTGAATTCCTCTTATTCCTTGATTTTGTATTTAGTCTTTAACTGTAGGATTCCTTGCTGTGAATTCGTTGTTCCATCGGTTACGAGCTGTGTATTTACTTTTGGGACTACGAGGTGGTACCTCGGGAGCTCCCCTATTGTATATTTACTTTTGGGACTACGAGGCGGTACCTCAGGAGCTCCCCTGTTAAGTATTTGCTTTTGGAACTACGAGGTGGTACCTGGGGAGCGCCCCATGTTGTTTACCCCTATGTGATGTGTTGTTATTTTTCTGTAATTTCTCATTGTTAAATTCTCTATTTTTTTATTATATTACTATATCTTCCGCCTTGTTTCCTTTTTATTCTAGTAGGGCCCTGACCTGACCTCGTCCTACTCGACCGAGGTTAGGCTTGGCACTTACAGGGTACCGTTGTGGTGTACTCATACTATGCTTCTGCATATATTTTATGTGCAAACCCAGATACATCCTACCAACCCTGTTATTAGTGGAGTGAGTGCTGCTGCTTGGAGACTTCAAGGTATATTTGCCAGCATCCGCAGACCTCAGAGTTTCCCTCTATCTGTACTATGTTGTCTTTCCTTTATTCTCTTAGATACTGATATATAGAGACAAATAGTGCAATCCTTATAGCTTGTCGCTTGTGACTACCAGATTTTGGGAGTTGTTTACACTCTGAGTTGTGGATTTTATTTGTATATGTCGAGCGGCCGTTATATATATATATATATATATTTGTTGAAGTTAGTCATTATTTCAGTTATTTTTCAGCTATTCCGCAATTATTAGGCTTCTTAGAGACTAGGTGCCATCATGATATCCTACGGAGGGAAATTTGGGTCTTGACAAATTGGTATTAGAGCTCTAGGTTCATAGGTGTTATGAGTCTCAAGCAAGTTTAATAGGGTCTCGCGGATCGGTACGGAGACGTCTGTACTTATCTTCGGGAGGCTATGGAACTGTTAGGAAAAAGTTTCACTTCTTTGATTCCTTGTCGTGCAAAATTATTGACTTCGGGATTCTAAACTTCTTTCTTTATATTCTCTCACATATGGTGAGGACACATACAGCTGGATGAGATGACCAAACACCCACGCCCTGCTAGAGCCGCGAGAGGCCGGGGTAGGGGTAGAGGTCAAGGATGTCTACGTGCTGTATCCAGAGCATCCACATGAGCTATAGTTAGAGCACCCGCACGAGATGCCACAGAGTAGACACCTGTAGCTCCAGTTGGAGCGCAAGCACTTGAGGCGCCTGTTACTACACCAACTCTTCAGGAGACCCTCGCCCCGTTTCTGAGCATGTTCGGTACTTTAGCTAAGGTAGGGTTGATCCTACTTACTCTTGCACATCTCAGGACGGGGGAGGAGCATATACTCCTGCTTCCCACACCCTAGAGTAGCAGTTTCAGGTCGACCAGGTCCTAGAGGTCATACCAGTGCAGCCGGTAGCCCAGTTTAGCCCGAGGCTAGGTAAGTAGTTTTTGAGGAGGAGCAACTAAGGTTCGAGAGGTACAAGAAGTACCACTCTCCTAGCCCAGGGTTTTCTTGAGGAGTGCCACCGTATTCTCCGTACTATGGGTGTTGCGGAGTCGAGTGGGGTTTCTTTCACTACGTTCTAGCTTAGAGGAGTGGCTTATCAGTGGTGGCATGCATATGAGTTGGGTTGTCCGGCCGAGGCAACATCACTCACATGGACTTAGTTCTCAGATATGTTCTTGAGGCATGTTCCCCAGAGTCTCAAAGACGTATAGCGCGTAAAGTTTGAGCAGTTGCGCCAGGGTTCTATGACCATGTCAGATTATGCGGTTCGATTCAGTTATTTGGCTAGGCATGTATCAGCCTTGGTTGCTCTAGTTCAAGAGCGGTTCTATCAATTTATCGAGGGGCTCAACCCGAGTATCTGATTTAGCATGGACCTAGAGTTAGTGATGGACATCACATACCATCAGGTATGGGGGATTGCTAGGAGATTGGAGGGTACGCTGATTTGAGTGAGAGAGAGGAGAGAGAGGCCAAGAGGTCTCGAGAATCCGGCACTTATAGTGGTACTCATACCCCTACTGCAGCTCGTCATAGTAGGGGTTATGAGTCACCCTGTTCATTCAGCACTTCCAGCTGTCAGTGGTGTTCCAGCCACTCCTAGGCCCCAGGCTCCCTATTATGCACTACCATTGTCTAGTGCACCTCCTACATGGGGTGCTTTCAGCGGTCAGTCTAGCCGATCAGGCGTGAGCCAGCCACAACAACCATGTCCTCCAAGAGCTATTTTGAGTGTGGGGACACTCTTCATATGGCGAGGGATTGCCCCAGACTCGGGAGGGGTGCACCTTCACTGACTACTCAGGCACCTTGTGCTCCACTGGGTCCTCAGGATATGGTTATAGCACCAACTACAACTCCACCTACTCAGTCAGCTTGAGGTGAAGGTCGGGAAAGTAGAAGTCGCCCTAGAGGGGGAGGCCAAGCCTGATATTATGCTCTTCCTGCTCATACGGAGGCAGTTGCATCCGACTTTGTCATTATAGGTATTGTTAATGTATGTCATAGAGATGCATCAGTCTTATTTAATCCAGGCTCCACTTATTCCTATGTGTCATCTTATTTTGCTCCGTATTTTGGTGTATCCCGTGATTCTTTGTGTTCCCCTGTCTGTGTATCTACACCTGTAAGAGATTCTATTGTTGTTAATTGTGTGTATCGATCATGTTTGGTTGTTCTTAGTGGTTTTGAGACCAAAGACAATTTATTATTGCTCAGTATGGTAGACTTTGATATTATCTTGGGCATGGACTAGTTGTCACCCCATTATGCTATTATTAATTGTCACACCAAGACTGTGACGCTGGCTATGCCAGGATTACCACAGTTAGAGTGTATAGGTACCTTAGATTATGTCCCTAGAGGAGTTATTTCATTTCTAAAGCTCAGCAAATGGTTGAGAAGGTGTGTGATGCGTATCTAGCTTATGTGAGAGATGTCAGTATTGATACTCCTACCGTTGAGTCAGTTCCGATAGTGAGGGATTTTCCAGATATATTTTCGGTAGGTCTTCCAGGCATGCCTCCCGACAGGGATATTAACTTTGGTATTATTCAGCCCAGTGTGTCACCTTGGGGTGCTCCAATCTTGTTTCAGAAGAAGAAGGATGGTTCTATGCGCATGTGTATTGATTATCGCCAATTGAACAAAGTTACCTTGAAGAACAGGTATCCATTGCCTCATATTGATAACCTATTTGATTAGTTATAGGGTGCCAAAGTGTTTTCCAAGATTGACTTGCACTCAGGCTATCATCAATTGAAGATTCGAGAGCCAGATATCACGAAGACTGCTTTTATGACTTGGTATGGTCACTACGAGTTCCTTGTGATGTTATTTAGGTTGACCAATGCCCCAGCAGCATTCATGCACTTGATGCACAGTATATTTCAGCCCTATCTTGACTCATTCGTCATTGTGTTTGTTGATGACATTCTGGTGTACTCCCGGAGTTGGGAGGATCATGAGCAGCACCCGAGGACTGTGCTTCAGACCTTGAGAGAAAAGAAGTTATATGCAAAATTTTCAAAGTGTGAATTCTGGCTAGATTCAGTGGAATTTTTGGGTCATGTAGTGTCTAGTGAGGGGATGAAGGTGGATCTGAAGAAGGTTAAAATAATGCAGAGTTGGCCCAGATCGTCCTCAGCTATGGAGATCCGGAGTTTTCTTGGTTTGGCGGGGTATTACCATTGATTTGTAGAGGGTTTCTCATCTATTGCAGCATCTATGACCAGATTGACCTAGAAGGGTGCTCCATTTAGGTGGATAGAGGAGTGTGAGGCGAGCCTTCAAAAGCTCAAGATAGCTTTGAGCACCACCCCAGTATTGGTATTGCCTACAGGTTCGAGGTCTTATACTGTATATTGTGATATTTTGCGTATTGGTCTCGGTGCGGTGTTGATGCAGGACGATAAGGGTGATTTCCTACATGTATAGGCAGCTGAAAGAGCATGATAAGAACTACCTTGTCCACGACCTTGAGTTAGCAGCTATTATTTATGTCTTGAAGATTTGGCGGCACTATTTGTACGGTGTCCCTTGTGAGATCTACATCGATCATCGGAGTCTGCAGCATCTGTTCAAGCAAAAGGATCTCAACTTGTGTCAACGGAGGTGGTTAGAGTTGCTTAAGAACTATGATAACACTATTATATACCACCCCGGAAAGGCCAATGTGGTTGCTGATGCCTTGAGTTGTAGGGCGGAGAGTTTTGGCAGGTTATCATATCTACTAGCAGTAGAGAGTCCATTGGCATTGGATGATCATGCCTTGGCCAACTAGTTTGTTAGATGGGATATTTCTGAGCCGAGTCAAGTTTTGGCTTGTGTGGTTTCTCAGCTTTCTCTTTATGATCGTATCTGGGAGCATCAGTATGATGAGCCCCATCTACTTATCCTTAAGGACACGGTTCAACACGGTGAAGTTAAGGAGGTTACTATTGGAGATGACGGTGCATTGAGGATGCAAGGCAGGCTATGTGTGCCCAATGTAGATGGTTTGCATGAGTTTATTCTCCAGGAGGCTCACAGTTCGCGGTACTCTATCCATCCTGGTGCCGCGAAGATGAATCAGGACTTGAGGCAACATTATTGGTGGAGGAGAATAAAGAAGGACATAGTAGAGTGTGTAGCTCGGTGTCTAAATTGCCACCAGGTGAAGTATGAACATCAACAAACAGGTAGATTGCTTTAGAAGCTAGAGATTTTGGAGTGGAAATAAGAGCGGATCACTATAGATTTTGTTGTTGGGCTTCCACGAACTCAGAGGATGTTTGATGCAGTTTGGGTGATTGTGGATAGGTTGACCAAGTTGGCTTATTTCATTCTAGTGATGACTACTTATTCTTCCGAGCAGCTGGCTCGAGTTTATATCCGTAAGATTGTCAGGTTTTATGGTGTGCCGGTATCTATCATCTCTGACCAAGGTACGTAGTTAACATCGCGGTTTTGGAGGGCCGTATAACATGAGTTAGGTACTCGGGTAGATTTGAGCACAACATTTCACCCTCAAATGGATAGACAGTCCGAGCACACTATTCAGAAACATAGAGGATATGCTCCGTGCATGTGTGATGGAGTTTTGGGGTTCGTGGGATCAGTTCTTGCCACTTGCAGAGTTTGCCTACAACAACAGTTATCAGTCGAGTATTCAGATGGCACCAGGCTTTGTATGGTAGATAGTGTCGATATCCAGTGGGTTGGTTCGAGCCGGGCGAGGCTAGGCTATTGGGTACAGACCTAGTTCAGGATACTTTAAGGTGATTCAAATTGACTTTATACATCCCAATCCAGATAGAAGAGTTATGCAGATCAGAAGGTTGGTGATGTTTCATTCATGGTTGGGGAGCGGGTCTTGCTCTGAGTTTTGCCCATGAAGAGTGTTATGAGGTTCGGGAAGAAGGTCAAGTTGAGCCCTAGGTATATCGGGCCTTTTGAGATCCTTGAGAGGGTCGGAGAGGTGGCTTACAGACTTGCACTACCACCTAGTCTAGATGTAGTTTATCCAGTGTTCCATGTTTTTATGATCCAGAAGTATCACGGTGATACATCTCATGTGTTAGATTTCAGCTCAGTATAGTTGGACAAGGACTTGTCTTATGTTGTGGAGCTAGTGGCCATTTTGGACAGGCAGGTTCTAAAGTTAAGGTTAAAGAATATAGCTTCAGTGAACGTTCAGTGGAGGGGCCATCCAGTCGAGGAGGCGACTTGGGAGACCGAGCATGATATGTGCAGCCGCTATCCTCATCTTTTCACCACTTCAGGTATGTCGCTATGCTCGTTCGAGGACGAACGGTTGTTTTAAGAGGGGGAGGATGTAACGACCTGACCGATCGTTTTGAGAGTATAAGCCCTGATCCCCGATTTATTGCTCCCTCTACTTCATTTTATGCTTACTTGACTTGTCGATGTGCATGGTGTCGGGTTTGGGAGAGTTTCAAAGTTGAATGGGACATATAGTCCCTAAGCATGAAGTTTGAGTTGTAAGAGTTGACCGTAGTTTGACTTATGTGAAGACGACTTCGGAATGGATTTTCATCGATTCCAATAGCTCTGTATGGTGATTTTAGTCTTAGGATCACGTCCGGATGTGGATTTGGAGGTTCGTAGATCATTTCGGAGTTAATTGGCGAAAGCTAGAAAATTGGAAGATTTTCGAAAAGTTTGACATGGAGTGGACATTTTGATATCGGGGTCAGATTCTAATTCTGGAAGTTGGTGTAGGTCCATAATGTCAAATGTGACTTGTGTGCAAAATTTGAGGTCAATCGGACTTGATTTGATAGGCTTAGGCATCAGATGTAGTAGTTAGAAGTTTAATAGTTCATTAAGCTTGAATTGGGGTGCAATTCGTGTTTTTATCATTGTTTGATGTGATTTGAAGGCTCGACTAAGTTCGTATGATGTTTTTCGACTTTTTGATAGGTTTGGTTGAGATCCTGGGGGCCTCGGGTGGATTTCGGATGGTTAATGGATTGGGAATTGGTCTTGGAAGATGGCTGAAGTTCAGTTATCTCGTGCATCTGGTTTCCTTCTATGCGTTCGCGAAGGTTCTCCTGCGTTCGCGTAGAGGAGTTGGAGATAACTAGGATTTTGCCTTCACATACACGATATAGGTCCCACATTCGCGAAGCTTTGGAGCATTAGTTCTACGTGTTTGCGAGAGGGGCTACGCTTTTGCGTAGAGGAACGGTCAGCTGGGGCTCCAGGCTTTTAGCCTATGCGATCACATAGTGGTGCACGCGTTCACGAAGGGCCAGGCAGGGAAAGCTCCGCATTCTCAACAGTGTGTTCGCATTAGCGTAGGCCATTTTGGTGGCTGAGATTTATTGTTCTTCGTGATCGCGATGTGGGTCCTACGACTGCGATGCATAACACCTGTGCAGAACTTTAAATGTTCAAAATCGAGGATTTATGTCATTTTTCACCATTTGGATTTGAGAGCTCGGATTTAGGAGATTCTTGGAGTGATTTTCACGTGGGTGTTCAGGATAAGTGATCCTTGCCTAGTTTTGGTTAATTTCCATGATTATGTCTTTAATTTCATCATTAAATTAGTGATTTGGGATGAAAAATTGGGGAAAAAAAGGAAGAAAGTTCTTAGGCCGAATTTTGAGGTTTTGATCGAGATTTTGACATCGGATTTTAGTAATTTTGGTATGGTGGACTCGTGGTTGAATGAGTGTTTGGATTTTGTGACTTTTACCCGATTCCAAGATGTGGGCCCGAGTCGACTTTTTGGGGTGATTTTCTAATTTCTTGATTTCATTAATTAGATTAGTTTTATTAGTATGAAATTTCTTTTGGCTAGATTTGGGCCATTCGGAGTCGGAAAGTCGAAGAAAAGGCATATTTATTGACTAATTGAGCTTGGTTTGAGGTAATTGTGACTTGTCTAACCTTATGTGGGGGAAATCCCCTTAGGATTTGATACTGTTATAACAATTTATGATATGTGAGTGTCGTGTATGCGAGGTGACGAGTGCGCACACTGGATAAATGTTGAAAATTCGGTCTTTGCTAAGTAGTTTCCTATTTATACCTTAAATGAGTTATTCCAGCATGTGTAGTTATCATGTTTAGCCTAATATCACATGTCTACATGTCTTAATTCTTACTTAAAATCTGTGCAACATGCTTAGTTGAATTCCTCTTTTTCCTTGATTTTGTATTTAGTCTTTAACTGTAGGATTCCTTGCTGTGAATTTGTTGTTCCATCGGTTACGAGTTGTGTATTTACTTTTGGGACTACGAGGCAGTAACTCAGGAGCTCCCCTATTGTATATTTACTTTTGGGACTATGAGGCGGTACCTCGTGAGCTCTCCTATTAAGTATTTACTTTTGGGACTACGAGGCAGTACCTCGGGAGCGCCCCTGTTGTTTACCCCTATGTGTTGTGTTGTTACCTTTCTGTAATTTCTCATTGTTAAATTCTCAGTCTTTTCATTATATTACTATATCTTCCACCTTGTTTCCTTTTTATTCCAGTAGGGCCCTGACCTAACCTTGTCACCACTCGATAGAGGTTAGGCTTGGCACTTACTGGGTACTGTTGTGGTGTACTCATACTACGCTTCTGCACATATTTTGTGTATAAACCTATGTACATCCTACCAGCCTCGTTATCTGTGGAGTGCTTACTGTTGCTGTAGGTACATCCTACCAGCCCCTTGTCCTTATTCCACCTCCATATCCCTATAAATTTCATCATAAAAAATAGAATCATTATAGTGGGGGCTTAGGGAAAGACAAATAAGCACAATACTCCCAATGACCATTTTGACAACCGCACTTATTGCAAATACTCCACTCATGGGTTTGAGATTGTGCGCATAATCCGCTCCCAAGAGAATTTAAATAATTTTGCCATGAGTGGGGTCCTCCACAATAAGGACAAGGGTCATCAAAGTATGAACAACTACTATCCGACCAATTCTCATTATATGATGCTATTTTTCAAAACTAAGAAAATAAACAAGAAAAATAGACCAAGGTAAGAAAAATAATTACACAAATATTCACAAGTTTGGACCAAAGCACTTACACTTATTTCTCAAACAACCTAAATACGTCAAATTGTTTCCCGGCAACGGCGCCAATTTTGATGACGTCTGAATGCACTACTAAAAAGTAAATGGACACGATCGCATGCAATATAATATACCCAACTATGAGTCGGGGTCGAATCCCACAGAGAACAATATATAGGCGATTAGGAATGTAAGAGAATTATCACTTGTTATGCAATGCCAAACACTTAGAATTATTTTAAGAAAATATTATAGTTAAATGCATAAATGTAAACTAACCTAGAAAGCAAGTAAAATGATCAATGGCTACAAGTATGGATACACGGGGAATTACACCCAAGCAACGATCCAATGTATTTCACGATTTAACAAATATGAGCGAGTTTATGTTAATTAATGTCGGGTAATAATCTATATTATCTTCTTTCGAAGACTAACAAGACATCCTAATTGAATTATCCCTAAAACAATTAAGAGATTAAGCACACCCGATTATGGCTACAAGTAGTTCAATCCTATCCCTAGGTAGAATCTATAAAATGAGGGTTAAAGCCTCAAGTTCTTGTTAATTAATCTTTCCCAAGATTAATTCGAAGTTAATGGGCGAGTCCTAGGGTTAGATAATCTCTTTGAAAACATTAAAGAACAAGAATAATTAAAGTAATAATAACTCACTTCATAAGAAATAAAAATCGTTCAATACATAAGCATAACAAGTTGTTTAATCCACACTTAAATATGAATATTTTCATAAGATTCAAGTGTTGAAATAAATACTACACACTTAGATATACAATACAAAGCAAGGAAATGAAGAAATGAGTATAGACGAGTAAGAAATTCTCAACCAAAAGCTTCAAATCTTCAAGACCCAAGTGTGTGTGCAAGAACCCTAGCTTCCAAAACATGTTCTCTCTACTCTACGGACTTAAAATTAGCCAAAAGATGTGCAAAAGATCTGCTAGGTTGTGTATTTGTGGGTTTGGAATTGAGGAGATATGAATTTCCAAGTTTGCCCAGGTCTGAAGCCCGTTGACTGCTCCTGCGGAAGGATCCACGCAAGTGCGGCTCCATAAATGCAGACAGCCTAACGCAGAAGCGGAAATTGATGAGAAGCGCTAGTACCATAGAAGCGGACTTAGACTCGCAGATGGGCCACTGCGGATGCGGTCTTCAAGCGCAGGTGCGCTTCCGCAGATGCGTTGATCACATCACAAATGTGATTCCTGCCTTCCAGGCCTTCTTCCGCAAATGCGGCCATTTCCTCGCAGATGCGAGGTCGCAGAAGCGACCAGTGTTCCGCAGATGCGGAATCACTAAAGAGTTTTGCGTTGTTTCAACCCTTTTTGCTCAATTCCACTTCAATTGAATTCAATTTTCTTCATGGCATCATTTACTTGAAAATCTAACAATACACACCATAAACGACCTCATATTGTAATTAAAGGATGCAAAATCTAAAGAAATGAGACTAGAATGAGTGGTAGAATTACTACTCATCAATACCCCCAACTTAAAACTTTTGCTTCTCCTAAAGCAAATCAAAATCAACAATTCAATGAGGTTCTACCATTTAAAGAAAAAGTAGTATTGCTATTATTTATAAATCACATTCTCCAATTAAGAACCATACTTATGGATTTGGTTGTTACTAATAATTTAGGCTCAAGCACGTGAATCTTAACCAAATAACTCCCTCATTTAAAAACACTTTCAAGAAATTCAATGGAGTTTCAAAATAATCAAGTGACAATAAAAAGCCTCAAGAAGTGACTCAAAAGCACTAGTCTACTACATATGGTCAATCTACTCAATTCGAGATGAATCAATGTCACCAATCCATCTTAATTCATGTGCCCTCACAAGAAAGAAAGTCCTAAAATCACCATATTTACAATAACACACAAGGGACAATTGCACAAAGACACTCACTCTCAATAAAGAATTTTAAGTGTTACCAAATATCATGCCATAAGCTTGCCCTTATTTTAATTCGCCACCTATTCAAGAACATTCGGTTGGAGATCCCATAAGGACTTTTTGAGCTTGTAATGTAGGTTTAGGGAAGGGTTGGATAAACATTTGGGATACAAGTGACTACACCCTCCTTGAACACTACTCACATTTGTCTTTCTTTTTGCACTTTGCCTTTTCTTTTTTCTTTTTTAAAAATCACATAGCCCTTATTGGCATCTAGTTACCAACATAGAACCACCTTAAAATACCTCTCTGATTTTCTCAAGACTCCATATTCATATATATACATATTTTTCTCTTTTTTAATAAAAGAATTTTTATAACTATTTCCTTTTTGGAGCTTGAGTAACTTCATATGAACAACTTTGAGGTATATGTTTCTACCCTCAATGTACAACCTTATCAATTTCCAACTTGATACCAACACCCACAACTTAGGCTTTTAGCCTCATTCTCAATATTCAAGGAGGGACGAGTTCAAAAGAGGGAATTATTATACAAAAGAGTAAAGGTTTGTAATGAGGTGGCCAAAGAAAAGGTTAAAGGCTCAAGTGGGGTAAACTAGTGATAATATTTATGCAATGGCAGGCTTGAAAGGCTAAAGGGGCTTTTTTTCAAAGATCACAAATAATGCCTAAGGTCATCCCTCCAACCAATCATAATTAACATTAGCATTGAAAGGCCAACCGGGCAAGTTCCAGATGATAGAAATAAATACAAGAATTATTTATAACAAAAACTAACACACATGGCACATGAACTAATCAAGACGGATCAATTTCATTTCATAATAAGAGCATCTAGAGCAATATCATGCCAACTAGTGGGAAAAGAGTCACCAAAAGAGCAAAAAAGTTATCACAAAAATTATTCTTCCCCATGCAACTCACTTTTTCAATTTAAAACCAAAATTCGGAGGGGTATTCTTAATTCACACTTCACATACAAGAGTCTAATTTTATTAGTACCAAATAATCTAAAAGTCTCCACATAACAAAACATGACTAATTCCGTTAAGAAAGTCATCTCGCCATCCATCATAGGGAAAAGTCACCCGGTTCAATACAAAAACGTTCCTCGGGAAAGAACCGTAGCATAAAACAAACCCAAGGAAATACTACTAAAGAAATAAAAATAAAATAATGAACACTACTAAAGAAAATAAATAACAAAAGTAACTAATACTAAAGGAGCAAAAATAACATAAGCTAAAAACTACTAAAGAATAAATAAAGAAAGAAAAATAAAATAGAATAACAAAAGTGGCTAATCTTGCAAATGTACTACCAATCACAACTATGCTCGGCAAGAGCACATGATAAGCACTACTAAAATAAGCCCGACAAAGGTACACAATATCCATACTACAACATAAACCCCGCAAGGGCACATGTATAGCATCAATGTACGAATAAAGTATACTCCCTAAAGCCACCCCAACTAAAAATACTGCAGTGTCCTCACGACACAATATCAAAATAAAAATACAAATAGTTCGAGGGTCTCCCTGAGGTTTACATCAGACTAGCAGACTGCGGGAGTAATCACTACTGTGAAGAACTCGTAGCCTCATCATCATCGGTATCATCAACAACAACATTTGACATGAAGGAATACTCTTCGCTATCATCATCGTCCTCAATTGGTATCTTCCTGTCCGGCTTCCCGCATTTGTAAATGGCCTTGATCCCTCTCCATATTTTGATCATAAACTTGCCCTTCTTCTTATTCTTCACCTTCTCCTTTTGGAAGTCTGAATAAAGAGCTGAATGTGCCTTGGCCAAGTTTCCATAGGTTGTCTCGAGTCTGTCAACAGTAGCTGCCATCTTCTCATGGGACACTACCTATTTTTTCTGTGAATCTAGGTAAGCCTTCATTTCTTCCCTGGTGAAATAGGCGGGTATAGGCTGGGATGATGAGGTCCCACTAGGGAGCTGTGACACTAAGTCACGAATGGATGCAAGCTGGGAGTTTAGCATCCCAAATGGTTCCTCAGGCACAGCTGCCTGTGAGGATGACTCTAGTCCAGCAACAATACTGGTGACTTTCCTCTTCTTGCTCATTACTGCACTACCCTCACCTGTTACTCTTAAATGCTGAAAGGGTTTGTCGACGGGTAACCAATGATTGGTGCTATGCACCTCAACCTCTGCATGCCTGCATAACTCTGTAATCAGCGAAGGAAACATCAACCCTGCGTTGTCGTCTAGCAAATACTCTCTCAGCTCCCGCAGAATATAATGCTAAAATTCACAGGAATGCCGTCAAGAAGGCATGCAATGATCAGGGCTCTAGTGTATGATACATCTGAGACGTTTCCACAGGGTGATATTTTAGCTTCAGCTGTGAAGTCGATTGACTTCAAACCCTTTCTCTTGTTGGCCGATTTTGCTCTCATGCTTGCGGGATAGAGTTTAGACAGAAGCCATTCTGCGTTGTTGCAATGATATTTTTCTAGCACTGGCTCAAGTGGATGGTCTGGAATCCCGAGTATGTCATTAATCTGCTTAGTCCCAAACCTCATTGTCTTACCCCTTATGGTTAGTTGTGGGTCGGAAAAGTTTGTACGCTTAAGATTCGTGTAAAATTCATGAACCCACTCCTTATTGGATTTGCACGGAGTAGGAATGAAGCATGACCATCAAGAGGTTTGTAGACGACCATAGAATTGTGGGAGCAGCTCGAACAATTTATCCTCGGTGATACCTTTTTCAAGCATGATCTTCTTTGTGAGAAGATTGTCATAATACCGACGATGACAATCAACCGACATGAAGCATGAATTATCAAATTGTTCTTCAGCCTCTTCCTCAATTTCATGATTAAGCAGAGCATTTTCATTCATGTTCGGGTCCATTTTAGTTTAAAGTACCTTCAAAAAATCAAAGCAATGTTAGTCGGGCAGTAGAATCATGTTAAACAATTTAAAAAAATGCAATTAGGTCAAAGAATCAAGTTGAATGAACCCGGGAAGCTCCAGTTGTAAAGCTACTGGAATTGCAGCATCTACCCAGTTTTCGCACCAACGGAAGAACATCACAGGTGCGGTCCCGCTTCTGCGGGGTTTTATCCGCTTCTGCATTTTTTTCCCATCTCCCCATAGTTTGCACCTGTAGAACAATCAACGCAGGTGCGAGGCCGCATCTACGACACTTTTTCCGCTCCGGATGTTCATCAAAGGATTCAAACGCCAGAAAATTTCGCGACTTTTCACTTCTTAAACATGATTTTGGCACCTAATTTATATTCAAGACTTCTAAATTAGTGCAATACAAGTTTTTACGACTTGATTAACATGATTTCAAGGCACTTAGCAACAACATTTCTTTTGGAGAATTTGTCGAACATATTAGGGATAGAGATAATGATATGCTTCTTCAATTTACTTTGGTACTCAGACTTCCGAAAAATTTGTTCAATCAACAACAACACACACTAACATACTCTCAACCAATTTCATCACCCTAATATCAACCCTAATAAAGAGTGGTAAAAGAAAACAGGATTGTGGGAGGGGGAAGACTATGAAGAAGAAGAAGAAGAAGTAGTAGAAAATTAAAAATAAAGCAGTTGAGAGAGAGTGTGGTGATAAGTACCTGATTGTTCATGTGCAAAAGCAGTAGAAATCAAGAGCAATAGAGAATTTGAGTATGTGAGAGATTGAGGAGTTTGAGTTTTGGGGAAAAAAAGGTTAGAGTATACCTCATGAAATGAGGGCTTGGTTCATTAAACTTGCCCAATTTTCCGCACCTGCGGCTAAAGAAGCGCTTCTATGCAGCTGCTTCTGTGAGAGTTGCATAGCACATGCGGAAGTTGCGCATCTACGCCTGGAAAGCCGCTTTTGCATAAGCGCACCTGCGTGATTATGTCCACAGGTGCGGTTGCACCATACTTCAGCTGGAAAGTTCCACTGTTTTTGGCTTGTTCCGACACTTCAAACCCTTTAATTCAACTCCAAAAAATCTGAAACTTAGCAGATTTGTCAAAAATAACATAATAAACTATTCCAAAAAAAAAAATTTCAAAAACGACCAAAAATTTTGAAAACAATGGGTTGCCTCCCACCAAGCGTCGCATTTAATGTCGTGGCGCGACGCGGATCAACTTTACCACTTTTCTCGCCACTTGGACGATATGAATTGGGCACCTAACCTGGAATCAAGCTTGTGACCATGAGCGGTGGGGGGTTGTAAGTAAATGATCAAGCGAAGAATTAATTTCTTAATTTTTCACTTCTTGGCTTTCATGTGAGGAATGTCATTTTGCCTTCTTGTTCCCTCAAATGGTACAATGTATGACCTTTTCCTTTCCTCCTCGCAATCCTCATTGACCCGTGTAGTTCAATTCCGATATCACCACACAATTCTAATGCTGAAAAATGTTTGAAATGTGACATCAAACCTCCAAATTGTAATTCTTTCCGGATTTTTACATCCTTTTTTTCCCCGGACTAGAGTCAATCTCAACTATATTTTCAATTACACCGGTTGACTCTAATTCTATATTTTTATCGGCATCACTAACAAGCATGGAGTCAGTTGGCGGATGTTCAGTTCTTGATTCCTCAAAAATAAAGCTCACTCTCTTCCTCGAAGCCGGACTCTTCTTGACTTCTTTCCACACTCTCAAGTTGGTGGACATAGTGAGCCTCAACCAATATTTTCATTTGACCTTCCAAAGCGTGGATATCCTCATCATTTTGAGTCAAGACTTGCTTCCAGTCCTCGAGTGCAAAGTTGTGCTTCTCCTCATTTTCAAGAATGGCCTCCAACATAAACATCATCCTCTCATTTTGAGCATTTGAGAGTTCTTCTTGATTAGGATCAAGTTCCAAAGAAGGATTTTCAGCTTCCACATCTAAGTAAGGTTCTTGGCTATCATTTACTTCCAAGGCTTGTTGGACCTCTAAAGCTTCAAGTATTTCTTCAATTTGTGAGTTCAAGCTTTCAAGCGCCAAGTCATTTTGGAGACTATTTTCTAGTAGCTCCTCCAAGGCACTTTGTTCTTTGCTTCCTACTTCAAGTAGGCATTCTAACATGAGCTTGAACTCTCCATTTTGACCATGCTCAACTTCTTCCACCTCCATATCCCTATAAATTTCATCACAAAAAGAAGAATCATCATAGCGAGGGCTTGGGGAAGGGAAAGACATATAAGCACAATACTCCCAATGACCATTTTGATGACCACACTTATCACAAATACTCCACTCATGGGTTTGAGATTGTACGAACAATACGCCCCCAGGAGAATTTAAACAATTTTGCCAAAAGTGTGGTCCTCCACAATAAAGACAATAATCATCAAAGTATGAACAACTACCATCCAACAAATTTTGATTATATGATGCCATTTTTCAAAACTAAGAAAATAAACAAGAAAAATAGACCAAGGTAAGAAAAATAATTACACAAATATTCACAAGTTTGGACCAAAGCACTTACGTTTATTTCTCAAATAACCTAAATACGCCAAATTGATCCCCGACAACGGCGAAAATTTTGATGACGTCCAAATCCACTACTAAAAAGTAAATGGACACGGTCGCATGCAATATAATATACCCAACTATGAGTTAGGGTTGAATCCCACAGAGAACAATATGTAGGCAATTAGGAATGTAAGAGAATTATCACTTGTTATGCAATGCCAAACACTTAGAATTATTTTAAGAAAATATTATAGCTAAATGCGGAAATGTAAACTAACCTAGAAAGCAAGTAAAATGACCAATGACTACAAGTATAGATACACGGGGAATTACACTCAAGTAACGATCCAATGTATTTCATGATTTAACAAATATGAGCGAGTTTATGTTAATAACCTCGGGTAATAATTCTATATTAGCTTCTTCCGAAGACTAACAAGACTTCTAATTGAATTATCCCTAAAATAATTAAGAGATTAAGTACATCCGATTATGGCTACAAGTAGTTCAATCCTATCCCTAGGTAGAATCTATAAAGTGAGTGTTAAAGCCATAAGTTCTTGTTAATAATCTTTTTCAACCCCAAATAATCTTTCCCAAGATTAATTCGAAGTTAATGGGTGAGTCCTAGGGTTAGCTAATCCCTTTGGAAACATTAAAGAACAAGAATAATTAAAGTAACAATAACTCACTTCATAACAAAAAAAAATCGGTCAATACATAAGCACAACAAGACATTTAATCCACAATTTAAATATGAATATTTCCATAAACAAGATTCAAGTGTTGAAATAAATATTACACACATAGATATACAATACAAAGTAAGGAAATGAAAAAATGGGCATAAATGAGTAAGAAATTCTCAACCAAAAGCTTCAAATTTTCAAGACTCAAGTGTGTGTGCAAGAACCCTAGGTTCCAAAACTTATTCTCTCTAGTCTAAGGACTGAAAATTAGCCAAAAGATGTGCAAAAGATCTGCTAGGTCGTGTATTTGTGGATTTGGAATTGAGGAGATATGAATTTCCAAGTTTGCCCAGGTCTGAAGCCCGTTGACCGCACCCGCGGAAGGATCCACGCAGGTGCGGCTCCGCAGGTGCGGCTCCGCAGGTGCGGACAACCTAACATAGAAGCGGCAATTGATAAGAAGCACTGGTACCGCAGAAGCAGACTTAGACTCGGAGATGCGCCACCGCAGATCCGGTTTTCAAGCGCAGGGGCGCTTCCGCAGATGCGTTGATCATATCGTAGATGCGATTTCTTCCTTCCAGGCCTTCTTCCGCAAATATGACCATTTCCTCGCAGATGCAAGGTTGTAGAAGCGACCAATGTTCTGCAGATGCGGAATCACCGCAGAGTTATGCATTGTTTGAATCCTTTTTTGCTCAATTCCACGTCAATTGAATTCAACTCTCTTCATGGCATCATTTACCTGAAAATCTAAAATTAAACACCATAAACGACCTCATCTTATAATTAAAGGACGCAAAATCTAAAGAAAAGAGACTAGAATGAGTGGTAGAATCACCACTCATCACTTTTCTGCCAAGAAGAGAATTCTTAATTATTTTTCGGTAACAGTGAATTGCATCATCGAAAAGTAGGGGGGCTATTTATATGGGATGTAATTGGTTGATAACAGGTGGTCGAATGGTGAGGTGACACGTGGAATTGAGACAAGCAAAAGATGAGTCATAAGATAACTAGTACCGGGTGCGAAGTATGTAACCAGTGCAGGATGGATCCCGAAGGACGCATAGCCAATAATAGAGATTTGAAGGTTTGACATCGGATAACATTTAATGAGCAGCCGTTACAGAGAATATCTGCATTCAAAGCATGTTGTTATGCACCCATCAATGACACTTTTATTCCCATTCAAGAAGAGCTTGCTTTGCGTATCTTGTCTCCCTCAATAGAGCTATAAATAAGATGAATAACAACCATTGTAGGACAGGAAAACATTCTACACACAAAGCGGTACTTTACTATTTTACGCTCAATCTAATAGTTTTATCATCGCCTTATCATTGCTTCCACTTCTGTTTTCGGAAAGACCAAGTTCGGAGTCATGCTCGTTATCTTCTTTAATTTCATTCGTTAATTTAATTTTCATTCTTATTTATTTATCATTTTTCGAATCAAATCAATTCGTCTGTCTATAAACCACGCTATAAATTCAACTTTTTTATTTTACGGCTAAACAATTAAAATAACGAGTTAAACTTTTATGCAATAAAAAGGAATTTACGTGATCATACATGTAATTAACCCTAGAATGAATATTGTTAATCATGTGAAAGGAAAACAAAAAAGAAAAATAAAAACATCTAGGCATCTAGAGAAAATATTTGCAAGTGTAATCTTGATCACTATAATTCAAGTAATTTAAAGCAAATGGAGCCCGCAAGGTATCTAACGAAAAGAGGGACATTTTTAAATGTGAATAGATTTGTCATACTGTTTCAAAAATCATAGTCTTCATTGTAATAGTGAATTCAGCAACTATAGAGTATTGCATTTACCAATATTCCAAGCTTTTAAAGATAAAAATAAACAAATAAAATAAATGACGAGTTAGGTAAAATGGCTCTATTAGAAATATCTTCAAAGATTTTTCTTTCTTGTTGTAGTAGATTGACCCACCTAACAATTAGGTGTAGTATGCATATCCATTTGCTTATTGTAAGGTTTTTATCTCTTATTCAGCCACATTGCTAATTTGTGTAGAAGGTGAAGTGCATATAGTCAAAACTTCTTAAGCTTGTTGTAGCAAAGTCGTCGCATTATTGGATAAGGTATTTATTTATTATTTGGTCCCATTGCCAGGTTTTTGAAAGAAATAGGAACATTTCCTTTTCTAGTGAGGTTCTAGGAGAAAGCAATTGTAATAATGATTTCTGTAAATATTCATGAGATGATAAAGAATTAAAAGAAATCAAAGAAGATGGCTGGTCAAATCCACTTAATTAATGGTAGTTGTAATGTGACCTGCGCTTTTAGTTTCTGTTTTCCGAATTGCGTAGAAGACATTAATAACTAACAATGTTGATTAAACGAGTCTAGGACAACGTGAAACATATTTATCTCGTTACGATTTCAATATTTTCAAGATATATCACATTAGCCCACTGCCGGCCCAAGGGTGAACTTGCTAAATTAAAGCAGCTGCTTTAGGGATTAAAATAGCACGAGCTAGTTAGTTTTCGGACTGATCATTCAAAAATAGCCAACATTTGTAAAGTCATTGAAAAATAGCAACTATTTTGCAGCAACAAGGACCGATCCAGCATAATATACTGGAGATCGGTGCACATGTGTATGAACTTCCAGCATATTATACTGGGCCGGTATATTATACTGGAACTTCCAGCATATTATAATGGAGTTCCAGTATACTTATGCTGGAACTCCATTATAATATGTTGGAGTTCCAGTATACTTATGCTGGAACTCCATTATAATATGCTGGAGTTCCAGTATACTTATTGTAATGACCTGACCGGTCGTTTTGAGCCTTTGCACTTCGCTCGCCAGTTCTCGGGCATGACTAGACCCGTGTGATGTATTATGACTTATGCAAATCGTCGGCTTTGGTTTTCAGGGTAATCAGAATGGATTTAGAAGGACTTCTCAGTTTGAAGCTTAAAATTTGAAAGGTTTGACCAAGTTTTGACTTGTTAGTATATGATCTCGGATTTAAATTTTTATGATTTGGTTAGCTCCGTTAGGTTATTTGGGACTTAGGAGCGTGATCGGAATGTGTTTTGGAGGTCCGGAGTAGATTTAGGCTTGAATTGGCGAAATTGGAATTTTGGCGTTTTCCGGTCGATAGGTGAGATTTTGATATCGGGGTCGAAATAGAATTTTCGGGAGTTGGAGTAGGTCCGTTGTGTCATTTGTGACGTGTGTGCAAAATTTCAGATCATTAGGACGAGGTTTGATAGGCTTTTTGATCGAAAGCGGAATTTGGAAGTTTTTGGAATTCTTAGGCTTGAATCCGATGTAAATTTGGTGTTTTGATGTTGTTTTGAGTGTTCCGAAGATTGGAACAAGTTTGAATGATATTATGGGATATGTTGGCATGTTTGGTTGAGGTCCCGAGGGCCTCGGGTGAGTTTCGGGTGGTTGAACGGATCATTTCATGTTGGAAAAGTTGCAGAAAAACTGTTGTTGGTGTTGCAGGCTTTTGGCCTTCGCGTTCCCGATGGATGTCCCGCGTTCGCGAAGGGTTAGGATGTGAGGCATTAGAGCTGGCCTTCGTGTTCGTGAAGGTTGTCATGACCCAATTTCATTATAGGTCGTGATGGCGCCCAACACCATTATCAGGAAGCCAACGCAGAAATATTAGCAAGTTCTCATTTTACTTTACCAAAACAAGTATAGCCATTTCTTAATTTGAAGTTAAAAGCAAGTGATAATTAGTAACTTACCAAAAATAATTATACAATTCCCAAAAGAATAGTGTACTAATGTGTGTGCGAAAACCTGGTGTCACAAGTACGTGGGCATTTAGTAGAATATACAAAAAAGTAAATCTATCATACTGTCTGAAATAGGGTAGACAACCAAAAGTAAAGAGAGACTCCATCAAGATGTTGAACGGCATAGGAATAGAGCAGCACACCGTGGAAGTCTCGGACTATGATCAGGAACGTGCACCACACTTATAGCCAGATGTACCTGCCTCAGATCCTGTACAATTAAGTACAGAAGCATAGTATGAGTACATAAATAATATGTACCCAGTAAGTATCCCGTCTAATCTCGAAGAAGTAGAGACGAGAGGTCTACTTGATACTTACTAGGGTCAAATAATATACTAAAATTTTATGCTAAGCATGGATGTCACAGATAATATCAGTTTATAGCAAGAAGTGATAAATCATGCCTAGATAGTATTATAGTTAGCCATTTTAGTTTCAAAGCATTTAACAAAGTAAATCATGAATAAGATTTCACATAAATATCATGCGCACGTTATGCCGAGATTGTACGGCCTGGTCCAACAGAAAAGAACTGTGCACTGCTAGAGGGTCGAATGACGCGAACCGTAGATGCATCTATTTCTACCAAGGCAATAGGCCTGATCCACAAATATCAATTATCATCAAGAAGGTTGACGAAGGCGCATTTTTATTCAAATAATTCATACAAGTGTTCAAACAAGTGCATATGTTCACCTAGGTTCATTTCCAAGTTTCTAGCATATCTTAAGTGATCTCATTAACATGAAAGGATATAAACATTTACAAATTTTTATAGTACTGAAGTGTAACACATGGGACAAGTCGGCGTGATACTTCCGCAACATCGATACATGGAAAGCTGGATGAACTCCCGATAAGCTAGGGGTAAAGCCAGCTCATAAGTGACCTTCCCAACTCACCTCAAAACCTCAAATGGGCCAATAAACCTTAGGCTCAGCTTGCCCTTCTTCCCGAATCTCATAACACCCTTCATTGGCGAGACTTTCAAGAGGACCTTCTCGCCAACCATGAATGATACATCACGCACCTTCTGATCCGCGTAACTCTTCTGTCTAGACTTAGTTGTGCGAAGCCTCTCCAGAATCAACTTTACCTTTTCCAAGGCATCTTGCACCAAGTGTGTATCGTACAACTTAGCCTCACCAGGCTCAAACCACCAAATAGGAGAATGACATCGCCGACCATATAAAGCCTCAAATGGAGCCATCACTATGTTGGACTGATAGGTATTGTTGTAAGCAAACTCTGCCAAGGGCAAGAACTGATCCCACTGTCCTCCAAAATCAATCACACATGCTCTGAGATGTCGTCCTAAATCTGAACTGTCCGCTCTGACTGTCCGTCAATCTAAGGATGGAATGTTGTGCTAAACTCCACACGGGTACCCAACTCACTTTGAAGGGCTCTCCAGAAATGGGAAGTGAACTGAGGGCCTCTATCTAATATAATGGAAACAGGCACACCGTGCAACCAGACTATCTCCCGAATGTAAATCTGAGCTAATCTCGCTGAAGTGTAAGTAGTCACAACCAGAATAAAGTGTGCCGACTTGGTCAACCTATCAAAAATGACCCACACTATATCAAACTTCCGCAAGGTCCAGGGCAATCCAACTACGAAGTCCATAGTAATGCGCTCCCACTTCCACTTAGGTAGAGTCTACTAATGTGTGTGCCAAGACCTGATGTCACAAGTACAGGGGCATCTAGTAGAATATACAAAAGAGTAAATCTATCCTACTGTTTGAAATTGGGTAGACAACAAAAAGTAAAGAAAGACTCCACCAAGCTGCTGAACGACATAGGAATAGAGCAGTTCACCGTGAAAGTCTCGGACTATGATTAGGAACGTGCACCAGACTGATAGCCTGATGTACCAGCCTCAGATCCTGTACAATTAAGTACAGAAGCGTAGTATGCGTACATAAATAATATGTACCCAGTAAGTATCCCGTCTAATCTCGAAGAAGTAGAGACGAGAGGTCGACTTGATACTTACTAGGGTCAAATAATATAATAAAGTTTTATGCTAAGCATGGATGTCACAGATAATATCAGTTTATAGCAAGAAGTGATAAGTCATGCCTAGATAGTATCACAGTTAGCATTTTACATTTCAGAGCATTTAAAAAAGTAAGTCATGAATAAGATTTCACATAAATATCATGCGTACGTTATGCCGAGGTCGTACAACCCGGTCCAACAGAAAAGAAACTGAGCACTGCTAGAGGGTCGAATGGCGCGGACTCTAGATGCATCTATTTCTACTGAGGCAATCGGCCCAATCCACAAATATCAATTATCATCAAGAAGGTGGACGAAGGTGCATTTTTATTCAAATAATTCATACAAGTGTTCAAACAAGTGCATACATTCACCTAGGTTCATTCCCAAGTATCTAGCATATCTTAAGTGATCTCATTAGCATGAAAGAATAATCATATGCAAATATGGCATTAACTACCCGGACAATTAATATAGTAGTAGTTACATATGGACTCTCGTCACCTAGTGCGTACGTAGCCCCCACATTTAGTGGCAATTTATTTAATTATTACACCAATGGGGATAATTTCCTCTTACAAGATTAGAAAGGAGACTTACCTCGCTCCGAAGCGTACTTCCAATACCAAAAATGTGCTTAAACCCTCAATTTGGAGACGAACGATCCAAAACTATTAAACGAGGTAAGAACTTGTCAATACAAGCTCACAAGTTCGCATTCTAACTATTAAAGAAATTTTCCAACCCTAAACACAAGTTTCCTAAAATTCGGCCTGGGCCCATGCATCCGGATTCCAAAATATTTCGAAGAAAGTTATTCCTTATAACCTAAGGATCAATAATATATGATTTCTACTTCATTTCATAACAAATTTTGTGGTTAGACCTAACTTTTATCAAAACCCTAGGTTTTGCTCTAACCCCATGATTTTTCTTTAATCTTTGTGTGTTAATCTACCCAGGACTCAAGTATTAAACTAGAAATAAGTGGGATGAACATACGTCAAGATACTAGTTGGAATATGTCTCTTTGGAAGCTCCCAAATCGCCCAAACAATGGTAGAAATGTGTCAAAAATGACATATTCCCGTATTAAATGAATGCACTGCCTTCAGCGATTTTCGCACCTGCGGTTAGGGAACCGCATCTACAGGAGAGGGTCCGCATCTGTGGAATTGGGCCAGGGGACTAGGACCGCTTCTGCAGCATTGGATCCGCTCTTATGAAGTCGCTTCTGCGATTCCTGGGCTCCTTTTCTTGGCCGCTTCTGCGATGTTTCGACGGCACCTGGGTCTCTCACCTGCGACTAACCAACCGAAGGTGCGGTTATGACAGATAATTGGAGCTTCATCTCCTTGCCAATTTTTTTTTTCAACTTCACTCGAGCCTCGTTCGATTGATGCTTGGGGCCCCCGGGCCCCGTCCGAACATACCGACAAGTATGAAATCATGAAATGCTCGAACCCTCGGAACGCTCGAAACAACACTAAATCTAAGAATCACTCCCTAAAACCAATTGAATCAAACTTATGAACTTCAAGTTCTTGAATTCACTTCTAACGCGCCGAAACGTACTTATGTTACTCGGATTGACACCAAATTTTGTGGGCAAGTATTAAACGTTATATTGGACCTATACCGGGCTCCAGAACCAATATACGGGCCCGATACAAATATGATCAAGCATTATTCAATTTCATTAAATCTGTAGAATTTCAGTTTAACAATTTCTAATGAAAATTCATTACTCATGCTAGGGAACTCAGAATTCGATTTCGGGCATACGCCCAGGTCCCATATTTTCCTACGGACCCTCCTGGACCGTTAAAACACAAGTTTGGGTCTGTTTACTTGAAATGTTGACCAAAGTCAAACTTATCATTTTAAGGAAATCTTAAGGAATCAAGTGTGCCTATTTCAACCCAAGCTCTTTCAAATCCCGAACCAACCATCCCCGCAGGTCGTAAATTAATTAAAACAAGCGCGGGAAGTATTACTTAGAGGAACGGGGTCCTAAAAAGCAAAATGACCAGTCAGGTCGTTACATTCTCCACCTCTCAAACAAACGTTCGTCCTCGAACGGACATACAAAGAGTACTTGAGCTAGGAAAAAGATGGGGGTATATTCTCCACATGTCCTCCTCGGACTCCCAGGTCGCCTCCTCAACTGGTTGGCCCCTCTACTGGACCTTTAATGCGGAAATCCTCTTGGATCTCAATTGGTGATCCTGCCTATCAATAATGGCAATTGGCTCCTCCTCATAACCCAGACTCTCATCCAGTTTTATAGTACTGAAGTGTAACACATGGGACAAGTCGGCGTGATACTTCCGCAACATCGATACATGGAAAGCTGGATGAACTCCCGATAAGCTAGGGGTAAAGCCAGCTCATAAGTGACCTTCCCAACTCACCTCAAAACCTCAAATGGGCCAATAAACCTTGGGCTCAACATGAACTTCTTCCCAAATCTCATAACACCCTTCATTGGCGAGACTTTCAAGAGGACCTTCTCGCCAACCATGAATGATACATCACGCACCTTCTGATCCGCGTAACTCTTCTGTCTGGACTGAGTTGTGCGAATCCTCTCAAGAATCAACTTTACCTTTTCCAAGGCATCTTGCACCAAGTCTGTATCGTACAACTTAGCCTCACCAGGCTCAAACCACAAGATAGGAGAACGACATCGCCGACCATATAAAGCCTCAAATGGAGCCATCTCTATGTTGGACTGATAGCTATTGTTGTAAGCAAACTCTGCCAAGGGCAAGAATTGATCCCACTGTCCTCCAAAATCAATCACACATGCTCTGAGCATGTCCTCCAAAATCTAAACTGTCTGCTCTGACTGTCTGTCGGTCTAAGTATGGAATGTTGTGCTAAGCTCCACACGGGTCCCTAACTCACTCTGAACGGCTCTCCAGAAATGGGAAGTGAACTGAGGGCCTCTATCTGATATAATGGAAACAGGCACACCGTGCAACCAGACTATCTACCGAATGTAAATCTGAGCTAATCTCGCTGAAGTGTAAGTAGTCACAACCAGAATAAAGTGTGCCGACTTGGTCAACCTATCAAAAATGACCCACATTGCATCAAACTTCCGCAAGGTCCAGGGCAATCCAACTACGAAGTCTATAGTAATGCGCTCCCACTTCCACTCAGGTATAGGCATCTGCTGAAGTAGGCCACCTGGCCTCTGGTGTTCATACTTAACCTGCTGGCAATTCAAGCACCTAGCCGCATACTCCACTATGTATTTCTTCATCCTCCGCCGCCAATAATGCTGCCTCAAGTCACGATACATATTCGTAGCACCCAGATGAGTGGAATACCGCGAACTGTATGCCTCCTCTAGAATCCTCTCCCTCACACCATCACCATTAGGAACACATAGGCAGGCCTGGAGTCGCAGAACACCATCCTCGCCCATAGAAACCTCCTTGGCACTACCCTGTAGCTCTATCTCTCTGAGAACTACCAAGTGCGGATCATCGAACTATCGGGCCTTGATCTACCCCAATAATGAAGACTGAGCAACAACACACACAAGGACTCGGCTAGGATTTCAAATACCTAACCTCACAAATCTATTAGCCAAAGACTAAATGTCCAAGGCTAGTGGCCTCTCCTCTGCTGAAATGAATGCCAAGCTACCTATACTCTCTGCTTTCCTGCTTAAGGCATCCGCGACCTCATTTGCCTTGCCCAGATGATAAAGAATGGTGATGTCATCATCCTTCAGTAACTCAAGCCATCTACACTACCTCAAATTGAGATCCCTCTGCTTGAACAAATGCTGTAAGCTGCGATAATCAGTGTAAACCTCACATGACACCCCATACAAATAATGTCTCCATATCTTAAGAGCATGAACAATCGGCGCCAACTCTAGATCATGCACAGGATAATTCTTCTCATGAATCTTCAGCTGGCGTGAAGCATATGCAAAAACTTGCCCCTCCTGCATCAATACACAACCCAAGCCAACGCGTGAAGCGTCACAATATACCGTATACATCCCTTAACTAGAAGGCAACACAAGGACTGGTGTTGTAGTCAAAGCTGTCTTGAGCTTCTGAAAGCTCGCCTCACAATTATCGGACCAATGGAAAGGAGCACCATTTTGGGTCAATCTAGTCAGAGGTGATGCAATAGATGAAAAGCCCTGCATGAGTTGTCTGTAATAACCTGCTAACCCCATGAAACTCCTGATCTCGGTCACTGAAGTAGGACGTGGACAACTCTGAACTGCCTCAATCTTCTTGGGATCCACCTTAATACCCTCTCCTGACATAATATGCCCTAAGAAAGCCACTGATACTAGCCAAAACTCACACTTGGAGAACTTAGCATACAAGTTCTGCTCCCACAAGGTCTGAAGCACTACTCTCAAATGCTGCTCGTGCTCTCCCAGGCTATGTGAGTATATCAAGATGTCGTCAATGAAGACGATGATGAATTAATCAATATAAGGTATGAACACCCTATTCATCAGGTCCATAAATGCTGTTGGGGCATTAGTCAAGCCAAAGGACATCACCAGAAACTTATAATAAATATATCATGTACAGAAAGCAGTCTTCGGAATATCTGAGTCCCGAATCCTCAACTTATGGTACCGATCTCAAGTCGATCTTATAGAACACCCTAGCACCCTGCAACTGGTCGAACAAATCATCAATGCACGACAACGTGTACTTGTTCTTGATGGTAACCTTGTTCAACTGGCGGTAATCGATGCACATTTGCATGGTCCCATCCTTCTTCTTTACAAACAACACCGGTGCACCCCAAGGTGACACACTTGGTCTAAAAACCTCTTTGCTAACAACTCCTCAAGCTTATCCTTCAACTCTTTCAACTCTTTCGGACCCATATGGTACGACAGAATAGATATAGGCTGGGTATCTGGAGCCAAATCAATATAGAAATCAATATCGCAATCCGGCGGCAAGCCAGGAAGATCAGAAGGAAACACATCGGTGAACTCCCGAACTATAGGGACTGAATCAATCGTTGGAGACTCGGCGGTGGTGTCCCGAACATAGGCTAGATAGGTTAAACACCCATTCTCGACCATGTGTCGAGCCTTCAGGAAAGAGATAACCCGACTAGATGTATCAACTGTGGAACCCTTCCAGTAAACCCTGGCGACACTAGCATTACTAATGTAACAGTATTGGCATGGCAATCAAGGATGACGTGGTATGGGGATAACCAATCCATGCCCAGGATGACCTCAAAGTCGATCATATCAAGTAATAAGAGATCTACTCTAGTCTCGAAACCACAAAATGTGACCATACATGACCCGTAGATCCGATCTACAACCACAGATTCACACACATGAGTGGACACATGAACATGAGTGCCCAAAGGCTCCGAAGGAATAACCAGAAAATGAGAAAACAGAGATGATACATAAGAATAGGTAGACCCTAGATCAAATAATACCGAAGCATCTCTACCGCAGACGAAAATAATACCTGTGATAACGGCATCTGAGGCCAATGTATCTGGCCTGGCCAGAAGGGCATAGAATCTAGCTAGAGAGCCGGCTGGCTGGCCTCCACCCGACTGAGCAGTAGCTGGATGACCTCTCCCTGTCTGGCCTCCACCTCTAAGACGACCTCTACCAGTCTGCTCCCTACCTCTAGATGGCTGGGCAACTGGTGCTGAAATCATAAGCTGCTAACCCTGCTATACTGCCTTGCCCCGTAGCCTGGGGTGGTATCTCCTCATATGACCAAGGTCTCCGCACTAAAAACAACCCCATGGTGCGGCGACCTGCTGCCCTGATGGATGACCCTAATGGCCTATAGACCCACTGGAAGAAGCTTGGATAATCGGTGGACGGTATGAACTATCCGACATAACACTGAAATAGGAATATGAAGAACCTTGGGGATCTGAATACCCACTGGAGGAACCTTGAATAGCTGGTGGGCAATAAGAACTCTCTGGCATGACACTGAAATAGGGGTGCGCTGGAGCACCCCGAGCAGGTAGTGATGCTGAATATGGGGGTCTACTGGGCTGACCCCTCCCAAACTGACATATACCCCTAGCCGGGGCTCCTCTGAACTCTCTGCAGAATCTAGCCCTTTTATCCTGCTGCATCTGCTCCCTACCCCTTAGACAATAGCCCTCATTCCTCCGAGCAATCTCCACTACTAGCTGATAAGAAGTCCCCATCTCCACCTCTCGGGCCATGTTGGCCTAATGCCAGAATACAACCCTGCAACGAACCTCCGCACCCTTTGTGCGTTAGTAGGAAGTATCATCAATATATGGTGGGATAACTCAGAAAATCTTGCCTCGTAGTCGGTCACAGACATCTGACCCTACTCAAGCTGCTCAAACTGATACTGCATCTCTTACCTCTCAGAGGGTGGAATATACCTGTCCAAGAATAACTGTGTAAACTAGCCCCAAGTGATGGGAGGGGAACCTGCTGGCCTGCCAAGAACATAGGACTGCCACCATCTACGGGCCCTGCCTTCTAGCTGAAAAGTAGTGAAGTCAACCTCATGCGAATCCAATATCCTCATGTTGTGTAGTCTGTCCCTGCACCTATCAATGAAATCCTGGGCATCCTCATGACGCTCACCCCCGAAGACAAGATGGTGAAGTCTAGTCCATCTATCCAACAACTTTTATGGGTCACGATCAGCAGTTGGTCTGGGCCCGGGCACCACTGTAGCAACTGGCTAAGCCCCATCTGCGGGTAGTGCACTCAGAGTCTGATACACTGCAACTACATGATCAGGAGCATGAGCAGTAGGGGTCTGTGCTCCCCTTCCTACCTGTGATGTAGCTGGATCCACTGGAAATAAACCAGCCTGAGTCATGGGGTCCATGAACCGCAGCATATGACCCATGACCTCTTGGAAACCCGGTGTTGTCATAAAGTCTGCCGGGGTAGGCTCAGCTGCGGGCACCTCGCCCTACTCCTCAATGATAGGATCTCCCGTAGGATCCGCTGGTGGTACTACTAGAACAGCTCTGGGACGTCCTCGTCCCCTACCTCAGGCTGGTGCCCTCCCTTGTCCTCTAGCAATGAGGGGACCAACCCCTCATTGGTTTGGAACATCTGTCATGCATGTCCTTACCATTTGTGAGAGAATAAAAGAGGGAATTTAGTATACCAACCACTGCACGATAGGAAATGAATAAAGAGTAGTTTCCTAACACCCTCTCGAAGAAAAATACAAATGTCTCCGTACCAATACGCAAGACTCTATTAGGTTTGCCCATGACTTGTGAGACCTACGTGAACCTAGTGCTCTGATACCATATTGTCATGACCCAATTTTATTATAGGTTGTGATGGCGCCCAACACCATTGTCAGGCAAGCCAATGCGGAAATATTAATAAGTTCTCATTTTACTTCACCAAAACAAGTATAGCAATTTCTTAATTTGAAGTTAAAAGCAAGTGATAATTAGTAACTTACCAAAAATAATTATACAATTCCCAAAAGTATAGTCTACTAATGTGTATGCCAATACCTAGTGTCACAAGTACGTGGGCATCTAGTAGAATGTATAAAAGAGTAAATCTATCCTATTGTCTGAATAGGGTAGACAACCAAAAGTAAAGAGAGACTCCATTAAGCTGCTGAACGGCATAGGAAGGGAGCAGCTCACTGTGGAAGTCTCAGACTATGATTAGGAACGCGCACCGGACTGATAGCCAAATGTACGTGCCTCAGATCCTGTACAATTAAGTACAGAAGCGTAGTATGAGTACATAAACAATATGTACCCAGTAAGTATCCCATCTAATCTCGAAGAAGTAGAGACGAGAGGTCGACTTGATACTTACTAGGGTTGAATAATATACTAAAGTTTTATGCTAAGCATGGATGTCACAGATAATATCAGTTTATAGCAAGAAATGATAAGTCATGCCTAGATAGTATCACAGTTAGCCATTTACATTTCAGAGCATTTAACAAAGTAAGTCATGAATAAGATTTCACATAAATATAATGTGCACGTTATGCTGAGGTTGTACGACCCGATCCAACAGAAAAGAAACTGTGCACTACCAGAGGGTCAAATGGCGCAAAGCATAGATGCATCTTTTTCTATCGAGGCGATCGGCCCGATCCACAAATATCAATTATCATCAAGAAGGTGCACGAAGGTGCATTTATATTCAAATAATTCATACAAGTGTTCAAACAAGTGCATACGTTCACCTAGGTTCATTTCCAAGTCTCTAGCATATCTTAAGTGATTTCATTAGCATGAAAGGATATAAACATTTGTAAATATGGCATGATACGGGTCCTAAACTACCCAGACAATTAACATAGTAGTAGCTACGTATGGACTCTCGTCACCCAGTGCGTACGTAGCCCCCACATTTAGTGGTAATTTATTCAATTATTACACCAATGGGGATAATTTCCTCTTACAAGGTTAGAAAGGAGATTTACCTCGCTCCGAAGCGTACTTCCAATACCAAGAACGTGCTTAAACCCTCAATTTGGAGCCAAACGATCCAAAACTAATTAAACAAGGTAGGAACTACTCAATACAAGCTCACAAGTTCGCATTCTAACTATTAAAGAAATTTCCCAACCCTAAACACAAGTTTCCTAAAATCCGACCCCGGGCCAATATGCCCGGATTCTGAAATTTTTCGAAGAAAGTTGTTCTTTATAACCTAAGTATCAATAATATATGATTTCTCCTTCATTTCATAACATATTTCGTTGTTAAATCTAACATTTATCAGAACCATAGGTTTTGCTCTAACCCCATAATTGTTCCTTAATCGTTGTGTGTTAATCTATCCAAGACTCAAGTATTAAACTAGAAATGAGTGGGATGAACTTACCTCAAGATGCTAGGTGGAATATCTCTCTTTGGAATCTCCCAAATCGCCCAAACAATGGTGGAAATGTGTCAAAAATGACACATTCCCGTATTAAATGAAGGCACTGCCTTCAACAATTTCCACCCTGCGGTTAGGGTACCGCATCTGCGGTCTTGCTTCTGTGAGTGAGGGTCCGCATTTGCGGAATTGGGCCAGGGGCTAGGACCGCTTCTGCGGCATTGGAGCCGCTCCTGCGAAGTCGCTTCTACAGAGAAAAAGTCGCATCTACGGTTCCTGGGCTATTTCCCTTGGCCGCTTCTGCGATGTGTGGTCCATACCTGTGGTCTCGCACATGTGGCTGAGCAACCATAGGTGCGGTTATGATAGATAGCTGGAGCGTCAACTACTTGCCATTTTTTTCCAACTTCACTCGAGCCATGTCCGATTGACGCTCGGGGCCCCCGGGCCCCGTCCGAACATACTGACAAGTTTGAAATCATGAAACGGACTCGCTCGAACCCTCGGAATGCCCGAAACAACGCTAAATCTAAGAATACCCCCTAAAACTAATTGAATCAAACTTATGAACTTCAAGTTCTTAAATTTATTTCTAACGCACCGAAACGTACTTATGCTACTCGGATTGGCACCAAATTTGCGGGCAAGTCTTAAACCTTATATTGGACCTATACCGGGATCCAGAACCAACATACGGGCCCGATATCAATATGATCAAGCATTATTCAATTTCATTAAATCCTTAGAATTTCAATTTAACAATTTCTAACAAAAATTCATTACTCGGGCTAGAGAACTCGGAATTCGATTTCGGGCATACGCCCAGGTCCCATATTTTCCTAGGGACCTTCCAAGACCGTCAAAACACATGTCCAGGTTCATTTACTCGAAATGTTGACCAAAGTCAAATTTAGCCTTTTAAGGAAATCATAGGGAATCAAGTGTGCCTATTTCTACCAAGCTCTTCCAAATCCCGAACCAACCATTCCCGCAGGTCGTAAATTAGTTAAAACAAGCACGGGAAGTCTTATTTAGGGGAACGAGGTCCTAAAAAGTAAAATGACCAGTCAGGTCATTGCAAAGGTTGTTCCGCATTCGCGAAGGGCTAAGGTCAGTGGTCATCACGTTCGCGAGGGTTTTACCGCGTTTGCGTATAGGAAGTGGAATAGCTAGGATCCTAAGGCATTTGTTCTACGCGTTCGCATAGTAGAGGTCGCGTTCGTGAAGAGGTGAGTCAGTTGTGCATCGCATTCGCGAGAGGGTCCTTGCATTCGTGTAGAAGGAGTTTTGGTCAGTGAAGCTTTGTGCTTCACAAACACGAGGGTGCTGCCGCGTTTGCGATGAAGAAAATATCTGGGCAGACAGATTATATTTGGAAATCAAGGGTTTAAGTCCAATATCACAAAAACCATTAGAGAGCTCGGGAGAAGGTGAAATTTGAGGAGATTTTCAGTGGAACAATTGGGGTAAGTATTCTTCATTCATATTTGGTTTAATTCCTTGATTTAGTCTTGACATTTATCATTTAATTTGAGATATTAGAGTGGAAATTGGGGAAAAATGGAAGAAAAGTTTGAAAATTATTTTGGGGATTTGAATGGGCAATTGAGTCCGGATTGTGATGAATTTGATATGGGTAGACTCGTGAGGCAATAAGGATTCTAGTTTTGTGGTTTTTATCGAATTCCGAGATGTGGGCCCGAGGGCCGCCCAATTTCGGCCAATTTCGGGATTTTTGGTGTAAATTGGCTATTTTCGAGTGGGCTTTGTTTCCTTAGCACATTTTGATGGTATGAATCTGCATTTGGCTAGATTTGGAGAATTCGGAGGCCGAGTCGAGAAACAAAGGCATCGCGGGCTAGAGTTTTGATCGGATTGAGGTAAGTAATGATTGTAAATATTTGTCCTGAGGGTATGAAACCCTGGATTTCACATCGTTGTGCTACTTTGAGGTGACTCACATGCTAGATGATGAGCGTGAGGTCATGCACCGTTGGAGATTGTGACTTAGCCCGTCCAGTATGGCTGTTAAACCGCGTATTTGATTGAAAATTGTTTGCTATCATTGTGTTTTGGAAAGTATTATCATGTTTTGGGCTGAATGCCATATTTGGGCCTCGTGCCAACTGTTTTGGACCCTTAGGGGAATTTTACTATTATTCCTCACTATTTTGACTTTATAATTGTACTCAGTCATGTTGTATTCTACTATTTTCATAACTCAGCCATATTTACTCTGTTTTGACATTTCTAAATGATATTTTGGGTTGAACATCATGTTTTACTATGCCCGAGTGGCTTTGAGAGATTTTTGACTGAGTGAGGCCGAGGGCCTGTATTGTGAGGATATTATGGGATCGGGCTGTGCGTCGCAGCCGTGTTGCACTGATTTATGATTATGAGGCCGAGGGCCTGATTTGTTACGCCACGAGGTGGCTTGTTATGAGGCCGAGGTCCAGTTTGACTATTCCACGAGATGCCTTGATAGAGCGCTTGGGCTGTAGGAGCCCCTCTGGAGTCTGCACACCTCTAGTGAGCACGGGTACCCAGTCTGAGTGATATGATGTAGCCCGAGGGGCTGTTGTTGTTTCATGTTGTTGCCCGAGGGGCTGTTCTTGATCCATGTTTGCCCGAGGGGCAGTTTTTGATTCATGTTATGCCCAAGGAGCTGATTACGAGTGATTGTGAGGTAGCCCGAGAGGCTGGTTCTGTTGATATTATGCCCGAGGCGCGGTTTATGTACATGTTTTGCCTGATGGGCTGTCTACGTTTTCTATCAATTTTATTCACTGTTTTATCACTCGTTTGAAATTATTAAAAATTGTTTTCAAAGGTTTTTTACTGAAACTGAGCTTAATTTACGAAGTAAATGATTTCTGTATTGTGTTGGAAATGTCCTACATTTGTTGTAGCGTTTTGATGTGGCTTACATGTTTTCTTACTGCTCAACTTTCATTTAATTTTATTACTTACTGAGTTAGCGTACTCACATTACTCTGTAAGGCCCCAGAAAATTTCGCTAAGTAATATAGGATTTTGTGGTGCTAGGTAGGCTAATTATAATATTTTATGTGCTATTAACATGATGGGAATCAATTGAATTTGGTAAATAAGTGTAAAAGCCTTATGGTAAGTAATTTGGGGTCCAAGGAAGGGCCTAAGTCTATGTCAAATTGGAAAATTTCATAATAGGCTAAGATTCCAAATGAGTTCGCACAAGTCCCTACTTTGGACGAACATATATATATAACATGGTGAACAACCTATCATATGAAAGGTTTCAAGTTTAGTTTCCAACGCTTTAAACTGTTCGTCATTTGGACATTCCTACACAAAGTTATGATCAAATTACCAAAGGCTGGAAAAATGCGATCCTATGTCGAATATGCAATCGCAAATATGTCGCATTTTTGACTCTGTGATAGCAGATCTATCGCAGATTGGGCCAGTGTTGCCCAGTTTTGGGCACTATTTCGCGATGCATTCTGCGGCCCACATTCTTGTTTTGCAGTCCATTCTGCGATCGCAGACCCGATTTTGGAGGCTTATTTTTCCTATTTTTATAACCCGACCCCATTTTAATATATAGTCTTTGGGGCTTCATTTGGGGTCATTTTCTACTGATTTTAGAGAGAGTTGAGAGCATATAGAGAAAGAAAGAGAGAGAAGGAGCCTAGCTTTATAATCACCCATTTCTTGCTCAAGTCTTCAAGAATCAAAGAACTCAATCACATGTTTTTCATCTAGGAGGTAAGGTTCTATACATTAGACTTTGATTTCAAGTTTGGGGTATAAGATGGGTTATTGAGGTATGATTCTTGGGTGTAATAGTATTATGTATACATGCATGTACATCGTTTTGTGAGGAGATTGTTGAACACGAATAAGTAAAAATTAGGTTGGGTAATGAAGGAAATCTTGTAAAAGAGCCTTGAAATCAAGATGCACAACTAGTGTTAGATAAAATGCTCAAACGAGCCGAAACTATGAATATCTTCCTAATTTGTGTTCAATTTTGTTATGTCTCAAAGTAGATTGGGATTGCTCGAATTTCCAGAACGTTGTAGTAACTTAAGGAAAAGCTCATCGAGGTATGTATGGCTAAAACCCCGTCTTTTAGAAATTGAGCTCCGTTGGTGTTTGTGTAAATGCGGTAAGATTAAGTTGGATTGTTTTATTGATTATTGTTTCACATGAATTGGAGTTGCAACCTTATAGGCGTGAAAGATGTGTCTCAATGTGGTCGAAGTGCTATTCTTGATAACTTGAAAAGGCGCAATGAATGTGAATCATGTTTTGAAGTCCTAGACCGTAAATTAAGATTGAAGCTGCATATGTGTCACACCTCCTTTTTACACACTCTAGGGCATATAAGGGAGTTTTTTCAATTTAAGTGACATTATTCTAAATGGGATTATTTATTTATTTTGTTTATCAGAGTCTCCACTTGGGATAGTTTATTTGGTGTCCCGAGTCACCGATTTATTTTAAATCCCAAATCGAGGAAATTTTGACTTTCCTTTTGAAGTCTGCGAACCAAAAATTCTGAATAAGGAATTCTGTTAATCCGAGGGAAGGTGTTAGGTATCTCCGGATTCCGTGGTTCTAGCATGGTCGCTTAAACTATTATAATTGGCATATTATCTGATTTGTTACAAGTTTTAGCCTATGGTACAATTTTTAACTTATTAACTGCTTTTAATTAATTTTAGAAAGATTCAACATTATTTAAAACACACCTTGAACTACACCACATGAAATGCACCCGCGGTCCATGTCACATTTATTTAATGTTGTGAGAATTGGAGTTGGGTCACATGAAATGCACACTCGAGTTTAAGGAAATTAATTTAAATTGCGTGCCTAAAGCAACTACGCACTTTCAAGTTTGCGAGGGCCATGGAAAATTCAACTAAATGGCACACCTTGATTTCTGAAAGATTAAAATTAATTAAGTGAGGGACATATGTTTTGAGATTTTATTTGGCACGACACACCTCAAACTATTAAAGGGCCTAATTAATTAAAGAAGGCTTGATGAAATTGAAATTACTTTAGGCTAAGGTTCAAACTTGATTCACTAAGCAGAAAGGCATAGCACTAAATGAAATTGTTCTATTTTATTCCATGGCCTAGGCCTGGTCTGAAGCTCAATAGCCAATTGCTGGTTACTTGACAAAAACGAGAATATAATTGGGGTCGACATGAAGCCCAAATCGAAAACTTATGGCAAGAGGGGAATTTGGCACAACTAGGCCATTGCTGGTGGCCCAGTTTAACGTTTCAGCACTAACGTTTGGGAGAATACTACAAATTTCACAAAACTCCTTGGATCTGAACAAACACGGACAAACTTGATCACGTGTGAAGCACATTTGAATATCACATACATTCTATACTGAAAATATGATCCCCAATGCGATAACCAAAACCTTTACACAAATTGTTCCTCATTTAACATAAAAAATTTAGAGATCAAAGCTCATGCTAAATTCTGATCTTAGACCAGCACATTTAAACAAGACCACATGACTCAAAACTTTCTAAAGAAAACCAAATGTAAAGAATTAATCTAAATCTGAGAATCCTCAAAGCTGAAATCAAACTCAAATTCCATTTGAAAGTCCTTTTAAAAATTCAAAGTGCTTATATATGAATAGAGGCAGAACTAAGTTACAAATTTCTGAAATCAGTAGACTGTGCTTCAGGCTATATATAAGAAAGTCTGAAAATATGATTAATGGGAAACAAACTTAACTCAGATTTACTAGACCACCAACATGAATGGTTTGAACTAATAAGTCTATAACCCAGAGCTATGAAAATACACTCAAAGCCAGCCAGACTCACAATTAAACTAAAGTGTCACAGTCTTCAGTTAATACATATTATACTAAATCTAAAAAGACATTCCTGAATCAACTACATTCAAACAAAATCACATATCTAAACCTTAATACAAACATGTAGGACTGATGACATGAATGACCACACATAAGAAAACTGGACTAAAAGGAACACAAAACAAAATACAACAAACTTAAAAAGCTAATAAAGCAACAACGAATTAGCAATTGTCAATTTCTTCAACTTGAATTACATGGCTTCACATAACAGCTTAATCAAGCTTCATTTCCATTCATGGTTTGAAGAAAGTACCTGGAAGTTAAGAAGGAATCAAAGGGAATGAAAGGGTTAACAACAACAGTAGCAGAATCAGCAATGTAACAGTGCCAATCAGCAAACCAAAACCCAAACTTCAGGAACCAGACCCCAAACAATTCAAACCCAAACTTTTAAACCCAAATTCGAGCCATTTTTACTCAGATGCACGATTTTGGAATTCTTCAGAAGTTATAAACCAAGCAAAAGAATTTAGAGAATCGAACAATCAAAACCAATTTTGAGCAATTTTCAGTACTTTTGGAATTTGGAAAAGGAATTCAATTACTTCTGAAATTTCAGTGTTTTTAGCCTTTTGTCAGTCTCTAAATCTCTAAAATCTGGCATGTGTGTGAAGAAAGAATGCTTTTATAGGCAAGCCTTAGGGCAGCAAGACTGAATTCAGTTTTACTCTTTTAATCCTTTTGTAATTTTTATTTTTCTAATGTACCCTTAGTTTAAAAATCAGGTTTTCAAATTAGTCCTCATCCCACCTTCTAGGCAGCTTCCCAAGTTAGTTACAAGAGATTCCCTAACCTAAATTCCTAAACTAACCCTTAAGACCCCTATTTTTACCCCTGAAACCTCATGGGTCAAGTTGACCTAATGGTTCAACCCAAACCTGGGCTTGCAAGACACGGATTGAATCCCTTTCTTGGGCTTCTGATTTAGAACCCAAGTTTGAATCACAATCAAAGGTCACAAATTAACGGGCTAACCCGAGTAAACCAGAAAGCCTTTTAGAATGAAACCAAAACAAAAAAGGGTAAATGAACTAATTAGACCTAATTAATAAAAACTAAAACAAAATAAACTAAATTTGTTATCAATCTAATTATGCAATGGAACAATGATTAAAAATGAAAACATAATGAAGAAGAAGAAAAGAAGAGACAGAGAAAAGATGAAGATGAAGATGAACTTAAACGAAAAAAGAAGAAGAAAAATGCAAGAAAGAAGAAAGAGCTGAAAATACCTAAGAACCGGCGGACAAAATCTTGAAACTAACCTTCGAGCTTTTTAATTTTGACCGAAATGGGCCTTAATCATGTGTTCTCAAACGAAAACACATGAATACGGTCAATTTCAGCCTCAACCTTCACTAAACTTGTTGATTTTGGAATTTTGGGATTTTAGGTTTCAGAACTTCGATTTAAGATTCGAAGAATTTTGGAAAGATTTGAGGGAAAACGGTTAAATATTGGGGGAGAGGGAGCCATGTGGGTTTCATGGTGTAGATTTGGGGGTGATTAGAGGTCGCGGCGCCGGGAACTTTGGAGAGGATGGAAGGGCGGCATTAGCGTTTTTATGGAGTCTTTGAAGAGGAGGTGAAGTGAGAGAGACGAGTTAGAGGGGGGTAGGGGGCTTTAGGACAGTTATATACTTTAGAGGGACCAGTTCCAAGTCGTTTGATCAAGGGAGATCAAGGGCTCAGATTAAAAGACCTAAACGGTGTCGTTTCGTCATAGAGAAAAGTGGACCGGGTAGGGGAACGGTATTGGGCTTGGGGATATTTAATTAAAAGAGCCCAAAATCCTTATTCTTTAATTCCTTTTCTTTTTTTTCAATTTCTTTTTAATTTCAAATCCTTTTCTTTTTAAAAATAAAAATAAAACCTAAATTAATTCCTAACCCAAATTATACTACCAAATTAGGTTAATTACTAAAATATTATTTACAATAACTAATTAATTACCAAATTAAAAGAAAACTACAAAATTCGAAGCTAAAAATTAAAAATGCAAAAATTAGTTATTTTTTTGTGAGTTTTTTATTTTTACTAATTTAATCTAAAAAATGCAAAATTAGATTCTAAATGCAAATGCAATGTATTTTTGTATTTTTTATGAATTAAATAAAATTAAACATGCATGCAAAATGCAAACAATCAGAAAAATTCTACAATAATTCCTAAAATAATAAATAATTTAAAGAAAATAAATCTAGTTTTTGGAATTCTGTAGGAGTAATTCATGTGAGGCAAAAATAACACAGTTGCCCCTCTTTGCTCGGAACCACGAAGGATTTTCGGGCAAAGATAAAATGAGCAATTATGAGGGATTTTTGCCTGTTTGAAACTCCATGAGAAGCATTTTTAAAAATGCCTGACCAAACCTTGCTTCAGAGGTTGCCTACATATCCTTGGCTATAAAGGAATCAGGTCAGTGTAGTTCTGGAAGTTTTGGTAGCTGGGACTACCAGGAAGCTATGATTTCACTATTGCTGCTGCTGCTACTACTACTTGTTGAACTCCTTATTACACCAAAAAATGAAGAAAATAAAAAGCTAAACTAGCTAAGCCTATCAGCTACGAGTTACAAGATTCATATCTATAAATCTCTTAAAGCTTGATCTTGAGTCTCGACCGGTTCTTGCTGCAGGCTCTGATCTGAATCTTGATGCTCATCAACTGTAGGTATTGGTTCTTTCTTTAGCTTTGGATCAAGGCGGGACATGCGAAGCCTGTGACTTTAATCATATCTTGAGCAGTCTGCATCGTTCTCCACTTCAACATTTTGAGTTCATTTCTTTTGCTCTTTTTCTTCTTTTCTTTATTTGGATTGAGACTCATTCTTTTGGTCATCTCGAACCTTGTGCCTAGAGGCCAAACCTACTCAGACACCAAAACAAACAAGCGAACAAAATATTTCTTCCCCAGTTTTCACTAGGAAAATTTCGTGAGTTATTTGTAACTTAATCTAAACTATTTTTTTTAAAGCGATAAAATAAAGATTGTGTGTCTTTAGGAGAAAGAGATTAGGGAGTGGAGCCCTATATCTAAAATAACCTCAACTAGGGATTGGAGCCTATGTTGGCAAAAAGCAACTATGGAATGGAGGCCCTATGTCTAAAAATCTCAACAAGGGATTGCAGCCCTATGTTGGCAAAAGGCGACTAGGGAATGGAGTCCCTATGTCTAAAAATTCTCAACTAGGGATTAGAGCCCTAATGTTGGCAAAAAGGCGTCTAGGGAATGGAGGCCCTATGTCTAAAAATCTCAATTAGGGATTGGAGCCCTATGTTAGCAAAAGGCGACTAGGGAATGGAGGCCCTATGTCTAAAAATTTCAACTAGGGATTGGAGCCCTATGTTGGAAAAAGAGACTAGGGAATGGAGGCCCTATGTCTAAAAATCTCAACTAGGGATTGGAGCCCTATGTTAGCAAAAAGGCGACTAGGTAATGGAGGCCCTATGTCTAAAAAATCTCAACTAGGAAATGGAGCCCTATGTTGACAAAATGCGACTAGGGAATGGAGGCCCTATGTCTAAAATCTCAACTAGGGAAGGGAGACCCTATGTTGGAAAAAGGTGACTAGGGAATGGAATCCATATGTCTAAAAATCTCAACTAGGGATTGGAGCCTTATGTTGGCAAAAAGGCGACTAGGGAATGGAGACCCTATATCTAAAAAATCTCAACTAGGGAGTGGATCCCTATGTTGGCAAAAAGGCGACTAGGGAATAGAGGCCCTATGTCTCAAAAATCTCAACTAGGGAATGGAGCCCTATGTTGGCAAAAAGCGACTAGGGAATGGAGGCCCTATGTCTAAAAATCACAACTAGGGATTGGAGCCCTATGTTGGCAAAAGGCGACTAGGAAATTGAGGCCCTATGTCCAAAAATTCTCAACTAGGGATTGGAGCCCTATGTTGGCAAAAGGCGACTAGGAAATGGAGGCCCTATGTCTAAAAAAAATCTCAACTAGGGAATGGAGGCCCTATGTTGGCAAAAGGCGACTAGGGAATGGAGGCCCTATGTCTAAAAAAATCTCAAGTAGGGAATGAAGTCCCTATGTTGGCAAAAGGCGACTAGGGAATGGAGGCCCTATGTCTAAAAAATCTGAACTAGGGACCGGAGCCCTATGTTGGCAAAAGCGTAAAAGATTAAGGTTGGGAATCCTAAGCTATCATTTTTTGAATTTTCTTCTTATCTCTCTTTCCAATTTCAATTCATTTTTCATTTCATTTTTTTTAGTAAAAATGCAGGAAATAATTTGGAGGAAACTTCCCTTTTGGATTGATTATTGCTGCAAAGCTGTTTCTAGCTCTTGCGCATCTCTTTTCCTTTTTGGTTGCACCTGATTCTTGCACGGTTACTTTGGATTGTACCTGTTTCAATTTTTTTCAAACAAAGAACAATTGTTAATTTGAAATGGTGGTTGGTTTTTTGGCCTTGATTGTTTTTGATCACTTGATCTCGGCCCAACCCTTTTGGTGAGAACCTCCGCTGCTTGCTGGCATTTCTGAAGATTGATCTTTCTCCTAAAATTGAGGAACTCAACTTTTCAAAATTTCTCATGACGACTCACCCGTATGGGGATTTGGCCCTTTCACTTTATTCTGCCTCTAAGGGCTTTTGACTTTGGATTTCTTTTCATTTTCAATAACTCTGATTTCAGAGCATCGGCTATCATGGGCAGTCGGGATTGACTTGATGCACCCGCTGAGGCTGGGTACTTTTTTTTGACTTGGCTTTTATTAAGTAGAACCCTGTAAAACGAATCTTACCTCCTTCTCTTTGTATTAGTTTCGGAACATAGTTAGACAGAAAGGGAGTTCAAGGAAAAGTAAACAAAGGAAAAGAAAATGAATTTAAAGAGAAGTGTCCCTTTCGGGGAGGAAAGAAGGACTTATCTGGGGTGCATGCAGACTTCAATAGACATGACATGCTTCTTGGACTGGATACCCGATCTGCACAACTATCCAACTTCTCATAAACTCATTGCGACCCGTGTTTTAAAATCGAGAAAACTTGCCAGAACTCTTTCAATACCAATGGTGGTGAGGGGTTTCTTCTTTTCGATCAACGACGCCCTTTGCGGGTTTTTGCCAATCGACCTCTCTCATTTCTTTTCTCACCATCGCCTTATAATGCTCTTTTACGAGTTTTCACTAACAAGACTCTCTCATTTTCAATTTCTCTGCTCACCGTCGACTTATGGTGCCCGTGGATTTTCACCAATAAGACTCTCTCCTTTTATTTCTCTCATTTTGATTGCATCGGATCCAAACAGCTGCGTTTTCCGATTTTGAAAACATTTCGCCGATTGATCGGAAGGACCTGAACAAGGTTTGGGTAAAAAGAATTTGGATCGAATTACAACTTTGGAACCGTTCAGGCGGGATCATCGCCGAACCATTATAATATCTGCCCCAGTTTCACTTTTGGGGGAACTTGAATATTTATTTTGTTATGACTGAACCCAGAGAGAGGCTGCCTACGTATCCTTTCGGAATCAAGTCAAATGTAGTTCAGGAAAAACATTTTGTTTTTGTTTTTGTTTTTCTTCTTTTTTTTCATCAATTTTTTACAAACGTCTTCAAGTTCCAAAGAGGGTTATGAAAGAGAGGTAACTGGCTCAAAGGGTTAGCCAAGGATTGGAGTGTTTGGGGTAGCGAGAATGAAAGCCTACGTCATCCCAATCGGATAATGTTATTGCTTCAGAAGGATTAGACATAGTACCTTTTGACTGCATCTGCATTTACAGTTGTTTCAGGGTCATTCCCTTCAATGTCTCCTAGATATAATGCCCCTTTTGGCAACAATTTTCTGATAATGTATGGACCTTTCCTGTTAGGAGCAAATTTTCCTTTTGCTTCCTGATGATGGGGAAGAATAAGCCTTAAAACAAGTTGCCCCACTTCAAAGTTTCTAGGCCGCACTTTCTTGTTGTAGGCACGAGCCATTCTTTATTGATACAACTGCCCGTGGCAGACTGCGGCCATTCGCTTTTATTGATCAGGGTTAACTGTTCCAAACGGGTTTTGACCCACTCATTATCTTCAATTTCAGCTTCAACAATGATCCGGAGAGAAGAGATTTCAACTTCCGCGGGTATTACTGTTTCAATGCCATAAACCAAAAGGTATGGGGCTGCTCCGACCGATGTGCGCACAGTAGTGCGATGCCCCAACAATGTAAACGGCAATTTTTCATGCCACTTCCTGGAACTTTGAATCATCTTTCTTAAAATCTTTTTGATGTTCTAGTTTGCTGCTTCGACGACACCATTGGCTTTGGGACGATAAGGAGTAGAGTTTCGATGAGTTATCTTGAATTGTTCACATATCTCCCTCATCAAATGACTATTCAAATTTGTAGCATTATCTGTAATGATAGTTGCAGGAATACCAAAACGGCAGATGAGGTTGGAATGCACGAAGTCTACTACAGTTTTCTTGGTGACAGATTTGAGAGTAATTGCTTCAACCCACTTTGTAAAATAGTCGATAGCGACCAATATGAATCTATGCCCATTTGATGCTTTCAGCTCAATCGGCCCAATGACGTCCATGCCCCAGGCAACAAATGGCCAAGGTGCTGACATGGGATGCAGTTTTGTAGGCGGTGCATGAATCAAATCACCGTGCACCTGACATTGATGACATTTTCGGACGAAACTGAAGCAATCTTTTCCCATAGTCATCCAGTAATAACCCCCTTGAAGGATTTTCTTTGCCAAAACATACCCGTTCATGTGGGGTCTTCACACTCCTGCGTGTACTTCATACATGATTCTTCCGGACTCTTCGACGTTGACACATCGTAACAAGTTAAGATCCGGAGTCCTTTTGTAAAAGACATCACCGCTCAAGAAGAAACCACTTGCGTGCTGTCTAATGGTCCTTTTTTGGTCTCCACTGGCTTGCTCAGGGTATTCTTTAGTTTTTAGAAATCTTTTGATATCATGATACCATGGCTGAATATTTGGTTCTACCTCAACCGTATTGCAGTACCCGTGCCTTTCCTGGATTTATATTTCCAAGGGATCGATATGGGCATTGCCTGGGTATGGCAGCATCGAGGCCAAAGTAGCAAGTGCATCAGCTAGTTTATTGTGACAACGAGGGATGTACCTGAACTCTATTGACTTGAATCGCTTGCTAAGATCTTCCACATGTTGCATGTAGGGAATAAGTTTGACATCTCGAGTCTCCTATTCTCCTTGGGCTTGTCAGATAATCAGATACGAATCTCCCATGATTAACAATTCCTCGACATCTTGGTCAATTGTCATGTTCATACCCATAATGCAGGCTTCATAATCGGCAGTGTTGTTCGTGCAGAAAAATCGAAGTCGGGCCGTGGCTGGATAATGTTGACCAGTGGGTGAGATTAAGATTGCCCCAATTTCAACACCTTTTGCGTTCACAGCTCCATCAAAGAACATTCTTCAAGCATGGGCATCCTCTGATGCTATCTCAACTGAATTTACCTCTTCATCTGGGAAGTAGGTGCCCAAAGGCTAGTATTTATCATCAACCGGGTTTTCAGCCAAGTGATTTGCTAACGCTTGGGCTTTCATTTCCGTGTGAGTGACGTAGACTATGTCAAATTTAGTGAGCAGGATTTGCCATTTTTCTAACCTCCCTGTGGGCATTGGCTTCTGGAGTATGTAGTTTAAAGGATCCAACCTGGTGATGAGATAAGTGGTTTAGGCCAGCAGGTAATTCCTAAGCTTCTGGGCGACCCAAGTTAGGGCGCAACAAGTTCTTTCCAACAGGGTATATTTAGCTTCGTAGCTTGTGAACTTTTTGCTCAAATAATAGATCACCTGTTCTCTTTTCTCGGTCACATCATGTTGCCCGAGGACACATCTAAAAGAATTCTCCAAGACTGTCAAATACAAGAACAAAGGCCTTCCCGGTTCAGGTGGGACCAAGACTAGTGGGTTCCACAGGTATTCTTTGATTTTGTCAAAAGCTTCCTGGCACTCGTCTGTCCATTTAATTGCTGCATCTTTCTTTAACAGCTAGAAGATGGGTTCACATGTAGATGTCATTTGGGCAATGAATCAGCTGATGTAGTTCAATCTTCCCATCAAGCTCATAACATCTTTCTTGGCTCTTGGAGGAGGCAGATCTCGAATGAACTTTATCTTTGTTGGGTCTAACTCGATGCCCCTCTGACTGACTATGAATCCCAATAGTTTGCCAAATGGAACCTCAAATGCACATTTGGCTGTGTTTAGCTTTAGATCATATTTACGTAGCCGCTCAAAGAATTTTCTCAAGCCCCGAACATGGTCGTCCTGGGTCCTAGATTTGATGTTCACGTCGTCCACATACACCTCTATATCTTAGTGAATCATGTCATGAAAAATAGAAGTCATGGCCCTCATGTAGGTTGCCCCGGCATTCTTCAGACCAAAAGGCATGACTCTATAACAATACGTGCCCCAGGGTGTGGTAAAAGCTGTCTTTTCTGCATCCTCTTCATCCATCAACACCTGGTGATATCTTGCGTAACAATCCACGAAGGACTGTAATTCATGTTTGGCGCAGTTATCAACAGGGATGTGGATGTTTGGAAAAAGGGAAGTTAACCTTAGGACTTGCTTTGTTCAGATCTACGTAATCCACGCACACTCGAGTTTTCCCGTCCTTCTTTGGCACTAGAACTACATTGGCTAACCATGTGGTGTATCGAACCACTCGGATCATCCCCCGCTTTCAACTGTTTTGTGACCTCTTCTTTAATCTTGTCACTGATATCAGTTTTAAACTTTCTTATCTTTTGCTGGATAGGGGGATAGTCGGGGTAAGTTGGAAACTTATGAACCACCAATTCAACACTTAGTCCTGGCAGTCATCGTATGACCAAGCAAACACATCTTTGAACTCAAGCAAGAGTTGGATCAGTGTGTCCCAGGTTTTTTCATCTGTGTGAATGCTTATCTTGGTTTCCCTAACTTCTTCAGAACTACCCAAATTAACCGGCTCAGTATCATTTAAGTTCGGCTTAGGTTTATTCTCAAATTGTTCCAATTCTTGATTTATTTTCCTAAAAGCCTCTTCTTCATCATATTCCGGTTCTTGGTTCATTATTTCACAGTTAGAAAACGTGTTTGGATTTGGGCATGAAGTTCGCAAGCATGTCATGATATTTAAAGCTGTATTATTAGAACTGAAAGAAAAATAAGAGAGAAAAATAACAAAAATCAAAAAGAGTAGAGAGATGAACGATGAAATATTGATTTCATTTCATTGAATTTGAAGATAACAGGGGTTACATTGGAAATTAAAGACAGGAAACTAAAGAAAACATCCGAGTTACACTCCGAAATAACTTGTGATGCAGAAAAAGTGGTAGGACTGGACTACAGGGATTCCCGCCTGATTGAGAATGGAGTAGCCTTCCAGTTTTGCAGTTTGGCACTAGGTCCCATGTATAGAACCTCAGTGGTGCTTGAGCCTTCCCCTGGTTGGACCATGTGGGTTTCACACGGCATCTGTCGCATAGCCCCACAAATATCTTCAATTTCCTCGGTCGTAAAGGCCTCATCCTCCTCTTCCTCATTGTATTTAGGCCCGACAAATTTTCTATAAAGATGCGGAATCGACTGAGGCAAGACCCAACCATTGTTCTTTCTTTCATCCGCCTATTTTCCATCAGCTGATATGGGTTGGAAACCTACCCCAAAGAACTTCTCACTAGCAGCCAAAGTGATAGGTTCAGCGATTCCTTGCAATGACTTCCCGAGCCCCTTCCTGGGTTTGTAACCATGCCTGGTCATTTCTTTGGCAACCATAATTGATGCATTTAGAAGAAAGGGTTGAGGGCAAGGGTTTCCTTCTTCACATTGGTTCTCGTAGTCTGCCATTTTCATTTTTTGGAAGAACGCTTCTACTTCTTCAGTGCTCACTAGCTTCTTAGGTAGGAAACACTTCTTTATGGCATTATTCACTTCCTCCAGATTGAGGTGCTTCTCAGGCGGGTTATTTTCCTTAACTTCTCCCGAGATCTCTTTACCTTTGTACGTTACTACCGCTTTGTTGTAGTTCGATGGAACGACAGTGGGATCTGTCATGGGCCTTTGTAGTGTGCGGCCAATAACCACGGGCTCATTCAGCCTTGGTGGAATTATTGGCCCCCGCACCACGTAGGTCCCTTTGGGCACATACATATTTGCTCCCTTGTTTATCTCAAACCTTCTAGGAGGGCCCAATGACATCTGTTCTTTCTTGTGGCCTCGGGGAACATAGAGAACGACATCTTTTGAGGGAGCTTCCCCGGTTTCAATTCCCACTTTCTTTTCTGTATTCTGGGGTAGGTTTGCTCTTCTTCTCCCTCTTGTCTTGTTTCGCGACAACTTTTGGCTTCTTTTCCACATCGGCTATGGCAATGATGGCTTTTAGAGCTGGGTCAAACTCTCTGTCTTCATAGATTATTCCAATAACTGGCCCATTGTTGAGAGCCAGTAATGGATTGTTGGTTACATTAGGAACATCTTCGCCCTTTAGCACTATTCTCTTCTGTTCTATCAGATTTTCCACAGCCCTTTTCAGGGTCCAACAGTCGCCTATATCATGCCCTTCTGCCCCTGAATGGTAGGCATATCGAGTACCAGCTCTGTAAGCGGGCGACACTGGGTTCTTCCTGGTTTGGGGTACAGGCTGCAACAAACCTATCTGAACAAGTTTGGGGAACAGGCTAAAATAAGACTCACTGATGAGTGTGAAGTTTGGTATCTTGGGGGGTTCCCGGGCACGAAAGTTGTTCTGTGGAGGTCGGGGATTATAGTGAGCTTGGTGAGCAGGTTGATTTCTGGGAAATGGAGCTCGATTTTGATTAAATTGTTGTTGTGTCCTAACATAGGGTTGTGCATTCATCACTGTGTATGGTTGCAGAACCATAGCATAAGCCACATCTTGGTAGGGATAGTAATGTTGTGGGGTTTTTTCAGAGAAATGAGGTCGGGGTGGACGGGGATTTCTTGCACTTGAAGTTGCCATTGCTGCTTCTTCCTTCTTCTTTCGATTTGTTGCTCCTCCAGACCCACCTAGGATTGCTTGGGAGGTAGCCCTTATAGCAAACTGCCTTAAGATTCGTCCTGTTTTTAACCCATTTTCAACCATTTCACCAATTTTGATGGCTTCGGCAAATGGCTTACTCATCGCAGACATCATGTTTTGATAATAATCAGCCTCTTGGGCTTGAAGGAAGACACTAACCATCTCTATTTCGTCCATTGGAGGTTTGACTCTGGCCGTTTGTTCGCGCCATTTGACAGCATACTCTCGGAAGCTCTCCGAGGACTTTTTCTTTAGATTTGACAATGAATTTTGGTCAGGGGCAATGTCAATGTTATATTGAAACTTCCTGACAAAGTCCCGAGCACGGTCATCCCAGATATGCCAACGAGATATATCCTGATCCAAATACCATTCCAAAGCGATGCCGACCAAACTCTTTCCAAAGTAGGCCATGAGTAGTTCTTTTTTTCCGCCTGCTCCCTGCAGTTGGTTGCAGTACCTTTTGAGGTGAGCAATGGGATCCACATGCCCGTCATATTTTTCAAACTTAGGGGTTTTGAAACCCAAGGGTAGATGTACGTGCGGGAACATGCACAGGTCAGTGTAAGATACGTTATTTTGCCCACTCAAACCTTGTATATTTTTGAGACTTTGCTCCATGCTTCTCATCTTTCTGGTAATCTCCTCTTGTTCAGGGGTTTTTGTGGTTTTCTCCTACCCCGCGGTAAACTCGAATCGAGGCGGTTGAGGGTAAGCATTGGTAATTTTTTTTTAAAAAAAAAAATTATGACTCAAGAAAAAAAGTTATCACTATATATTTTTTTCAAACTTTTCATAAAAATCCGATTTTGCAAATACGGCCTTTTAGCACTCCGGGGAAGAAGATTTTAAGGTTGTGTTTGCTAACCGGCCAACACTTTGAAAAAACGACCAAAGGTGGTTGTTCTTGCAAAAGCGGCCTTCCAGCACCCTTTTGGGGACATTTGGCTATTTTAAACATGTGATGACACGAAGGGTCATCACTTGCTTTCAGTTGATTTCTATGGAAATTCAACACCCTCCACTCGGTTTTCAAATTCTTTGATGCAATCCAAACCAGTCATGTCGTAGTTCATATACCCGATCCGGTGGCAGAGATGTTCCTGTATCCACAGCTGTAGTAGTAGGTTACAGCCTTGGAGGAATTTTCCCCCTTCTCGACAGATGGTCAGAGCTCGGTAAATCTCATACAAGATCATTGAAACCAGGGTGTCATTAGCTTTCTTGATCGCGACATCAACTATTCCTACGAGGCCCAATTCTATGTTGTCGTCTTTTCGCGGACAGATTATAACACCCAAGAATGCTACTATAAAAACCAAACCCTATTGTGCCTCCCATTTATCTTTATTTCTGGCATTGGTGAAACCAGTATTGTGCGCTTCAAAACCTTGGGGATTGCCATAGCGTTGGTACAAGAACTGGAATGTGCAAAACCCTTCAGATAAATTCCCATCCTGAATATCCCGGCTAACACTCAACATATCCAGAAACTTGTGAGGAGATACTGTTGTCGGTGACACCGGGTATCGACTTCTAAGGTTTTCGCTAAGACTGGCATAACCCGCAATTTCCTCTAGCGTGGCTGTGAGCTCAAAATCAGAAAAGCGGAACACATTGCGAGTCGGATCCCAAAAAGGTATCAAGGCTTCAATCACGTCCAATCTTGGTTTGGTGTTCAAAAGTGCTACAAGGCCACCCAAAACTTTTACTATAGTTCCTCGGCTGACTTTTCCTAAGTCGTTCCACCACATATGGAACTGTAAGGGGATCTCCTTAAGAGCTGCGAAGGGTTCATTTTCATTTGTGCTCATCATGCACATTTATTAAGGTAATTTAGTTTTTTTTGAAAAAAAATTATGACTCAAGAAAAAGTTATCACTATATATTTTTTTCAAAATTTTCATAAAAACCCGGTTTTGCAAATACGACCTTTCAGCACTCCGGGGAAGAAGATTTTAAGGCTGTGTTTGCTAACCGGCTAGCACTTTGAAAAAAATGACCAAAGGTGGTTGTTCTTGCAAAAACGGCCTTCCAGCACCCTTTTGGGGAAATTTGGCTATTTTAAACATGTGACAACCCAAAGGGTCATCACTTTCTTTCAGTTGATTTCTATGTGACGACCCAAAGGGTCATCGTTGTTCCCTTGCCGGGAAATTATTATATCACTTATGTTCCCTTGCGGGGATTTCTTGTGATTGTGTGATGAACTGTAAAAGGGATCGGGTGGTACGCCTACCACAAGATAATGAAATGGGAGCGGGTGGTACGCCTACCAAAAGATATAATGAAATGGGATCGGGTGGTACGCCTACCACAAGATAATGAAATAGGAGCAGGTAGTACGCCTACCACAAGATAATAAAATAGGAGCGGGTGGTACACCTACCACAAGATATTATGAAATGGGAGCGGGTGGTATGCTTACCACAAGATATTATGAAATGGGAGCGGGTGGTACGCCTACCACAAGATATGATGAAATGGGAGCGGGTGGTACGCCTACCACAAGATATGAGAAATGGGATCAGGTTGCATGCCTGCAACAAGATGGAAACTGAAAGTGAAAGCTATATTTACTTCTCTTTATCTGTGTTACAAGTTATATTGTTAGCTTCCTTGTTATTTTGTTTTGTCAGCTACCCCCGAAGCATGTTCCCCTTCCACAGCTTTAATTGCTTATTACTTGTTACTTTCCACCATATGTTATATAGATGCACAGGTTTATCTGGAGTCTGGTCCTAGTCTCGTCACTACTTCGTCGGGTTTAGGCCAGGTACTTACCAGCACATGGGGTAGGTTGTGCTGATACTACACTCTGCACTGTGTGTAGATGCCGAAGAAGCTTTCGGACAGTAGTTGGAGGGCTTCTTTCAGTCCACTCGGAGACCCAAGGTAGATCTGTAGGCGTCCGCAGGCCCTGGCGTCTCCATTTATCTCTATTTCCTGTTTTATTTTCTTTGTTCAGAAACAGTGTATTGCATTTCTTTAGACCCTGTATGTAGAAACTCTTAGACAGTCTGTGACACTGTGACACTGTGACACCAGGTTTTGGGATATTTGAGGTTTTAAAAGTTGTAATAGACATAGATTTCAGATATTTCATGGTTATCTTCCACTTAATTATTTAAGTTTTGTTGTTTTATGTTATTGCATGTAATTGTTAAAAGGAAGTAATTTGGTAAGGAATTAGGTAGTTAAGGGTTGGCTTGCCTAGCTCTCATCAGTAGGCACCATTATGACTCCCGAGGGTGGGAAGTCCGGGTCGTGACAAGTTGGTATCAAAGCTCTAGGTTACATGGGTCTCATAGTTCACTAACAAGCTTAGTAGAGTCTAAGGGATCGGTACGGAGACGTCTGTATTTATCCCCTAAAGGCTACAGAGTTAGGAAAACTTCACATTTGTCCTTTCTTGTCGTGCGGATCTGTTTCCCAATACTGATTGAATTTCTACTCTGTTCTTTCGCAAATGGAGAAAACACATGCTTCCTCATCTACCGCTCAGTAGCCCGAGCCCCCAGCAGCAGCTTCCACTAGGGGCAGAGGGCGAGGTCGAGACCGTGTTAGAGGCCGAGGTAGGGGCAGAGTACAGCCCCGAGCAACAGCACCAGTGGCGGAGCCTCAGGTTGATTTTGAGGAGGAGGTTCCAGCCCCAGCAGTTCCGGTGGGCCCAGCTCAGGTACCAAAGGGGTTTATTGCTACCCCAGTTCTTCAGGATGCTCTGGTCTGATTGGTGGGCCTCATGGAGAGTGTCACCCGAGCAGGTTTGCTTCCTATAGCACTAGCCACTTCTCAGGCTAAAGGAGGGGCTCAAACTCCTGCTATACGCACTCCGGAGCAGGTAGCTCCCTAGATTCAAACTCCAGCAGTTCAGCCAGTTGGAGCAGTTCTGCCGGGTGCCATAGCTTAGACTGGCAATGGAGCGGCTATGTTCGCTGATGCTTTGTGGAGGCTGGATAGGTTCACTAAGCTCTTCACTACTACATTCAGCGGTGCTTCTTTTGAGGATCCCTAGGATTTTCTATATAGCTGTCACGAGGTTCTCAGGAATATGGGCATTGTTGAGACCAATGGGGTCGATTTTGCTATATTCTGCTTGTCTAGATCCGACAAGACTTGGTGGAGGGATTATTGCTTAGCTAGGCCAGCCGGATCGCCATCTTTGAATTGGGAGCAGTTTACAGTATTGTTTCTGGAGAAGTTTTTCCCCGTTACTTAGAGAGAGGCCTATCAGAGGCAGTTCGAGCGCCTCCAGCAGGGTTCCATGATGGTCACCTAGTATGAGACCAAGTTCATCGACTTAGCTCATCATGTTCTTGTCATACTTCCTACTGAGAGAGATAGGGTGACGAGGTTTATCAACGGTCTTATTCAGCCGATTCGTCTTCAGATGGACAAGGAGGCTAGGAGTGAGATCACTTTTTAGGAGGTGGCCAATGTAGCCTGTAGAGTTGAGATGGTTCTATCGCAGGGAGGTGGTCAGGGGTCGGATAAGAGGCCCCGTCATTCAGACAAATTCAGTGGTACCTTATCTGGAGGTAGAGATTCATATAGTAGAGGCCATCCTCCTAGGCCCTTTCAGTCAGCTCTTCAGGCTTTTCACGGTGCTTCAGGTGGCCGTGGTCCTCCGATTCAGTATTCTGATCAGCAGTCCTTCAGTGCACCACCAACACCTATCAGTGCACCGCCGCTTTAGAGTTTTCAGGGTCTTTAACCCCAATAGCCGAGGGCTTGTTTTACTTGTGGCGACAAGAGGCACATTACTAGGTATTCCCCTCAAGCTTTGAGCAATTCTCTGCATCAGGGTTCCCGTGCTATGGTTCAGGCACCATATATTCCACAGCCCACCCAGCTAGCTAGAGGTAGGGGTAGAGGTGCTAGAGGTGGAGGTAGAGGTCCTAGAGGTGGAGCTTAGGCCGCCATAGGTGGAGGCCAGCCAACTGTAGGCCGTCCTAGATAGGTAGTTCAGGGTGGTGGGGCCCAACCCCAATGTTATGCTCTCCCAGCCAGGCCCGAGGCTGATTCTTCAGATGCAGTTATTACAGGTACGATTTTGGTTTGTGATATAGATGCTTTAGTGTTATTTGATCCAGGGTCTACATACTCGTATGTGTCATCTTATTTTGCACCGTATCTGGTCATGCCTAGTGCTTCGTTGAGTATTCCTGTTTATGTGTCTACACCGGTAGGTGATTCTATTGTGGTAGATCGAGTCCCTCGCTCTTTGTGTAGTTGTGATTGGGGGTCTTAAGACTCGTGTGGATTTGTTGCTTCTAGACATGGTTGATTTTGATGTCATATTAGGGATGGACTGGCTATCACCTTACCACGCTATCTTGGACTGTCACGCCAAGACGGTGACCTTATCTTTACCGGGTATGCCTCGTTTAGAGTGGAAAGGGACTCCTGGTCATTCTACCCGTAGCGTCATTTCTTATGTGAAGGCTTGGCATATGGTCGAGAAGGGGTGCTTGGCCTATTTATCTTATGTTCGTGATTCTAGTGCGGAGGTTTCCTCTATTGATTCTGCGCCCGTGGTTCGTGAGTTTCCTGAGGTATTCCCTTCACACCTTCCAGGTATGCCGCCCGACAGGGATATTGACTTTTGAATTGATTTGTCTCCTGGCACTCAGCCCATTTCTATTCTGTTGTATCGCATGGCCCCGCCAGAATTGAAAGAGTTGAAGGAGTAGTTGCAGGACTTGCTTGAGAAGGGTTTCATTAGACCCAGCGTTTCGCCTTGGGGTGCGCTGGTTTTTTTTGTTAAGAAAAAGGATGGTTCGATTAGAATGTGCATTGATTACCGGCAGTTGAACGAGGTCACCATCAAGAATAAGTATCCACTGTCGAGGATCAGCTTCAGGGTGCCAAGGTATTTTCAAAGATTGACTTGAGATCTGGCTACCATCAGTTGAGGAATTTGGGTCTCCGATGTCCCTAAAACAGCTTTCTGCACTCGGTACGGGCATTACGAGTTCTTAGTTATGTCATTCGGGTTGACAAATGCCCCAACAGCTTTTATGAATTTGATGAACCGAGTGTTCAGGCCTTATTTGGACTCGTTCATGATAGTCTTCATTGATGATATCTTGATATATTCCCGCAGCCAGGAGGAGCATGAGCAGCATCTCAGAGTGGTTCTTCAAACTCTGAAGGATAGTTAGTTATATGCTAAGTTCTCAAAGTGTGAGTTCTGGTTGAGTTCAGTTGCATTTCTGGGTCATGTTGTATCAGTAGAGGGCATTCAGGTTGATCCGAAGAAGATTGAGGCAGTCAAGAACTGGCCTAGACCAGCATCAGCTTCAGAGATTTGGAGTTTCTTAGGATTGGCAGGCTACTACCATCGGTTCGTAGAGGGGTTCTCATCTATTGCATCCCCGATGACCAGGTTGACCCAGAAGGGTGCCCAGTTCAGATGGTTGGACGAGTGTGAGGCGAGCTTTCAGAAGCTCAAGACAACTCTGACTACCGCACCAGTGTTAGTTTTGCCCACAGGTTCAGGGCCTTACATAGTTTATTGTGATGCTTTCCATATTGGGCTTGGTGCAGTATTGATGCAGGATGGCAAGGTCATTGCCTATGCTTCATGGCAGTTGAAGATTCATGAGAAGAACTATCCAGTTCATGATTTCGAGTTGGCAGTCATTGTTCACGCATTGAAGATTTGGAGGCATTATCTATATAGCGTGGCATGTGAGGTGTTCACGGATCACAAGAGTCTTTAGTATTTGTTCAAGCAAAAGGAGTTGAATTTGAGGCAGAGGAGGTGGTTGGAGTTGTTGAAGGATTATGATATCACTATCTTATACCATCTGGGGAAGGCCAATGTGGTGGCCGACACTTTGAGTAGGAAGTCAGCTAGTATGGGCAGTCTAGCTTATATTCCGTTCGGTGAGAGACTGCTTGCCTTGGATTTTCAGGCTTTGGCCAATCGTTTTGTAAGATTGGATATTTCTAAGCCTAGTCATGTATTAGCTTGCACGGTCCCTCATTCCTCATTATTGGAGCGTATCCGTGATCGGCAGTTTGATGATCCCCATTTGTGCGACCTTAGAGACACGATGCAGCACAGAGGTGCCAACCATATTACCCTAGATGATAATGGAGTTTTGATATTGCAGGGTCGAGTGTGTGTGCCAAATGTTGATGGGGTTCGTGAGTTGATTTTAGAGGAGGTCCATAGCTCCCGGTACTCTATTTATCCGGGCACCGTGAAGATGTATCAGGATTTGCGGAAGCATTATTGGCGGTGTAGAATGAAGAAGGATATCGTTGCATACATGGCTTGATGTTTGAATTGTTAGCACGGTAAGTACGAGCATCAAAGGCCTGGTGGACTATTTCAGAGGATTTAGCTTCCCGAGTGGAGGTGGGAGCAGATTACTATGGACTTCGTTGTTGGACTCCCACAGACTCGGAAGAAGTTCGACGCAGTTTGGGTCATTGTTCATAGGCTGAGCAAGTCAGCGCATTTCATTCCTGTGGTAGTCTCCTATTCATCCGAGAGGTTAGCTGAGATTTATATTCGGGAGATTGTTCGTCTTCATGGTGTACCGGTATCTACCATTTCGGACCGAGGTACGTAGTTTACCTCGCACTTCTGGAAAGTAGTATAGCGAGAGTTGGGCACCCACGTTGAGTTGAGTACAACATTTCATCCTCAGACGGACGAGCAGTCCGAGCGGACTATTCAGATATTGGCGGATATGCTCCGAGTTTGTGTTATTAACTTTGGAGGCTCCTGGGATCAGTTTTTTCCTTTAGCAGAGTTTGCCTACAACAACAGCTACCAGTCGAGTATCCAGATGGCTCCTTATGAGGCTTTATATGGTAGGCGATGTTGATCTCCGATTGGATGGTTTGAGCCGGGGGAGGCTCGGTTATTGGGTACGGATCTGGTTCAGGAGGCCTTGGACAAGGTCAGGATCATTCAGGAGAGGCTTCATTCGGCTCAATCTAGGTAGAAGAGTTATGCAGACCGCAAGGTTCGAGATATGGCTTTTATGGTTGGTGAGCGGGTATTGCTCTGAGTGTCGCCTATGAAGGGCGTGATGAGATTCGGGAAGAAGGGAAAGTTTAGCCCTAGGTTCATTGGTCCATTTGAGATTCTTGATCGAGTGGGAGAGGTGGCTTATAGACTTGCATTGCCGACTAGCTTATCAGTCGTACATCCAGTATTTCATGTGTCCATGCTTCGGAAGTATCACGGCGATCCATCCCACGTGTTAGATTTCAGCACTGTCCAGTTGGACAAGGACTTGTCTTATGAGGAGGAGCTGGTAGCTATTCCAGACCGGCAGGTCCGTCAGTTGAGATCGAAGAGTTATTCATTTTCTATATCTCCGAAGACTTGAAAACCTCATTAGAGTCGCCTCAATTTGCGTGTGCAGTCCGGGCACATAGCCGGAAAGCTTAAATATGAAACTATGTGAAAAATGCTAAGTTTTGATGTTGAAATGAATAAATTTGACTTCGGTCAACATTTTGGGTAAATGGACCCGAATCCGTAATTCGACAGTCTCGGAGGGTCTATAGGAAAATATGGGACTTGGGCGTATGCTCGAAATCAAATTCCGAGGTCCCAAGCCCGAGAAATGAATTTTTAAGTGAAATTGTTTAAGCAAATTTGAAGTGAAAACTGATTAGAAAGCAATGGTATCGGGCCCGTATTTTGGTTCTGGCACTCGGTGTAGGTCTTATATATGACTTGAGTCATTCCTGTGAAATTTCGTTAAAAACAGACGTCGTTTGATATGATCCGGACCTTAGTTGAGAAATTTGATATTTAAAAGAGTTTTGAGAAATTTTATTGATCTCGAGGTTTAATTCGATGCTCGTGATGTTATTTTGATAATTTAAGTACACGAATATGTTCGTAGGATGTTTTTGAGGTTGTGTGTATACTTGGGTTAGAGTTTTGAGGGCTCGGGTGAGTTTCAAGTGGGATCCGGAATGCCTTAGGCTTAGAAAGTCAGATATTGCAGGTTTAGGAAGTTGCCGTCTCTGAACCCTCTAGTGCGGTCCACGAGAAATCGCGTGCGACCACGGAGGGGCCAGCGCGGCCGCGGTCACCTTTGTGTGGTCCGCGGTGGAGGCTGTGCGGCCGCAGTCGCCTTTGTGCGGTCCGCCCAGGGTGCTGAACTGCAGGTCTTTAGGGAGGGGCCAGCGCAGTCGCGGTCGCCTTTGTGCGGTCTGCGGTGGAGGCTGTGTGGTTGCGGTCCATTTTATGCGGTCCTCACTGGGGGTCTAAGAGGGGTATAAATAAATGGAAATTTCAGTTATTTTTCACTTTTCAAAACCCCAAAACATAAGAGGCGATTTTTCAAACAACCTTTCTTCTCCAAAACGTTGGTAAGTGATTTCTAACTCATTTTCTTCACTCCTTAATATCTTTTAACATGATTTCAACTTCAAATCAAAGATTTTCATGGGGGAAATTGGGTGTTTTGGATAGAACCTAGGTTTTCTAAAATTGGGGATTTGGACCTCAATTTGAGGTCCGATTTCAAAATAAATTATATATTTGGATTCGTGGGGGAATGGGTAATCGGGTTTTTGTCCGAACCTCGGGTTTCGACCAAGTGGGCCCGGGGGTGATTTTGACTTTTGGATAAAACTTTAGAAAACTCATTTTCATGCATTGGGGTTGATTCATTTAGCACTTATTAATGTAATTAAGTAACTTATGACTAGATTCGAGCGGATTGGTGGTGGAATTGAGGGGTAAAGCTATAATTGAGACTTGAGTGGTGTTCAAGGCATCGAGGTAAGTGTTTCATCTAACCCTAGCTTAAGGGATTATGAGTTGAGTCATACTTGCTACTTGCTTCTTGTTGAGTACGACGTATAGGCATGGTGATGAGTATTTATACGTTGGTGTCAAGCATGACCGTGGGTCTTATATTGGAAGTTGTTGTGTGTCCTTTAATGACACTTTGTATGATTTAATTAATGATCTTCTATGATTGAGCATTTCCATTAATTGAACTGAGTACCAACTAAGTGAGATTGGTTATAGCTGATTCTCCCTTGCCGTGATGACTATTTCGATATTGTTGTTCCCTTGCCGGGAAGTTATTATATCACTTACGTTCCCTTGCGGGATTTCTTGTGATTGTGTGATGAACTATAAAAGGGAGCGGGTGGTATGCCTACCACAAGATAATGAAATGGGAGCGAGTGGTATGCCTACCACAAGATATAATGAAATAGGAGTGAGTGGTACGCCTACCACAAGATAATGAAATGGGAGCGGGTGCTACGCCTACAACAAGATAATGAAATGGGAGCGGGCGGTACGCCTGCCACAAGATATTATGAAATGGGAGCAGGTGGTACGCCTACCACAAGATATTATGAAATGGGAGCGGGTGGTATGCCTACCACAAGATATTATGAAATGTGAGCGGGTGGTACGCCTACCACAAGATATGAGAAATGGGATCGGGTTGCACGCCTGCAACAAGACGGAAACTGAAAGTGAAAGCTGTCTTTACTTCTCTTTATCTATGTTAGAAGTTATATTATTAGCTTCCTTGTTATTTCTTGTTATTTTGTTTTGTCAGCTACCCCCAAAACATGTTCCCCTTCCCCTGTTTTAATTGCTTATTACTTGTTACTTTCCGCCATATGTTATATAACTGCACAGGTTTATCTGGAGTCTGGTTCTGGACTCGTCACTACTTCGCTGGGGTTAGGCCGGGTACTTACCAGCACATGGGGTCGGTTGTGCTGATACTACACTCTGCACTGTGTGCAGAACCCGGAGCAGCTTTCGGATATTAGTTGGAGGGCTTCCTTCAGTCCACTCGGAGACCCAAGGTAGATCTGTAGGCGTCCACAAGCCCTGGCGTCTCCCTCTATCTCTATTTCCTGTTTCATTTCCTTTGTTCAGAAACAGTGTATTGCATTTCTTCAGACCCTGTATGTAGAAAATCTTAGACAGTATGAGACACTGTGACACCAGGTTTTGGGGTATTTGAGGTTCTAAAAGTTGTAATAGATGTAGCCTTCAGATATTTCATGGTTATCTTCCGCTTAATTATTTAAGTTCTGTTGTTTTATGTTATTGTACGTAATTGTTAAAAGGAAGTAATTTGGTAAGGAATTAGGTAGTTAAGGGTTGGCTTGCCTAGCTCTCATCAGTAGGCCCCATCACGACTCCCGAGGGTGGGAAGTTCGGGTCATGACAAAACAAGAATGGCATCACCTTACTTATTTACAATAGAACAATAAAAATTTCTGTTCTTTTTGGGCTATTTTTGCAAAAATGAAGTTGGACCCAATGGGGGTTTCCTACGTATCCCACATCCGGTGAGAATCAAACTGGCATAGTTCGAGCAGATTTGACAAAATAAGACAACACCAACTATTTTTAAAAGCAAGATTTTTTTTTCAAAATTTCGGCACAGTTTCGGTAAATTTTTGGACATTGGTTTTTTCAAAAACAGGCAATTATCTCTCTTATCCCTCACATTGACTTTTTCTTTTTCCCAACTTCTCTCCTATTATTCATAAGCCGGTTAACATGCAAATCTGAAGTAAATAAATGCACAAGTAGCAAGTAGGATGCATCAAGATGGTCTTTTCATTTCGGGTATACCTGTCCTAAACAGACCCAACCCCTGTGTTGAGTCTCCAAAGTCAAATGCACGTGATGCAAACAAACATTCCTACTAGGGATCCGGCATGAGGTTTTGTTACACTAGGTTTAAAACCTGGGTGTATTGCTCTAGACCTGATTTACCCGAGCAGACAGCTCGAGCCGAGGGGGGCAGCATACTGGAAACACAGAAGCTTCACTGGCTTTGCAACTTGTCCGAACCTCGTTCTAAAGTTGGGATAATGACTCTAACAGAAAAGAAGTCGCACGAAGTTCACACTTCCCAGATGATTTAGAAGACTCAAGGAGAAGAAGGGTTTCGTAACAGTTTATATATACAATACAAGCAATATCAAAGCGGTAAAAAGCGGCAATTAGCACATTAGGCCCAACATGTAAAAATCAGATAAAACAAGCCAACTATAACAGTCATTCTAAGCTCGAATTCTTGAACCCTGAACCGATGTTTTGGGTTTGACTCCCCAACAGAGTCGCCAGAGCTGTCACGCCTCCTTTTTACACACCCGAGGGCATATAAGGGAGTTTTTCCAATTTAAGTGACATTATTCGAAATGGGATTATTATTTATTTTGTTTATCAAAGTCGCCACTTGGGATAGTTTATTTGGTGTCCCAAGTCACCGGTTTATTATAAATCCCAAATCGAGGAAATTTCGACTTATCTTTTGAAGTTTGCGAACCAGAAATTCTGAATAAGGAATTCAGTTAACCCGAAGGAAGGTGTTAGGCACCCCCGAATTTCGTAGTTCTAGCACGGTCGCTTAAACTATTATAATTGGCATATTATCTGATTTGTTTCATGTTTTAGCATATGGTACAATTTTTAACTTATTAACCGCTTTTAATTAATTTTAGAAAGATTCAACGTTATTTAAAACACGCCTTGAACCACACCACATGAAATGCACCCGCGGTCCACGTCACATTTTATTTAACGTTGTGAGAATTGGAGTTGGATCACATGAAATGTACACCCGAATTTAAGGAAATTAATTTAAATTGCGCACCTAAATCAACTACGCACTTTCAAGTTTGCGAGGGCCATGGAAAATTCAACTAAATGGCACACCAAGGTTTCTGAAGAATTAAAATTAATTAAGTGAGGGTCATACGTTTTGAGATTTTATTTGGCACAGCACACCTCAAACTATTAAACGGCCTAATTAATTAAAGAAGGCTTGACGAAATTGTAGTTCCTTTAGGCTAAGGTTCAAAGTTGATTCACTAAGCAGAAAAGCATAGCACTAAATGAAATTGTTCTATTTTATTCCATGGCCTAGGCCTGGCCTGAAGCCCAATAGCCAATTGCTAGTTACTTGACAAAAATGAGAATACAATTGGGCTCGACATGAAGCCGAAATCGAAAACTTAATGGCAAGAGGGGAATTTGGCACAGCTAGGCTAATGCCGGTGGCGCAATTTAACATTTCAGCACTAACGTTGGGAGAATACTACAAATTTCACGAAACTCCTTGGATCTGAACAAACACAGACAAACTTGATCACGTGTGAAGCACATTTGAATATCACATATGTTCTTTACTGAAAATATGATCCCCAATGCGATAACCAAAACCTTTACACAAATTGTTCCTCATTTAACATCAAAAATTCTGAGATCAAAGCTCATGCTAAATTCTGATCTCACACCAGCATATTTAAACAAGACCACATGACTCAAAATTTTCTAAAGAAAACCAAATGTAAAGAATTAATCTAAATCTGAGAATCCTCAAAGCTGAAATCAAACTCAAATTCCATTTGAAAGTTCTTTTAAAAATTCAAAGTTCTTATATATGAACAGAGGCAGAACTAAGTTACAAATTTCTGAAATCAATAGACTATGCTTCAGGCTATATATAAGCAAGTCTGAACACATGATTAATGGGAAACAAACTTAAATAAGATTTACTAGACCAACAACATGAATGGTTTGAACTAATAAGTCTATAACCCAGAGCTATGAAAACACACTCAAAGCCAGCCAGACTCACAATCAAACTAAATTGTCACAGTCTTCAGTTAATACATTTTATACTAAATCTAAAAAGACATTCTTGAATCAACTACATTCAAACAAAATCACATATCCAAACCTTAAGACAAACATGTAGGACTGATGACATGAATGACTACACATAAGAAAACTGGACTAAAAGAAACACAAAACAAAATACAACAAACTTAAAAAGCTGATAAAGCAATAGAGAATTAGCAATTGTCAATTTCTTCAACTTGAATTACATGGCTTCACATAACAGCATAATCAAGCTTCATTTCCATTCATGGTTTGACGAAAGTACCTGGAAGTTAAGAAGGAATCAAAGGGAATGAAAGGGTTAACAACAGTAGCAGCAAAATCAGCAATGTAACAGTGCCAATCAGCAAACCAAAACCCAAACTTCAGGAACCAGACCCCAAACAATTCAAACCCAAACTTTTAAACCCAAATTCGAGCCATTTTTACTCAGATGCACGATTTTGGAGTTCTTCAGAAGTTATAAACCAAGCAAAAGAATTTAGAGAATCGAACAATCAAAACCAATTTTGAGCAATTTTCAGTACTTTTGAAATTTGGAAAAGGAATTCAAGTACTTCTGAAATTTCAGTGTTTTTAGCCTTTTGTCAGTCTCTAAACCTCTAAAATCTAACATGCGTGTGCAGAAAGAATGCTTTTATAGGCAAGCCTTAGGGCAGCAAGACTGAATTCAGTTTTACTCTTTTAATCCTTTTGTAATTTTTATTTTTGCTAATGTACCCTTAGTTTAAAAATCAGGTTTTCAAATTAGTCCCCATCCCACCTTCTAGGCAGCTTCCCAAGTTAGTTACAAGAGATTCCCTAACCTAGAATTCCTAAAATAACCCTTAAGACCCCTATTTTTACCCCTGAAACCTCATGGGTCAAGTTGACCTAATGGTTCAACCCAAACCTGGGCTTGCAAGACCCGAATTGAATCCCTTTCTTGGGCTTCTAATTCAGAACCCAAGTTTGAATCACAATCAAAGGTCATAAATTAACGGGCTAACCAGAGTAAACCAGAAAACCTTTTAGAATGAAACCAAAACAAAAAAGGGTAAATGAACTAATTAGACCTAATTAATAAAAACCAAAACAAAATAAACTAAATTTGTTATCAATCTAATTATGTAATGGAACAATGATTAAAAATGAAAACATAACGAAGAAGAAGAAAAGAAGAGACAGAGAAAAGATGAAGATGAACTTAAACGAAAAAAGAAGAAGAAAAATGCAAGAAAGAAAAAGGAGCTGAAAATACCTAAGAATCGGGCGGACAAATCTTGAAACTAACCTTCAAGCTTTGGAATTTGGAAAAGGAATTCAATTGCTTCTGAAATTTCAGTGTTTTTAGCCTTTTTTCAGTCTCTAAACCTCTAAAATCTTACTTGTGTGTGAAGAAAGAATGCTTTTATAGGCAAGCCTTAGGGCAGCAAGACTGAATTCAGTTTTACTCTTTTAATCCTTTTGAAATTTTCATTTTTGCTAATGTACCCTTAGTTTAAAAATCAGGTTTACAAGAGATTCCCTAACCTAGAATTCCTAAACTAACCCTTAAGACCCTTATTTTTACCCTTGAAACCTCATGGGTCAAGTTGACCCAATGGTTCAACCCAAACCTGGGCTTGCAAGGCCTGGATTGAATCCCTTTCTTGGGCTTCTGATTTCAGAACCCAAGTTCGAATCACAATCAAAGATCACAAATTAACGGGCTAACTAGAGTAAACCAGAAAACCTTTTAGAATGAAACCATAACAAAAAAGGGAAAATGAACTAATTAGACCTAAATAATAAAAACCAAAACAAAATAAACTATCAATCTAAATATGCAACGGAACAATGATTAAAAACAAAAACATAACAAAGAATAAGAAATGAATAGATAGAGAAAAGATGAAGATGAACTTAAACGAAAAAAGAAGAAGAAAAATGCAAGAAAGAAAAAGGAGTTGAAAATACCTAAGAACCGGGCGGACAACATCTTGAAACTAACCCTCGAGCTTTTCACTTTTGACTGAAATGGGCGTTAATCGTGTGTTCTCAAACAAAAGCACACGAATAAGGTCAATTCCAGCCTCAACCTTCACTAAACTTGCTGATTTTGGAATTTTAGGTTTTAGAACTTTGATTTAAGATACGAAGAATTTTGGAAAGATTCGAGAGAAACGCGTTAAAGATTGGGGGAGAGGGAGCCATGGGGGTTTCATGGTGTAGATTTGGGGGTGATTAGACGCGGCGCTGCCGGGACCTTTGGAGAGGATGGAAGGGCCGCGTTAGGGTTTTGAGGGAGTCTCTGAAGGAGAGGTAAAGTAAGAGAGATGAGTTAGAGGGGGGTAGGGCTCTTTAGGATAGTTATATACTTTAGAGGGACCAGTTCCAAGTCGTTCGATCAAGGGAGATCAAGGGCTCAGATTAAAAGATCTAAACGGTGTCGTTTGGTCATAGAGAAAAGCGGACCGGGTAGGGGAACGGTTCTGGGCCGGTTTGAACGGGTTATGGGTTGTAATTGATTGGGCTTGGGGATATTTAATTAAAAGAGACCAAATCCCTTATTCTTTAATTCCTTTTCTTTTTCTTTTCAATTTCTTTTTAATTTCAAATCCTTTTCTTTTTAAAAATAAAAATAAAACCTAAATTAATTCCTAACCCAAATTATAATACCAAATTAGGTTAATTACTGAAATAATATTTACAACAACTAATTAATTACCAATTTAATGGAAAACTACAAAACTTGAAGCTAAAAATTAACAATGCAAAAATGAGTTGTTTTTTGTGATTTTTCCATTTTTTACTAATTTAATCTAAAAAATGCAAAATTAGATTCTAAATGCAAATGCAATGTATTTTTGTATTTTTTATGAATTAAATAAAATTAAACATGCATGCAAAATGCAAACAATCAGAAAAATTCTACAATAATTCCTAAAATAATAAATAATTTAAAGAAAATAAATCTAATTTTTGGAATTCTGTAGGAGTAATTCATGTGAGGCAAAAATCACGTGCTCACAATATGTTGTGCCATCTATGTGAAGTCTCATCTATGCTTACAATTTTATTTGCTCTTGTGTGCACATATTATCCTAAATTACAAATCTAACATTGAAATTGGGAATGATGTGAGATGTGTCCTAGTGCCAAATATATGACGTGATACTTATGGCCTCAAGTGCCTATGAAATGATATATGTGAAACAAAGATTGAAATGAGATGATTGATGGAAAAGGGAAACGCCTTGGTAAGGCGGCCTATCCTATCGGGTCGAGATCGGATGTCATGCCGCACACATGGTGGTATTGTATTTGTGATTGAAGTGTATGTCTCAAATGAGGCAACCTAGCCGATCGGGTCGAGATCGGACTCCGCTCAAGATAGCGGTGGTATTGTAGATAATGATGAACAGTATAAAGTGCCCCAAAACTAAAAGCTATGGGAAAATGATGTGACAATTGTATGATTCTTTTATTTGATAATGTTGTGACCATTTAAAGTGTTTGAGTTATACTTGTGATTTCCTTATTCTTATATGAAAGTTATTTCTAACTAGATGGTGTTTAGTTATACATACTAGTACTATTCCATGGTACTAATGTCCCTTTTGTCGGGGGTGCAACATTTTTAAATGAATGTATGTGGCTCCGTAGCGGACAATGCCAATCGCGCATAGCGGAGTGTCCTCCTCTCAATGTCTTGGTGAGCCCCTTCTTCCTTCAAGGGGTTATGTTGTATATATTTGGTTGTAGACTTCCACTTTTAAGGTATAGCCGAGGCTTTATTGTCGGCGTTGTTATAATTTGTCTTTTGTATCCATAGAGGCTACATAGACGTTTGTGTGGGTTATGTATGGGTGTTGAACGGGTCCATGAACTAGGTTGAAATCTTAAACTCTTGTTTCTCTTAATTGTAACTGTATGGGATCTTGTAAACTTAACTACGGTTTAAGGTTGTGATATAAAATGAATCAATAATGTGGAATGTACGATTTTGCTATTGGCTAAATAAACGAATGCAGGGTTTCTTAATCATATTGAACTGGGTAGAACTTGTTAAAAAGTATTGCTCAGTTGGCTTCACTCGATTGAGCACCGTTCATGCCTCCCGAGGTTGGGGCGTGACAAACTTGGTATTAGAGCCTATGGTTTTAAAGTTTCCTAGGATGTCTCGGAGCCGTGTCTAGTAGAGTCCTTCTTATTGGTGTGTTGTCGACCACATCTATAAGTTGGAGGTTATTCGGACATTTAGGAATTTCACCCTTCTTTGATACTCCAGATCGTGCAGTAGAGCTCAAGATAGGGAGCTAATTTCCATTCTATGTCTTAATCTCAAGATGAGTAATTCATGATTTTGGAAGCATAAAGGAGGGAATGACCCCACCATTGAATATGAGGGAGATTGCCCAAGCGTTTGTTAGGAGAATGTATCAAGCCATAGATGGATTGATAGAACTTGTTGCTAAGGGGAGTACTCTTGTTCCTATTAATGTCTCTGCACCACCAGATCATGTAGTATATCAGTATGTTACCTATGTACGTTAGGGATGTGAAGTCTAGGGGTATCGATTAAGCTATTGCCCTATCAACCTAAGTCATTAAGTGAGTCAATTTAAAATTTCTACTCATTGTGTATGTACATCCATATTGAAGAATTCTCATAAATATGGTCTTAACAAGGTGTTGAATAACAAAACATCGCATGTATCGACTCTTTGAATGAGACGCATTATTCGTGAATCCACTCTATTACAAATCCTCTTATTTACATTCTTGTGGAACTAAGTTCTATAATTGTGTCCTTGAATGGAGTTATGACTCCAGGATTAATACTTCCCACTTGCTTTTCCTAAATTCTTAACAAGGGACTATACTTGACGAATTTCTTACAGAATATTTTAATTAAATGGACAACATCTGCCCACTTGTGCCTATGCATGCACCGTCGTAAAGTTTACCTATGTGGTGTTGAGTTCCATGTAAAGCATCCCAGTGTGGCGATCCTTCTCGAGTCACTCTTTTTCTCACTAGTGTATATTGCTTCTATGGTTTGAACAGTCACTCTACTCTGTTTTGAGTATCATCATGAAACCTTCTCACTGTCTAGTAACATAAGAGCATACCTTAGCACCTATCATATGAGTGCATGTCAATCAGAATGGTCACCGTGTTCATAAAGTCTCTCAGGAAAAAAAATTGAGATCCTCGCATCCCCGTCATAGGAAGAACTTGTGTCGCCATATTAGTATAACTTTCGTGTCCACTTGGGACATCTCGCAGTAAGTAGCTCACCTTGTTCCTAGTATTGTGGTTGCCCATGATGTGGTCGTGTATTGCAGTTGGGAGTTAATATAGCAGAAGCATGTCCAGCTCATAACAAATGTTTATTTTCTCTCTACACCTCCACAACATGTGTTAATTGTGTTCCTTAGTTAGTGAATTCATTGTGCTAGTTTCCCAACACTTGTTCGATAACCATGAGAGAACATATCCTTCTATGTGTCATTGTAAGACTTCCCTTCTCATAAGGACCCTTACTAGGCTCTCCGTCAAGACCAAGCGCACCTTTGGAGGTTATCGTAGCACAACGCTTGTTTCTCATGTTTTTCTGTCTTTCATTAGCATTTGGGTATTTCTCAAGTCAAAATCCATGGAGAACTCATTATGAACAGCTGCAAACCTTCCATGATTATTTTATACTATCTCGTTGGGTTCCCACCTCACTTCAAGTTCATTAAGGGTTGATAGCATGCCGCAATTGTTAAGATTGAATGATCTCCTTTCGATAATGGATTATCTACACATATGCTAGTCAACAATTTGCTTATCACTCTAACTCCTGCCTTTTGGTTTTGGGTTGACCAAGGAGCAATACCCCTAGTAACACATTCATATGTCAAAGCCTTTCTCTCAGTCAAGTCTTATAGCATCTCCCAATGTGGATGGTAATAGCTGGTTGTGTAGAAGTGTGTTGTGGTACTTCATTGTGAAGTAGAATTGCTAAACATAGTTGAATTTTTGAATTCTGGAGCTATACATCACGTGACTACATACAGAGATCTTCTTTCGAAAATTTAGTTTCTCGTAATCCCTTTATATTACCACCCTTCCTAGTGGTTACAATGTAAAGGTTACTTCCATAGGCTCTCTCACTTTCTTTTCATTTATCTGCTCTGCTTGTCCCTGTGACTAGATAACCTATGTTACCTTTCCCCGATAAATGCATTAAGACGTCTTATTATTTCAAACTTATCCATGTAGGCACTTGAGGCCTTGTTTTATACCAACTCGTAATAGTTTTAAGTACTTTCTCGCCATTGTTAATGATTTTCTAGGGCTACGTGGGCTTGTCCAATGGGTTCCAAAAGTAATGATTTCCCCTAAGTTCAAACTTATATTGCCATGATTTCAAAACAAAAATGCATCCCCTTTTCAAAAGTCTTAAATGGGTCAGATTGGATGGGTTACTGGCCTTCTGCTCACTCGGCTTTTAGGATTATTGACAACATCATTGTCATGTGCATGAAATTTTGCTACCCCTGGCATTTCACCTCCTTAAGGAGGATAGGAGTATTAATTGTCTTTCCTCCCGGAGCGTTACGTCAACCATTAAAACCCCTCTAACCAATACATGGTTTCACCCCTATGGTAGGATGTCCTAGCTATGTGGTTTCACTCGTGAAAGGTTGAGATTAGATGCCTTCAGATTTCTGCACATATCATAAGCATATTGATTTGGAAGACATGTTGTCGTATCTTTAATTCTCTCATATATGCTCAATTAACAGGAAGGGTTAAGCTGTTTGAAATATGATAATCTCGTAAGTATTCAACTTTTTTTCATCCTCATGGGCTTGTGGCACAGATTCCTCATGTCAGTTAACGTTAGGAGTGTAATTCAACTTCATGTATTTTGAAACCCATATCGCATTCAAGGTGCCAGAGTATTCTCATTCTTGATAAACGGATTTTCCCTACACTCCAGGAGACGACTGGGTCATGTACTTGAATATTCCTCCTTAATGATTCCTATTGCCAATGTACAAGTTACCCCTATGCCTCATTTGTCTAATAATTGATGTCATCACAATAATTAATCATGTCAGTATTGTTAGTAGTAATCTTTGTGTCTCTTACCATATAACCTCGTGAAATACTCTACTCAGCACATTAATGGATTCCTGAATAATTCTAGCCCGATTTTGAACTCCGTTGCTCCTCATTGTATTAAATCTATTGGGTATTGAAGGTTCGAACATGTCAAAGAGGGAGCATCCCTGTGTGATCACATATACTCGATAAGTAATTTTATGGTCAGTTTATGATAGCACATCTTAGAGTAACTGTTGAAGGTCATCAAGGGCTTAGTGTGAGTGTTCGCCTAGAGATTTAGAGTTTTGGAGGGTGAACAAGTTATTCTCAACATTTTTCCCTGAAGATGTTATGTGAGTTGATAATGAAGGTTGCATAATTGTATTCCACATTAGGCCGCACTAGGAGTATGAAATTTCCCCATAGTTGTTCGCCATATATTTTGTGTATTCACATGCTTATGTCTAAGAAGGTAGTTGGAGATCCTTTGTGTATCATTCCGGTGGAAATTATTGAAGAGGAAGTTAATGGATAGTTAGCTTATGCAAGGTATCTAGTTGTCGTCCTTGTTAGATAAGTTTGGAGGTTGGGATTGTTTCCGTAAATGTGTTATGGCAAAGCTTGTAAGTCGAGGAGGCCACCTTGAAGGCCGAAAGTGTCATGGAAATAAAATATTTTTGTTTGATTGTATAACAATTGGTTTTGATTTGAAAGGTACCTTATAAGTGTTGTGATTTAAAAAATGTGCAATCCATGTTTAGGTATCATTATGATAATGTAGTGCTTGTAATTGTGAGATTAGTATTGTTGATATATACATTGTGGTCATTTGTCTCGTTGTGGATGAGTTGTTAGGATGTTTTGATGGTTCTCTGGCAGGTAGATAGGCCTAGTTACAAAGAAGATGCTGCCGAAATTTCTGAAAAATTTGGGAGTTAGTCAAAATTTAGGGACTTGAGGTAGGTGAGAAGAAAAGAGATATATTATGTTAAGCGTTTAGGGCGGACTCTACTCCTCATTCGAGGACGAATGATCCTAATGGGGGGAGAATGTAAGGCCCCAAAAAAATTTCGCTAAGTAATTTAGGATTTCATGGTGCCAGGTAAGCTAATTATAATATTTTATGTGCTATTAACATGATGGGCATCAATTGGATTTGGTAAATAAGTGTACAAGTCTTATGGTAAGTAATTTGGGGTCCAAGGAAGGGCCTAACTCTAAGCCAAATTGGAAAATTTCACAATAGGCTAAGATTCCAAATGAGTTCGCACAAGTCCCTACTTTGGACGAACATATATATATATATATATATATATATATATATATATATATATATATATATATATATATATATATATATAAGGTTTTACGTGGTGAACAACCTATCATATGAAGGTCTTCAAGTTTAGTTTCCGATGTTTCAAACCGTTCGTCATTTGGACATTCCTACACAAAGTTATGATCAAATTATTAAAGGCTGGAAAAATGCGATCCTATGTCGAATCTGAGATCGCAAATATATCGCATTTTTGACTCTGCGATCGCAGATCTATCACAGATTGGGCCAGTGTTTCCCAGGTTTGGGCACCTATTTCGCGATGCATTCTATGGCCCACATACTTGTTTTGCGGCCCATTCTGCGATCGCAAACCCGATTTCGGAGGCTTATTTTTCCTATTTTTATAACCTGACCCCATTTTCATATATAATCTTTGGGGCTTCATTTGGGTCATTTTCTACTGATGTTAGACAGAGTTGAGAGCATATAGAGAGAGAAAGAGAGAGAAGGATACTAGATTCATAATCACCCATCTCTTTCTCAGGTTTTCAAGTATCAAAGAACCCAATCACATGTTCTTCATCTAGGATGTAAGGTTCTATACATTAGACTTTAATTTTGAGTTTGGGGTATAAAATGGGTTATTGAGGTATGATTATTGGGTGTAATAGTATTATGTATACATGCATGTACAAATTAGGTTTGTGAGGAGATTGTTGAACACGAATAAGTAATGATTAGGTTGGGTAATGAAGGAAATCTTGTAAAAGAGCCTTGAAATCAAGATGCACACCTAGTGTTAGATAAAATGCTCAAACGAGCCAAAACCATGAATATCTTCCTAATTTGTGTTCAATTTTTTATGTCTCGAAGTAGATTGGGATTGCTAGAATTTCCGGAACATTGTAGTAACTTAAGGAAAAGCTCATCGAGGTATGTATGGCTAAAACCCCGTCTTTTAGAAATTGAGCTCCGTTGGTGTTTGTGTAAATGCGGTAAAATTAAGGTTGGATTGTTTTATTGATTATTGTTTCACATGAATTGGAGTTGCAACCTTATAGGCGTGAAAGATGTGTCTCAATGTGGTCGAAGTGCTATTCTTGATAACTTGAAAAGGCGCAATGAATGTGAATCATATATTGAAATGCCTAGACCTTTAATTAAGATTGAAGCTGCATATGTTGTGCCATCTATATGAAGTCTCATCTATGCTTACAATTTTATTTGCTCTTATGTGCACATATTATCCTAAATTACAAATCTAACATTGAAATTGGGAATGATGTGAGATGTGGCCTAGTGCAAAATATATGACGTGATAGTTGTGGCCCCAAGTGCCTATGAAATGATATATGTGAAACAAAGATTGAAATGAGATGATTGATGGAAAAGGGAAACGCCTTGGTAAGGCGGCCTAGACGATCGGGCCGAGATCGGACAACATGCCGCACACATGGTGGTATTGTATTTGTGATTGAAGTGTATGTCTCAAATGAGGCAACCTAGCCGATCAGGTCGATATCGGACTCCACTCAAGATAGCTGTGGTATTGTGCACAATGATGAACAGTATGAAATGCCGCAAAACTAAAAGCTATGGGAAAATGATGTAAAAATTATATGATTCTTTTATTTGATAATGTTGTGACCATTTATAGTGTTTGAGTTATACTTGTGATTTCCTTATTCTTGTATGAAAGTTCTTTCTAACTAGATGGTGTTTAGTTATACATACTAGTACTATTCCATGGTACTAACGTCCCTTTCGCCGGAGGCGCTACATTTTTAAATGAATGTAGGTGGCTTTGTAGCAAACAGTGTCGATCGCGCGTAGCGGCGTGTCCTCCTCTCAAAGTTTTGGTGAGACCCTTATTCCTTCAAGGGGTTATGTTGTATATCTTTGGTTGTAGACTTCCACTTTTGAGTTATAGCTGGGGCTTTGTTGCCAGCGTTGTTATAATTTGTCTTTTGTATCCATAGAGGCTCCCTAGATGTTTGTGTGGGTTATGTACGGGTGTTGAACGGGTCTATGAACTAGGTTGAAATCTTAAACTCTTGTTTCTCTAAATTGTAACTGTATGGGATCTTGGAAACTTAACTACGGTTTAAGGTTGTGATATAAAATGAATCAACAATGTTGAATGTACGATTTTGCTATTGGCTAAATAAATGAATGCAGGGTTTCTTTATCGTATTGAGTTGGGTAGAACTTGTTAAAAAGGCTTGCTCAGTTGGGTTCACTCGATTGAGCGCAGGTCGTGCCTCTCGAGGTTGGGGCGTGACATACTCCCTGCACCTTGTGTGTAGAGTCATGTATTTCTAAACCTGATAGAGGGTGTTGATTGCTCAGTGGCAGAGTTATTGGAGATAGCAAGGTAGTTGTCCGACGTTCGCAGCCCTGCTCTTCTCCCTCTTGTATTCCTTAGATTGTTTTAGTATATTTTTAGACCTTAGTAGATGCTCGTGACTTGTAACACCTCGATGTCAGGCTTGTGTCTTTATTCCGCACTGTTCATTTAGACTTACATTATGAGATATTTTGATTAATTAAAAGCTTAAAAATAATTTATATAGATTAATGGTTAATTCAGAAGTTGTGTCGGTTGGCCTAGTTTCACAATAGGTGCCATCATGACCGGGTTGGTTTTAGGGTTGTGACACTTATGCTGGAACTCCAGTATATTATGCTGGAGTATTTTCCAGATTTTGAACAGTGTTTTCGTTCAGATTTATCTTTACGTGAAAAGTTGCTAAATTTCGATTACTTTTGAAACTGTGGCTATTTTTGAATGACCACTTGTAAATCTGGCTATTTTTGAATTTCTCACGCTTTAGGGTGAAAATAGCACAGGCTAGTCAGTTTTTAGATTTGTAATTGAAAAATAGTCAGCGTTTAGAAAGTCATTGAAAAATAGCCACTATTTCAATGCAACATGAAAAGTTCTAGCAAAATATAGTGGAGATTGGAGCACCTATGTATGAACTTCCAGCGTATTATGCTAGCACTCTAACACACAGAAAGTTCCAGCTTAATATACTGAAGATTGGAACACCTGTGTATTAACTTCCAGCATATTATAATGGTCTAGTATATTATACTGAAAGTCCAGTATATTATACTGAAACTCCAGTATATTACGATGTAATATTTTCTGGATTTTGAACAATGTTTTCGTTCAAATTTATCTTTACATGAAAAGTTACATTTGAAACTGTGGCTATTTTCAATTACCACTAATAAATCTGGCTATTTTTTAATTTCACCTCACTATTTTTTGGGGCCCCTAATTTTCCTAATAAATGAATATGTTATTTTATTTTTTATTAAATAAGAAAGTATATTTTTTCATAATTAAAAAAGAAGATTGAACCGTTGTGTATAAATTGAGAAAAGGAATAGACTTTTTGAGAATCACTCTAACAACAACAACAACAACCCAGTATAATCCCACAAATGGGGTCTGGGGAGGGTAATATGTACGCAAAGCTTACCCCTACCCCGAAGGGTAGAGAGGCTGTTTCCAGGAGACCCTCGGCTCAAAAGCAACAGAAGCCGATATATTAGTACCATAAAAATGCATAATAAAAATGCATAATAAAATAACAGCAATACAATAGATATGTAATACATAATACGAAATACGAAAAAGATGGCTGGTATAGTAAAACTAGCAGGTAAAGCCCTGCATCAATAGACGACCAATGACATTCTTAGTCCAACTCCTAACTGGCTAGTCTCACTCTATTGTGCTATAGAAATATTCACAACTCTCCCCTAACCTACAACCTTAATACTCGACCTCCATAATTCCCTGTCAAGGGCCATGTCCTCAGTAATCCTAAGTCGCGCCATGTCCTGTCTGATCACCTCTCCCCAATACTTCTTAGGTCGTCCTCTACCTCTCCGCGTGCCCACTACAGCCAGTCGCTCACACCTCCTCACCGGTGCATCAGTGCTCCTCCTCTGAATGTGCCCGAACCATCTGAGTCTTACTTCTCGTCATTCATAAACTCAAAAAAAGTTAAAACTTTAATACAATTACAAAATGAGTCCTTGATAAATTTTTATCAAACAATAAATTAAAAATCCCAAATTAGAAAGTATGTATCAAGAGAGATTGGATGAATTAGATATATTAGAAATTAAAAAAAGTAATTATTAGAAGAAATTGATTATAAAAATTATTAATAGATTTGTGTGACGATCCGACCCGTCGTCTCATGAGTTGCCGCTCCATTTCCCCCATTCAGCTTCTTTACGCTTTGTTATCCGTGTTTTATGTGATCGAGTTGATTAGTTCGAGTTCGGAGAGGATTTGGTAAGAAATGAGACACTTAGTCTCTTTTAAGAAGGCTTAAGTTGGAAAAGTCAACCGGGTGTTGACTTATGTGTTAGAAGGCTCGGAAGTGAGTTTCGATGGTTTGGTTAGCTTCGGGAGGTGATTTGTGACTTAGGAGCGTGATCAGAATGTTTTTTGGAGTTGTAGAGAAGATTTAGGCTTGAATTGGCGAAATTGATATTTCGGCAAATTCCGGTTGATAGGCGAGATTTTGATATAGGGGTCGGAATGGAATTCCGAGAGTTGCAGCAGCTTCATCGTGTCATTTGGGATGTGTGTACAAAATTTCAGGTCATTCGGACGAGATTTGATAGACATTTTGATTGAAAGCATAATTTAAGAGTTCTTGGAGTTCTTAGGTCTGAATCCTATGTTAAATTGTGATTTGATGTTGTTGTGAGCGTTCTGAAGTTTTGAGAAAGTTTGAACGATGTCATGAGATGTGTTGGTACAATTGGTTTGAAGTTCCGGGAGTTCCGGGTAGGTTCCGGGATGTTTTTAGTGCAAAAATCATAGCTTAGCAGGTCTATAGGGGTTGCAGGCCCCCGAACTCACCCATGCGGTCCGCACAAAGTTGAGTGCGCCTGCGGTGAGTGTTGTGCGGCCCGCACAAATACGAGCGTGGCCGTGGTAGGCGTCGCACGGACCGCACAAAGTGGGGCGCGGCCGCGGTGAAGAACATTCCGCTGGTCTTTCTTCGGAAGCTCATATCTTTTGATCCACAAGGAATTTTGAGGTGATTCAAAAACGAAAGTTGTAGATCTTCGTGTCTAGTTTTCCGAAAAGGTAAAGTTATCACAATTTGGACATCTGTAGCAAACGGTATGGACAAAATACTAAAGCCTGTCACTGCAGAGGGAGGCCTGTGCGGCCGCACGTTGTCTTTGCGCGGACCGCACTGGCTTGCGCGGACCGCGTGAGTTTTGGTGCGGCCCGCGGTAGCTGATACCTGAGGGGTACCTATAAATACGAGGTTTTGGGTTTTATTTAATATTTTGACCTAGAGAGCTCAAATTTTGGCGATTTTTCGAAGGTTTTTCAAGAAATTCATCGGGGTAAGTGATTTTAACTCAGATTTGGCTAGAATACATGAATCTATCACTGAATTAATCATATAATTCGTGATTTGAGATGGAATTTGGGAAGAAAATTGTGAAACCTTTCAAAAATGTAAAATGATGATTTGAAGGACCAAATGGTATCGGAATTGGATAATTTTGGTATGGTTAGACTCGTGAGGGTATGAGGATTCTGAAAATGCAAATTTTACCCGATTTCGAGACGTGGGCCCGGGGCTCGGGTTTTGCTAATTTTGAGATTTTTGATATTTTTCGAATGTTTTCGCTTGGTCTTTGTTCCCTTAGTATATTGTGACGTATTCGTTCTGATTTTGGATCGATTCGACGCGCGTGGAGGCCATTTTGAGATGCAGGGGCATAGCGAGCTAGGGTTTTGGCCAGTTTGAAGTGAGTAATGATTTTAAATGATGTCCTGAGGGTTTGAAACCCCGGAATTGCACAACGTAGTGCTATACTAAGTTGAGATACACGTTGTGTGACGAGCGTGAGGTTCAATGCTATGGGGATTGTGACTTGGTCCATCCCGAATGATATTTTACTACATTTTTGATTGAGACATATACTTTATTATTGTGAATTGGGCTTGTTGCCATGCTTGGGGCCTTGTGCCGACCTGTAGAACCCTTAGGGGATTTTTGACTAGTTTTCTTCACTTACTTTGTTAAAGAATTTATATCCTTAGTCATGTTTCCAATTGTTTAAGAATGATATGAACCGGATTTTCGAAATGTTAGTCATAAATAGAGAGAGATATGAGGGCTGAGATCCCGACCGTACATTATGCCCGAGAGACTGTGATTTTTAAATGACTGATAGGGGTCGAGGACCCAATAGTGAGGATATTTTATATGATATGGATCGGGTTGCACGCCGCAGCAATTACTTATACACAGCATATATATATATATATATTATACATATTATGGATCGGGCTGCACGCCGCAGCAACTACTTATATGGATCGGGCTGCACGCCGTAGCAATTATTTAGCGCTTGGGCTAAAGGAGCCCCTCCGGAGTCTGCACACCCCCAGTGAGCGCAGTCGACTATTATTATTATGGATCAGGCTGTACGCCACAGCGATATACGGATCGGGCTGCACGCCGCAGCGGTATATATATATATTTTTTTTGATTCGGTTATCGTGAAAAGTATATGAAAATTGAGAACTGAGGAGAAGAACGAATAAATGAACTGAAATGCTTGAGGAACTGATTTATACTGATTATATCTGTTTTACTTGGTTTACAGAATTTCACATGATTTCCTCATTCACTGCTACTTAAATGATTTTACTGTTTTGATATAGAACTGCTTAGTGCCTTTACGTGATTTCATACTGTCAGCCATTATTTATTGTTATTACTCACTGGGTCGGAGTACTCACATTACTCCTTGCACCTCGCATGCAGTTGCAGGTATTTATTCACCCGGTAGCGGGTATTGGCTATGTGGAGGCAGAGTTGTAGAGGTTTTAGCGAGGTGACTGCCAGCGTTCGCAGCACCACTGTCTTTCTATGTTATTCATTATTCTTGTTCAGTGTATTTCTAGACTGTAAAGTGGAAATTTCATTCTTATAGATGCTTGTGACTTGTGACACCCCGGTTTGGGCTATGTCGGGATGGTTCCTGCTATTGTTAACGTTAAAATTTTCGCAATTTATGAGTATCGTATTACATGTTATTACGGTTATGATGATCAACTGTTTAAAAGAGGTGTTTCGTTTTGGTCTGGCTGGCCTTGTCTTCACGAGAGGCGCCATCACGACTGGGTTCGGAGATTGGGTCGTGACAATTTGCATATTAAAAGGTTAGAAAATAGACTTCAAATAAAATTATATATAAAGTTCTTTTTTGTGTTTTCCTAACAAAAAGCTTAAGGACTCTCAATGAAGTTTTTCTTTAGGCCAATGAAGCTTAAGGACTCCCTACATTTAGTAAAATGAGTGTGTACGCACTTCGGGATTTGATGGACCTAGATTAGTTTGTTCTGTGTTGCCGGTGGCCTCAACTCAGGTTCAATTTGGATATCTAACTAACAAATTTAATTAATAGGACGAAAAAGAGGTATCAAGAAAACCCGCAATTTCCTAACTTCAAAACCTGACTTACAGTCCGTTTGGCCAAGCTGCAAAAATCAACTTATTTGAGAAATATTTTTTTTTTAAAGTGCTTTTCTCAGAAGTACTTTTGGTGAGAAGCAATTTGTATTTGGCTAATTAGTTTTAAAAGCACTTCTGAACAGCAATTAGTGTTTGACCAAGCTTTAAAAAACTACTTCTAAGTGTATTTTTCTCAAAAGTGCTTCTCAAAAAAGTGCTTTTGGATAGAAGCTATTTTTCTACTTCTCCAAAATTGCTTTTGCTTCTCATCAAAAGCACTTTTTTACTTCCAAAAGCTTGGCCAAACACCTCAATTTTTGGCCAAAAGTGCTTTTGGCAAAAAAAATACCACGCCAAAAAGAAGCTAAACCAAACAGGCTATTAATCAGACTAATAGCCCGTTTGGCCAAGCTGCAAAAATCAGCTTATTTTGAGAGGTGCTTTTTTTCAAAAGTTCTTTTCTCAAAAGTACTTTTGGTGAGAAGCAGTTTGTGTTTGGCTAATTAGTTTGAAAATTATTTCTGAGCATCAATTAGTGTTTGGCCAAGCTTTAAATATTACTTATATGTGTATTTTTCTCAAAAGTGCTTAACAAAAAAGTATTTTTGGAGGCTGTTTCTCCTCAAAAACACTTTTTTTCCTTCCAAAAGCTTGGCCAAATACCTCAATTTTTGGCTAAAAGTGCTTTTGGCCAAAAAAAGCACTTTTGGTCAAAGAAAAGCTTGGCTAAACAGGCTATAAGAGGGTGTTTGGCTAAGCTTATAAGCTGGCCAAACTAGCTTATAAGCACTTTTCGGTTATCTACGCGTTTGGTAATGTTAAAAGCGCTTATAAGCCAAGTGCTTATTTTTTAAAAATAAACCAAAAGCCATAAGTTGGTCACCCTCAGCTTATAAATTTTTAGCTTATAAGCACTTTAAGTTTGACCAAAATTTTTACTATTTTATCCTTAAAATATTCCGTTTTAGAACAAAACTCATACATCGATACTCACTGCCTCAAGTATTTTTTCAACTTAACCCTCCCTCCCCCCTCCCTGCCTCTTCAAGTCTGCAATTCTCATTGACTATTTAAGATAAGCAAATTCTCTATTCCTTTGCATATTTATATCTATGTGATTATGTATTAATCTTTGAACTGTATGTAATAAATGAGGACATATCAAAATTTTAGTGTATTGCTTTCTAAGTGTTGTGGTGATGAAGACAGTGTTTGTTTCTCTTCAAATATTTTGTCCTATTTAGGTTTATTTTTTACTGAGAAACTTTTGTTAATTTATTAATTATTATAACATATGATTATATGCTTATCATAAAATAAATTATATTTATCATAAAAATTATCTTATCTAAGCACAATTGTATTTAAAATAAAATAATAAATAGAATATTTTATATTTGAATTGATCTGGAATCCATAATTTTAAAGAAATTACGCCCTTATAAGTGTAAACAGTTCTAAGGTTATTTAAGTCATTTTATCAGAAAAAGAGCTTATCAACACTTTTTTATCAAATACTGCAGCAACTTATTATTAATTTCAGCACTTGTATTCAAACACGTAACTGCTTATTTATTAAATAAGTTTCAGCATTTAAAAGTGTTTTTCAGCTCCTAATGCTTATCAGTTACTTTAAATCAGCTAATCCAAACGGGCTCTAAAAGAGATGTCACTTTTGATGGATTTTGGCTTTTATATCCAAATTAAAATGGACGAGGTTATTTATCTTTCAAATTTCTGTTATCCTGTCAACTTGTGGAAACATAAATCCTAACAAATATCAGTAAATAAGAACACTGACATAGAAGCTACGCATTAGTTTTAGACTTTTAGGAGTTGTTTTGAACATTCATCCTTTATTTCAAGACATCAGCTGTGGTGAAATTACCTTTCATTCAATTTGTTTTCCCCGTCAACTAAATTAAGAGAAAACATTATCACATGTAGGCATAAATACCCACTCTCAAGAATCATATAGTAGGTGATTAACTTTATCTAACCGAAGGCAAATCTTGAACTTAGAGTCAATGGGTTCAAAATAAGAAGTAATCTCGTTATATGTATACTTTATACATAACTGTTTTTGCATATACACACAAAATTCAAATCGAAAATATTAATTGAATCTATAGAACTCGTCTTAGATCCACCTATGTATTTACCTAATCTGATTAGTGTGGAATAAGAAAGATGATTGACGTTAATAAAAATAGCCACGGAACAAAGCATGATCTGACTTCATTTAGGGCAATGTACGTGAATCAGGAACATACAAAATTTTATAGTCAAAATATGCTCCAATATGTTTTTACTTTATGTCTTTTCTTTTCTAATCAAAAAATTGACCTAACTGTCTTTCTCAAATATAGCCATATTGCCAGGTTATTGCGTTATTATTGCAGTCTTCCTTAATAAGAGTACTTAATAAATGGTTCAAGTTTAAAGTACTTTTTTTTTGGCGTACAACCTACGAGCTCCATCCACTCGGTTCTTCATCAAATTCTTTTGAATTATTCTAAAACTACCTTTAAAGTACTTAAATAAAAATTTGATAGATATGTACATGTGGATTAAAATTCAGGAGAAGTTGTCATTTTCTATGTATTCGATTTTTCAGTTACTGTTTATTTCATTAAGTATGAGGATTAATTTGGTGTAACTAAAACCGATAAAAAATGGCTAAGATTGTGGGAGTGAAAATTGAGAAATATAAAAGATTAATAAACTGAAATCCTAACTATAGACGGTGAAATAGTGGGCTTGGCCTAGTTGGGCTGCAAAGCGTGAATAGGCTGATTGGGCTGTGGTGTGGAATGAGGGACAAAGTTGGAAAATAGCCACTTTTAACACATGTTATCAAATTTTAGCCATCATTTTAAAAGCTATTACAACTTTAGCAACTCTTTTGACATAAAAAAAATTTGAATAAAAATATCTCTAACTAAAATACGGAATAAATTCTAGAACGAATAGTGAAATTTGAACATTTAATGCCATGTGTCATTTGGGTCTCTCTAGAAACTAGAGAGAAAGGTAAATCATTCAATTACACACAATAGTCCTGCAGATAAATTAGCAAATCTCAGCCATCGTAGTAATATAATCCATGTCTTCAGAACTTTTGCTGATCTCCCTAATCAAGTCAAAAGACTCGTCAACATGGACAGATGTGATCTACCATCATTTAGGATCAAAATAGCCAAACCAGGGTATGTCATATATGACCCACCATAATTTTTGTATAGTTATCTGCAATTTTGGTTAGGACTAACATCAGTAGTCTCATCTCAATGATCATTTACAAAGTTTGAGATGCCAAACTCACCTTGTAACTTTTTGCACATAAATGATTATTGGAGACAATGTTTTAATCAAAAAAAATCACACACAATAGACAATGGAAACAACGCACGATAGAGTAATGAATAATGAAGAGGCTGAGCAATTACTTCGCAGCATAAACAAACAAAAGGAAGGGACAAATGCAAAAGATAGCTTCAAGGAAAAATATAATCTCCCTTGACAACAACAACATCCTATTGGATTTTGAATGCAACACTGTTAATAATATATCACTTGAAGACGAAAACACAAACCCAGCAAACTACCCAAACTTCATACCTATTTTAACACAAGATAAAGAAAGGCTATATCAACCATGGAAGTAAGTTCTCATCATAAAGCTTCTTGGGAAACGACTAGGATATGTCCAACTAAGGGAGAAAATACATAGGCTATGGAGATCAGCATAAGCCCTAAATATGATAGACTTGGGTAATGATTTCTACCTCATAAAGTTTCACTCACAAGAAATCTACAACAAGGTCAACAGGGTCCATGGTTCATTGGTTCACAATACCTATCAATTCGATAATAGGCACCGACGCTCAACCCATACGAAGCAAAAAACAATCACAACCACAATAGGGATACGTTTACCTGCCAACTAAATTTTATGATTTAACAATTCTAAAAAAGATCAGTCAAATGCTGTGAACATTACTAAAAATCGACAACTGCACATCACAAACAACTAGAGGACAATATGTAAGACTATGTATCCTGGTCCTAATAAGCAAAACTCTATCAACATCAGTGTTATTGGGAACCCACCTCCAGCAGATACCTTACAAGGACACAAACCCTCTATGTACCTTATGTGGATGCTTATGGCATAAATACAACAAATATACAGCAAATACAAAATCTCAGGCAACCACGAGAATGAAGAAATTACAAGCTAATCAGTATCTGAAGGGCCTTGAAACATAGTTGTGTACCCAAAGAGAAAAGGCAAAGAGCAGGTAAACACTAACAGCCAAAACCAAGTACTAGTTCCAATATGAGTAGTTATACCAAACACAGGATTGGGCAATCAAAATAAGGAAGCTCATAAGAAAATAATGAGCAAGGAAGAGGGGAGCAAAACCACTACAATCATCAAATATGACAATTTAATGGGCAACACTGATGAAGGAACACAAGGAACCACTGGTGTAGACATCAAATATACAATACCCAAAATTTCAAAAGTACACAGTACACGCAATTCTCCCATAAATCCTGACGCCAAGAAAAAGTTACATAACCCTAATACCACCCATCAAGTGGAGCCTACTCAACCACAAACGAAGATAAAATTTATACTTGTACGTAGTGGATCCACGTCATCAATGGCAAATGACGAAACACCCAAACACAATAGGAAAGACAGTAACAAAAACCCCTCTACATCCTTTATACACACGCATAATCCCTTCTCTATACTATCAAATACACAAACTGACAACACCCTACATCACACCTATGACAATACTAAATCAAGTAATGTCTGCCCTCCACCTACACCCCATTAACAATCCAATCACTATGCGCCCCTACAATCCAAAAATGACCTTCCCACCACAAACAATATTTCTACCAAATATCTTCCAAATATCCTCTTCCTTACTACTAAACCACCTGAAATAAATGACCAAAATATTATTCCCATGGAAACAACTAGTCCATAAAATATTTCAGCCCAAAAAGGCAACAAGGCCCACAACGCATTATACCCAACTGGGATATATATAATCAATCTATAACACCCTCAATTTTACCTACTGTAACTCCCCCGGTCTAAAACAGGTACTATCGCCTGTAATATTACATTAAATGCACGGTAGATACCTGCAAAACCAATGCCACCCTCTTCTTAGAATGCACCACTGTCGACGGGTCAAATCCCATCACCACCCCATCGACATGATGAATCCCTACCACTAACTAACCAAGCCCTTTGTCCCCATAATTAACCTATTAAAACCACTAACACCCCAATCCAAACCACACCATCACCAAACACAGAACAATCTCACACAACACAACTAACCAAGTAGGAGATATCTTAGCAATGTTGCGCGCGACCAACAACCCCCCTTCCCAACTCACCATCTACCCCGTACAACGGACACTCAAATACACTCAGTCAATTAAACCTTCTGCCTCCAAACCCCATTCTCTCAGATAGGTTACAACTACCTTTGAATGAATACTATAATGCCTACCAGTTTCCTCTAGCCTACAAAAATAACCTCTAACTACACTACCAACACTACCATCAAGCAATCCAAACCCCACCACCATAACAACAGGAGGAAGCACCACCACCACAACTACCAAGGCATTGGAATTTCGATTTCAAAGTGCAACAAGTAACTATGCTAATGGAGAACACGACCACTCTATCACACTATGTCTCCCAAGGACTTCACTCAAACATGAGGATGCAGTATGCACACCAACTACTGCAAGTCTGAAAAATCATAGCATTGGTGCTCAACAATGAGATTTTGGACATGCAGGCAGCAGCAACCACACAACAAGCAGCAGAGCAGCCTCCGTAATGGAATACACCCCCACCACCCAACTCATGGAGACCATCCCTAACTATGGTGTCCCAGCACGCTTCACCAGAACCATAGGAGGAAGAACACGTTATACCACTCTTGCCACAGTTTCTACTAGAAGAGCTATAGCGCTTAGAAACTCCACCACTACTACAACCACCAGGGACACCAGACATAAGTCCATCTCAGGCAAGCATCCTAGATCAAGTTCTCTAGAATATCACAATAATGGAGCTTCTGACACTCACCCTGCCCAAAACTCCGAAAGAAAATTTCTTATCAGTATTCCTCCACTAGTCACGAGGAAGGGAATCAACATGAGGATCTACCCCATAGACCCCTTATCTTACTCCATTGTGATGATTCCAACACTGAGGTAGCAAGCCCCCTACAAGAACACAATAACTACCAACAACTATATCTTGCTCAGAAACCCACGAGGAATCAACAAGAGTGGTCAATACAAAACACACCCTTAATGAAGATATTGTTATGGAATTGTAGGGGAGAAAATGCAGTTGAGGTCAGAAGGAATCTCAGAGCAGCCCTCTCTTGGAATAATCCCAACATGGTCTATCTCAATAAGACAAAAATGAAGGAAGCAGCACACGAAGCATAATTTTCGAGCTAGGGTTTACCAATATGCTACATGTTGATGTAGTAGGCTATTCAGGTGGGTTGATTATATTATGGAAGGATCATGAAGTTACCTAGGTGGACCCCATTGCAGTTAACAAACAGGAAATCCATGCAAATGTTCAGGTAGGCCCCACTAGCCCACCCTAGATAATGTCTCTTATTTACGTAAGTAGTAGTTTTAATAATAGAAAATACTTTGGGATAATCCAGATCAGATTTTCTATAACCTATACACTGACTTGGGTCCTGTGTGGGGATTTTACCGAAATTACTTCTGTCGCGGATAAATTTATGGGAAAACCTATTAATAATAATAGAGCAAATGCCCTACTAACCTGTCTCCAAAATATTAACATGGTCAATTTGGGGTTTGCGGGCCCAAGATTCACCTAGTCAAACCTTAGAAGTTTTAGAAATAGCCTAATCTTGGAACAACTAGATCACTTTTATGCAAACCCATATGGCTTAGCCCGCACCCTGACTCCACTATACATACCTTCCACGCACCCACTCAGATCAACGTCCACTCCTATTGTCTCTATTAAAAACCCCAAAGCCTAATTATTTATTTAGGCTGGAAACTATGTGGTTCAGCCACCCAAACTTCAACTTATTAATCACCACTGGCACCAATCCTCCATATATCATTGTGCACTAAAAAACTTCACCGCACACGTCAAAGATTGGAATAAATCTACTTTTAGAAATGTTTTCCACACAAAAAGGTCCTACTAGCAAGACTAGCAGGACTTCAAAACATGAACAATTCTAATAAATCTCTATTCCATTAAAACCTTGAAAATAACCTTCGAGAACAATTTCATTTAGTACTAAAGCACGAAGAAATTTTTTGGAAGTTAAAATCTTGAGTGCAATGGCTAAATGAGGGTGATGCAAATACAAAGTTCTTCCATAATTCTACTATCTAAAGAAGAAGACGTAACATGATACTATGATTAAATGACTCTATGGGTAACTGGAGATACCACAAAGAAATTAATTCTATTATCCTAAACCACTACAACACCATCTACTCATCTGCACTTATGTCTAGCAACAAAATTTCCCACGAACTCTTTGACTACGCTCTATCCAAGAAGGCTAGAAGCCAAATATCAAAGCCCATTTTAGAGGAAAAATTCATAGAGCAATAAAATCATTCAAACCCCTCAAGGTGCCTAGGCTGGATGGACTAGGAATATGAGTGTCCGACCCTTATGGACTAACGGGAAAAGTACAACCTGTAAATCCAGTGTGGGGCGTGGAAGGTTTTGATCCTTTTGTTCTAGAGGAATAGCCTCTCATCATAATCTTCTTTCAAAAGCACTACAATTGAACCAGGTGCGCTGTAATCCAAATTTTCATAGATGCTTTTGAATATTATACCATTCCAAGTAAGATAAATACCACCTGCATCACACTCATACCAAAAGTTAAAAATCCTGAAGACATATTCCAATATAGGCCAATTATTTTGTGCAACACCGTCTATAAAATGATTACCAAAATTATTGTCAACACGATTCGCCTATTCCTCAAACATCTCATCAATCCCAATCAATGCAGCTACCTTCAATCATAGTGCGAGAAGCAATTCACTCCTTCAAATGCATGTTAGGACGAATGGGCAACATGATGCTTAAGCTAGACCTAGAAAAAGCTTTTGATAGACTAGAATGGTCCTTCATACACAAATCACTTTACAACCTAGGATTCTCCACCACCCTAATCAAACTAATCATTAATTGCATCCCAATCTCTACCATCTCAATTTTGATCAATGGAAAACTAACAAAAAATTTTGAACCATCGCGAGGCATTCGACAAGGAGACCCACTATCCTTATACATCTTCATCATTTGTATGCAGGAACTATCCCATCAAATTGATCAAGCAACAGCCAATGGCGACTTAACACTAGTCAAGATTAGTAGACCTAGGACACAAGTCTCACACTTCCTCTTTGTAGACGACCTGATACTATTCACGCGTGCTAACCTACATAACGCCGGCTCTATTATTAATATAATTTACTCCCTCTACCACCAATCGGGACAAAAAATAAATTTCTCAAAATCAAAAGTTTTCTTTTCCAAAAATGTTCCAAACAACACACAAGATTGTCTTACCCGTACCCTAAATATTTGCAAGACTACTAACTTTGGTAAGTACATTGGCTTCCACCTAACAAACCACCCCCCAAAGGCAAAGACTATCAATTCATAATTGACAAAATGAATAGCAAACCATCTGGCTGGAAAGCAAAATAACTCAACATGGAAAGTAGAACCACTCTCATTCACTCAGTACTAGCCTCCATACCAAATTACTCCATGCAAAACAATCTACTACTAACTTCCACTAGGAACCATATAGACCGTATCCAATGAAATTTCTATAAGGATCAACTCCGGAGAAAAGGAAAGTATATTTTGCTAATTGAAGACTGTAACCACTCCAAAATAGCTCAGAGGGATGGACCTTTATAAAACAGTAAGAAGAATTATGCAATGCTAGCAGGTTTACTCTGGCGATTCCATAAGAGCAATCAATTCTTGTGGGTAACAATTCTTTAATCAAAATATGTTCAACATAGACGTTGAGGGATATACGAGGCTAAACCTGTTGATTCGTACATATGGAAAAGCATAACCAAAGCAAATATACTATTCCGCACAGGGCTTTCATGAAACATAGGAGATGGAAAAAAATCAATCTCTGGAATAACAACTGGATGCCTAATAATAGCTATTTGCGCAAGTTAATACAGGGGCCTTTACAACACAAGGAAGAACAACAAATAGTGTCATCAATCCTTACAAATCATTCATGGTATTTGGATAGATTATTACTAACCCTACATCGTGATGCTGTAGATCAAATCAAAAATATCTATATCCCTTTCTCAACAAAACCTGATCATTCCTTCCGGAACCAAACACCTCTTGACAACTTTACCACAAAGTCAGCCTATCTATTCCAACTCCAGGTCACCAACCAAATAGCACAACTCAACGCTGCAAATAACTCTTGTCTTAGGCAGCTCAAGTGTTTGAACAAGCTAAAAAAATTCATGTGCTTCTTGTACACCACAAACTACCCACTAAAGACTTCTTGCTCAAAAGAAATATATACTCCAAACAAACCTTTACCAATTCAGCCCAAGTGTAGTAGAGGACATATACCACATATTCTTCTCATGCAAAAAGTCCTAGCACTTATGGAACTTGTTCAATCTACAAAGACCTCAACTACACAACTTTGGCCATTGGATAAAGGATATGTGTCAAAAAGACACTACCATTCACAAAAAAATGCCTCATTAAAAACTCCAAACTCTACCCTACTCCCGTTCATCCTTTGGAACATTTGGATTAATAGGAACTCAAAGCTCTTCAACCACACTTCATCCATCACATGCCACAAAAATTTATGATACAAGTTGCTAAATTCATTTCACTCGCCCAGATTACTATGCCATCAAAACCTAGGCTTCAAAAACCAATAAGATGGCTCCCACATACTAACCACTACAAGCTAAATATTAATGGAGCTTATGACAAAAACAATCAAACAAATAGCACTAGTGGACTCATCAGAGACCACCACGACAATTGGAGAGTGGGATTTGTGCAGAAGGTAGCTGCAACATCCGGCCTTTACGGTGAAATACTTGCAGTAATAGCAGGACTAGAGCTCTCCTTCACAAAAAATCTCTTTCACACTATAATGAAAACAGATTCACATGTATTATGTAACTTATTCAAAAATGAACAACCAGGCTACTCACATCTTCTTCATGATTGAAGTTTTCTTCTTGATGCTGTTGGTGTGGACAAAATAACCCATATATATTGGGAAGGAAACTCTGTAGCTGACGCTCTGGCAAAGTATAGAAGCACCAAGCAACAGACAACAACAAAGGGAGAAAATACTATGTACTGGGAAACACCTCCAGACTTTATTTTACAAGTTTTTACTAAAGACAAATTGAAAAATATTGCTATGCGGTCTATCCCTATGTTATGTAATAACTAAAATTATACATTTTAATATAAAGTCACTCATTTCATTAGCAAAAAAAAATAACATTTATCAGTTCAAACTCCACTAAAAAGCTCTTGTATCTTTTCAAGGGGTTTTGAACTACCACCGTTCATACTCCAACATCTTTTCGTGCAGTTTGAAATTTTGACAAGTGAAATTCCATGATTTTTTCTGCTCAAAAGCATTTTTTTCTTCCAAAAGCTTGGCCAAATACTTCAACTTTAAAAAAAGTACCTTTTTAATTGAAGAAGCTTGGTCAAACAGGCTATAAGTGTGTATTTTACAAAAGTCACTATTCTATTTTTTTATCACATAAAAGTCACTTAACTTCTCCTTTCTCGCTTAAAAGTCATTCTAACTCAAATCCTACGGCTTAAATAGTTGTCATCCAACTAGTTGTGATGACACCTAACCCAACCCGCTAGGTAAGCTAATTTAACAACTAACCAGCTCCAATAACACTTTATTAAAGCAATTAAGTAAAGAAATATCTGAATCTGATACATTCTCAAAGGACTGGTAGTACAAATCATGATCTTCTAAGAATAGAGTTTACAAAGCTGGTATGAAGTTAATACATTATCTATTTGAAAAGTACATAAACAGAGTTTTATGAATCTAAGACTACCATGAACAAGAGGCAGTTGCAACCGGAACACAAGTACATCTTCAAATCCAGCTCCCATCGAACACAACAACATCAACAGTCAACATCTGCACGCAAGGTGTAGAAGTGTAGTATGAGTACAACCGATACCATTTACTCAATAAGCAACAAATCTAACCTTAGGTTGAAAGTAGTAACGAGCTGGAACAAAGGTCGGGTCCAACATCCAATAGCCAATTACAGTTCATAACAATGTAAAGCAAGTAATAAAAGAAGTAACCTAGAGATAAAATGTCCAGCTTAATCATGGTTCCCAAAATTAGTTTCGCTTTTCAAGTATATCAGTGAAAACCCAAGTCTTTGCCGAAATTGCCAAAAATAAGAATAAGTTTAAAAACTGTAATTTGTCCCAAAAAGCTTTCAACAGGTAAATGTTTCATTTTTAGATAGCATGAGGAAAGTACATCTCTATGCCTACATGTCAAGATACAGGTAAAATCATGAATGTCACCAAAACCGGGTAGCAGAAGGAGATGCATCTCTATGCATGTATCTCAAGTACGCATGTCAAATGCAATGCCTCTCAGTGATGAACTCATGTACTCATACTTTCAGAGTACTCAATCTCACTGTCTAGCATTCTCTCTCACAATGCTTAATACTTAACACACTCAATCACTTAGCATTGTACAATACATGTTGGTGCGTGCAACCCGATCCACATATAGCCATAAGGCCCCTACTATGGCGTGCAACCCGATCTACATATATATATATATATATATATATATATATATATATATATATATATATATATATATATATATATATATATATATATATATCCATAAGGCTCGTTGCGGCGTGCAGTCCAATCCACATATATATAGCCATAAGGCTCGCTGCGGCATGCAACTCGACCCCCCCCCCCCACACACACACACATATATATATATATATATATATATATATAATCAATTGCGCTCATTGGGGGGGTGTGCAGACTCCGAAGGGGCTCCTTCAGCCCAAGCGCAATCATAAATCAGTAAAACCCGCTACGGCATGCAGCTCGATCCCATAAATGTCAATCATAATTAGGCCCTCGGCGTCACTCAGTCATTAATCTCTCCAGTCTCTCTCTCTCATGGGCTCACAATGTCATGAAACTGGCCCGAAAGTGATGATATGATGCATCAATAAAGAACAACAGAGACTGAGATATGATATGTAATGAATGAATATGACTGAGTATGAACTATAATAAAATAAATAAGTCAATAGAAAGAAACGACCACTATGGGTCCCAACAGTACCAGCATATAGCCTAAACATAATCTCTAACATGATTGAAAGCTCAATTACTTTAGTATGTAGAGATTTCATGGTTACAGTTAAGATCAGGTAACTACACAGTACCACAGAAATAACGGAGTCACAATTTACACGGTGCATGCCTACACGCCCATCACTGGCATGTGCGTCACCTCAACAACAGTCAGATAGCACATAAATCAGGGTTTCATACCCTCAGCACCAAGTATAGAAGTGTTACTTACCTCGAACAAGCCAATTCTAATACCGAGCAAGCTAAGCGATGCTCCAACAATGCCATCTCACGCATACCGACCTCCGAACGGCTAAAAACCAACCAAAAGGAACTCAAATACATCAAATAATGCCAAAGAAAATAAACTCATCGATAAATGTTGAATCTTTAATCAAAAGCCCAAAATCATTCAAAAAGCCCAACACAGGCCCGCACCTCAGAACCCGAAAAAACTCACAAAATCCGAAATCCATTCAATTACGAGTCCAACCATACTAGTTTCACTCAAATCCGACTCCAAATAGAAGTTCAAAACTAAAAAATTCACATTATGAAACTTTAGGCTAAAACCCCCAATTTCTCTTTAAATTCATCAACCAATTGCCAAAAATGAATATTGATTCATGAAATAAGATTAAAACCAAGTGTAGCATACTTACAAAATCCGCAGTTTTGAAAGTAGCCCTAGACAGATCATTGCTAAGAGGAGAGCATGGAATTTCTTGCTAATCAGGTGCTATCATCGTATTATAATGATTATTCCGACGTCAGAGCAGACGGGACTACCAATCCCAGAGTGAATTAACCTTGTCTGCACTACTACCTTAGTTTACTACACCAATCCTTGTGATGATAATTGCTCCAAAAATCGCTCCATTCCGAAGTCCATAGCTCAATATGTGATAAAATGACCAACCCTCGAACTTATAACATTCTGCCCAACGATTTCTGCTTTTGCGGGCACAAGAGCCGCTTCTACGACCATCTATCTGCATCTGTGGACACGCAGGTGCAGAAAAGGCCTCGCACCTACGACCTTTGCCAGCTCCCTTCTTGACCGCTTTTGCGGTCCAATTCTCACTTCTGTGAGCTCGTATTTGCGGTGGCCACTCCACATGTGCGATTACACCAGTAATTGTAAATCTTCAGCAACTCTTCAATTTCGACCCTTGTTCCAAAAATCATCCGAAATCAACCCGAGCTCCCAGGACCTCAACCAAACATACCAACAAGTCTTAGAACATTATACAAACTTAGTCGAGCCTCAAAATCACCTCAACCAACATCAAAAACATGAATCGCACATAGAGTCAAGCCTAATGAATTTTGAAACTTCCAAATTCCACAACCGACGCCAAAACCTATTAAATCACGTCCGATTGACTCCAAATTTTTCACAAAATTCCGAAATGACATAACAAATATATTCCAATTCGCAGAACCACAATCCAGATCTGATATCAAAAAGTTCACTCCGGGTCAAACTTTTCAAAAATCTAACTTTCACCATTTCAAGCCAAATTCGACTACGGACCTCCAAATCACAATCCAGACATGCTCCTAAGTCCAAAATCACCCAATAAACAGAACAATCAAAACTCCAATCCGAGTTTGAATACTAAAAAGTCAAACTTGGTCAACTTTTCCAATTTAAAGCTTCATATTTGAGAATCATTCTTCCAAATCGATTTCGAATAACCTGAAAACCAAAACCGACGATTCACACAAGTCATAATACATCATACAGAGCTACTCATGCCCTCAAACTATCGAATGAAGTGCAAATGCTCAAAACGACCGGTCGAGTCATTACATTCTCCCGCACTTAAATATACGTTCGTCCTCGAACGTGCCAAGAGTTGTTCCAAAGCCATCAAACTGCCGTGTAACCTTACCATGCACATACCTGAGGGTAATCCCACATCACCCTATTCCACATAGGCCTGATAGCACAACATAACTGAAATTTCTTAATTCACCCTAGCCCATAAGCCTTAGAATCCAATTTCCAACATCTGGAATTTTCTATAAGATCATAATCTCGCATCTACACACTGTATAAGTCTGAACAAGCTGTATCAAGCCATTTCCATAACCCAAGATGTAATCACATGATATACCACATAACTTAAAATACTCATAGCAAGATCTCCAATCATAGTAGCTGCCCAAAACAACCCAATCTTGGTAATAAACCTCATGTCAAACAAAATCTCGTTCTAAAAACCTTTGTACAATGCCGACAATGAAAGAAACACGTAGAACTCATAACCATTCATCAGATCAACCAGTCATGGAACTCCTTCTCATTCGACAAGAATTATAGCCAATTTCTTAGCCTACTTTCGATATTTATCCTTCCCAATATACCGCAGTTAAATCCGATAACACATATCCTAGATCTAATAACCTCGTCTTATCAAATACCAACTACTCAACAGATATGCCACACCAATACAACATTAAACCACAAGCCGGATCCGTGCACCAACACGCAACCATTTAAATGTACTCAACCATGGAAAATGACTCAAAGGAGAGAACTGTCCCACAAGCTCAACGAGTACCGCCACAATACAATGCTAAGAACCTATCACACCGTACAACCAAATATATGAATCTAACATAAAGGATCATATCTCAACATAACCCCGCTGCTATGCATTTGCACATGAAATACCTCAAGCCACCCAACTCAAAATCAATAACCATGCGCAATTCAACATCAAGTATCCAAAGTGCATTACCATTACCACGGAGAAGCAAATGACGCAATGCCACACAATCCTGAAAAAACATAACCGATGCACAATCAATTGTGGAATACCCAAATACCTATCTCGCTCAAATTCTGCTATAAAGCCCAAATAGAACCGCACCATGTGTGCATATAACCAACATATCACAACCCCTCGTAGCATGGAGGAGTAACACATAGAATATATCAGATACGAATAAAATCAATTCTAACCAAATGGCACATCCCTCACAATGGCAGTACGAAGCCAATCAATCCGACCCGATATAGAATACACATCCTCATTAGGCTTACCAATGGGCCCCCAAATCAACCCCAGTCATCCAAAAATAGATAATTAACCCGTCAAAGGTCCACAATGACCTAATTATAACACATATTATCATTTGGCTAGTATTGGCCACATCTTCACAATCCACAACCACGAAACAATCTACTCTTGAAAATTCCTAGTCACCAAATCCATAGAACACACGAATTACCATATCTGATCTTAATTCCACCGCCCGAACATATAACACCTCTCTCATGAATGATCATCCCATGAGGAATACTTCTATAATTTTTCCGTGCCACATGGAAAAATCTGAATATCAATAATCGATCAAACCAGGCGAGTATTGCAATACCAATGAAGCATCCGTAAGTCAAATCCCAATGCGCCTTCCGAGATGCGCACCCTTCTCATGGAAGACCAAGTAGTTATAGTATTCATCTAAACATTGAAAACCGTCCTTGTTGTCTAAGAATTCAAAACCTTTACTTCAAAACTGAACGTGACCTTGCACACGCAAATCTTAATCCCATACAACACACCGTATCAATTATGCTATCATATGAAAAGAACAAGAATCTCATAATCAACTCTGAGTCACAAGAAGAATACATACTTGATCAGTCACAAACCTTCCGTTTGATATCATCCAGGAGAAAATTCCAATACATAACATGTTCCTTACGTTAGTAGGAAAAATCGATCTCAAACCGTGGTAGAAATCATCCAGAACTCTTCGAAACCCATTTTCACGTAACTAGGCCATCGGAACTGAATCTCTCTAACTCAACTAAGCCACACAGGTCGCCCAACCCAAGATTATTGCCACAAAACGCCTGTAGAAACTCATTACATCATAAGTACTCAAAGAACCGACCATATCTATTACTGTGTTGATCTAATCTACTACTAAATTGTCCTATTTTTGCGAGTTCCTTACGAATTACCCTCAAGTTGACACTTCTCCTTGCCAGAACACCACGATCCTTACCCAAAACTCACCACAAGAGGTCCTAACATAAAACCACATACCCTTAAGCCCATAAGTCGTTGTATTCTCTCTTAAGCACCCTAAAAGTACCACAACTGAACTCTTAAGAGACCTTATGTGAATATAAAGTTGTTCTATTTACCTTTATGATACTGGAATGTAGAATCCATAGTAATACAGAAATACCGCAAGTCCCGACATCATCCGATGCCAATCTTAGATTCTAGCCATATACAAATCCGCAAAGTTCTCAATTGCTACATATAAACCTTAAATCTATTAGAACCATTCTCGAGTGTCATCCACTCTACTCAAATCTCAATTGCACCGTCCAAATAGGCCAAATGACCTGTGCCCCATTAGCACGATAACACCCAAAAAAGTAATCCCACCTTAACACAACCAAACAAATTCCTACTCCCTGCACACCGTATCCTTCACGAATAACCACTCAATCATTCCATAATTTTAATATACCCAAAGAGTGTAATACAACCCGTATCCAGAAGTTCCCTTACTCGAGTCATCCTCGAACTCAAACTCTGCAAGTCATAACTGATTCACAAGTATACCTCAAACCGAAACAACATAATCATGGAATCAACTCATCGATAGCAGACTCCCTCACTTGGCTCAAAGCCATGGAATAAAACATCTGATAACTTACAATAACCATACCCAATTACTGCCATAAAATGAGATTACACTAAATCCTTCATAAGCTCATGTAACACAAACCATCTAATACCTCAAATCATCTGCAAATCTCGCATTAACTCTTTTAACAGTCAAGCCAACTTCCACAAGCGATCTGAACTCAAATTGCAACACATAATTCACTGGTAAAAGATAACCCTCTACAAAAACAACATAGGGATCACGCAACCTCAGGACACCCCACAGGAGATAACCCTCATGATTTCCCTTAAACTGATGTCTCTCTATACCCTTCCATAGACACATCTACTATGCCATCACTTAATCTTCCTGAGTCTGAACTCATAACATGACATGAAAATCTACATCACTCCACAATTAAACAACATGAAAGATCCTTCAACACACCCATAACTCGAGATTATACGTCAAATCAAGATAGAAAATCAAGAACCCAATAGTCCTTTTGTTTCACATCTCAAGAAAACTCTTCTCATCACATTCAAACAATCTGAACACTTCCCGCAGTCACATCATACTCGTTATATAGCCATCAACCACTCATCGAGCCTGAAATTCCACTAATAGGGACACTACCGGACTTATAAGTCCAAAATCACGTGCTCATACAACCGAAATCTCTATGCTCAAGCCACCGTCAAAACTCAGCCTCAAGTCCTCCAGACTAGCCCATCATCAGCACACAGAAATCACATCTAGCACCTCATCCATGAGATCACAAGTCAGCGATACAGAGCTGATATCGAGCACTCACATGAGCATACGAATGCCTGGAAGGAATTCAAAGAGTTACGCTTCAAGCTGAATCAATGCCACACCACAAGGAAAGAAAGATGGGAAGTATACCCTAAATGTCCTGTACCCTCTCGAAGATAGGTATGCACGTCATCATACCGATCCACAAAACTCTACTAGACACTTGCTCATGACTTATAGAACCTATAAACCTAGAGCTCTGATACCAATCTGCCATGACCCAAAATCCAACTAGTCATGATGGAACCTAACCTAACCCGCTAGGTAAACCAATTTAACAACAAACCAATTCTAATAACACTTTAATAAAGCAATTAAGTAAAGAAATATCTGAATCTGATACATTCCCCAAGGACTGGTAGTACAAATCACGAGCTTCTAAGAATAGAGTTTACGAAGCTGGTATGAAGTAAATATATCATCTATTTAAAAAGTACATAAATAGAGTTTTATGAATCTAGCGCTACATGAACAAGAGACAGCTACAACTGGAACGCATGTACATCTTCAAATGCAACTCCCGTCGAATGCAACAACATCAGCAGTCAACATCTGCATGCAAGGTGCAGAAGTGTAGTATGAGTACATCTGACCCCATGTAATCAATAAGTTACAAACCTAACCTTAGGTTGAAAGTAGTAACGAGCTGGAACAAAGGTCGGGTCCAACATCCAATACCCAACAACAGTTCATAACAACGTACAACAAGTAATAAAATAAGTAACTAAGAGATAAAATGTTCAGCTTAATCATGATTCCCGAAATTAGTTCCGCTTTTCAAGTATATCAGTGAAAACCCAAGTCTTTACCGAAATTGCCAAAAATATGAGTAAGTTGGAAAACTGTAATTTTTCCCAAAAAACTTTCAACAGGTAAATGTTTCATTTTCAGATAGCATGAGGAAAGTACATCTCTATGCCTACATGTCAAGATATAGGTAAAATCATGAATGTCACCACAATCGGGTAGCAGAAGGAAATGCATCTCTATGCATGTATCTCAAGTACGTATGTCAAATACTATGCCTCTCAATGATGAACTCATGTACTCACACTCTCAGAGTACTCAATATCACTGTCTCGCATTCTCTCTCACCATGCTTAATACCCAACACACTCAATCACTCAGCACTGTACAATACTTGTTGCATCGTGCAACCTGATTCACATATAGCCATAAGGCCCGTTGCGGCCTGCAACCTGATCCACATATATATAGCCATAAATCTCATTTCGGCGTGAAACCCAATCCATATGTATATAGTCATAAGGCTCGTTGCGGCATGCAACACGATCACACACACACACACACACACACACACACACACACACACACACACATATATATATATATATATATATATATATATATATATATATATATATATATATATATATATATATATATATATATATTATAGAAAAAAATCAATTGCGCTCACTAGGGGTGTGCAGACTCCGTAGGGGCTCCTTCATCCCAAGCGCTATCATAAATCAGTAAACTCGCTGCAGCGTGCAGCTCCATCCCACAAAGGTCACTCATAATTAGGCCATCGGCCTCACTCAGTCATCAATCTCTCCAGTCTCTCTCTCACGTCTCACAATGTCATGAAACTAGCCCGAAAATAATGATAGGATGTATGAATAAATAATAGCAGAGACTGAGATATGATATGTAATGAATAAATTTGGCTGAGTACGAATTCCAATGAAATCAATAAGTCAACAGCAAGAAACGACCATTGTGGGTCCCAACAGGACCGACATATAGCCTAAATATAATCTCTAGCTAATTGATAGCTCAATTACTTTAGTACGTAGAGATTCAATGGTTATAGATAAGATCAAGTAACTACACAGTACCACAAAAATAAAGGAGTCATAATTCACACGGTGCACGCCCACACGCCCGTCACCTAGCATGTGTGTCACCTCAACACCAGTCACATAGCACGTAATTCAGGGTTTCATACCCTCAGCACCAAATTTAAAAGTATTACTTACCTCGAACAAGCCAGTTCTAATACCGAGCAAGCCAAGTGATGCTCAAACAATGCCATCTCATGTGTACCGACCTCCGAACGACTAAAAACTAGTCAAAAGCAACTCAAATACATCAAATAATGCCAAGGGAAACAAACTTATCGATAAATGTTGAATATTTAATCAAAAGCCTAAAATCATCCAAAAATTCCAACCCAGGCCCGCCCCTCAAAACCCGACTAAACACACAAAATCTGACAACTCATTCAATTATGAGTCCAACCATGCTAGTTTCACTCAAATATGACTCCAAATCGATGTTCAAAACTCAAAAATTTACATTATGAAACTTTAGGCTAAAATCCTTGATTTCTCTTTAAAATTCATCCACCTATTGCCAAAAATGAAGATAGATTCATGGAATAAGATCAAAACAAAGTGTAGAATACTTATCCCAATCCTTGTGATAAAAATTGCTCCAAAAATCGCTCCATTCCAAAGTCCATAGCTCAATATATGATAAAATGACCAACCGTCAAACTTATAACATTCTGCCTAGGGATTTCCACTTTTGCGGGCACAGGAGCCGCTTTTACGGCGTCGCTTCTACAACAGGAACTCTGCTTCTTTGGTCTGTAGCACTTCTGCGACCATCTGTCCGCATATGCAGACACGTAGGTGTGGAAATGGCCTTGCACCTGCGACCACTGGCAGCTCCCTTATTGATTGCTTCTGTGGTCCAATTCTCACTTTTTTGAGCTCGCATCTGCGGTGCCCACTCCGCAGGTGTGACTATAGCAGCAATTGCAAATCTTTAGCAACTCCATAACTTCAACCCTTGTTCCGAAAATCATCGAAAATCAACCCGAGGCCCCCAGGACCTCAACTAACTACACCAACAAGCCTTAAAACATCATACAAACTTAGTCGATCCCTCAAATCACCTCAACCAACATCAAAAACATGAATCGCACGTAGATTCAAGCCTAAGATTTTTTGAAACTTTCAAATTTCACAACCGACGTCGAAACCTATTAAATCACGTTCGATTGACCCCAAATTTCGCACACAAGTCCCAAATGGCATAACGAAGTTATTTCAATTTCTAGAACCATAATCCGAATCCGATATTAAAAAGTCCACTCCTGGTCAAACTTTTCAAAAATCCAACTTTCACCATTTCAGGTCAAATTCGATTACAGATCTCTAAATCACAATCTGGACACGCTCCTAAGTCCAGAATTACCCAATGGATCTAACGAAACTATCAAAACTCCAATCCAAGGTCATATACTAAAAAGGTCAAACTTGGTCAACTCTTTCAATTTAAAGCTTCCTAGTTGAGAATTATTTTTCCAAATCAATTCCGAATAACCTGAAAATTAAAACCGACGATTGACATAAGTCATAATACATCATACAGAGCAACTCATGTTCGCATACTACCGAGTGAAGTGTAATTGCTCAAAACAATCGGTCGTGTCGTTACAATGACCATACTCATTTTGGCCCATTTTCTCTCAACCCGATTTTGACCCATACCCAAATGAGTTATTAATATTATACCATTAAAAGGAGAAGACAAGAATAATAATTTTATGCTAAAAATATCTTCCTTTGTTTGTTACAAGAATAACTTTAAAGCCACCAATCTTCCAAATTCCATAAAAATATGAATAGAACTAGCTTTTGCATCCTTCGAATCATTTTATAATTTTTGTATGAAGTTAAAGTACTACCATAATGTAAAAGATTTGCTTATTAAACAACATCAACAAATAAAAATATTGCTCTGTAAGCAACACCCACTATTAAGTGCATAATGGAAGTTATCAATACGCATTGCATTCACAACAGCCTATAGCATTAATAGTTTGGACCAAAAAAGACATAATATTTTATTGACTATATATGTACAACCAAGACCCATTTCTTTTAAATCCTAATTATTAGATTAAAAGACCGAATTCAAAGAGTGGCCACATAGTGTATTTTATTAGATGGAGAAACATGGTTGTTTATCTTAACTTTTTGGGTTATGGGTCAAGCCAAGTTGAGGGGGAAATGGGACTAAAATGGGTATGGTCATTTTAGCTGAAGTGACATTATTATTAGATTTTTTAATTAATTTAATGTCATGTCAAAAATTTCTTAGGATGTTTTACAGATTTTGAGTTAGAAAAACTTTTAAGTGAGAAAGATAAAGACTTTTAAGTCATCAAAAAATTATAATAGTGACTTTTGTGAAACAGACACTTAGAGCCTTTTTGGACAAAAGAATTTTTTTCAAAAAAAATTTCAAAACTGTTTGGTTATGAAAATTTTATATTTTCTCAAATCCAATCTGAAAATATATTTTCGAATTTGTAAAACTGCTGAGAACCAGTTTTTCAGTTGATAAAATGAAATGTTGGTATTTTAAGTTTTACAAATTTACCCTATATTTTTTAAATTTATAAAAGGACCCCAATTAGTTACTAAACCTATGTAGTACCTACAACTACCCACCATCTGATTGAGTAGCCTTGTACTATATTTTGATATTCATTGTTGAGATCTACAATTTATACTTTTACCTGAAGGAGCCACTATAACTTCTATTAGAGATTGTTTGCACAGTTAAGCAAGCCGCATGTTTGATTGTTTGTTTCAAGTAGGATAATCAAGTTGGGGTGGTTTTGGTATTTTTTACAAATTGTGGAATATATATCATGTTTCATGGTTTTGAAAAAAGTACATCCAAAAATATATTGCATAAATTATAACCAAACACAACTTCATCTTCAAATTAAATTTTGGTAAAATTTCAAATGTGAAAAAAATCTTGAAATTTAAGTCCAAACGCCAACTTAATTGGATGACCACCGATGAAATCAACCCTCACATTAAGGAGTGGTTATTTTTTTTATTATTATATTTCAAATAATGGCTAAATATTAATACTCGGTCCAAAAATGACCATCACAGCTAATTTAATCGTGGATGAGTGTGGTTGGGCATCTTAACATCTCAAGTGTTCTTTTGTCCAAAAACCATCTATTTTATTTCATTTTTTGTTCCCGTTATCTCTGTGTTTACCGTGAAAATGGTAATAATAGTTAAATTTAATTTGTGGTTCTAAAAATACGTAATTTATTTTTATGCTAGTTGTTTGGGAAATAGATGCTAAGCGAGATACTTGGAATCAAGATAAGAGCTTAAAAACAAGATATTAACCAAGAGACATTCTTTGAAGCCAGGGCGTTGTGAGCCTATGTATCAGTCTCAATAACAGACGTCGAAAGGGTGAGGACTGATTGTCGTTGAGGGGATGCGGTGCTTGTGGATATCCCTTCTCGGGAGGAGGAATATAACAACATACAAAGCCGATTTTCATAGTATGTATACTACCCTTTTACCCTTGGGCCAGTGGGGCCATCTTTGCCTTCGATAGACCCCGTGATTCTCGACTTCTGCCAACGGTATCAAGTGACCCTCGGCCAAATTCACCCTTCGTTCTGGCGCATTGTCTACATGATTAGTTACTATGTGAACATGATTGAGGAGATGCCCTTCACCCTCGATCACCCGATCAGGATGTACAACCCCCGTATTTTTCGTGGGGGTATGATTAAGCTCCACTGCCGAGCACCGTGGGCCCTCTTTGCCTGCACCGAAAAAGTTGGGAACGGAGGGTGGATGAGCCGCTTTTCACGAGTAAGGACTTTGGACCTGATCCCGGTAGAAAGGATGTCGTTCCCGAAAGATGGAACACGGAACGTAAGTAGATACATTATCTATCATTTCCTTGCTTCTTTTTAGGTACATCTTTCCAGATAAATTATCTAGCATTTCCTTGCTTCTTTTTAGGTACATCTTTCCATGCGCTCAATTTCGTCTGCTGATGTAGACGTAGCAATTTACCCTGGAACGGTCATGGACCTCTCGGGATGGGTCGGCCGGCTGGACTTGATTTGCCCATACGCTGAGCGAGTGTGGCGTGATCTGTCCCAAGCTCGATGGGAAGCCAAAGATCATGGTGAGCCTTTCTCCTGCTGCAGTCGTTCCTTCTAATCAGAATTGCTACTGATAGCGTCTTTACTCCCTGTGCTTACCTCTTGCATTTGTGTATGTCTAGGGGAGGTCCCCTTGATGAAGGGAACATCGCTTGGTGAATAGGGTACCTCGGGACCCGATGAAGGGAAGAAAAGACAAAGGGAACCGTCGAATGAACCTTCGGAAACCAAGAAGACCAAGGTGGAAGAAACTAAGACCGACCCGACATCCCTAACTCCAGAAACAACAGGAAGTCCCTGAGTTGAAAGCGAGGGGGAAACTAATTTCTTGATAGCGTCCGAGGGAGGGGAAAACCTAATCAACCCTCATGCCGTAGAGATGGTGGCTCCCGAGCCGGAGCTTGATGTCATCACGGTCCAACTTTGGGCTGGAGATGCCACTGAGGGATTATCGAGTGAAGTCCCCGAGCCGGCTGATGACCAAAATATCCCTCGAGCTGGGATGCATTCGGTAGGTGGTTCAGAGGAACCCAATTCTGAAGCCCTACAGAGACAAGATGTGGCCCTGATTGACCCTACTGGTGTTGTTGTCGTGAGTGATTCCCCTCAGGGAACAACCTTACCTCTTAGGGGAACACAAGATGCCCTGAATAAAGAACCTTCCGATATGGGGTTGCCTATCGGAGATAGAGATGCATTTGAAAGACCTTTAGCCGCTTCCGAGGGAATTCCCAAGCTTGATGCTTCACTCATCTTCGGCGAGATGAGCAGGCTTTGTGAGCAGGTAGTTTTTGTAGATCCTGCATGTCGTCCTGATCTTTGTCTTTCTAACTTGTCTTTTCATGGCTTCAGGCCAGGGCACTTTATAATCAGACTATCACCCATTTTCGGGTTGAGGTGACCCGTCACGAGTGTGAAAAGTCTCGTCTTGTTAAACAGGTTACCTTGTTTCCGTTTGCTATTGTCTAAATGTTCGCCAGATCCCAGTGTTTTGACATCTTTGATCTGATTCGTGCAGCTTGAAAAGGAAGGTGCCCTGCTGAGAGAGGAGCTCCAAGCCAGAGACTCCGAAGTCCTCGAACTCAAACAGCACATGAGAGAGATAACCTCTAAGAGGGATACCCTCTAGGAAAAGATGGCCTTAGTCTGGCACCAACTTTAAGATGCGAGGGCGGATAGTGACAAATATAGAGGTCTCTATTCTGAGTTAGTTGCTGCACTATCCGGGATCCTGAATCTGAGGTGCTTATATCTTTGCAAAAGAGGATGTCATTGTAACAAATGCTCAAAATGGGAGAGCACTTGAGGAGTCCGAACTGAAATTGACTCGAGCCGTGGAGCATGATCGGTTAGAATCTCGAAGGCGGACTCTCGAGGACATATATGCGGGGGGTATCAATTTGTCTGTTGAGCTCGAGATGGTGAAGACCCTAGAGGAGAAAGTTGCTGCCCTGTTTGCTTCTGGAGATACGCCGGGTAGTGGTTTAGAAGATGATGAGAATGGAGGCGGGACCCCCCGAGGGGAAGAGGCCGTTGAAGGTCCCGAGACTGTAGCCGGAATCGTTGGGGCACAAACTCCGGCGGAGCTATCAAAGATGTAGGCTCGATGATAGATTAGGATTCTGTTTGGCTCCTTCCTTGTAAGGGTTTTTCAAAAAGCCTTGTAAACATACGTTTGCGGGCATTATGTATAAAAGGCCTTTCATTTTTTATCACTTCTTTCTCCTTTGTATTTTGAGAATAATGAGTGATATTTTTGATAATCGATCCGAGATCTTAGACCTTGGGTTAGACCCTCGGGTTTTTGCTATTACTGAGTGGCTTGTAACAGTCGAAAGTCAGTCCCCAAGTGTTCTCGGGCTAGACCTGGCTTTCATACGTTGGGTCACTGCGACCTTCGATTTTAGTGTTGGCGATAGTGGCTCTTACGCGTTTGGTCGGTGCGACCTTCGATTTTAGTACTGGCGATAGTAGATCTTACGCTTTAATCTTAGGCATATTTAGTTAACTATTTTGGGATCTGTCTCCGAATCGGGTTTCGACTCGAGCTCGTTCGACCCTCAAGTTTTTGAATTTAAAGTTGTACCTTAGGCTCTTACGCGTTGGGTCAGTACAACCTTTTATATGAGTTGGCGTCAGTGGCTCTTACGCTTTGGGTCAATGTGAACTTTTATATAAGCTGGCGTCAGTGGCTCTTATGCTTTGGGTCGATGAGACCTCTAATATGGGCTTTATTTTTCCCTCGATAAGGTTTTTTTGAAATAATGTTTGCCTGACTCTTCGATAGTTTGATAAAAACCTCGATTGTACATTGTATGCCTATGATCGAGCACCTCGAGAGGTTTGTCTTGGTGGCTGAGTATCTCGAAGCCTGTATTTAGGAGCTGATATGGTCAAAACCTTTTTGCCTATGTCAAGGGTAGCCTTTTTAACCAGTTCTTTTCGAAGTATATTCGAAGTGATTGAAGGCATGTGATTTTATAGCGACGGTCGGGCATCCCCGAGTCGCATTAGTTTGGTTAGTACAGCCTTGTGACCGTAGTCATTTGTGTTTGGTCGGAGCCTTTCAATCCTGAGTGAAGCAGTTTCGGCGTCTATATCAAGGGTATGCCTTTTTAGGGGTCTTACAAGTTCGATATATAGCCTTAACTTTGAGATCGGGTTTATGCCTTTAGTAAGGTCTTACATGTTTTACATGCCTTTAAGGTCTTACAGTTTTGGATACTTGGTACAAGTATGATTCTTGCCTTGCTTGAGGTCTTACAGATATTGTTGTTTCCTTATATAGGTCTTACGAGATCGAGGCTGCCCGCATGTGGTCTTATGGTCTCGGGTTTTGATAAGTCTATGGGGGAGGTGATTGGCGGCAGTCCTCGAGTCATCGAGGGTTTCTTGGCTTGGGAGCCATTACTTGTAAACTTGGTGTTGCCTCACTGAGGGCTTGTGATTTTGGAGTTTCCGACCCTGAGGTCATGTGGCCTTGAGTTTTCGATGCCAGTCCCCGAGTGTTTGGGACATTTTTGGCTCTGGAGTTGTTTTGTTATCTTGATGTTGCCTCATTGAGGGCTTACGAGTTAGGAGCTCCGACCTGAGGGTCGTATTGTTTTGAGTTGTTGACGCCAGTCTCCGAATGTTTGGGACATTTTTGACAGAGGAGCCATTTTGCAAAAATACCGAGTTTCTTTGATTTATTGGTACAAGTATACACGTTTTTGCTATTTTGAGTTGTTGATGCTAGTCTCCGAGTGTTCGGGACGTTTTTGACAGAGGAGTCATTTTTGTGAAAATACCGAGTTTCTTTGATTACTTGGTACAAGTATACACATTTTTGCTGTCACGGGCTAAGTTGTTCTATGCAGACACGGTTCGTTTGACTGTTTGGCCTGGTACATTATTTTCCTATCGAGAGCCCACTTAGCGTATGATGCCCCCCAATATTGAGGTTGATTGCAATAGAAGCCTTAAATACTTATTGGGTCTTCCTTAAGTAGTATATAGATGTTGTCTCGTTAAAAACCTTGCCGGTAAAAACCTTCTAGGGACAAAATCCGGAAGAAGGAAAAGACTGCAACGCATGCTTTTAAGAGCCTGAGGTCCTCGAGTTCGAGGGTATTTCAGAATCTTCCATTGGACATCTTAACAGTAGTATCGTTTTAGCATTGATATGTTCCAATTACTTGGAAGTTGCTCGCCTTCCATGGTACCGAGCTTGTAGGAACCTTTGCCGATTACTCCGAGGATACTGTACGGTCCTTCCCAATTTAGGCCTAGCTTTATTCATTAGGGTTTCGAGTGTTCAGGGTGACTTTCCTTAAGACCAAGTCCCCGACTCCGAGATGTCGGAGGTTTGTTCTCCTGTTATAATACCATTCGATCCTTTTCTTTTGGGCGGCCATTCGGACCAGCGAGGCTTCTTGCTTTTCATCCAATAGTTCGAGGGTCGTAGTCATGGCCTCGTTGTTCGAGCTCTCAGTGGTGTGTCAGAATTTGGAGCTTGGATCCCCGACCTCCACTGGTATCAAAGCCTCGGTGCCATACACTAGAGAGAAAGGTGTTCCCCTGCACTTGATTTTGAAGTTGTTCGGTATGCCCATAGCACTTCGGGCAATATTTCTCTCCATTTTCCCTTAGCGCTTTCCAACTTATTTTTTAAGTTTTGGATGATGGTTTTGTTTGTCAACTCGGCCTGGCCGTTTGCACATGGGTGGTAGGGCGTCGACAGTATTCTCTTGATTTTGTGATCCTCGAGGAATTGTGTTGCTTTGCTTCTGATGAACTGCCTCCCATTATAGCATTTTATCTCGGAAGGAATCCCGAACCGATACATAATGTGATCCCAGATAAAGTCAGTGACTTCTTTTTCTCTTATCTTTTCAAAGGCCTGCGCTTCCACCCATTTTGAGAAATAGTCAGTCATAAATAAAATGAATTTAGCTTTACCTAGTGCCGTTGGTAGAGGTCCGACGATGTCCATTCCCCATTTCATGAATGGACATGGCGATAAGACCAAATGTAGTTGTTTGTCGGGTTAGTGAATCATAGGGGCAAATCTCTGGCATTTGTCGCACTTTCGGACGAATTCCTTAGTGTCTTTTTCCATGTTGTCACAATAGTAACCTGCCCTGATCACCTTTCGGACTAAGGAATCGGCGCCAGAGTGGTTTCTGCAAGTACCCTCGTGAATTTCTCAGAGTACATAATCTGTGTCTCCTGGCCCCAGACATACTGCTAGGGGGCCATCGAAAGTTCTTCTGTACAGAGTCCCATTTTCGTCGAGCGAAAACTAGGCTGCTTTGGTTCGCAGGGCCCTCGATTCCTTTGGATCCGTGGGTAATTTTCCGTCTTTCAGATAGTTAATATATTTATTTCTCCAATCCCATGTTAGGCTAGTAGAATTAATCTCAGCATGACCTTCCTCGACCACTGATTTGGACAGCTGAATAACAACCCCGGGGAGTAGGCCATCTTCTTCAACAAATGATCCCAGGTTTACGAGGGCATCGGCCTCGCTGTTCTGCTCCCAAGGTGTGTGGACCAGGGTCCATTCTTTGAAATGGCATAATGTGATTTGGATTTTGTCCAAATACCTTTGCATCCTATCTTCTCGGACCTCGTAGCTCACATTTACCTGGTTTACTACCAGGAGTGAATTGTACTTTGCTTTAATGATCTTAGCTCCTAGGCTTTTGGCCAATTCCAGACTTGCAATCATAGCCTCATACTCGGCTTCGTTGTTAGTCAATCTTGCAGTTTTTATATATTGCCTGATTATGCCACCCGTAGGCGGCTTCAGGACCATACACCAGAAGATGTGCCTGATTTTAGTAAAAGTTCCTTTTCTACCTCGGGCACGAGGGAGTGAGAGAAGTCAGCCACGAAGTCCGCCAGAATCTGGGACTTGATGGCATTCGGGGTTGATACTCGATATCATACCCCCCGAGTTTGATGGCCCATTTGGCCAATCGTCCCTATAGTTCGGGCTTATGCAATATGCTTCGGAGAGGGTACGTTATTAAAATGCAAATATGGTGGCATTGAAAATAGGGTTTCAATTTTCGCGATGCGCTTATTAACGCAAGAGCTAATTTTTCTAGGTGCGGATACCTGGTTTCGGCATCCCATAGGGTCTGACTTACATAATAAACAGGGAATTGCGTACCTTACTCTTCTCGAACAAGTACACCACTTACCGCTATCTCAGATACGGCTAGATGTAGATACAACATTTCATCCTTTTTTGGCGTGTGGAGCGAAGGATGACTAATCAGATATCATTTCAATTCCTCTAAGGCGTGTTGGCATTATGGAGTCCACTCTAAGTTGTTTTTAGTTTTGAGTAAAGAAAAGAAATGATGACTCCTGTCTGATGACCTTGATATGAATCTGCCTAGAGTCGTTATCCGCCCTGTCAGCCGTTGCACGGCCTTTACATTATTTATCACTGTGATTTGTTTGATGGCCTTGATTTTGTCGGGGTTGATCTAAGAATATTTTCCGAACCTACTCTGAAGGCACATTTCTCAGGGTTAAGCTTCATGTTGTAACTTCTGAGGATGTTGAACGTTTCCTGCAAATGAGTCAAATGGTCCTCTGCGCACAGGGACTTAACTAACATGTCATCAATATAAACTTCCATGGATTTGCCTATTTGATGCTCGAACATTTTATTAACTAGACGCTGGTACGTAGCCCCTGCGTTTTGTAGCCCGAAGGGCATTACGTTGTAACAATAGGTACCATACTTCGTGATGAACGAAGTCTTTTCCCTATCCTCGGGGTTCATCTGAATTTGATTTTACACCAAGTAGGCGTCGAGAAATGTGAGGGTCTCGTGGCCAGACATAGCATCGATTTGACGATTGATGTTAGGCAATGGGAACGAATCCTTGGGGCATGCCTTATTTAAGTCTTTATAATCTACACACATTTTTAACTTATTTCCATTTTTGGGCACTACCACTATGTTGGCTAGCCATTCGGGGTACTTTACGTCTCTAATAAACCTTATTTTAAGGAGTTTCGTTACCTCGTCCTTGATGAATGTGTGTTTTACTTCAGACTGGGGTCTTCTTTTTTGCTTCACCGGTTTAAATCAGGGGTCGACACTTAATCGGTGGGTGGTTATTTCCGGCGGGATTCCTGTCATATCTAAGTGGGACCAAGCGAAACAGTCAATGTTATTAATAAAGAATTGAATGCGTTTTTTCCTGAGTTCGGGGGTTAATCCCGTTCCCAGGTATACCTTCCGATCTGGGAGATGCTCAATCAAAATAGCTTGCTCCAGTTCTTCAATTGTTGATTTCGTAGCATCATCCTCGAGGGTCTATATGCCCCCAGACTCATCCGAGGTAGAGTGTATAGGATTCGGCGCCTCCTGGTAAACCACGAACATTTCTTTTGCCGCATGATGTTCTCCATATATGGTTGTTATACCATCCTTTGTTGGAAACTTAATTATTTGGTGTAGAGTTGATGGCACTGCCCTCATGCTGTGTATCCACGGCCTGCCAAGCAATACGTTGTACCTCATAGCACCGCCGATGACATGGAACTTGGTGTTCTGAACTGTACTGGATATGTCAACCGGGAGGGCGATCTCCCCTTTCGTTACTTCGCCGGCCATGTTGAAGCCGTGGAGGACCTGGGAGGCGGGTACGATCTGATCGAGCAACCCAAACTGTTCTACTACCTTTGACCTGATTACGTTGGCCGAGCTGCCTGGATCTACGAGCACACATTTAATTCGATTGTTACTCAAAAGAAATGAAATTACCACTGCGTCGTTGTGTGATTATGTCAAGGTCTCGATATCCTCCTCGCTGAATGCAAGGGTGTCTTTGGTCATGCGATCTCGGATCGGCCCTTCTATTACAACGAATATTTTCATCCGTTTGATCACGGGTCCTTGGGGAATGTTGGTCCCCCCGATAATCATATGAATGACATGCCGATGAATCTTTTTTTTTTTACCCAGGTTGGATTTTTCCGAATTTCCCGCTGAATCTCTCGACATGCTCCATTGTTAATATGAGGACCGGCGTTAACATATTGGGCGCCGCACGAGGTCGTACCCTTGGGAATCGACTCTGGTGTGCTCTCAGGGTTTTTCGATGGCACACCCACACCTGGAATAACCATACCACCCTTTTCATAGTTTTTAGACTATTATTTTCAGGTATATTTATTGGTTTAGGCATTTTGACCTGAAATCAAAGATCTTGGACAAGAAAAAGTGTGAAAGATAACTTGCGTTATGTGGTAAAACCAGCAAGAAAATAATCACTATTATTTTTAGCCCCAAACTGTTTACCGTGAAAATGGTAATAACAATTAAATTTGATTTTGTGGTTCTAAAAATACGTGATCTATTTTTATGTAGTTGTTTGGGCAATAGATGCTAAGTGAGGTACTTGGAATCAAGATAAGAGATTAAAAACGAGATGTTAACCAAACCAAATAACTGTCAATCGTGGCCTCGTGGTTGAGTCTGATGTTCACCGAGGGCGGTCGATGGAGACTAATAGTTATAATAAAATCAATGACGGCTTTTTATGGCCAATGATAAGCAATAAATGAAGAACAACAAAGAGAACACAATGGATATGAACAATAAATGCAAGTAAAGAGGTCAGGGGAATCTGTTAGAGAACAGAGAGAATGTTCTTGTGTATTTAGTATTGAGCAAGAGATGACTACAAAATGACAAGGATACCCTTTATATATGAGGGGAAAATCCAAACATAGTACAAATACCTTTATTAGAAAGATATGGAGATGGGACAACTAGTTGATGTCATGATTCGGGTCTGAACTTAGCTCATTAGACTTTGTCAGCTCTAGCTATGCGCCTTGGGAACTCCCCACTTTTTCATCATAGTCATTGGTCTGCACTGGCCCGAGGTCGAGCATCGATAGCCCTCGAGTGTGAACCTCAACCGTAGTCTCGAACCTGTGACATATGCTTACGAGGCATCACAACGAAGGAAAATTGGACCCTCCGATTTTACCGTATACACTCTGAATATGTCAAAGGAACTTATCATATGATTACGTGCAACAACCCAAATTTCCCTTTTGGAATTAATGCATTCTATTTTCTCAATCACATGCTAGCTATTTTTATAAAAAGATTCATTTAATATGAATACCTTTGGATGCTTTATTACCTTGGCTTTATTATTGTGTGCTATATATATCCTTTTCTTTTTATATAAAAAAAAATGTAACACATTATAAGTTATAACATTAATGTACTATCTATTTAGGTTACTAACCAATCATCTCTTGAGAAATACAAATGAAAAAGGACATATGCAAGTAAAAATAGAAATTCATAACAAATTATACCAAAAATTCCTTGTAAATTTTGTAAGATAGTTTAGTCAAAATTATTCTCAATATATGAAATAAGACATCAAAATTGACGTGGAGGGAGTGTAACCGTGTATGAAATAATTACTATCAAACGAGAAAAGATGACAGCATCAATAATTTCACAACAAAAGCGGAAAAGATGCCTTTAAAGATTTGTAAAAAAAAAAAAAAGGTCTTTTTGTGCAAATTAACGCATCAGACGTCATTAGCAATATTAGAAAAATTCCAAAATAAACCACAATGATCATTATCATGATAAATTAATATGACAAACTCATATTCTGTTTTCCTGCATTTCTTTGCAGAAACATTCAAAAAGAACCTCAAGAAAGTTGGACAAAGGATTGACCCAATGCAGAAAAATGTCCCTTTTAACCCAACTGTTACTCGGAATTCATTTGCCCGACTAATTTAAATTTACAGAATTTTTTTGCCCGACTAAATAGTTTGGTATTATAATATACATAGTATAAAGATGCAGGATGCTCCTATAGAGAGGCAAGATACTTTCCTAGAGATGGTTTCTATGGACAGAGATGGATCCAATATTTAAATTTTATGGGTTCAATTTTTAAGAATTTTAGTATTGAACCCATTATATTCTCAAAGTTATGGGTTCATATCTGCTATTTTTACAATTTTAATGAAATTTTACGCATAAATTTATGATCCGCACCGAAAGTTGTGGATTCAATTAAACCCGTACCCGCTATGATACATCCGCCTCTGATCTTTTTGTATATATGACTAGTGACTGTAATTATTTTTGCGGATCAATCAAATATGTTAAAGGTAATTTAAATTTGCACAACATAAGAAAAGACCCATTATATAAAAACCATCTTTATTATAATTCTTTTTATTTTCAAAGCTCTGACCGATAACTCTGATTGAGAATGAAAAGATCTTATACATTCAATTTGACAGATGTCATGGTCAAAGAAAACGAACATTGCTTTGATCATTTTGTTTTGGCCACTATGAGCTAGAAAGTAATTCTATTTCTTTCTTATATTTACTTTTATCCAACCAAAATGAAAGTGACAGAAAGGGGAAAATGGCTATTAACAGTTTGGTAACTTCTTTACTTTTTTCTTCAACAGAAATGGGCCATCACAGATTTTGGACATTTTACACAAAGACATGACATTTTTGTGAAAGAAGTAGTATCAGCATCATGTGATACTTTAAAAGGACTAAAATAATGAAAAAGTTGATCGGTTTTAATCAGTGGTACGTGATATAATTTCAAGAAATTTGATAATAGGAACCTAGAAACTTTTTATACATGAAGTAGGAATGATTTAAGTTATAAAGTGTAAAGAATTCTTACACAAGCAGTTCAATTTAACTGATTATACCATGTTATTAGCTCCCTCCGTTCTAATTTAGATATAGACATCTTTTGTGTCTACTCTAAAAAGAATGAACAACTCTCTAAGTTTAAAAATAATTTGACTTAAATTTTCTATTTTACCGTTAATTATAAGTGTTTATAGTCACACAAATATTATTACATGTTTCACACAAGTTTTAAAACTCTTACAGCCACACAAATGTTTTGATACGTGTAAAACCATAAATTTTGGAAGTTTTCTTTTATTTCTAAAGTTCTATTGTAAATCAAACTAGGTCATATAAAATAAAATGAAAGAAATATATTAGTTACTCCATTTTCCACACTACTGTATTATGTTGACATGAAAAATTATTTGTTGTGTTGTAATTTAACTTAACATAAAAATTATCGGTGCAATTTAATCTCAAAAAGGAATGGAAGGCCTAGGATTGGAAAGTTAGATGTGCTTTTCCCATAATTGAAGCCATCTAAGTACGATTGGCCCTCATATATTTTTAATTCAAGCTAATTTAATTTGGCTAAGCCTTTTCACTGATAAGATAAATAATTTTAGAACGTTCAAAAAATAAAAAATAAAAATTCTTCTAAATCAAGTATATACATCAGAAAATTAATTTCCAGAATAATAGAACACCAATTTCAAGTCACAGTTGCCTAACTCCACCAAAATTAGAAGTGCAGTTTCCAAGTTTTAGTTTTAGACTTCGGATATCAGCAATTGGTAATATCAACGATTCTACATATACATCATGTAAGGATTACCCTTTGCTTTATTGGTGAATAAGGAAACTAGCTAAAGCTTAATGGTGAATAATAATGTTTAACATTCCTCCACATTTTCTTATTACGGCATATAGTTTATCTTGCGATAGTAGATTAGTACTTTAAATAATACTTATTATAAAAATTTACATATAATTAACTTATAAATAATGATAGTGTAAATATTTTTTATACTATCATACATTAACTTAATATATGTATTTTTGTTGCTTGTAATCTTCATTCTTTTCCTTACCATCCAAGATATCCGCACGCAGAGGTTCGTGTCGTTTTCACATTCCTTAGGAATTTCTAGAAAGAAATGCTCTAAGTTTTGTGTAATTTACTATCATTTGGCTCCCCATTCAGTAATTTTCTGAAGTTCTATATTACTCTATGTTTTATTCATTGCTAGTATAAGTAACATTTCACAAATAGCGGGTAACTTTCATATCAAGTTCGATTTGGTAATAAAGCCGGATCAGCTAGCCTTTTGGCAAGGGGTTCATCCGAACTTAATATTTTCGATGTCGCGGAGCACATGTATTATAATGTATGTAGATTTATTAAAATTTCATTAAATATTAGATTGGAAGTTATAATTTTAAAAATATAATGAGTTCAATACTAAGACCTTAAAAATCGAAGTTATCAAGTTAAAATTCTAAATCTGTCTCTATATGATAGCCTAAATATGCTAATCAACTGCAACAACAGATTGAATTGCAGTTACTGTAGTTTTTACACTGAAGGGGAATCTTGGAGTAACGGTAAAGTTGTCTTCGTGTGACTTGTATAGGTCACGGTTTCGAACCGTAGAAGCAGCCACTAATGAAACATTAGGGTAGGACGTCTATATCACACCCCTGAGGTGCGACCCTTCCCCGAATCCTGCGTGAATACGAAATGCTTTGTGCACTGAACTGTTTTTTTTTTTTAATTATAGTTCTTACACTGGCAGTGTATATGACTTAAAACATTACTCTAGCTCACTCTCACCCAAAACACACCTATATAACGCACAATACACATGCACATACACATATACACCAAGACAGATTTAGAGAGAGAGAGAGAATGCGAATGATATATGTGTGTGAAGAAGAAGAAAAAGAAGTAGGAAGAAAGAAAGCATCAGGGACATGTCCATATTGTGGAGGGACAGTGGAGGCAGTAGACATTGAAGGCAAAGGGAAGCTTTTCTGTTTGCCCATTTGCTTGAGGTTCAAACGCAAATATCTCTGTTCTTCTTGTTCTAGGCGTCTTGTTTTGTACCCTTCCTAAGCAACAAAAACATATATTTATATTTTTCTCTTAATTAATTAAGGCTGGAATGTGTAGGTTTCTCTTTTATCTTAATTCTTAGCTGTGTCTACACAGCTACGAAATTTTCAGCAGGTTTTTATTATTGCATTTACATTTTATGCACTGATAGTATAATAATTTTTTTATATTATCAGGTTAAATTATCTGCATGAACATTATTTATAATAAGTTATGTATTTGGTAATCCAGAAATAAAGTAACTTACCTGTTATAATATGTTAAATTATACTAATTATGTAAAAGTTCAGATTTGAGAAAATTCAGCTTATTTTCATTGGTAGCAGAGTATTTGTTATCTGATCCTATCTTTGTTTATGGAGATGACATCTAAGTAAATTTTATCTGTTAGAATATATTAAAATCAAAAGAAAAAAATGATAAAATTTCCATGAAAATGTACAATTTAGTTAAAATGTAGAATCATATGGGTTTTATTGATTTTTTAACTATCAATGATTCTCTATTTTCTTTAGACTTAAAGTCGCGTGAAATTTGTACTCAACTTACAGTAAATTTTGTTGGAGTGAAGAAACGAGGTTTGAAAGAACTGTGGAAACAAAAGTGGACGGATATAACACATTTCCTTATAATATGAGAAAAATCAATTAATAAGCTTAAAATACATTGATTTTGGATTGGCCAATACAATCATCACGCGAAATAATTAAGAGGAATTTTATAATCCAGAAATAAAATAACTTAGCTGATGTTAAATTATAAAGTAATTTTATAATCCATATGTAGCTATTTCAATTGTTACTATGTCACGACCCCGGTTCGCCCTCCGTGAACCATCGTGACGACACCTAGTCTCTACGACTAGGTAAGCCTAAAATTTGCGGAAGATAACCAAAACTTGCGGAAGTAAAACAATTTAAAAACAGAAATAAGGCAATAACAGTGTTAAATGTGCCGCTCGGCATACACCATATTTATATAGATCTCAAAACCAATATCTAAGTCCAAGACCCGGAAACCCACAGATCACAAGCTAAGAAAAAGAAATACTACATAACTCTAACTCCGGAATTTGTCAACAGAAAGTAAAGAAGGGCTAAATACTAAAAGGCAGGAATAGAAAGGGATTCCTCAGTCTGCGGACGCGACAGATATACCTCTAAGTCTCTAAGTAGTTGCCTCCTTCAAAGATGGTAAACTTGAGTAAAAGTACCTAGATCTGCACATAAAAAACATGCGCAGAAGAGGCATGAGTACACTACAGCGGTACTCAGTAAGTGCCAAGCCTAACCTCGGTTGGATAGTGACGAAGAAGGTCAGGGCCCTACTGAGGTTAAATAAAATATAAGTGTTAATAGTGTGAGCACGTGATTTTTGTTTCGCGCGACAATCGCTCCAAAAGAAATAAACAGTAACAACAATTGGTCCTGCTATACAATTTTTGGATTTTTACATGGTACTTTGTTAATTATTTACGATTTTGCCCATTTTATTTTATTAAAACAAAATACAAAAAAATGTATGTGTCATGCGTAATTTGAACCGTAATCCGGTTGTTAAAATAAAAAATCATAAATAGGCATCTTTGTTCGTGATTTTTGTTTTGTTTGATTTTACCTGTTTTAAATATTTTGATATATGTGTGCAAATAATTGTATTAAGTGTTTATTTAATTTTAATTTGATTTACTTAGGTTTTGTTATAAAATAAAAAATAATAATAAAAGAGAGAGTGCAAAATTGGGTTTGAAAATTAGTTTGGGCTGATTTTCATTTTAAATTCAAAGCCCAAACAAATTTAGCCCAAACCCCATGTAAACCCGGTCCAGATCAGCTGACCTCAGGAGGCGTTCCAAACGACGCCGTTTTGATCCAGTCTGATCTGGGCCGTTGATCTCAGATTGATCAACGGCCAAGATCTCTCACCCCAAACCCACTAACAGACCCGACCCGTCTCACCCGGACCGACCCCAACCCTTTACCCTTGAAACGACGCCGTTCCCTGTTAGTCGAAGGATCCTGGCCCTTCATCACATCTCATCCAATGGCCAGGATCCACCTACCCACCAACTATATAAACTCATAACCTTACCCTGCCCCCCCTATCCGAACCCCGGCTTTAGGTCACCTTCGTCCTCATCCCATTCCCCCTCCAAAACCCTAGCCGCCCCTGTGTCCTTCACCATGAAAACCGGCGGCACGGACGCCGGTGACCCCACCCTTAACACCATAGAACCCCCTTGCCATCCGGAACACGGATCTGTTAACCACGTAACTCGAATCCCTTCCCACCTTCTCGAATCTTCGTTTGAAGATTCGAGTCGGAACTTGACTTACACCGTGTAACCCCAGTTTCACACCAGACACTCCCCAGACCCCCCTCGTGACCAAACCATGCTTGGTTTGGTCCGAATCTGATCAGGGAAGCATGAATCCCAGATCTGATTTTTGGAACCTTTGTGGTTCCTCGTCACTGGTCCATATCCGTTCAAACCGAAGAGATTAAGGTCTAATGGACCTTAATCGAAGTGTTTCTCATCTGAGAAACACTTCGATTAAAGTCCGTTCAGCCTTAAGAAAGGTCTGTTCGAATCCAAGTAAGATTTTGATTTTTTGAGGTTTAAGGTGAGTTCTTTCTTTTCTTTATTTGTTTTGGTCCATCTGATTGTTGTAAAGGTCTGTTCATGTTTTGTTTGTGTCCCCGAATTTTATCAACTGTGCCCTGTCCACTTTTCCTGAACCTCTGTTGTTTGATTGAGTCTTTCTATTTGTTCTGATAATGTGTATGCAAGTGTTGTGCAATTAGCTGATTTTCAAATTTGAACTGACTAACTGATTCCTCGAATACTGCTTTGTTTAGTCAGTATAATTCAAATCATGTGTCGATACTATTAAATGTCTGATTTTTGGCTACGATTGTACATGTTATGATTAATATAGTCGAGTCGACATATGTCGTCAATTAGTTCCAGTTGTCCGAACAATAGCAAATCGACTTACTTCTGCTAAGCATTTGTTTGAATCAATTAGGAACTGAGTTTGTTTACTTATAGTTGTTAATTTGAATCAGAAATGTAAAAGGAATGTTTTGTTTAAGTTCTGAATTGGAGGGCATGTGCACTTGTGCACAGCATGTGCATTTGTGCACCACAGGTGCATTTGTGCACAGCCTGGTTCCTGCATAAAGGGCTTTTGATTTAAAAATGGTTTGACAGCATATGCTGTCAGATATATTCTGCTGCCCATACTTTGCTTCAGTTTCAAAAATAATAAACCTTACTAAAAGTGAAGCCTGCCAAGGAAATGTGATGGGGGTGAATACTTAATTAGCTAAGTGGAAACTGAAAAGGGGCAGCACATGGGAGGGTGTTTCTTTTGGTCTAACAGGCTGTTAAAGGGCTGAGGTTTAGGCTTATAAAAGGGAGGCACATTGAGATATCTAGAAGAGATAGAGACAGAGGGAATTGTTAAGAAAAAAGAGAGAGGAGATCAGACATAAGAGAGGAGGAGATCAGATAGATCTGCGAAGAGAGAGCAAAAATACATACATATACACACATAGACACACACACAGATAGACATTGATAATAAAGGGAAGGGAATACACTGATATAAGGGGGATTGATAAGAAAACAGGAAAAGAGAGTTTGTCTGAAAACACACGGACAGAAATAGATAAAGAGAGGCCTAACACAGAAAGAAGGAACTGCATTTTTTCATCTTTGTCTTGATTCTCAACTAGTCTGGATTTGCCTGTTCCATATTGATTTATCCTGAGTCTTGCTTGAGATTACTAGTTGTGTGTAGTATCAGTTCAGTTTTGGATCCATTCTGGTTAAATTCCGATTCCATATTGCTGGGAATTTGCTACATTCTGCCATCTTTCATTGGCTCTAAATTGCATTTTTGCACTGGGAATTTGTCCTGCTATTGTTCATCTGTTACTGCTGTTCCGCTTGCACTGTTGCTCAACTGACTCCCCTACTTCCTTCATTGTAAGCATTTCCTCAGGTACACATTTCGAATCTGTCTGATGTTGCAATGAAAGTTGAATCGAAAGATCTGAAGGAGTTATAATCATCTGTTGCATTGCCTACGAATTTTTTTTTATATACATAAATGTTGTTAAGATGTGTAAGTTTCTAGTCTGTTAGCCTAAATAGAGATACATTAGTAAGGTTGTACTTAATTAAAGTTTATGCCAATCTAAAACCGCGACATTTGACTCGTTTAGTAGTATACAAGATGTAAATACAATTCATGAAATGTGCAGCTATTTAACACGATTGTTAACTTAAACTCGCTCTGGCAGCATGCTTTGAATATGTAAGGGCAAATGGCCGTTTAAATCTAGCTAAAGATAATACAGTTTCATTCTCGGGTTTCAGCTTCATTAGGCAGTTTATAGGATGAGTTTCAAATATCATTAGTCGCATCTTCTAATAGGTGGTTTTAATTAATCTTGTCTAAATAAGTTAAAGTTAAGGAGATCTTGTAGTAGTCGTAGCATTTCATCAATCTTGTATATAATTCTTCTATCAAATTAAAAGCATGTTTCATGAGGTACAACGTTTCTTCACTCTGTAAATAATTAATCAGATGATTAACCAAAATCTGGATTTGGCCAAAGCATATAATTGAATTAACATGCATCTTTTCTTCTATTTTTAGAGATAAACACATTAGAAATGTAGTCGCCTTAGGATGTTCCTTCTAAAATAATGAGACGAGTCTCGCCAAATAAAAACGTAAATTGTGGGGCCCTCGATAAATAATCATAATAAATATTTAGAATTCAGGCTAGGCCGTTTAGTGAATCTCATGGCCTTCTCAAAAAATAATAACGCGTTAGGCTCTCTAGGCGCGACTTAATTAAATCATATTCTTAAATTCGGGTGCACATTGATGTGACCCAAATCCAAATCTCAACGAAGTCGAAATGTGTTGACAATCACGGGCGCATTGATTGTGACGTGATTCGAGATGCATTTTCACGACGTTGCAATTCTATAAAAATAAGTGATAATGATAAAATCGGTTTAAACTTAATAAAAGCACATAAGTCACAACATGTATTTAAATCAGATATTTAGCCATTATAACAATTTAAGCGACCGTGCTAGAACCACGGGATTCGAGGGTGCCTAACACCTTCCCTTGGGTCAACAGAATTCCTTACTTAGAATTTCTGGTTCGCAGACTTCATTTGGAAAAGTCGAAAATTTCCTCGATTTGGGATTCAAGATAAACCGGTGACTTGGGACACCAAAAGCCAAACCTTTCCCAAGTGGCGACTCTGAATTAAATAAATAATCCCATTTCGAATATTTTCACTTAAATTGGAAAAAACTCCCCTCGCGCATTCTACCCTTTGGGGCGGGGCGCGCAAAAAGGAGGTGTGACAGCTCTGGCGACTCTGCTGGGGAGGTAACCCAGAACCACTGGTTCAGGGTTCAAGAATTCGAGCTTAGAATAATTTTTATATTTGGCTTTATTATCTGATCTTTATTACATGTTTTTGCATAACGTGCTAAATGTTGTCTTTTACCGCTTTGATATTATCTGAATTGTATATAAACTGTGCCGAAACCCTTCTTTTCTTACCTCCGGGGAGAAGCTCGCTGGTCGAGACTCCCTATTCTGTTAGTGTCAATACCTAAAATAAGAAAGAGGTCGGACAAGTTACAAAGCCGGACGATCTCGCGGGTCCCCGGTACGTAGCCCCCTCCTCGACTCGAGTTGTCTGCTCGGGTACACAGTCTAGAACAAATACCCAGGGTATAAACCTAGTATAACGAAACTTCATGCCGGATCCCTAGTAGGAACGTTTATTTGCATCATGTTGCATTTGACTTAGGGGGGATCAACACAGGGGTTGGGTCAGTCTAGGACAGGCAACCTGAAATGAAAAGACCACCCTGCTGCATCCTATTTGTTTTGCGCATTTATTTGCTTCGGTTCCGCATGCTGACCGGTTTCTAAAAACAAAGGGGGAAAATAGCAGCGTAGGGAGATAATTACTTATTTTGGAAAAATAAAACCAATGTCCAAGTAGTGTCAAAACCTCGCCGGAATTTTTCTTAAAAAAAAAAAAGAAAAAGAATAAAAGCAAAATTTGTTTTCTTAGTTTGAATTATTAAAAAAAAAAAAATAATATAATTTTTTTTTATCACTTCCCAAAATCAAAAAAAAAACGGAAAATTCATAATTCAAATAAAAAATGTTGTTTTCTTTCGTAGTACCCCTTTTATAAAATCAGACTAATAGTCCAAATATTTTCTAAAAAAAAAAAATTCTTTAGTCTTTATCTCTTTTCAAAAAAAAAATAAAAGAAAAATATATTCTTGTTTTCTACGTTTATTTGATTTTCTCTATTCACGATATGCCCGAACTACGCCGGTTTGATTCTCACCGGATGTGAGATACGTAGGCAACCATCGTCGGGTTCAACCCCCATTTTTGCTAAAATAGCCAAAATCAATGAATAAAAAAAATGTGTTTCAAACTTTAAAAAAGAGTCGTAAATAAATCAGGTGATGTTGTTTTGTCATAAATAGCCGAATGTTCCCGAAAGGGACGCCGGAAGGCTGACTTTGCATAAATAGCCACCTTTGGGTCTTGTTTAGTATTTTTGTCCAGTTGACCCACACGGCCTTAAAATCTTCGTCCTCAAAGTGTTTAAAGGCCGTGTTCAAAACTTGACCCCCTTTGTAAAATATTTTTGAGTCAAAATCATTTTTGTTGAAATCACCTTAATAAATGTGCAGGATGAGCACGATGCAAAATGAACATTTTTCAATAATGACCAAAATCCCTATCAAGTTACGACTATGGTGGAATGATCTAGGCGCTGAAGGACAAAATGAGGTCAAGAAATATCTGAAAGGTCTCGTGGGTTTGTTGGAAATCCAGCCTCGGGGAGATATCATAAGAGCTTTGGTTACCTACTGGGACCCGGCGCATAATGTTTTCCATTTCTCTGATTTTGAACTCACCCCCACGTTGGAAGAAATGGCCGGATACATCGGGAATGCTGAACTTCCTTTGAGGCAAAAATACTTGGTCGCCCAAGAGTTGTCACGGTACACCGGTTCCTAGATTCATTGAAGATACCCAGAACAGTCCACAACCCGGATCTAGCGGCCGGATTTTGTACTCCATGCTTCATATATGATAGGTACGGTCACGAGGGGGGATTCAATAATCCAATCAACAAACTGTGCAGCAAAGGTGTTCGTCAGAAGTGGGACAAACACAGACGGACAGCGTTCATGATGATGTTCCTGGGCCTTCTGGTATTTCCAAGGAAAGACGGAAACATTGATTTGAAGATATCCGGGGTCGTCAGCACTCTACTCACGCAAAGTGACAGTACTCTCGCGCCTATGTTGGTATCTGACATCTTTCGAGCTCTTACAGCTTGTAAAGTTGGGGGAAATTTCTTCGAAGGTTGTAACTTGCTCCTACAAATATGGATGACCGAGCACCTCTGCCATCATTCCGAGATTTTGAGCCATGGTTCCCCGGAAAAGACTTGCATAGAAGAATCTTACACGAGAACCAAAGATATCAGTTTGCCCAAAGGAGTCCTGGCATGGACCTCGTTCTTTCAAGCTCTTACTGCCAGCCAAATACAGTGGACGCTAGGATGGTTGCCTGTTGATGAGATCCTATATACGTCGGCAGCTAAAACTCATTTCTTACTGATGGGGCTTAAGAGCATTCAACCTTACGCACCCTGCCGAATTTTGAGACAGTTCGGAAGATGCCAGATAGTACCTCATGAGGAAGATCTTAGCACTCAAGCAGTTGAGATAAGTCCTAACGGACAATTCCCAGAAGCAAAGATTCGCCAAATCTGGAGTGAGTGTCAATATTTGAAATCAGATACTTGCGTGCGGGATCGAGCCAAAGGAGAGACGGCGCCAGGTTACCTTGCATGGTATAGAAGGGAACTTGAGCATGAAAGGCCAGCTAAGAGACCCCACATCCGGAATTTCACCGAATCATCGCAAAGGCAGTGGGATTGGTTAGCAAAGGAAAGAGGCTATTGCGCCGAAATCAGCAGGTTAAAGCAACAAGTGGAAAGTTTGAAATATGAGCACAACGTGCAAGATGCTACCAATCTGGGAGAGCGGAACAGGTTAATTCAGGAAAACGAAGTGCTCAGAGCCCAGATCAAACAGATAAGGGTGGATGCAAATAAGCAGCCAAGGCGTCAATCAGACGAGCAGATGATAAAAAGGCTAAAAAGTGAAATCAGGAAATGGCGAGATAGTTTGGAGAAATCTGAAAACGTCATAGTAGAGCTCAGGGCACAGTGGGATACAAGAGCAGATAAGCATCGCCGATACCTGAACCAATTGGAAGGCGACCACGAGAAAACTGTTGCTAAGATAAAGAGAGAGATGGCTGCACTTGAGATCAAAGCAGTTAATCAGGCCAAGGATTTCCAAATTGAGAGCAGATACTGGTACGACTCAATAGCCCAGATGAAATTGGAAGTACGGCGACTGAAGCATCAGCATATACAGGATGCTCAAGTCTTCAAGATATGCAGCGATCAGATAAAACGCCTACTCGTAGAGAAGAAGCAAGCCAGAGATAGGATCAAGGCCATTGCCTATGCCATCACCAGACGATGTCTACGATGTGAGAACATGTCCAGCGTTACCATCCTCTCGGCAATAATGGGTCATGTCAAGCAGACTATGCACGAGCTGGAGCAACTTGAGAGGGATCTCACGCCTAGGACCGCGGCGAGGCCGAACGATGCCCCGCGGACACCAATTTTCAAAACCATAATGCACTCATAAGTCAAGCCTGTATCTTAGCATCATCTGCCTGTTTTTCCATCAGGGTGATTTTTAGTCTATTTTGAGTCTAGGTTTATTTTCAAGGTTTCCTCTTTCTTTTGCAAAATGTAGTTTGTAATAGACCATTTCAACAATAAAGAGGTTGCTTCTTTTACGCTCATTTGTGTTTTTCAAACTACGTAATGATCTGATTCACGTAGGCATCGTGATACGTAGGCAATCCTCATCGGATCCGGTCGCATTTCTTTTACTGCAAAAAAAATAATAATAATAATAATAAAAAAAGGGGGAAAACAAATAAGAGGAAAAACGCCGGAATGACGCATGCTATCGTAGCCAAACATATAGTAATCCACTTAACTGTATAGGTGCATCATGCCCAACGTGAGATTGACTATCTATTATTTGCTGCAAATTAACCGTGCATTTGTCGTTGAGTATCTTTCAGGGTTTTTGAAAAGACGGTTGGTTTGGTGAAAGTCTGGCCTCGCACTCATACTTCACGAGGTCAAGGAGAAGTGTTCAACTACCTGTTGTTAGGACCAGAAGCAGTACTCACACTTACTTCACCAGGTCAAAAGGAAGTGTGGAAATGTCTTCAGAAATTCCATTGCAAACGATCCCTGTTTCTGAGGAGAGCTCAATCTCAGCCGTTCTCACACCTGAATCCGCAACTGCGGAGGAAAACAGAATCCTACGGCTCCGCATGTTGAAAATGCTGGACGACTGGAATAATGGGAAAGAACCACCAAGTGCCGTCCCCGGATTCCCTGAATTATTCTCCAGGTCGAGTGGGACTTCTAATGTCCCCATAAATTATCCTGCTACCCCATTCGGGTACCCAGCCACCTCAGCCTTCTCTGCTGGATCGCCTTCTGAGCCTCATCCCCGAATGTCAGTCACTGATGCAAGCATGAACATCTTTACTGCGTCGCCTTGCCCGATCACGGCACAGCCGACCACGTACAAGCCAAGCTTTGACTCATCCTCTTTTACATTCCAAGCACCATCGTTCTCAATGGAACCAACTAGGTTCGCTACCAGCACTAATCCTCTACCGCCTCAGTGCGAGCTTGCACCCGGGTAGGATCAGAACCCCAGAATTGCAGAATAAAATGAGATTGCCAAGAGAATGAGAAGCCTTGAACAAAGTTTGAAGAATATGCAAGGATTGAGCGGACAAAAGAGCGTCTCTTACGCCGATCTGTGCATGTTCCCTCACGTGCACCTGCCGACGGGTTTCAAGACCCCAAAGTTCGAGGAATACGATGGGCACGGTGACCCCATTGCACATCTTAAGAAATATTGCAACCAATTGCGGGGAGCCGGCGGAAAAGAAGAACTGCTGATGACATATTTTGGGGAAAGTCTAGTAGGGATAGCTTCGGAATGGTATATGGACCAAGAAATGTCCTGATGGCATATATGGGATGATCTCGCCAGAGATTTTGTGAAACAATTCCAGTATAACATCGACATTGCGCCAGACCGAAATTCTCTGTCGAATTTGAAGAAGAAACCTTCAGAAAGCTTCAGAGAATATGCTATTAAGTGGCGCGAACATGCGTCAAGAGTGAAGCCTCCCATGGATGAAGTGGAGATGGTCACTACCTTTCTCCAGGCTCAAGAGTCTGACTATTTCCAAAACATGATGTCAGCCATGGGTAAGCCATTCGCGGAAGCGATCAAGATTGGAGAGATGGTGGAAAATGGCCTGAAAACAGGTAGGATTCTGAGTCAAGCAGCCATAAGGGCGACCTCCCAGGCCGTCCAAAGCGGGTCCGGAGGAACGACAAGGGGGAAGAAGAAGGAAGAAACGACTATGGCAGCCTCAGAAGCAAGGGAGTATCGTCATCCCAGGCCCCATTTTCCGGAAAGAGCCCCACAACACTACTACCCCCACTCAAATTTGACATATGCTCATCAACCTTATATGGTCATGAATGCCCAACCTTATACCCATCCGCCACAACAAGCCAACCGAGGCCCAGCTCCACCTCCCAGAAATCATCCTCCTTACCGCAACCACTATAACCCACAACCCCCGCAGAATAACTTTCGCCCTCAGGAGCCACCCAGAAGGCGGACTTTCACGCCCATCGGTGAGCCATACTCAACTTTGTTCCCAAAGCTGGTCCAGTTGGGTTTCTTGCAACCAATCCCTCAAACAAGGCAAAACCCGACGTCACCTTCTTACAAAGCTGGAGTCAGATGCGCCTATCATTCAGGAGCCGAGGGACATGACACAAATGACTGCTGGTCGTTGAAAAGAGTGGTCGAAAACTTGATAGAGCAAGGGAAAATAGTGCTAAGGGACGAGGAGATCCCAAATGTAACTAACAATCCATTACCTGCTCACAATAATGGGCCGCTGATCGGAATGATTTGTGAAGACAAAGAGTTCGACATTGCTCTGAAAGCCATAATTGCCATTGTCGACACGGGAAAGAGGCCCGAAACGGACCAAAAACCAGAAAAAGGGGAAGAGGCCAAAGCTATAAAGAAAGTGCCTGAAAAGAAGGTGGAGAAGAAAGTGGTACCGGTAAAGGATGGAGTTCTTTACATACCACGAGGTCAAGCTGAGAAGACGCAAAACTTCGGAATCAAAAAGACAAAACCTATGTACGTGCCAAAAGGGGCCTATGTGGTCCGGGGGACGATTCAACCACCTCGGCCGAATGAGCCAGTGGTTATCGGACGCGTGCCACAAAAGCCAATGACCAACCCGTCCACAGTGCCGTGGAATTATCAAAAGACTTTGGTAATGTACAAAGGTAAAGAGGTCATGGGAGAACTTCCAGAAAATACTTTCATTGGAAGGTATTCAAACACCCAAGAACTGAACAACGCCACACAAAGGCGCTTCCCGCCAAAGAAGCCCGTAAGTGTTGAAGAAGCGGAAGTGTTCTTCCAACAAATGAAAATGCCGGATTACGAAGTAATAGATCAACTGCGCAAGTACCCCGAGCAAGTGTCCATGCTATCATTATTGATGAGGTCGGCCGAGCATCAAAAGATCTTACTGAAGACCCTGAATGAAGCATATGTGCCAGTTGAAACCTCGGTTGAGCAATTAGAGCGGATGACAGAAAGATTCTTCGCCATCAACCAAATCTCTTTCAGCAAGAACGATCTACCCCCGGAAGGAGCGGCACACAACAAGGCTTTGCATCTAACAGTTAAATGCGAAGACTATTATGTCAAGCGGGCAATGTTGGATGGGGGTTCGGGTGTTGACATTTGCCCGCTCTCCACGCTGCAAAGAATGGAAATTGGGACAGAAAGAATCCGACCCAACAATGTTTGCGTAAGAGCTTTCGACGGCATCAAGAGAGATACCATGGGAGAAATAGACCTGTTGTTGGTCATAGGACCAGTCGAATTTCAAGTAACCTTCCAGGTGCTCGACATGGATACATCCTACAATTTTCTCCTTGGCAGACCTTGGATCCATGCGGCAGGAGCCGTGCCTTCCACCCTTCACCAGATGGTGAAGTTCGAGTACTCCAGCAGACGAAGAGTGGGCAAAGAAAAGGAAAAATGAGGGTTGGAAGTTACCTCAACCACTGCCGGATTTATATGCAACTTTCATCAGGCCAAGGTACGTTGAAGAAGAAGATGATGAGGTCTTCACAGCTGAGGAAATCGAGGAGATATGTGGGGCGATGAGAGAGATGCTCTACGAGGTCCACATGGTTCAACCAGGTGAAGGCACAAGCACTGCTGAGATGCTGTACATGGGGCCGAACGCCAAACTTCAAAACTGGGAGGCCACGCCATTCCCGACTAGACAGAAGTCCGGGTAGACCTGTCCTGCCACCTTTCCTGTGTCACAAGTTATCTCCAGGACATAACTTGAACGTTTTCTTCCTTTCAATTGTTGTTTTGAATTCCTAAGTTGTAAACAGTGTTGTCTTCCAGCTTTCCAAAGAAAATAAAAAAAAATCATCATTGCTTTCCCATTTCTTTCTTTTGTTCTGATTTTTGTTATTTTTCCTTTTATCTTTCTTTTCAGTTATAATAATGCGGCTTTAAATATGACATGCTTGCGGACTTCACGCCCAGATCACAATGAGCTATTTAACTGCGAATTAATGAACCCAGAACCAGAATATGATGCGGAAGAAGCTTTTAGGGAGATAAACCGAGAGTTGGAATATTTCGAGAATAAACCTAAGCCAAATCTGAATGACACTGAACCGGTAAATTTAGGAACCCCAGAAGAAATCCGGGAGACCAAGATAAGCATTCACACGGACGAGAAAACGCGAGAGGCGATAATTCAACTTCTTTTTGAATTTAAAGACGTGTTTGCTTGGTCATATGATGACATGCCGGGTCTAGGGGTTGATCTAGTGGTTCATAAATTGCCGATTCATCCTGACTGTCCTCCAGTTCAACAAAAGCAACGAAAGTTCAAAACTGAGGTCAGTGACAAGATCAAGGAAGAGATCACCAAACAACTGAAAACGGGAGTGATTCGGGTAGTCCAGTATACAACCTGGTTGGCAAATGTGGTTCCAGTACCGAAAAAGGACGGTAAAACTCGAGTATGTGTAGATTACCGAGATCTGAATAGAGCAAGTCCTAAAGATAATTTCCCACTACCCAACATCCACATCCTCGTTGATAATTGCGCCAAACACGAGATACAGTCCTTCGTGGATTGTTACGCCGGGTATCATCAGGTATTGATGGATGAAGAGGACGCCGAGAAAACTGCCTTCACCACGCCTTGGGGCACCTACTGTTATCGGGTTATGCCATTCGGTTTGAAGAATGCTGGGGCTATTTACATGAGGGCCATGACTGCCATTTTTCATGACATGATGCATCAGGAAATAGAGGTGTATGTGGATGACGTGATAGTCAAGTCCAGGACGCAGGATAATCACATCCAAGACTTGAGGAAATTCTTCGAGAGACTAAGAAAGTATGACTTGAAGCTAAACCCAGCCAAATGTGCTTTCGGAGTTCCGTCGGGCAAACTTTTGGGCTTCATCGTAAGCAGGAGAGGTATCGAGCTAGATCCAACTAAGATAAAATCCATCAGAGATCTGCCTCCCCCGAGAACAAAGAAAGACGTGATGAGTCTGTTGGGCAGGTTGAACTACATCAGTCGGTTTATTGCCCAGTTGACAAGCACGTGTGAGCCCATATTCAAGCTTCTAAGGAAAGATGCGGTGATTAAATAGACAACTGAGTGTCAAGAAGCTTTCGATAAAGTCAAAGAATACCTTTCGAATCCCCCGGTCTTGGTCCCTCCAGAACCAGGGAGGTCACTTTTCTTGTATCTAACAGTCTTGGAGAACTCTTTCGGTTGCGTCCTCGGGCAACACGACATAACCGGGAAAAAGGAGCAAGCAATCTACTACTTAAGCAAGAAATTCACCGGCTACGAGGCCAAATACACTCTGCTGGAAAGGACATGCTGCGCTCTCACATGGGTTGCTCAAAAGCTGAGACATTATCTCCAAGCCCACACTACTTTCCTCATAAGCAGGTTGGATCCTTTAAAATATATATTTCAGAAACCGATGCCTACTGGAAGACTGGCCAAGTGGCAGATCTTGCTTACTGAATTCGACATAGTCTATGTCACTCGCACGACAATGAAAGCCCAGGCGTTAGCAGATCATTTGGCCGAAAATCCGATCGATGAGGAATACCAGCCATTGCGTACCTACTTTCCAGATGAAGAGGTAAATACCGTAGAAGTGGTCTCGGAGGACGCTCATGTTTGGAAGATGTTCTTTGATGGAGCCGTGAATGCTAAAGGTGTAGGAATTGGGGCAATTTTGATCTCGCATTCCGGTCAGCATTATCCCGCCACAGCTAGACTGCATTTCTTATGCACAAATAATACGGCTGAGTATGAAACCTTCATCATGGGCATGCACATGGCAATCGATCAGGATGTCAAAGACTTACTGATTATGGGAGATTTTGACCTGATTATCCGGCAAGCTCAAGGCGAATGGGAAACTCGGGATGTCAAACTTATCCTATACCGAAAGCATGTGGAGGACCTCAGCAAGCGCTTTACGTCAATAGAGTTCAGGTATATCCCGAGGTGTCACAATGAACTGGCAGATGCACTTGCTACTTTGGCTTCAATGCTACCCTACCCGGGTAACGCCCACGTCGATCCTTTGGAAATCCAAATCAAGGAAAGACACGGTTACTGCAGTGTAATCGAGGCAGGATCAAATACGCAGCCTTGGTACCATGATATCAAGAGGTTCCTGAAGACGTAAGAATACCCCGAGCACGCTACTGGAGATCAAAAGAGGACCATTAGGCGACATGCAAGTGGTTTCTTTCTAAGCGGTGAATTGTTGTATAAGAGGACCCCGGACCTCAATCTTCTAAGATGTGTCGATATCGAGGAGGCAAGAAAGATCATGCACGAAGTACACGCAGGTGTGTGCGGACCTCACATGAACGGTTATGTCTTAGCAAAGAAAATCCTTCGAGCAGGTTATTACTGGATGACCATGGAAAAGGATTGCTTTAGCTTCGTTCGAAAGTGTCATCAGTGTCAGGTGCACGGTGATTTGATTCATGCACCTCCCACGGAGCTGCATCCCATGTCTGCACCTTGGCCATTTGTCGCCTGGGGCATGGACGTCATTGGACCAATCGAACCGAAGGCTTCGAATGGACACAGGTTTATACTGGTTGCCATCGATTACTTCACAAAATGGGTAGAAGCTGTCACTCTCAAGTCGGTCACTAAAAAAGCTGTAGTGGATTTTGTACACTCAAATCTTATCTGTCGTTTCGGTATTCCTGCGACTATCATTACAGATAACGCAACAAACTTGAACAGTCACTTGATGGGAGATGTATGCGAGCAATTCAAGATAACGCATAGGAATTCTACTCCTTGTCGGCCAAAGGCCAATGGTGTTGTGGAAGCGGCAAACAAAAACATCAAGAAGATTTTGAGGAAGACCATCCAAAGTTCCCGACAGTGGCATGAGCAGTTACCATTTGCATTGTTGGGGTACCGCACTACGGTACGCACATCAGTAGGAGCGACTCCTTACCTTTTGGTTTATGGGACCGAGGCTGTAATACCGGCAGAGGTAGAAATTCCTTCGCTTCGAACCATTGTCGAAGCGGAAATTGAAGACAGCGAGTGGGTCAAGACTCGGCTAGAGCAATTGACTTTGATTGATGAAAAGCGAATGGCCGCGGTTTGTCACGGACAGTTGTACCAACGAAGAATGGCCCGGGCTTACAACAAGAAAGTCCGGCCCAGGAATTTCGAAGTAGGTCAATTGGTACTGAGGCGTATTCTGCCGCATCATGAGGAAGCAAAAGGGAAGTTTGCTCCAAACTGGAAAGGCCCATACATCATAAGGAAGATATTGCCAAGAGGAGCATTGTATTTAGGTGATATCGAAGGGAATGACCCCGACACAGCAGTAAATGCAGATGCAGTCAAGAGATACTACGTCTAAATCATACCCCAGTGGTCCTGACACATTTGAAAATGACGAAGGTCTTATTCCCCACTACTCCCAAACACTACCCAATTTTCTCTACAAACATTTGAGCCGCTTACAAAAAAAAAAACATTGATTGAGGCCTGAACTACGTTTGACTTGATTCCGAAAGGATACGTAGGCAGCCTCTCCCTGAGGTTCAGTCACACCAACAATAAAATATCATTCACCCTGAAATTGAAACCGGGGCACGTCGAGCAGTTGAGAAGTTAGTATCATCTACCTCTCTTTACCAATCACAAGCCTTCAAATCAATTACCAAAGATAGTGGGGAGCCATGGAGACCGGCACACTCTGAATTGAGAGAGATAAAATGAGAGAGTCTCGTCGGTGAAAACCTTCGGGCACCACGAGGCGACGGGAGTAGAGAAACCAAAATGAGAGAGCTTGTTTAGTAAAAACTCACAAAGAGTGATATCAAGCGACAGGAAGAGAAATAAGAGAGGTCAGCCGAAAACCCGCAAAGGGCGCTGTTGGCCGAAAAGAATGACTCCACCCCAAGGAGGTCTCGACAAAGTTCCACCGGTTTGGAATCGCAGATCCGTTCTGGTTCAGGGAAACGCAAGTTCATGGAAGGTCAGACGTCCAGCCCAAAGAGCATGTCATGTCATTTAAAGTCAGCGTTATCTTCCCCAGATAAGTCTTTCTCGTCCCAAAAGGGACACTCCCTTCCTGAAATTTGTTTTCTCCTTTCTTTGTTTCTTTTCGAATCTCTTTTATGTTTTAACCCCAAGTTCAGGATACACCGGAGAGGGCAGGTGGCAGGTTTGTTTTCACGGAGTTCCGTTTCATGAAGGAAAACACCCCATTTCGTGGGTACGTCTGTCCAAACTTGATGAATCATAACGTTTGATGGCGTTCGAAGTAAAGAGGAAAAAGAGAAATTTCCCCCAGCAAGTCCGCCTTCGGACGAATCCCCACAGAGTCTCTCCTTGTACAATCCTCCCACAGAGTCTCCCCAATATAAAAAAAAGAAAAAGAAAAAGAAAAAGAAAAAATCCCCGTTGGAATTTCCCCAGCACATCCCCAGCAAGTCCCTTTGTAAATATTCCCCAACAAGCTTACCCCAACAAATCCTAGAAAGCCCGCCTTGAAACAAATACCCAGCATGCCCCATTGTACAAAAGTCCACACAAAGAATCCACTTTGTAAATATTCCCCCACAGAGCTTCCTTTTGTACAAATCCCCACAGAATACCTCCAATAAAACCCCCGTTGAGAACCTCCAAGCAACACGGGACAAAAAAGAGGGAAAGAAAAAGAGCCTTACGAGGCAAATCATCACAGAATCTGGAAATACAAGCCTGAGCAATCTAAAAGGTTCCGACATATGAATCAAATCAATGGCGGGACTTCGCAACAGAAATGAAGACGCAATAAAGCAACCGGGAACGATCAAGGTCACCAAACCGACCGTCATTTCCGAACTAACAATTGTTCTTTGTCTGAAGAGTTGAAACAGGCTTAATTCAAGACAACCGTGCAAGAAGCAGGTGTCGCCCAAAGAAGAAGGTACATGGGTACAAGAAACATTTTGGCAATAAGGAATTCACTCGAAAGGTAAGTTTCCACGAAACTCCCTTTTATTCTTTTACTAAAATAAGAAAATTCAAAAAAAGAAGTCAGTGGTTGTTCTCGAATTTTGTCCCCAGCCATCAGCATTAGGGTTTTAAACCCTAAACTGAACTTTTTCCATTTTAGTCAGCATTAGGGTTTTAAACCCTAAACTGAACTTTTTCCATTCAGCCAGCATTAGGGTTTTAAACCCTAAACTGAGCTTTTCCATGCAATCAGCATTAGGGTTTTAAACCCTAAACTGAATTTTCCTTTTAGTCAGCATTAGGGTTTTAAACCCTAAACTGAACTTTTTCCATTTCAGCCAGCATTAGGATTTTAAACCCTAAACTGAATTTTCCCTTTAGTCAGCATTAGGGTTTTAAACCCTAAACTGAACTTTTTCCATTTTAGTCAGCATTAGGGTTTTAAACCCTAAACTGAACTTTTTCCATTCAGCCAGCATTAGGGTTTTAAACCCTAAACTGAGCTTTTTCCTTTAATCAACATTAGGGTTTTAAACCCTAAACTGAATTTTCCCTTTTAGTCAGCATTAGGGTTTTAAACCCTAAACTGAACTTTTTCCATTCAGCCAGCATTAGGGTTTTAAACCCTAAACTGAGCTTTTCCATGCAGTCAGCATTAGGGTTTTAAACCCTAAACTGAATTTTTCCTTTTAGTCAGCATTAGGGTTTTAAACCCTAAACTGAACTTTTTCCATTCAGCCAGCATTAGGGTTTTAAACCCTAAACTGAGCTTTTCCATGCAGTCAGCATTAGGGTTTTAAACCCTAAACTGAATTTTCCCTTTAGTCAGCATTAGGGTTTTAAACCCTAAACTGAACTTTTTCCATTCAGCCAGCATTAGGGTTTTAAACCCTAAACTGAGCTTTTCCATGTAATCAGCATTAGGGTTTTAAACCCTAAACTGAATTTTTCCTTTTAGTCAGCATTAGGGTTTTAAACCCTAAACTGAACTTTTTCCATTCAGCCAGCATTAGGGTTTTAAACCCTAAACTGAGCTTTTTCCTTTAATCAGCATTAGGGTTTTAAACCCTAAACTGAACTTTTTCCTTTAATCAGCATTAGGGTTTTAAACCCTAAACTGAATTTTCCCTTTTAGTCAGCATTAGGGTTTTAAACCCTAAACTGAACTTTTTCCATTCAGCCAGCATTAGGGTTTTAAACCCTAAACTGAGCTTTTTCCTTTAATCAGCATTAGGGTTTTAAACCCTAAACTGAATTTTCCCTTTTAGTTAGCATTAGGGTTTTAAACCCTAAACTGAACTTTTTCCTTTAATCAGCATTAGGGTTTTAAACCCTAAACTGAACTTTTTCCATTCAGACAGCATTAGGGTTTTAAACCCTAAACTGAGCTTTTTCCTTTAATCAGCATTAGGGTTTTAAACCCTAAACTGAATTTTCCCTTTTAGTCAGCATTAGGGTTTTAAACCCTAAACTGAACTTTTTCCATTCAGCCAGCATTAGGGTTTTAAACCCTAAACTGAAGCTTTTTCCTTTAATCAGCATTAGGGTTTTAAACCCTAAACTGAATTTTCCCTTTTAGTCAGCATTAGGGTTTTAAACCCTAAACTTAACTTTTTCCATTCAGCCAGCATTAGGGTTTTAAACCCTAAACTGAGCTTTTCCATGCAGTCAGCATTAGGGTTTTAAACCCTAAACTGAATTTTCGCTTTAGTCAGCATTAGGGTTTTAAACCCTAAACTGAACTTTTTCTATTCAGCCAGCATTAGGGTTTTAAACCCTTAACTGAGCTTTTCCATGCAATCAGCATTAGGGTTTTAAACCCTAAACTGAATTTTTCCTTTAGTCAGCATTAGGGTTTTAAACCTAAACTGAATTTTTTCCTTTAGTCAGTATTAGGGTTTTAAACCCTAAACTGAATTTTTCCTTCAGCCAGCATTAGGGTTTTAAACCCTAAACTGAATTTTTCCTTCAGCCAGCATTAGGGTTTTAAACCCTAAACTGAACTGTTTCCTGTAATCAGCATTAGGGTTTTAAACCCTTAAGCTGAACTTTTCCCCAGTTGGTCAGTATTAGAGTTTCAACTCTAAAACTGAACTTCTCCCCAGCTAGTCGGTATTAGGGCTCCAACCCTGAACTGAACATTTTTATCTTCCTTCATCAATTTTATGAACTTCCTGGCGAATAATTCACGAAATTTTCCTAGTGAAACTAGGGCAGAAAATTTCGTTCGTTTGTTTGTTTTCTCCCGCAGGTCTAACCTCGAGCCACGCAATTCGAAATGACCCACGAGATGAGTCTCAACTCAGAATCAAAGAAGAAAAAAGACAAAAAAGAAGATGTCCCGAGAATATCAGAGTAAATGGAAGGCGGATCGGCTCCAACATTTGACTAAGGTCCTGAACTCTGCCAGTCGCGTTTCACTCAGTTTCCCAAAGATTGAACAAGTCGCCGCAACTCGCAAGCATCAAGATTCGGATCAGAGTCTCCAAGCACAATCAGCTAAGACCCAAGATCAAGTCGCAGAAGAATCATAGATAGGAACCTTGTAACTCGCAGTTGACATGCATATAAGTAGTTAGTTCAGTTCCAATTTTCCTTTGGTTGTAATAAGGTGGTCAGTGACGCAGCAGTGACAACAGCAACAGCAGTAACAGCAAGCATTGCAATCCCATGGTAGTCCCAGCTACCAAAACTTCCCAAACTACATTGACCTGATTCCTGTTTAGCCCAGGATATGTAGGAAATCTTTGAAGCAAGATTCGGTCAGATCTTTCAAAAACATGCTTCACAAGGAGTAGTCCATAGGCAAAAATCGCTCATAAACGCTCACTTTATCTTTGCACAAAAACTCTTCGTGTTTCCGAACAAAGAGGGGAAGCTATGAGCACGTGATTTTTGTTTCGCGCGACAATCGCTCCAAAAGAAATAAAAAGTAACAACAATTGGTCCTGCTGTACAATTTTTGGATTTTTACATGGCACTTTGTTAATTATTTACGATTTTTGCCCATTTTATTTTATTAAAACAAAATACAAAAAAATGTATGTGTCATGCGTAATTTGAACCGTAATCCGGTTGTTAAAATAAAAAATCATAAATAGGCATCTTTGTTCGTGATTTTTGTTTTGTTTGATTTTACCTGTTTTAAATATTTTGATATATGTGTGCAAATAATTGTATTAAGTGTTTATTTAATTTTAATTTGATTTACTTAGGTTTTGTTATAAAATAAAAAATAATAATAAAAGAGAGAGTGCAAAATTGGGTTTGAAAATTAGTTTGGGCTGATTTTCATTTTAAATTCAAAGCCCAAACAAATTTAGCCCAAACCCCATGTAAACCCGGTCCAGATCAGCTGACCTCAGGAGGCGTTCCAAACGACGCCGTTTTGATCCAGTCTGATCTGGGCCGTTGATCTCAGATTGATCAACGGCCAAGATCTCTCACCCCAAACCCACTAACAGACCCGACCCGTCTCACCCGGACCGACCCCAACCCTTTACCCTTGAAACAACGCCGTTCCCTGTTAGTCGAAGGATCCTGGCCCTTCATCACACCTCATCTAACGGCCAGGATCCACCTACCCACCAACTATATAAACTCATAACCTTACCCTGCCCCCCTATCCGAACCCCGGCTTTAGGTCACCTTCGTCCTCATCCCATTCCCCCTCCAAAACCCTAGCCGCCCCTGTGTCCTTCACCATGAAAACCAGCGGCACGGACGCCGGTGGCCCCACCCTTAATACCATAGAACCCCCTTGCCATCCGGAACACGGATCTGTTAACCACGTAACTCGAATCCCTTCCCACCTTCTCGAATCTTCGTTTGAAGATTCGAGTCAGAACTTGACTTACACCGTGTAACCCCAGTTTCACACCAGACACTCCCCAGACCCCCCTCGTGACCAAACCATGCTTGGTTTGGTCCGAATCTGATCAGGGAAGCATGAATCCCAGATCTGATTTTTGGAACTTTGTGGTTCCTCGTCACTGGTCCATATCCGTTCAAACCGAAGAGATTAAGGTCTAATGGACCTTAATCGAAGTGTTTCTCATCTGAGAAACTCTTCGATTAAAGTCCGTTCAGCCTTAAGAAAGGTCTGTTCGAATCCAAGTAAGATTTTGATTTTTCGAGGTTTAAGGTGAGTTCTTTCTTTTCTTTATTTGTTTTGGTCCATCTGATTGTTGTAAAGGTCTGTTCATGTTTTGTTTGTGTCCCCGAATTTTATCAACTGTGCCCTGTCCACTTTTCCTGAACCTCTGTTGTTTGATTGAGTCTTTCTATTTGTTCTAATAATGTGTATGCAAGTGTTGTGCAATTAGCTGATTTTCAAATTTGAACTGACTAACTGATTCCTCGAATACTGCTTTGTTTAGTCAGTATAATTCAAATCATGTGTCGATACTGTTAAATGTCTGATTTTTGGCTACGATTGTACATGTTATGATTAATATAGTCGAGTCGACATATGTCGTCAATTAGTTCTAGTTGTCCGAACAATAGCAAATCGACTTACTTCTGCTAAGCATTTGTTTGAATCAATTAGGAACTGAGTTTGTTTACTTATAGTTGTTAATTTGAATCAGAAATGTAAAAGGAATGTTTTGTTTAAGTTCTGAATTGGAGGGCATGTGCACTTGTGCACAGCATGTGCATTTGTGCACCACAGGTGCATTTGTGCACAGCCTGGTTCCTGCATAAAGGGCTTTTGATTTAAAAATGGTTTGACAGCATATGCTGTCAGATATATTCTGCTGCCCATACTTTGCTTCAGTTTCAAAAATAATAAACCTTACTAAAAGTGAAGCCTGCCAAGGAAATGTGATGGGGTGAATACTTAATTAGCTAAGTGGAAACTGAAAAGGGGCAGCACATGGGAGGGTGTTTCTTTTGGTCTAACAGGCTGTTAAAGGGCTGAGGTTTAGGCTTATAAAAGGGAGGCACATTGAGAGATCTAGAAGAGATAGAGACAGAGGGAATTGTTAAGAAAAAAGAGAGAGGAGATCAGACATAAGAGAGGAGGAGATCAGATAGATCTGCGAAGAGAGAGCAAAAATACATACATATACACACATAGACACACACACAGATAGACATTGATAATAAAGGGAAGGGAATACACTGATATAAGGGGGATTGATAAGAAAACAGGAAAAGAGAGTTTGTCTGAAAACACACGGACAGAAATAGATAAAGAGAGGCCTAACACAGAAAGAAGGAACTGCATTTTTTCATCTTTGTCTTGATTCTCAACTAGTCTGGATTTGCCTGTTCCATATTGATTTATCCTGAGTCTTGCTTGAGATTACTAGTTGTGTGTAGTATCAGTTCAGTTTTGGATCCATTCTGGTTAAATTCCGATTCCATATTGCTGGGAATTTGCTACATTCTGCCATCTTTCATTGGCTCTAAATTGCATTTTTGCACTGGGAATTTGTCCTGCTGTTGTTCATCTATTTCTGTTGTTCCGCTTGCACTGTTGCTCAACTGACTCCCCTACTTCCTTAATTGTAAGCATTTCCTCAGGTACACATTTCGAATCTGTCTGATGTTGCAATTAAAGTTGAATCGAAAGATCTGAAGAAGTTATAATCATCTGTTGCATTGCCTATGAATTTTTTTTATATACATAAATGTTGTTAAGATGTGTAAGTTTCTAGTCTGTTAGCCTAAATAGAGATACATTAGTAAGGTTGTACTTAATTAAAGTTTATGCCAATCTAAAACCGTGACATTTGACTCGTTTAGTAGTATACAAGATGTAAATACAATTCATGAAATGTGCAGCTATTTAACACGATTGTTAACTTAAACTCGCTCTGGCAGCATGCTTTGAATATGTAAGGGCAAATGGCCGTTTAAATCTAGCTAAAGATAATACAGTTTCATTCTCAGGTTTCAGCTTCATTAGGCAGTTTATAGGATGAGTTTCAAATATCATTAGTCGCATCTTCTAATAAGTGGTTTTAATTAATCTTGTCTAAATAAGTTAAAGTTAAGGAGCTCTTGTAGTAGTCGTAGCATTTCATCAATCTTGTATATAATTCTTCTATCAAATTAAAAGCATGTTTCATGAGGTACAATGTTTCTTCACTCTGTAAATAATTAATCAGATGATTAACCAAAATCTGGATTTGGCCAAAGCATATAATTGAATTAGCATGCATCTTTTCTTCTATTTTTAGAGATAAACACATTAGAAATGTAGTCGCCTTAGGATGTTCCTTCTAAAATAATGAGACGAGCCTCGCCAAATAAAAACGTAAATTGTGGGGCCCTCGATAAATAATCATAATAAATATTTAGAATTCAGGCTAGGCCGTTTAGTGAATCTCATGGCCTTCTCAAAAAATAATAACGCGTTAGGCTCTCTAGGCGCGACTTAATTAAATCATATTCTTAAATTCGGGTGCACATTGATGATACCCAAATCCAAATCTCAACGAAGTCGAAATGTGTTGACAATCACGGGCGCATTGATTGTGACGTGATTCGAAATGCATTTTCACGACGTTGCAATTCTATAAAAATAAGTGATAATGATAAAAGCGGTTTAAACTTAATAAAAGCACATAAGTCACAACATGTATTTAAATCAGATATTTAGCCATTATAACAATTTAAGCGACCGTGCTAGAACCACGGGATTCGAGGGTGCCTAACACCTTCCCTCGGGTCAACAGAATTCCTTACTTAGAATTTCTGGTTCGCACACTTCATTTGGAAAAGTCGAAAATTTCCTCGATTTGGGATTCAAGATAAACCGGTGACTTGGGACACCAAAAGCCAAACCTTTCCCAAGTGGCGACTCTGAATTAAATAAATAATCCCATTTCGAATATTGTCACTTAAATTGGAAAAACTCCCCTTGCGCATTCTACCCTTCGGGGCGGGGCGCGCAAAAAGGAGGTGTGACAAATAGTGTGGAATAAAAAAGTATAAATAAGTGCAACAGTAAGAAATAACATAGAATTGACAGAACAACAACAGTTAGAACAGAGACAAAATAAACCACGGAAATGAAATACAGCTCAACATAGAGACAACAACCGGGGCACCTTCCAGGATACCATCCTGTAGTCCCAATTACAACTGTCTAGTGGATCTCCCGGGATACCGTCCTGTAGTCCCAATTACAACTGTCTAGTGGATCTCCCGGGATCCCGTCCCGTAGTCCAACTATCAATGCGCGGGGATCTACCGGAATCCCGATCCGTAGTCCCAAATGTAAATACCCAGTACTGGGGGAATCTACCGGGTGCATTCCCGTAGTTCCATATAACTGTGCAGGAGGATCTACCGGGAATCTAACCTGTAGTCCCAAAGTAAATGTGCAGGGGGATCTACCGAGAATTTAACCCGTAGTCCCAAAGTAAACAGACAAGGGGGAGCTACCGGAATTCCACATCCGTAGTCCCAAAATAAATACATAGCAGCAGCAGGAAGATAAATAGAAATGGCAAAATTTCATATTAAGGAAATAAGTGATTCTAGCCTAGCATGCTGCACAGAATTCAAGTAAGGCAGGTTGAATCAAATAAAGCAATTAAGTCACTTAGACATGCTTTCTTAAGCTAACAACAGGTTTAATAGTGTAAGAAATAGAAAAAGGAAAGGAAACATACTAGCATTTACTTAAAAAAAATCGGATTTCCAACAATTAGCACAAGTACGCACTCGTCACCTCACGTATAAGGTATTTCAATTAACAAATATACCAATCTTAAGGGGAAGGTCCCCCACACGAGGTTAGACAAGCCACATACCTCGAACAAGCGCAAGTCAACCCGAAACCACGCTTTTGCCACGAGTATCCGACTTCAAATGACCCAAATCTAGTTAATTCAATTGCATATTGTAAATAACACCTCAAGTAATTGATTCCACAATTAAATTCTAAGCTAATACACAAAATTAGGTAAAATGACCAAAACGCCCCTCAGGCACACGTCTTGAAATCGGGTAAAATTCACATTTTCAGAATCCTCATACCCTCACGAGTCTAATCATACTAAAATTATCCAATTCCGATATCATTTGGTCCTTCAAATCATCATTTTATATTTTTGAAAGATTTCAAAAGTTTTCTTCCCAAATTCCATCCCAAATCACTAATTAAATGATGAATTCAATGATGGATTCATGTACTCTAGCCAAAACTGAGTTAGACACTTACCACGATGAATTTCTTGAAAAACCTCCGAAAAATCGCCAAAATCCGAGCTCTCTAGGTCAAAATATGAAATAAAATCCAAAATCTCATATTTATAGGGCACCCCCCGGATTTCCACCACTGCGGACCGCATAAAACCGAGTGCTATCAGCACAAAACCAGTGCTGTCCGCACAAAATCAGTGCTCTCCGCACAGGTTTTGACTGCAGTGACAGGCTTTAGTATTTTGTCCATACCTCTCTCTACAGATATCAAAATTATGATTTCTTTATCTTTCTGGAAACTAGACACGAAGGGTTACAATTTTCCTTTTTGAATCATCCCAAAATTCCTTCTAGATCAAATGTTATTAGCTTCTGAAGTAGGACCAATGAAATTTTCCTCACCGCGGACCGCACTGCATTTTGTGCGGCCGCACAGCCCCCACCGCGGCCACACTGGACTTTGTACGGACCGCACTGGTGGGTTCCGAGGCCTTCAACTCTTCTGGGCCTGCAATAGTTATGATTTTCGGCCTAAAACATTCCGGAACCTACCCGGAACTCACCCGAGTCCCCAGGACTCCAAACCAATTGTACCAATACATCATATGACATCGTTCAAACTTGTTTAAAACTTCGGAATGCTCACAACAACATCAAATCACCAATTTAACATAGGATTTAAGCCTAAGAACTCCAAGAACTCTTAACTTATGCTTTCGATCAAAAAGTCTATCTAATCTCGTCCGAATGACCTGAACATTTGCAAGCACATCACATTTAACACTACGGAGCTACTCCAACTTTCAGAATTCCATTCCGACCCTTAGATCAAAATCTGACTGTCGGACCGAAAACTTCAAAAATTTGACTCTCGTCATTTCAAACCTAAATTAGCTACAGACCTCCAAAACACAATCCGATCACGCCCCTAAGCCCGTAATCACCCAACGGAGCTAACATAACCGTCGAATTTCCATTCCGAGGCCATCTTCACACTGTTCTGACTACGATCAACTTTCCAACATTAAGCTCTTATTTAGGGACTAAGTGTCCCAAAACTCTCCAAAACTTAAAACCGAACATCCCGACAAATCAAAATAGTAGAAATAAACTTGGGGAAAGCAGTTAATAGGGGATCGGGGCGTTAATTCTTAAGACGACCGGCCGGGTCGTCACATCCTCCTACACTTAAACATTCGTTCGTCCTCGAACGAGCATATAGACATACCTGAAGTAGTGAAAAGATAAGGGTAACGACTGCACATATCTTGCTCGATATCCTAGGTTGCCTCCTTGACTGGCTGGCCCCGCCATTGAACCTTCACCGATGCAATGTTCTTTGACCTCAATTTTCTGACCTGCCTATCCAATATTGCCACTGGCTCCTCAACATAAGATAGATCTTTGTCCAACTGGACTGAACTGAAATCCAACATGTGCGACGGATCGCCGTGATACCTCCGGAGCATTGAAACATGAAATACCGGATGAACTCCGGCCAAGCTGGGAGGTAAGGCAAGCTCATAAGAAACCTCTCCAACACGCCTCAATATCTCACAAGGGCTAATAAATCTAGGACTCAACTTTCCTTTCTTCCCAAATCTCATGACGCCCTTCATAGGCAAAACTCGAAGCAGAACCCACTCTCCAACCATGTAGAAAACATCACGAACTTTTCGGTCCGCGTAACTCTTCTGTTTGGACTGGGCTATGCGGAGTCTATCCTGAATCACCTTAACCTTCTCCAAAGCATCTTGAACCAGGTCTGTGCCCAACAATCTGGCCTCACCCGACTCAAACCAACCCACCGGAGATCTGCACCGCCTACCATATAAAGCCTCATATGGTGCTATCTGAATGCTGGACTGATAGCTGCTGTTGTAAGCAAACTCCGCCAATGACAAAAACTGATCCCAAGACCCTCCAAACTCAATCACACACGCACGGAGCATATCCTCAAGAATCTGAATAGTGCGCTCGGACTGTCCGTCCGTCTGAGGGTAAAATGTTGTACTCAACTATACCCGAGTACCCAACTCATGCTGAACGACTCTCCAAAACCGTGATGTGAACTGGGTACCTCTATCTGAAATGATGGAAACTGGAATACCATGCAGACAAACAATCTCCTGGATATAGATCTCCGCCAGCCGCTCCGAGGAATAAGTAGTACACACAGGAATAAAGTGAGTGGACTTAGTCAGCCGATCCACAATCACCCAAATAGCATCAAACTTCCTCAACGTCTGTGGAAGCCCAACTACAAAGTCCATGGAGATCCGCTCCCACTTCCACTCCGGAATCTCTATCTGCTGAAGCAACCCACCCAATCTCTGGTGCTCATACTTCACCTGCTGACAGTTGAGACACCGAGCTACGAATCCAACTATATCTTTCTTCATCCGCCTCCACCAATAGTGTTGTCTCAAATCCTGATACATCTTCGCGACACCCGGATGAATGAAATACCGCGAGCTATGGGCCTCCTCTAGAATCAACTCTCAAAGCCCATCAACATTGGGTACACAAATCTGACCTTGCATCCTCAATACCCTATCATCACCAATAGTCACCTCTCTGGTATCGCCGTGCTGAACCTTGGCCTTGAGGACAAGAAAATGAAGGTCATCATACTACTGCTCCCTGATACGATAAAATAAAGACGACATAGAAACCACGCAAGCTAGAACCTGACTAGGCTCCGAAAGATTCAATCTCACAAACTGGCTGGCTAAGGCTTGAACATCCATCGCCATAGGCCTCTCCGATGCTGGTAAATAAACCAAACTCCCCAAACTTTCTGCCCAGCGACTTAAAGCATCGGCCACCACATTGGCCTTGCCCAGGTGATGCAAAATAGTGATATCATAGTCCTTTTGCAACTCCAACCACCTCCTCTAGCGCAAATTTAGATCCTTTTGCTTGAACAAGTGCTGCAAGATTCGATGGTCTGTATAATTTCACAGGGAACACCGTATAAGTAATGACGCTAAATTTTTAGGGCGTGAACAATGGCAGTTAACTCAAGGTCATGAACAGGGTAGTTCTTCTCATGTATATTTAACTGTCTGGATGCGTAGGCAATAACCTTACCGTCCTGCATCAACACCGCTCCCAGGCCAACCCTCGAGGTATCACAATAGACCGTATAAGACCCCCAACCTGTAGGCAATATCAAAATTGGGGTTGTGGTCAAAGCTGTCTTGAGCTTCTGAAAGCTTGCCTCACACTCCTCCGTCCACTGAAATGGAGCACCCTTCTAGATCAGCCTGGTCATAGGGGCTGTAATCGATGAAAACCCCTCCACAAAACGACGGTAGTAGCCTGCCAAACCAAGGAAACTACGGATCTCGGTAGCTGAGGATGGTCTGCGCCAACTCTACACGGCCTCTATCTTCTTTGGATCCATATGAATACCCTCACTCGATACCACGTGGCCTAAGAATGCCACTCAATCCAACTAAAACTCACATTTCGAGAACTTAGCATATAACTTCTTCTCTCTCAGAGTCTGAAGCACAGTCCTCAGGTGCTGCTCATAATCTTGCCGACTCCGGGCATACACCAGAATATCATTAATAAAGACAATGATGAACGAGTCAAGATACGGCCGAAACACACTGTGCATCAAATAAATAAAGGCTGATGGGGCATTAGTCAGCCCAAATGACATAACAAGGAACTCGTAATGACCATACCGAGTCCTAAAAGCAGTCTTCAGGATATCTGGCTCCCGAATCTTCAACTGATGGTAACCTGAGCGCACATCAATCTTAGAAAACACCCGTGCGCCCTGAAGCTGGTCAAACAGATCATCAATACGAGGCAAAGGATAACGATTCTTCACTGTAACCTTGTTCAACTGGATATAATTAATACACATACGCATATAACCATCCTTTTTATTCACAAACAAGACAGGAGCACCCTAAGGTGACTGGGTCAAATAAAACCCTTATCAAGCAATTCCTGTAACTGATCCTTCGACTCCTTCAACTCAGGAGGAGCCATACGATACGGAGGAATAAAAATGGGTTGAGTGTCCGACAATAGATCAATGCCAAAATCAATATCTCTATCAGGCGGTATGCCTGTAAGGTCAGTTGGAAACACATCGGGAAAATCCCGTACTACTGGAACTGAATCAACTGAAGGGGTATCAATACCGTTGTCTCTCACATAAGCTAAATACGCATCACACCCCTTCTGATACCAACTTGTCACGACCCTGGTTCGCCCTCCGTGAACTATCGTGACGGCACCTAGTCTCTACGACTAGGTAAGCCTAAACTTGCAGAAGATAACCAAAACTTGCGGAAGTAAAATAATTTATAAATAGAAATAAGGAAATAACAGTGTTAAATGTGCCGCTCGACATACACCATATTTATATAGATCTCAAAACTAATATCTAAGTCCAAGACCCGAAAACCCACGAATCACAAGCTAAGAAAAAGAAATACTACATAGCTCTAACTTCGGAATTTGTTTAATAAGAATATAAAGTACAGAAGGGCTAAATACTAAAAGGCAAGAATAGAAAGGGACTCCTCGGTCTGCGGACGCGATAGATGTACCTCGAAGTCTCTAAGAAGTCGCCTCCCTCAAGGATGGTAGACCTGAGTAGAAGTACCTGTATCTGCACATGAAAAACATGCACAGAAGAGACATGAGTACACCACAACGGTACTCAGTAAGTGCCAAGCCTAACCTCGGTTGGGTAGTGACGAGGAAGGTTAGGGCCCTACTAAGGTTAAATACAATATAAGGGTTAAAAATGTGGAATGAAACAATATAAATAAGTGCAAAAATAAGAAATAACATAGAATTAACAGAACAACAACTAGAACAGAGACAAAACAAACCACGGAAATGAAATACAGCTCAACACAGAGACAACAACCTGGGCACCTTCCGGGATACCGTCTCGTAGTCCATCATATATATGTCCGAAGGATCTCCCGGAATGCCATCCCGTAGTCTAACTATCAATGTGCGGGGATCTACCAGAATCCCTATCTGTAGTCCCAAATATAAATACCCAGTACTGGGGGAATCTACCGGGTGCATTTCCGTAGTTCCATATAACTGTGCAGGGGGATCTACCGGGAATCTAACTCATAGTCCCAAAGTAAATGTGCAGGGGGATCTATCGACAATCTAACCCGTAGTCCCAAAGTAAACATACAAGGGGGAACTACCAGAATCCCACATCCGTAATCCCAAAATAAATACAGAGAAGCAGCAGGAAGATAAAAAGAAATGACAAAATTTCATATTAAGGAAATAAGTGATTCTAGCCTAGCATGCTGCACAGAATTCAAGTAAGGCAGGTTGAATCAAATAAAGCAATTAAGTTACTTAGACATGCTTTTCTAAGCTAACAATAGGCTTAATAGTGCAAGAAATAGAAACATGAAAGGAAATATACTAGCATTTACTTAAAGAAAACCGGATTTCTAACAATTAGCACAAGTACGCACTCGTCACCTCACGTACAAGGTATTTCAATTACCAAATATATCAATCCTAAGGGGAAGGTCCCCTACACGAGGTTAGACAAGCCACTTACCTCGAACAAGTGCAATTCAACCCGAAATCACACTTTTGCCACGAGTATCCGACTCCAAATGGCCCAAATCTAGTCAATTCAATTGCATATTGTAAATAACACCTCAAGTAACTGATTCCACAATTAATTGTTGTTAGAGTATTTTCATGTGATGTGTGATATTATTATGTTTTAGTTACTTGATGTTTATTAGCTTTATTTTTTTATAGATATAATATGTTTTATGTTAGTGGCGATATCCTTGATTTTCTTTGTACCACGGTTCTTTTCCAAGGATGCCAATTTTCTTTTTGAACTGGGTAATTATTAGTAAATTTTTTTCGACTTTTCCCGATGATGGATAGATAGACAACTTTCTTAAGGGAATTACTCTTGTAGTTTAGATAGAGCTTATGTTAATTTAGGAAGAATAAATAGTTTGAGTTGGGGTTTGCGCCCATTGACCAAGTTGTGGCTTGCTTGGTACCAACATGATTTAAACCTCGGCATATGAATTTTTGGTTGTTGAAAAAGAAAAATAATTGAAGTAAAGATGTCATGACTTTTAGACTCAAATTTTGGCTATTTGATTCACTAAATAGCTTCTTATGCTATATGTAACCTCTTTGAGTCATTGGTTTCAATTGGATTTTGGATTTGTATTCCACTTGAGTGTTCATGTGACATGTGTGGTGAGTTTTATTGTGAGTTCTTTTACATTACTTGTAGTCTAGAACTTGCCCGGAATGTGCTTCAAGGCGAAATCATAGACTAACTTGGTTTGAAAAATAATATTAGGTCTTCCTTGGACTGCCATTGTGCCTTAAATTTCCTTCACTTGAATATTTTCCCTAGTCAACCCATTTTGATCCTTTAACCTTTTTCCTTGGTAACCATGTTACAAGCTTTAATCATTTATGATCTAGCTTTTGGCACTCTATCCCCTAAGTACTTTGAAAGTGTAAACATAGGCTAAAAGCCTATGTTTGGGGGTGAAGGTTGGAAAAGTTGTGATATGGAAGTTGTTTAAAAGGTGTAAGGTAGAAAACAAAATGATAAAAAGTAAAACCTTCCTTGATTTTGAAAAGGAAGGAAGGAAAAAATGAAATAAAATGATAAGAAGTTGTGAATAAAGAGAAAATTAGGTATGGAATGAAAAGTGAAGAAAGGATGGGGAATGTTTTTGAAGGAAGTGGACTTTGATTGTAAATTTTGTAGTGCTTGGGAAGGTTTTGAGTCACTCTAACCAAAATTGTGCCCTACCTTAACCAAAAGCCCAAACTGCAACCCTTTAAGTCCTAATTGATTTTGAACCAAGTTGTCTATATTAGTGGAGAAATACATGAAGGGCAAGCTTATGGTACTACTTGTATGCATTTGAACATCTTTGTGAGAGAGAGTTAATTTTTTCCATTTGATATCCCATTTTTATTTTGAATTAAGATTTATGAGTGTGGGATTCTCTCTTAAATGTGAGGGCACATGGGATTTGAGTTGTGAATTTAATCCCATTTTCAATTGTAAGGAATGACCAAAGAGAGATAACTGTGATAGAGAGGCAAATTTTGAAGCTTTAGTGTCATGACTTCATTTGCTACTTTGATTTGCAAAGTGCTTGAGCACTTGAAATGTAATGAAGTTCATGAAAAGTGTTCGGCAATTCATATGCGTTGGTTTAATTGTTGCTACCAATCGAAGTCATGCGTTTATGCTTATAGTAGACCTTTTTGGCTTGGCATGATAAGGATGCGATGTTGAGTTAAATACTTGGGAAGTGGTTTTGTCGCTTTCATTGCTTGAGGACAAGCAATAGTTTAATTTTGGGGGTTTGATAAGTTGGTATTTTACCAACTTATCTTGTCTTTAAGCCTATAATTTTGCTATGTTTGAGTGATAAAATCACGTGTTTAATGCATTTACTTCTATATTACAGGTTCTATGTGATTTAGAAGTGATGTTGAAGAAACCAAGTGAAACAAGTCAAAAAGAAGCTAAAAGAGGAAAATCTAGGCAATGCCCTCAGTGGTCGCAATTGCGACATAAGCCTGGGAATTGCGAAGCCAGCAGTCATGGGAATTCCGAGTAATGCATGGGAATTGCGAAGAAAGATCATTTAGGCAGTCTTCGCAAATGCGAAGAAGACCTTGCAAATGCAAAGTCAACCCAAGCAGTCAACCTTCGCAAATGCGAAGCATTTATCGCAAATGCGAAGTGGAGCAGTATAGGCATAGTTCGCAAATGAGAAAATCGAGTATCAGTCTTGGGCAATTCTGGAATTTCATATTTTTTTCCCCAAACCATTTAATACCCGACTTAGCTCATTTGTAAATTATCTTTGGCTTATTTTCAGTTCCAAGAGACTAGAGAGAACAAGTTTTGGAAGCTAGGGTTTGCACACACACTTTGGTCTTGAAGATTTGAGGCTTGTGGTTAAGAATTTCTTACCCATTTATGTTTATTTCTTTATTTCCTTGCTTTGTATTGTATATCTAAGTGTGTAGTATTTTATTCAACACTTGAATCTTGTTTATGAAAATATTCATGTTTAAAGTGTGGATTAAAAACCTTGTTGTGCTTATGTATTGAATGATTTTTATTCTTTTATGAAGTGAGTTATTGTTACTTTAATTATTCTTGTTCTTTAATGTTTCCAAAGGGATTAGCTAACCCTAGGACTCGTCCATTATCTCCGAATTAATTTTGGGAAAGATTATTTGGAGTTGAGAAAGATTAATTAACAAGAACTTGAGGTTTTAACCCTCATTTTATAGATTCTACCTAGGGATAGGATTGAACTACTTATACCCATATCTGGGTGTGCTTAATCTCTTAATTGTTTTAGGGATAATTCAATTAAGAAGTCTTATTAGTCTTTGGAAGAAGCTAATATAGAATTATTACCCGTGGCTAATTAACATAAACTCGCTCATATTTGTAAAATCGTGAAATACATTGGATCGTTACTTGAGTGTCATTCCCGATGCATCCATCCTTGTAGCCATTGATCAATTTACTTTCTTTCTAGGTTAGTTTACATTTCCGCATTTAGGTATAAATATTTTCTAAAACCAATTCTAAATGTTTAGCATTGCATAACAAGTAATAATTCTCTTACATTCCTAATTGCTTACATATTGTTCTCTGTGGGATTCAACCCCGGCTCATAGTTGGGTATATTATATTGCATGCGACCGTGCCCATTTACTTTTTAATAGTGGATTTGGACGTCATCAATATTGAAAATTTGATACGCTTAAATTATACTTTAATTAAATAGTGTTAGGCGGTCGGTGTCAAATATAATAATCCAACAAGGTTGGGATCGAATCCCACAGGGAATAGGCGTGAAAAGGTTACTCGAGTAGTGTGCTACTTGACTTAGGTTGTAATTCTATTCCGTTAATTGTAACAAGAGAATGATATGATTGTAATTTGAATAGATAACTAATTATAACGTTGGGAATGTAAATAATTTGATTAAGGAAACCAAGGTTGTGTCCCCTTCAATGAAATCTAATGCTATCGGTGTTAATATGATATATTTCTAATAGAAGATTCTTTGATATGCAAATGATTTCTAAATGACTACCTAATACTTTCCAATAGTTGAGTAGTATTTTCCTTTATGTTTTTTTTCAAATATAAAAGAGTTGCAAATTAAGAACAATTAATTTATGCCATGTAGAACCCACTTATTCCTAAGTGATTCTATTAAACAAGAGTTAACCTCTTGAGTTCTTGATATTCAATTCTACCAAACCCTAACTCACTTTTCCAAGTAAAGAAAGAGTAAAATGAAATAGATTAATGTTTACAACCACCAACCATAAATAAAGAATAAGGATTGAATAAATATCAACCAACCATTATATATATATATATATTCAATATTAAACATTCATTAACATAACACTCATCTAGGGTCCACAACCTTAGTATTTAAAGCTAGCTACTCATGCTAAAATACAAAAAAGATGAGAATATTAAATGCCATAAAGCTTAGAAAGTGCAAGATTCTTCACTCCTAAAGCTTCCAAAAGAGAGGAATATTCAAAGATTGTAGCTCAAAAACCAGACTAGTTATCCCTACAAAACCCCAATAAATCTTTTTATAGTGGGCAAAAACTCGGTAGCAATTTTGGACAAAATGCCCCTCCAGGTTAATTATGCGACCACATTTCTATCGCAAAACAAACATGCGGTCCGCATTCTCGTCAAAACCATTGCATCTTAGAAACATTAATTCCCAGGTAGTCGTCGCATTTTGGTTATGCAATCCACATTGTTGATTTGCGACCGCATAATGTCACCCGCATTTTAGATTTCAACAACTTCTACAGGGGGTTTGCGATCCATTATGCGGCCTGCAAACCTGTTATGGGCTCGCATAATGGATCGCATTTCTTGCGCTTGAATTTGGCCAAACAGACTGTTGGACTTTGATGTTCCTATGAGCAATATGCGATCCGCATGTTGGATTTGCGGTCCGCATATTCACATCTGCGATCGCATTTTGCCTTTTTCTTGTCCTTTTGCGGCTTTTTGATTTCATTTCCATGTTCTTGGGTCCTTAAGCCTCATACACTACAAAACATTAAAATTACATAAGTATAAAAAATAATTGCATTTAAAACGAGCTAAAATCTAAGAAATTGGTATTAAATGTGCCGAAAATCTCAGGCACATCAACACTCCCAACTTAAACTCTTGCTTGTCCTCAAGCAAATAAAACGACACTATCCTATTCTAGACTCCAGCTAAACGATATGAAACAATAGTGATCGTGGACGGTGTTAGTTGTCAGTACTACAAGCATGCACTTTCTTTTATTTACCCTTCCCGGACAATCATTGTTATTTACAAAGAAACTAATCAACTTGTGAACCTTGAGCCTCGACCAATTTGACAAAATGTTACTCTCAGCTAGTGCACTTGCATTCTACTTCAAGAACTCAACTTCTGTCCAACCTCACAATTCATGTGCCATCACTAGAAAGAAATTCCCAAACTCACAATATTTACATTGACACAAAAGAGACGGATTCACAAAGACACTCACTCTCATAAAGAGTTTCAAGTGGTACAACATGCCATACCATAGGATTGACCTTATTTTAATTCATCGCTTTATTATAAGAACGTTCGGTTGGAGATCCCATAAGGACTTTTTAAGCTTGTAATGTAGGTTTAGGGAAGGGCCGGATAAACATTTGGGTACAAGTGACTACACCCTCCTTGAACACTACTCACATTTTTCTTTCTTGTTGTTCTTTGCTTCTTTTCAAACCACATAGCCCTCATTGGCCCCTAATTTCCAACATTGAACCACCTTAAATACCTCTATAATTTTCTTCAAGGGCCGAATACATATGTGGCCCCTTAAACTTGTCCATTTTTTTCATTCAAATACCTAAACTAAAGGTTGTTCCTATTGAGCCCCTTAACTCCAAGCAATGTGTCCTATTAAACATAAAAAGCTGACATGGCACAAACAGTGAGATTCATTTACTTTGGGCGTGTGATAATGTTAAAATCCAACTGACATAGATTTAACAGAAAAACTACCCAAAATACATACTTTAATTCTGAAAAAAAGTATGAGCTTCGAGATGCTTCATCTTGTCAGACGGCAAGGTAAGTTTCTAGAAAACGTGAGAAACTATAATCACAGGTGGAATTCTCAATTAATTATATACCTGATTATGAAAATTAGTTGTCCCTATGGATTCTAGTGACTAAAAACCCAACTAATGATCATATGTTTGTTCTTTTATCTTTGGCTTGTCGTTGCCAGAATTAGGTGTTTAACGAATTGCTAAAGATTTTCTCTCTCTCTCTCTATCTCTCTCTCTCTCTCTCTCTCTCTCTCTCTCTCTCTCTCTCTCTCTCTCTCTCTATATATATATATATATATATATATATATATATATATATATATATATATATATATATATATAAAGCCAATATGGCCTGCTGCGGCGTGCAAAACTTGTAGAGAAAGACAAGCGGAAAGCAGTCCACAGAAATTACAGCACCCCCACCTTTCATGGAGGTTTGACGATGGCAAAGATAACATGAAGGAGAAAGAACTTAGATGACTAAATCGCATAACACCTGAGAATTATTCCTCATCAAGAGAAAGCCAAAAATTCAACAAGGACCTGAAATATGGGGAAGAAGAAGACCACGAATGGGGAGCGACAACAACCAAGAATGGAAAAGATGGGGAGAGTCTGGAAAAAGACATTGTAAAAGAGAGATTATTTTAGAATTTTCCAGGTGTAGCATATTGATTCGTCAGATTTGCCATGTCAGCGGCATGTGAGAATCATGCATTTTATTTTGGGCGAAAAATGTAGTTAGATTTTTCTTTCTTGTTGCTCTTTGCCTCTTTTCAAACCACATAGCCCTCATTGGCCCCTAATTTCCAAAATTGAACCACCTTAAATACCTCTCTAATTTTCTTCAAGGCTCCATATATATATATATCTAATTTTATTCAAGGCTCCATATTTATATATATACATGCATCTCTTTTTCTTCTTTTCTCTTGTATTTTTTTTTTGTATTTTTCTTTTGGAGCTTGAATAATTTAATATGAATATTTTGAGGTATACTTTCCTACACTCACTGTACAACCTTGCCAATTTCTGGCTTGACACCACACCCCCAACTTAGGCTTTTAGCCTTATTCTCAATGTTCAAGGAGGGGGGTTCAAAAGAGGGGAATATTTTACAAAAAGGGGAAAGGTTTGTAATGAGGTGACCAAAGAAAAGGTTAAAGGCTCAAATGGGGTAACTAGTGATAATATCTATACAATGGGTAGCTTGAAAGGTTAACTGGGTTTTCCAATATCACAAAGATTGCCAGGTCATTTCTCTAACCAAATGTAACTATCATTAGCATCGAAAGACCAACCGAACAAGTTCTAGATGACAGAAGTAAACACAAGAATTATTTATACAAAGACTCACACACATGGCACACGAACTGTTTGACTCAACATAGTTTTAGCCCTCGAGTAAAAACTTGGCAAATTTGAAGCTTTCATCATATTTACATGTATAGTTCTAGGTAAATATAGAGTCAAAGAGTGAGCTTCAAGTTCACACAGTTGATTTTCTATACAACACAAATTATTTTTTATATTAATTGAAGGGTATAGGCTATTTACAGGCATACATGCTTGAAACTAGACAATTACACTAAACCGGTCAAAATGTTTCATCCTACTACCATGGTTCTACTATTACACCCTTGGAAAAGAACCCGACGAAGAAAAACCAAGGGGAATTCATTGCTAATTACTAAAGATAAACATGCATCTAACTATCTACTTGTTTTTGGTTTTTATTTTTATTTTTATTTTTTTATATACAAAAATAACATATGTACAAAGACAACACAAGTATATACAAAGGTTACCAAGAAATTTTCTTATATAACACAAAAACATGTACAACAGTTCAAGGATTTCAAAAAGTTTGTACAAGGCTATCCCACCCCCAACTGAAAAGCGTGCATTGTCCCTAATGCATAAGAATGTAAGCCAGAGTTTAGGGGCTCCTTAAGGCGCACTAAGCTCTATGGGAGTCGGAAGCTGGCTGAATGATGGTGTGGTCACCCTCTAATGCTGGAGCTGGGGCCGATGAGATCTCGGCCTGAGGACTGACCTCCACTGATGGAGGAGGGTTCTCCAACTGCCTCGACACTGGAGCTGGGGTCTGTGAGCTGCTAGCCTCGCCCGCTGATAGCTGAGTGGTCGATGGATTGGCATGGACGGACATGTCTGCTAGAGAATGTTCTATCTCCATCTGAACAGCTGCTTCTTCCTCCTCTGCAACTGCTGAGGCAGTAACATGCTTGCCTTTCTCTTAAGGGACCTCATCTTCCTCGGACAATGACTCCTCATCAGTCTCCCCCTCGTCTGTCTCCCCACCTTCGGACTCTGCAGAGTGTCCCGAATTGTCCCCAGAAGGGATGTCAATATGTGTAGGGGAAGCTGGATTCTGGGAAGCCCCGACAGTATGAGGTGCAGGAGCTGTCATCAAAGTGGAAAAATCAAGATCTAATTCAGCCACGGATGTGCCTGCTCCATACTCTCCTTCCTTGCGCATGAAGGAGGATAAATCAAACTCCAGATTTTGCATTTTGTGGAGCTCAGTCTTCAGTGTGACAACATCATCACGGAGCTTTGGCAAGTCTCCAACCTCACCCCGCTCTATATTTTGAATCCGCACCTCAAGTTTCTTTAGGAGATCCCCATAAGATGTTAGCTGTTGTTATAGGGCCGTCACTAAGGACTGGATATGGGTCAATGCTTGCTTGATGAGTGTGGGGAGGTCCTTCAGAATCCGGTCTACCTTAGCATTTGCATATTGAGCTAAGAGAGTGAACATCAAAATGGTTGGCAGTGCGGCAGAAAGCTGTGTAATGGTGGCCTGAGAGATGGGATGTGGAGTGGAAGTGGAGGCCACAGTAGCCTGAGAAGAAATAGGAGTCTGGGAATTTGATGGTTGTGTATCAGCAGGAATTTGGATCTGAACCTCTAGGGGAGCAACAACTACTTGTGGCACCACATCATTAATACGCGTGATATCAATATCCTTCAGCGTTTTCCCCGTCTTGTCACTGTGTAGCATTGAAGGGACTTCTACAACCTTACAGAGGGCTGTGATCAAGCACGTGAATGGAAGTGACTTGGCTGTCTAGTTGGCCTGGACCCCTAACTCTAGGAAAATAATGTCACCCACATCAATTTTGATCCCGGTCATAATGCATGCAATGAGAAAAGCTTTCTCAATGCTTATATCAGTCTCACTTGGAGACAGTATCAAGCGAGAGGTGACAAAGCTGAGCCAGAATCTACCCTCTCGTGTGAGATCTTCCTTGAATATTTTATGCATAGGGTCAATCCAAGCGGTGGTCCTCTTGGCTATCACTGAGGCTATCCAACCATACTCACTATCTCTGTTAGCCCATTTGGTGATGTACTCCACTGAGCCCGGTTCACAGTTTGAAAAGTATAAATCATTTATAGTCTCACTACCACAAAGCACCTGCTTCCCCCAAACCAAGACAGTCTCATAGAATACTTTGTTGCGCTTGTAATGAGGTGTTCTAGAGGCTCCATAAGATGCGTAAAACTCATGCACCCATGTTTCATTGAAATCATTAGGCAGCTCAGTGAAGCACTCCTAGTTTCTAGCTACCCTGGGGTCGTGTGGGCACTGAATCATTTAAGTCTCCAAGTATCTCGGGACGTATTTGGCGGAGCGGCTTCTGTCGAGAGTATACTGTGATTTTCCCTTTTGGAGAATGAGATGTTTGGAAGATATTCTATGATCCATTGGTGTAATACAAGTGTTGTTGTGTTGAGTCGATCTATTTTTAGGTCGAGTTTGGTTGCTCCGATGATTTTCACGTTGTCGTACTTGAGAAGGAGCCTTTCTCTTTTTTTTCATGGAAAAAGGGGTATTTTTTGATTGCCCGATAGAATAGTACATGATCCCGCTTTGGCGGGGTCTGATTACATCGACCGTTTGGCCCGATACAGTGTCTCCCTGTAGGAACCTTTGCTTGGCATTTCCCCACCTCTTTCGAATCGGGTGACTTCCAGGGGAATGCCCCTCACCGCTTGAAAGTTGGCCGTAAGGGTGGATTCGAGCAATTCGTGGAGTTTCCCCTTTAGGCAGCATCACAGACGTTGCCTCATTAAAAAACTTGCCGGTAAAAACCCTTTTTTTGGGATAAAAACTCGGTCGAAGGAAAAGAGTGCAACGGGCGTGCTTTTGGGGGTCTCGAGGCCTTCTGATAGTGTTAGTATTCTGGTATCTCCGGTCGAGTGCCTACATGAGGGTTAGTTCTTAATCCAAAATGAAACAAAAGGAATGGCTGTACCTTGAAACAAGATATACTGGTGGCGACTTGAGATTGGCTTATTATGAATGCCTGAGGGCAGACATGCGATGCAGATTTCTACTTCGTGTTGTCAAACCCGACCGGGGTTGAGACTTGATTCGCCCGTGTGCTTATTCGAGAGTGGGGGTATGGGCACTGATAACACGTCATATATTGCAAACATTTCCCTTGCCTCGTGTTGTTCCCCATAGATGGTTTTGACCTCGTCCTTCGTCCGGAACTTTATCATCTGGTGGAAGGTGGATGGTTTTGCTCTCATGTTGTGTATCCACGGTCGCCCAAACAAGGCGTTATACCTCATATCTCCCTCGATAACATGGAATTTGGTGTCTTGGGTTGTGCCGGACACGGTAATCAGAAGGACGATTTCTCTTTTCGGTTTCGCTCGCCATGTTGAACCCATTAAGGACCCGAGTGGCGGGCACGATCCGTTCAAGCAGTCCGAGTTGTTCTATCACCTTCGACCTGATAATATTGGTCGAGCTACCAGGATCAACGAATACACTTTTATCTGAAAATAATTTACAAGAAAGGAGATTACTAGGGCATCATTGTGGGGCTGAGACAGGGCCTCGGTATCTTATTCGCTGAACGTGAGGGCATCTTCGGGGATATATCCCCTAGTCCATTTTTCCCTAGTGATGGATATTTTTGTTCTCCTCAACATGGGTTCCTACAGGGCATCGGCGCCCCCATGATCATGTGGATGACATGTTGCGGTTCATTTGCCTCGTTCTTCTTGGTTGCCTCCCTGTCTCGAAATTGATTTTTGGCCCGATCGCTAAGAAATTCCTGAAGGTGCCCTTTGTTGAGTAGTCGGGCCACTTTTTCTCGTAGTTGATGGCAATTCTCGGTCCTGTGACCGTGTGTGTTGTGGAACTCACACACTAAGTTGTAATTTCTCTATGAAGGATCCGACGGCATTGGTTTGAGCCACTTGGCATCCCTGATTTTGTCGATAGCGAATACGATGTCTGATATGTCGACGCTGAAGTTGTATTCCGATAAGTGGGGCGCGTTTGTCGGCACCATGTTTCGATCGAACCTAGTTCTATTGACGAGCCCTTGAGGATCATGTCCTCGATCTATCCTCCGATCGTTGCGGGGTAGGTTGCGCCTCGGGGCATTACTTCTATCTTCAAGGTACAGTTGTTACCTTACTTTGCTTGGCTTCGACTCTTTTGCCAGGAGTCTGTTTGGGAATATTGAGCCCGAAGAGGCTCCCAGCTGGTCATCCTCGGCCCTAATCTTTGATTGGTATCGGTTGTGAACGTCCGACCAGGTCACGGCCGGATATTCGATTAGATTCTACTTCAACTGTTTTGAAGCCATCGACTTTCGTTCGTTCAAGCCTTGGGTGAAGGCCTGCACCGCCCAGTCACTGGAGACTGGTGGCAGCTCCATCCGTTCCATCTGGAAGCGGGATACGAATTATCGCAACATCTTATTCTCTCTCTGCTTGATTTTGAAAACGTCAAATTTCATCGTTGCTACCTTGATGGCTATGGCATGTGCTTTTACGAAGGAGTCTTCTAGCATGGCGAATGAATCTATGGAGTTAGGAGCCAAGTTATGGTACCACATCATGGCCCCCTTTGAAAGCGTTTCTCCGAATTTTTTTAGCAACACGGACTCGATCTCATCATTTTTTATGTCGTTGCCTTTTATTGCGCAGGTGTAATCAGTGATGTGTTCGTTAGGGTCGGAGGTGCCATTGTACTTGGGGAGTTCCAGCATTCTGAATTTTTTCAGGATAGGCTTCGGGGCTGCTTCCTCGGGGAACGTCCTCTGAATGAACTTCTTTGAATCCAAACCTTTGAGGATCGGGGGCGCACCTGGGATCTGATCGAACCTGGAGTTGTAGGTCTCAACTTTTTTGTCATTGGTTGCAATCATTCTCTCACCTGATTCGATCCTTTTGGTGAGGTCCTCTATCATTTTTACGATGGTGGGGTCAGCCACTGACCCGTTGTTGCTTAACCATTCGAGTGCTCACTCGGCTGGGGGAGTCGTCTCTGGCGCCGCTGTGCTGGGGGTTCTCGGATGGCTTTGCAGCTGAGCAATGGCCAGTTGTTGTGCCTGCAACATTTCAAAAACAACATGAATACTAACTTCTTGTTCTTCCCAGGCCGAGATTTTTTGATCTTCCTGTTGTTCGCCGTGTCGTACGCTCCTGTCGGTGTGAGAAGTTTCATCGACTTATTGTGCGTCCTGTGAATCTGCGTCCGCTAGGATCGGTCCGGGAGCGATATCAGGATTCCGTGGAGGTGCTCCAGCGACCGGGATAGCCACGCCAGTTTCCCCATTATTTTTGAGGTTGTCATTCTTAACTCATTTTACCGAGCCGAACATTTTGGCCTGAAATCAAACTTGGACGAGAAAAAGTGTGAAAGCTGATGTGTGTTTATGTAATGAAAACCAGCAAGAAAATAATCACTATTATTTTTAGCCCCACGGTGGGCGCCAAACTGTTTACCGTGAAAATGGTAACAACAATTAAATTTGTAATGAGATTCTAAAAATACGTGATCTATTCTCGAGCTAGTTGTTAAAGCAGTTAATGCTAAGAATGCTAAGTTTAACGATGAAATGCGGGGTAAAAAGAGGCAGTAACCAAATCGAAGGTGGGTGCTGTTGCCCGGATGAAGAGATGGTTGATGGGACCTCGGGGTCGGCATTAGTATCGATCTCGAACTACCGGGGATAGCCGGGGATGGGATAACAATTAAAGATATAATTAGACAAGGCTCTTTCGGCCGATATTAATTATATAATGAAGAACAAGTTAAGAGGCGATGAATACGGAGATGGCCTGGAGCCAGTACCAAGTGATAAACAAGAAGAATGACCGAAGATAAATAGCTTTGAGCCAAGGGAAATAAGCAAATTAGAGAAGAGAGGAAGAGAGAAGAAATTATTGCCCTTGAGTAGGATGATTGGAGCTGCTTTACAAGATGTTGGTGACCCCCCTTTTATAGGAAGGGGACGCCCAAACTAAGTACAAGATGTGTAGTATGACAAAAGAGAATGAGATGTGACAGCATGTTAGCTTTACGTCGCATGTGGGCTGACGTCGAGTCGCTTGAGTAGATTTGATCGACCCCGGGTGCATTCCTCGGGGAGATTCTTGCGTTCGTCGGGGCTTCAGTTGATGTTATTCTTGGCAGGCATCAACAGGTTTCGAGGGAAGCGACTCACCCGAGATCCCGTGTTTCCGGGGTCACTCTTCGAAGCATTACGTCAAGGGGAAATCGGTCCCCGGATTTCACCGCACACAATTAGGAATAAAGGAAACAACCTAAATCTTCTTTTGAATTTGGATTTTTTTTTTCATTTTTAATTTTCGAAAGAAAGACTTATAAAGAAGAAAGAAAATATTTTTTTGATTTCGATATATTTTGGGGGGAATTTCGAAAGAAAAACTTCAAAAAAGAAAGAAACTATTTTTGGATTTTTGCTTTTATGTTAAAATTATGAAAGAAAGACTTCTAAAGTAAATATTTTTGAATCTTGAATTTTTTTTCAATTTTTGAAAGAAAAACTTCTAAAGAAGAATGAAAATATTATTGGATCTTTAGAAGAAATTAAAAGAAAATATTTTTGGATTTTTTTTTTAAAATTGGGGCTTCAAAGAAAGACTTTTCTAAAGAAGAAAGTAAAGGAAAATATTTTTGGATTTTTGAAAATTAGGGGCCGGACTGATGAGGTTTGCCTACGTATCTCACATCAGGTGAGAATCAGACCTGCGTAGTTCGGCATGTTTTGAGGGAACAAAGGAAACATGACTTTTTGAAAATATTGGCTTATTTTCTTTCTCTTTTTTTTTCTTCTAAATTTTGGCATAGTTTCGAATTTTTTCAAAAACCTACCTCTCACTCTTGTTTTTTTTTTCCTGTTTTTTCTTTTTTTCATTTCTTTCCCTATTCTAGAAACCAGTCAATATACAAACCAAAACAAACAAATAAGCAAGTAGCACGTAAGATGCATTAGGATGGTCTTTCAATTTGGATACACCTGTCCTAGACGGACCCAACCCCTGTGTTGAGTCCCCAAAGTCAAATGCACATGATGCAAACAAACGTACCTAATAGGGATCCAGTATGAGGTTATGTCATTCTAGGTTGAATCATGTGGTATATTGTTCTAGACCTGGCTTACCCGCGGACAACTCGAGCCGGGGAGGGGGGCAACGTACCGGGAACCAAAATGCCATCTGACTTTGTAACTGATCCGATCCTCGTTCTAAATTAGGGTATGACACTAACGGAAAAGAAGTCACGCCAGCGTGCACTTTCTAGTAGATTTAGAAGGCTCAGAGAAAAGAAGGGTTTCGTAACAATTTATATACAGTTCAAACAATATCAAAGCGGTAAAAGCGGCATTTAGCACACTAGGATCAAACACGTAAAAAGTCAGATGATAAACAAAGACAACTATAACAATTATTCTAAACTCGAATTCTGAACCCTAAACCAGAGATTCTAGGTTCGATCCCCAGCAGAGTCGCCAGAGCTGTCACACCTCCTTTTTTCCGAGGGGGGCATGGAGTTTTTCCAATTTAAGTGACATTATTCGAAATGAGATTATTTATTTAATTTCAGTGTTGCCACTTGGAATAATATGGTGTTCCAAGTCACCGATTTATTTTAAATCCTAAATCGAGGAAATTAACTCTTATTTATGGTCCGGGAACACAAAAGACCGGGTAAGGAATTCTATTAACTCGGGAGAACATTCCCGGGTTCGTGGTTTTAGCACAGACGCTCAACTATTAATAATTGGCCTAATTATCAGATTAATACAAATTTTAAACCTATTGTGCATTTTAACCTTTTAAACTACTTTTAATTATTTATGAAATTTGTTTGAACAAGTCGCGATGTCGTGCACTCGTTTGTTTTGTACACGTTGTGAATCGCCCCATGAGAATCGTATTCGCGATCTACAATATGTTTATTTTATTATTATTCAAAGTTATGGTCAGGTCACATGAAATGCGCACTCGAATTGGAGATTATGTATCACGACTATGCCAAGGGAGACGTACCCATAGCCGTGATGAATTATTATTAATCGCGCCTAAATCAACTAGCGCATTTGAATTATTTTCCTAACCTTTGAGATTATTGTAAGGCCTTGAGTTATGAATATGGAGCTGATGTGGAAGTCAAGAGATATTTTAGCTATTTAGGCATATACAAGTTATCCACACTTAGAGATGTTTACAACTTACTACTCTATTTTTAAATTTAGGAGACATTTATCTATGAATGGAGAATGGGCTAATTATTAATCTAGTAATTAAATTGTTGGGCTTGGAAAATTAATCTCATTCAGCCCATGTCATTTTTAAAATTAATTGCCTTGAGCCCAAACAAAATGTCAGCCTAAAATTAAAATCCAGAATTCCCATGACCCATTAACATCCATCTTAGAAATTCTATCTCTAAATCAATGACAGAAGGAAACAACACAAACGACACATAATGATCTTTGGGATTAAACCAATCAACTCATAAGGCATGTTACGAGATTACCAAAAACCAACAATAGCAACAGATTTGAAAGCATAACGTAAATTAATAAATAAAGAGATGAATTAAAATTGAACCTTTGTATTGAATTTTAGCTTTTGAAGTAAACAAGATATAGATAGGACCTCCATGAACGCAGACCTCAGCGGACGAGACACAAACCTCGACGGCCTCGTCGGACTTTCTCAACTCAAAAAAGCATCGGCAGTGAGTGAAGATGGAAGTTGTTGCATTTTGGGTGGAGAAATGGAGATGTATTCATGGCTAAAACTCTTTGGCTCAAGGTTGAAGAAGGAGGTAGATGTTTCTTTCCCAGATCTGCTTCGTTCCCTCCCTTGTTCCCCTCTCTATATCTTCAAATATATCCGTCCTCTCTCTCTTATATCTCTGTAGGTGTCTCTCACTCTGTTTCTGCATTTTTTGTTTCTGGTTTGAGCAGCAAGGGGGTAAGAGGCGGATGATTGCTCAGAAGGGTAGTGGGGTGAGGCTCTAGCGTTCTTGGGGTGTAGCTGGTTTAATTTGAAGAGATGCCATTCTTTTTTAGAGTTGTAGGAATTAGGTTCTCTCCATTGATATGGCTGAAGGTTTTGAAGAAGGGTGGCTGCTTGTTAGAGATGAAAAATCAGAGCGAAGGGTGTTGGGTTGTGGCTATTCCTTTTCTTTCTCTTTTTGATGCACTCTTTTTGTTCTCCTCCTCTCTGCTTTCTATATGTGAGACCCTTATTTGTGAGTGTGTGTGTATATTTATAGGAATTAGGAAGAAAGATGTTGAGTATTTTCAGTAAGTCCAAAACGTGAGGACAAGTGTAGAGTTTGTTACAAAAAGAATCTTTACCACTTGCTCATTTCTGATTGGCTATTGTTTATTATTTTATTTTTCAATTTCTTTCCTTTTTGAAGACAAATAAAGAGAAAGACAAAGATAAAAAATATTAGCTAAACTATTTTTTAGATTAAAAAATTCACAAATGCTACTATGGAACATCTGCGAAATCACTAATCTTTCTAAAATTAAAAGATGACATATTTTTTGTAATTTTAATTTATTTTTTTAAAAAAAGTAAAACCTATAAAAAGGTAAAACAAAATTTTTATCTAGATTAAGTTTAAAGATATTTACAAACTATGTGATGAAAAATTCAAATATAGCCAAAAATTAGGTGCTAACACTTCAAGTTCTGCGGATGCCAACAGATCAACCTCGAGTCTCCAAAGGCCAATCCGAGCTGATACACCTCACGGACAGCTAGGACCAGTACCAAAATCTGCATAAGAAGTGCAGAGTGTAGTATGAGTACAATCAACCCAATGTACTACGTAAGTGTCGAACATAACCTGGACGAGGTAGTGACTAGGCTATGACAGGACACCCACATAAATAAACCTGCACGAAGAGAAATATACGAGCAACATAACAACAAATAAAGAATTAACAAGTACTATTGGGAGGGGGAATGAGATAAGGGGTGTAAGATACGGTACTAACAACAGGAAATGATAATAAAAGACAGTCAATAAACCTTTAACCAACAAGATGAACAGAACACAACAAATTAAACTGCAGGGCATCACCCTTCGTGCTTTTAATCTCAATCTCACTATGAAATAATAACAACGGTAAGACATCACCCTTCTTGCTTTTACTCTCACATTCATCATAAATCAACAGATATAGCACTTTATTATCTTTCGTGCATTAACTCACAAATATGGTACGACATCACTCTTCGTGCATTAACACTCATATATGGCACGACATTACCTTTCATGCATTAACTCTCACATATGGCACGACATAATCCTTCGTGCATTAACACTCACATATGGCACGACATCACCCTTCGTGCATTAACACTCTTCCTTACCATGTAATAATAAACATATAAGAAAAGGGAGATAGAATAAGCAAGAATAGGCCTTACGTCCACAATAATTCCACAATACCAATCTCAACTTTGGAAACAATACTCAATTATCACAAATAGCTTGTAATGCAAAAAGAACGATCAATTTAGTAATTAACTAGTCTAAGCATGGATATCATGATCAAAGAAAGAAATAAACTACAAGAAACAAGTTCCATCCGCATGCTTTGACCCAACAACAACGCATAAGTACTCGCCAACTCACATATACGTTGTACCCAACAATTAGACACATAGAAAATATACAAATAAGTCGTAATCCCTCAAGTTAAGGTTAACCATGATATTACCTCGCTCCAAAGATCAACTTAAAGCCCAACCACAACTTTGCCTTTCAAACAAGCCACCGAACAAAAAAAACTAGCAAATTACCAACCAAGCGATTCAAATTAAGCCTTAGGAACTACCCACAATTGCAAAAGAGTCAGTTTAGGACATTATTGAAAAAATCAATAAAAGTTAGCTCCTGGACCCGCTTGGTCCAAACCCAAAATTCGGACCAAAATTCGATTACCCAATCGCCCCCGAGCTCGATAATGTAATTTATTTTTAAATCCGACCTAATTTGAGGTCTTAATCCCAATTTTACAAAAATCCCTAATTCTACCCAAACCCCCAATTTCCACCATGAAAATACTAGATTTTAGGTTGAGATCTTATGAAATATAATGAATGATTGAAAGAAACTAGGTTAGAATCACTTACTAATGAATTGGGGAAGAAGGGCTCTTGGGAAATTGCCTCTAGGGTTTTCTTGTTTTGAAAATTTGAAGAGAGAGAAAATCTCGTCTAACTCGAATTTAACCAGTTGCAGATGTCGCAATTGTGATTGCAAACCCACAAATGCAAGCTTTCTTCGCAAATGTGAAGTCCCAACTTTTTCTGCTATCATCACAATTGCGATGATTTGTTCGCTATTGCGAACAGTGGCCATATGCAAATGCGATCTTTTCTTCACAGTTGTGACCAGACAGGAATTTGGGTTCCTCGCAATTGCGAACTCTTACCTCGCAATTGCAAGATCAGAGGCCTGCACCAGAACTGAAGCACACCAGCTATGTTTTCTAAGCCCAAACCACTCCGTAGCCTATCCGAAACTCACCCGAGCCCTGAGGCTCCAAACCACATATGCAAACAAGTCCAAAAACGCCATACAAACTTGCTTGCGTGATCAAATTACCAAAATAACACCTAGAACTACGAATCGGACACCAAATCAAATAAAACTTTAAGAAAACTTTAGAATTGCTATTTTAACAACCGGACGCCCGAATCACGTCAAACAAACTCCGTTTCTCACCAAATTTGACAGACAAGTCATAAATATAGTAATGGACCTATATCAGGTTGCAAAACCAAAATACGAACCCGGTATCAATAAAGTCAAACATTGGTCAAACGTTTATATTCATTAAGCCTTTAAACTTCAATTTTTATCAACAAAATATGAAAACTTGGGCTAGGAACCTCCGAATTCGATTCCAGGTATACGCCCAAGTCCCAAATCACGATACGGACCCACAAGGACTGTCAAAAGATGGATCCATGTCCGTTTGCTTAAAACATTGACTGAAGTCAACCCAAAAGGATTTTTAAGGAAAAATATAATATTTTAGCAGTTATTTAACATATAAGACTTCTGGATAAACATCCGGAATGCACACGAAAATCGAGGAAGGCTAAAATGAGATATTTGAGGCTTCGAAACACATAATTAGGTTCTAAAACTCTAGATGACCTATAGGGTAATCACATTCTCCACCTCTAAAACAACCGTTCGTCCTCGAACGGACATAGAAAAGTACCTGGACTGGTGAAAAAGTGGGGATATCTACTCCACATGTCCAGCTTGGACTCCCAAGTAGTTGCCTCGATGGGTTGACCTCTCCACTATATTTGAACTGAAGGATAACTCTTAGATCTTAACTGACGAACCTACTGGGCTAGAATAGCAACCGACTACTCCTCATATGTCAAATCCTTATCCAACTAGACTGAACTGAAATCTAACACATGGGATGGATCATCGTGATACTTCTGAAGCATGGAAACATGGAACCCCGAATGAACTGCTGATAAACTAGGTGGAAATGAGAGCTTGTAAGCCACCTCACCCACTCTCTAAAGGATCTCAAATGGTCTGATATACCTAGGGCTCAACTTGCCCTTCTTTTCGAACCTCATCACACCCTTCATGGGTGAAACCCGTAGCAACACCCTCTCTCCGATCATGAATGCAACATCACAGACTCTATGGTTGACATAACGCTTTTGCCTAGATTGAGCTGTGCAAAGTTGATCCTGAAAAATTTTGACCTTATCCAAGGCATCTTGTACCAAGTCTGTACCCAGCAACCGAGCCTCCCCCCACTCAAACCATCCAACTGGCGAACGGCACCGCCTCCCGTATAATGCCTCATAAGGGGCCATCTGAATGCTCGACTGGTAGTTGTTGTTATAGGCAAACTCCGCAAGTGGCAAGAAGTGATCCCAAGAACCTCCAAAGTCTATAACACAAGCGCAGAGCATATCCTCCAATATCTGAATAGTGCGCTCGGACTGACTGTCCGTCTAAGGATGAAATGTTATGATCAACTCAACCTACGTGCCCAATTCATGTTATACTGCTCTCCAATTTTGTAAGGTGAACTGTGTACCTCGATCAAATATGATAGACACATGCATACCGTGAAGACAAACGATCTCGCAGATGTAGATCTCAGCCAACCGCTATAAAGAATAGGTAACTGCCATAGGAATGAAATATGCTGACTTGGTCAGCTTGTCCACAATGACCCATATCAGATCGAACTTCCTCTAAGTCTGTGGGAGTCCAACAATAAAATCCATAGTGATACGCTCCCACTTCCAGTCAGGAATCTCTAACTTCTGAAGCAAACCACCAGGACTCTATTGCTCACACTTTACTTGCTGACAATTTAGACACCGAGCTACATATGCAACTATGTTTTTCTTCATCCTTCTCCACCAGTAATGCTGCCGCAAATCCTGATACATCTTGGCGGCACCCAAATAAATAGAATACCAGGAGCTGTGGGCCTCCTCAAGAATCAACGCACGAAATATAGCTACATTGGTACAACCTTGCATCCTCAAAACTCCATCATCTCTAATAGTAACCTACTTGGCACCACCATGCCGCACTATGTCTCTAAGGAGAACCAAATGAGGGTCATCATACTGCCGCTCCTCGATGCGCTCAAACAAAACTGAGCGACTGTACAAGCTAGAATACGACTGGGCTCTGAAACATCCAACCTTACGAACTGATTGGCCAAAGCCTGAACATCTACTGCAAGCGGTCTCTCACCGACTGGGATGTATGCAAGGCTACCCATACTCACTACCTTTCTACTCAAGCCATCGACCACCATATTGGCCTTCTCGGGATGATACACGATGGTGATGTAATAATCTTTCAACAGCTCCAACCACCTCATCTGCCTTAAATTGAGATTCTTTTGTTTGAACAAATACTGTAGACTCCGATGATCAGTGAAAACCTCGCACGGCACGCTTTAAAGATAATGCATCTAGATCTTCAGTGCATGAACAATGCCTTCCAGCTCTAGATCGTGAACATGGTAATTCTTCTCATGGACCTTCAACTGACGCGATGCATATGCAATCACTCTATTATCATGCATCAGTACTGCTCCAAGCCAAACACGAGATGCGTCATAATACACCGTATAAGATCTTGAACCTGTGGACAACACCAACACATGTAACAACCCAACTGATCATTTTGAGAAATTGCGTCTGGTTCAGCAGTTTGAGGTCACGAGCAGCTTAATATTATGTGTATCGACTTGCGTACGCCGTCCGGACATAAAACTGGAAAGCTTTTATGTGAAAATATGAAGAAAAAAATAGTAATTTCTAGAGTTAAAATTTAATTTTTAGTTGACTTTGGTCAACATTTTTAGTAAATAGACTCAGATCTGTGTTCCGAAAATCCCAGGAGGTCCACGGTAAAAAATGAAACTTGGGCATATGCCCGGAATTGAATTCCAAGGTCCCTAGCCTTAGAAAACAAATTTTGAAGAAAATTGTTGTGCTAGTTTTTAAAGGAAATAAAGAAATGAATTAATATTTGAACTCGTTGGTGTCAGGCCCGTATTTTGGTTCCAGAGCCTAGTACAAATTTGTTATGATATTTAAGTCCTATCTATAAAATTTGGTGAGAATCGGAATTGATTTGACGTGATTTGGACGTCCGGTTAAAAAGTTATAAATAATGAGTTTTGAGGTTAAATTCATAGTTTTTAATGTTATTTTGGTAATTTGATCGCATGAGCAAGTCAGTATGATGTTTTTAGACTTGCGTGCATGTTTTTTTTAGAGCCTCGAGGGCTTGGGTGAGTTTCAAATAGGTTTAGGCTATGTTGCGCTTGTTTTTGGATGCTTCATCATCGTTTCTTCAAGCAAAAATGATACCATATTGAGAAAATAATATCCAAATTCAATTTTTATTAAACCATTAGATCCGCATTGAAATTACAGATCCATAGGAAAGAGAATCATCAAATTTGGACATCGTATGAGGAAGTTATGCTCATTTTCGTGTTGGGAAAAATTATTGGTTTCTGGTGTGGTCGCAAATGCGAACTTTTTCATCGCAATTGAGATGCCCATTTCACAATTGTGAACTTTTTGTTGCAAATGTGAGTTCTGCAAGCCCTGTCTTGTTCGCAATTTGCGAGGGATGCGACATCTGAGGCCTGTTAAGTGAGATTTTTGACAGGATTTTCACCCATTTTTCAATTTTCTCAAACCCTAAACCTCCATAGACGATTTTCCAAAGATCCAAACTTCTCCAAATCATTGGGTAAGTATCTCTAATCAATTTCAAACTATATTTTGTGATTATATCTTAGATTTAACATCAAATTCATGAGAATTTAAAGGAAAATTTGGAGAAAATTGTGAAATCTTTTAAAAATGAAAAATGATGATTCGAATGATCAAATGGTATCGGAATTAGATAATTTTTTTATGGGTGAACTCGTAGCGGAATAGGTGTTCGGTTTTTGTAAATTTTGTCGGGTTCCGAGGTGCGGGCTCATGGAGTTGACTTTTGTTGACCTTTTGCAAATTGTATAAGAATCATAGTTTTGTTAATTGAAATTGTTTTCTCTTGCATTGTTTGATGTATTCAAGCCGTCTTTGGCTAGATTGAGCCGAGCGTTGATGAATTGATAAAGTAAAAGTTAAATTGAGTATTGAATTGGCCGGATTAAGATAAGTATCTTGCCTAACCTTGTGTGGGTGACTTTCCTTTAGGATTTGAGTCTTCCATGCTAATTGTAGTTTGTGCACGCGAGGTGACAAGTGTGTGCTCTTACTTATTTGTGGGAATATTGCCTTTAGGGTTCTTAGGCTCTTATGTTCATTATGTGGGAACTATTCTGTTATGATTGAGTTATCTAATTACATAATTTACCTCTATATGCTCTATACGATATAGTTAGCCTTCCTCTAACTCTTACTTGTTACTTGGCCTTATTTGCCTTAATTGAACTAATTGTTCTCCTTATTGTTTTGTTATCTTTAATTGGAAATTCCTCTATGACCCCGTGTATATATGCTATGTTTCCAAAATATTGTGATTGTCAGTGTAGTTATCACGTGCTTATTATGCCTTGTTATTTTGTTAAGGTTATTGCGCTTCTTGGTTTCTCCGTGATTCTCTTGTTGCTATGTAATCATACTCTTGGTAGTGAAATTTCCTTGTGATTGGATTGTTAGATTGTTGTTGATTCCTTTTCTGGGATGTTATTGTTCATATTGTTGATTCCCTTGTCGGGATATTATTGTTCATATTGTTGATTCCCTTGTCGGGATGTATTGTTTCTATTGTTTGGGTGAGGAATAGTGTAAAGCATGAAGGGTGATGTTGTGCATGATATTGTGAGGAGAGTATAAAGCACGAAGGGTGATGTCGTGCATGATATTGTGAGTGAGAGTCAATGCACGAAGGGTGATGTCGTGCCATGATTATGAGAGTTAATGCACGAAGGGTGATGTCGTGCCATATTCTGTGAGTGTAAAAGCACGAAGGGTGATGCTGTGTCATATTATTGAGGGTAAAAGCACGAAGGGTGATGATGTGCCATATTATTGCGAGTAAAAACACGAAGGGTGATGCCATGTCGTTTCTATTGATTTATATGGTGAGAACGAGAGTAGATGCACGAAGGGTGATGCCGTGCACTTTTTGTTTGCTGTATTTATTTGTTGTTATCAATTCAAGTGTTTTAACGGTTCAGAATTTCCTTAGTGTTCTAACGGTTTAGATCCCCTTACTGATGTGATTCTTTGTGTGGAACCTAGAGTGTTGTCAATACCTCGCCGTATTTATATATATATTTCAATAACCTCAAATTTCAATAATTTTTACATTTTTTATTCAATTAGTTTTTCAATTAAATTTCCTTAAATCGTCTGAGGTTGTATTCTACTTAAAAAGGAATTTCTACTAAGTTGTAAATTATTAAATCCCATAGTAAAGGTAATAATTCATTCAATGTTGTATTTTAGTTGAAAATGGTACTTTCTTTATTCAAATAATTTCTAAAAATAACTTCATCTTTTCTTACTGAGTTCTTAATTGGTTTAGAAGTGGTACTCTACTTCATGTTATGTAAATAAGACTCCTTGAACCTTTTAAATTGTATGGGTTATGGACTTTATGTACTGAGTAATATGAGAATATTGTTGCGCAAGGTGAGACAGAAATATGTGGGCACAAGGTGTCGGGTGTGCCAAAGGTTTGGTAATTGAGGTTATGATATGAGACATCGAGTTTGAGATGGTTGGAATTTGTGCATCAGAAATGATATGATTTATTGAGCTGACATTGCCTTCCTTATTGAGTACCTATTTACTTGTAGGTGTTCCAGCTGTGTTGGTGTTAATTTCCTTGGTTGTCTTTTATTTCCATCCCTGTGTCCTTTTATCGTTTCTACTTATTGTAGTTTGTTCTCTTTATGTCGTTGATGTTACTTTGTTATCTTTATGTTGATAGTTTATTATCATGTCCCGTTTTATTTATTTGACTAATAGGTGTCTGGACTATTCCTCGTCACTACTCCACCGAGGTTAATCTTGATACTTACTGGGCACCACTATGGTGTGCTCATACTACACTTCTATACATTTTGTGTACAGATCTAGGTATTTGATCGATAGTAGTTGTGCGGGTTGTTGCGGTGGAGACTCAAGGTAAACCTGCTGCAGTGTTTGCAAGTCTCGGAGTCACCTTCAATTGTACTCATTTCCATATGTTCCTTTTGTTTCGAAACAGTGATGTTTTTATTTTGTATAACGACTCTTAGAAAGGCTTATGACTTGTACAACCTGTTTTGGGAATTGTAATTTGTTCAGAGTAATTTAATTTAAAGTTAGTAAATATCCATGTTATTACAGAAAATGTTAGGCTTACCTAGTTTAGAGACTAGGTGCCATCACGACTCTTTTGGAGGGATTTTGGGTCGTGACAAACACCAATGCTATAGTCAAAGCAGTCTTGAGCTTCTGAAAGCTCACCTCACACTCGTCTGACCATCCGAACGGGGCACCCTTCTGGGTCAACTTGGTCAATGGGGCTACTATAGATGAGAACCCCTCCACAAACAGATGGTAATAACCTGCCAAACCCAAGATACTCCGGATCTCCGTGGCTGGAGTGATCTGGGCCAGTTCTGAACTACCTCAATCTTCTTAGGATCCACCTGAATACCTCTACCGATACGACGTGCCCCAAGAAAGCGACTGAGTCCAACCAGAACTCGCACTTTGGAAACTTGGCATTAGCTGTCTATCCCTCAGAGTCTGAAGTACAATTCGAAGATGTTGCTCGTGCTCATCTCGGTTGCGGGAGTAGATCAATATATCGTCAATAAACACAATCACAAAGGAATCCAGATAGGGCTTGAACACCTGGCTCATCAAATCCATAGATGTTGCTGGGGCATTTGTCAACCCAAATGACATCACTAGAAACTCACAATGCCCATACCGTGTCCGAAAAGATGTCTTAGGGACATCGGATGCCCTAATTTTCAACTGATAGTAGCCAGACCTTAAATCAATTATTGAAAAGACCTTGGCACCCTGAAGCTGATCAAATAAGCCATCAATCATTGGCAGTGGATACTTGTTCTTGATGGTGACTTTATTTCAATTGCCGGTAATCTATGCACATCCTCATCGACCCATCCTTCTTCTTCACAAACAACACAGGCGCACCCCAGTGCGAGACACTATGTCTAATGAAGCCCTTATCAAGCAAATTGTGCAACTACTCATTCAATTCTTTCAACTCTGGCCGGTCCATACGATATGTCAGAATAGAAATAGGATGAGTGCCTGAAGAAAAATCAATACAGAAATCAATATCTCTGTCGGGTGGCATCCCCGGAAGATCTGCAGGAAATACCTATGGAAACTCATGAATGACCAGTACTGAATCCATAGAAGAAGCCTCCGCACTAGTATCGCGGACAGAAGCCAAATATAAGCTAGGCACTATCGCGCCCCCTTTTTCTCACGAAATCGGGTTTATGATATTTGGAGGGCAACTCGTTCCTTTTGGGAACTGGGTTTTGCATTTTGAAGAGTCTCCACCTAATGATTTGAGGTGCATTAAGACACCAATAGGGTTCAATTCTAAGTTTGTTTGGATAACCAGAGATTGGGAAAGGGCTTGAAATTATCCCAAGGGGAAGGTGTTAGGCACCCCTTAGGATCCACTAGTGTAGTTTCCGGCCAGACAGTTTATTGTGAATTTAGCAAATATACAAGTACGGGCTCAAATATTAGAGGATTCAAACACATAAACAGAAAGAATAATTAAAAGAAGAGTAAAAAGAGTTTGTTAATAAAAGGAAAAGGGGGGTCCTAGGTTTATATTTAATATGGATCATATCAATGCAATACCCGGTAAGACACTCCTCAGAAGAGGGGATACACATGATATTAGCGCACCTGTCATCATATCCATATCTACCATTTCCACCCCGTTAAGGTATTAAAGCGCGGATTGGTCTTGATTACTATTGCATGCTATTACCCGTCCCATTCCTATCAGTCTTGGAGGCACTTAGGATTACTAGTTCAAAAGGGTGGGATATTAGGCTGATTGGTTTCAAAGAATAAAAGTCTAAGGTGACATACAAAACAAGTAACACTGCACATTAGGGGAAAGCATGCAAGAAAATAAAGGCTCAGGTATGCCTCCTCAAACAAAGCACATATATAGCATGACTTGCACATACTATTTAGGTCTGATTAAAAATACTAAAGACGAGGGGAGTTTGATTATTGAAGCAGACTTGTTTATTACATAACTCAGATAAGAAGTCTGAATCAGGTCTGCCTGCTACAACAAAAAATCGGATTCAATTTTACAGCTATTACTCTAAGGCTTGCCCAAGTGTTTAGACGAAGTCCTATAAGCATGATATCTACTTAATTCAGAAGGTAGTGAAACAGTGATAACTCAAAACAAATTGCTTGAAATTCAATAGGCATGATTGCTAAACCTTATTAAAATAAGGGAATTAGGTTATTAAAAAGGTCTAGAATGGATGAATTTTAAAATAGACTAGTTTCAGTTTGTGCAGATGACAGTATCCACTATCGCTGATTTTACTCCTATGAACATGAGATCTAGGATTACTGATTTTAGACCCTTATAGACATAATTGCTTATTTTAAACCTTATACAAAGTATTTAAATGAATAATGTTAAACTCCATAGGCATAATATCTAGTAAATAATGGAAACAGACAGGTTCTTGCTGGGGAATTCCTATAAGCATGATTTCTATACATTATACCGATTTTAACATGCTACTGGATTATAACCAATTGGGCCCTAAAAACATGATATCTGAACGGTGACTAACGCGCAAAATTTTAGATAACTCCTATAGGCAGGTTATCTTTATGTAAACAAGCAGGATTTAAAGTAAGTCCTATAGACATGGTTTCTAAATGCGATGTGAATATACAGAATTTAAAAGCAGTCCTATAGGCATGTTTTCTACCCTTGAGCATACGTAATTACCCAACCCTTTTTCACTAGCCAGCCCCAAATGTTCATTACAAATTATTACAAACCAGGAATACTGAATTACATCAGAAGAGTACAAAGAAAAGTTACAACCAGAGGAAGCCTGATTCTTGACTTTCTCTCTGAGTTATGGAATAAACCACCTCAAAATGCCATTGATCCAAAGCTTTCTCAGACTTGAGTGTGTCAGAGTTCCCTAAGGGCCTCAATAGGACCCCGGGCAGTGCTCACTCCCAAGTTACATAACCAGAATAGAGATGAGTGTAGTGTGGAAATGTCAGCCCTCATGTGTCTAAGTTCAGAGGGAGCTCATGAGTCCTAAGGCAAGGCTCATATGAGGGGTGTAGAACTTAAGTCTAAGAAGAGAATGAAAGTGCAGAAATTGAGTTTTAGGAGCTGAGGGAATAAAGGAGAGGGGAAGGGTGATAGGAGACAGCCATTAACATTTCAGGGAGTCAATAACTTCACACAAAGGGGCAGGGGATTGGGAATCCATTACAAGGAGCCTATACACTTAGACATAGATTATCTTTGGGAATGCACAACAATAGGAAGTGCTGACATGCCTGTAAATCAACCAGAACACACAACGTATAAGAGAAACATGGAGGTTATGATCCTAAGAGGATCAAGTTTGGGTCATGCACATCAATTTCCAATGTTGTCATGCCCCAAACCAACCACAAGTATTAAACACATTGGGGTAGGGATTTGAGATTCACAGGTCATAATACATTGATTCAGAATAGGAGAAAGGAAATTACAGCATGCTAAACAATGGTACTGGGCTAAATACAAACAGTAGGCAGACAAAAATGCAAGAAATAGTAAATAAGCATGTTGTTGTTGGTGCAGAAAACTTAATTAGAACATACCAGTAAGAAATGTAAATGCAGAAAATAAGCAAATTTCCCCACAGCCTAGCCTTGGCTTTTAGCCGGCTAGGTAAGGCAGCAATATAGTAGTAGCAGAGAAGAGAGAGAGGTTTAGTATAGTGTGTGTTTGAACTCAAGTATTTATGCCTTGTGTTCGTGTGTTTGAAAGAGAAGAAGTACATGGTATTTATAGTTTTTGAAAACGATTAAAAGAGAGGTAATAAGCTACAAACATGGAAGCAATCATGATTCAGAATCAATTATACAAGTGATTCCTTTTAATTAAGGGATCACTTGCTTAACGGGCATTGACAAGTTCAAAACAAGGAAAGAAATCAATTTGTCAGCAGTCTGACAGTTGTCATAAAAGAAGTAGTAAAACATTAAGCAAACAATAGAGTCTAGGTACAGAAATACTCTAATTTTGGAAAGCATTCAGTAAGGTAAAACTGGAAAAGAAATTAGTTAACCTTAACAGGCGGGTGAAATCAGAATTTCACAAAAGAAAAGTTTGAAATCAGTCACAAGTTTGAAAATTAGTCAATGAAGGAGACTCAGCATATAAATAGGGTGTATAAACATAATACATGTGAGTCCAAACATGTTGGCAAAAGGAAAATAGCATACAATAGTAGCGCAAAAAGAAAATTCAATGGATAACAACACTCGAAGCATGATAGTCAATTGAATCAGTAGTGAAGAAACATAGAATATCAAAAGCATGTGAAGGTCTCGCGGTAGCCGGTGAGGAAAACACCTTTTGAAAAATTAGGGTTTCGAGTATACTTGAGTTCTAGAGGAAATAGGAACCCAGAATCAAAAGGATCACACAAATAACAGTCTCAGATCCAAAGCAATAGGGTTTTCAACAATAGAAGAATTTTAAAAGATGGATAAACAAAAAAATCAGACAAAACCCAAGCAAACCAACATTAGTCTAATAAACAGTTCAAAATGAATTAAGACTTTTAACATGCAAACTCAGGCAGAAGAATAATACGAGCAAACACAACAAAACATGTCAAAAATCAAAGAAAAGTTTTTGAAATAACTTAACATAACCCTAATTGAAAAGATAAGGAGTTTTGAAAGCAGAGTTTTAAAAGAAACTTTGAGAAAAGCGCTTAAAAGTTCAGAGCAAACATAGATCTGAAACGGATCTAAGAGAAATCGAAAGAACCATAGAGGTTAGGGTTCCAGAAAAACCCCAAATGATGAGAAAGGCTTTGAAAACCCTTGATCTAAGCAGGAGAGTCAAAAGTCTGACTCGAATAGCCATGGATGGCCGGAGAAAGGTCAGAGACGAACGGAAAACAGTCATCGAGCAAAGACTGGACAAAGCTCCTTCACGATCTGGTCATGAGACCACAGAATCGAACACGTAGAAGCCATGGGAGGTGGATACAGGCCTCCGATGACCTCGGAAGCCATAGATTTGGGAGGTATTAGGGTTGTAGTTTGATGGCGACAGCTAGGGTTTGAGAAGATTTGAGAGTGGATTGAGAGAGAAGGGGGATTCAGAGGCGGCGGAGTTTGGAAATGAGGCTAGGGTTGGGGGTCGGTGGAATTAAAAAAGGAAAGGAATCGTGAAGGCCGTTGATCTTTTAGATCAACGGCCAGGATTTGGCGAGTCTTGAGTTGGGTAGGCATATTTAGGGCTTGGGTCGGTTCAGATGGCAATTGAGCTGGGTAATTGGGTTTAAATTGGGGGTCCAATCCAGGCTGTAATTGAAATGCAATTGGGGCTATATTTTAAATAGACACTTTTCCTTTATTTATTTTATACAAAATAGCAAATTAATTTGTGAAAACAAATTGAAGGTACTAAAATGATTTGTAATACATAATTATCAATTTAAAAATACTACACTTAATTTTTATAAATATAAATGCAATTAAATCTAAAAGAGGCTAATATTGCAATTATATGCAATTTAGCTTTAAAAATACTAAATGACTTTGTAAAAATATACAAAAATTATATTAGCTATATTTTAGTATGAATATTATAATCCAATAAAATAATCATCAAAAATAATAATTTTGGAAATTATTATTTGATTTTGGGGATGAAAATAAGGAAATAAATTGGTTTAAAACCATTTAAAACTTAAGGATAAATAATAAAACAATTAGACATAATTATATATGCATTTATATGCTATTTTGAAAGTATTTTTCATATTAGAAAATATATATATTGGGAAAAATTGGGTATCAACAGTTGCCCCTATTTACCCGGGAAGGATGAAAGAGTTGTCGGGTAAGGATATGATGGCCAATTTTGACCGAGCGAGATAGTTCGAAGAAGTTTAGGCCGTGCGTTGGTTTCTGACTGCCTACGTATCCCTGATTTTACAGGAATCAAGTCATATGTAGTTCAGAATCCGTCGGCAAAGTATGCCTATGGAGACTTTCAAGAAGGGACGCAATATCTAGGACGGGGTGAATGGTTAAGGTCTGATAGGGCTGCGGGAACCGGAGCAGAATCGCTCCTGCTGAGATGGTCGTTTGCTCGTCGGTTTACCTACAAATAAGCAATACAATCCTATATTGTGCATAAATTTAAACATGATGCAATTTCCCGTTGGACCATGAGGATTGTCTTCGGACGCTTAGAATGAAGTCCTTAGACCATGATGTCCTGGGCCATGAAGCGTATAATAAAGGATTCGCAGGACATGAAATGATGCTCTCGGGCTATGAGGTTGATGCCTCCGAACCATGATGCCTTTGAATAATGATATGCAAAATATTTAAAGGGGGTCCTCAGGACATGACATGGTATTCTCGGGCTATGAAAATGGTGCCTCCGAACAATGTCTCCTTCAGATGGTTTGGCGATCTTTCAGCCCATGCAATGTAGTAGGTGGTGATCTTTCAGCCATGCAAATGGAGATAAGGAGGCGATCTTTCAGCCATGCAAATGGAGATAAGGTGGCAATCTTTCAGCCGCGCAAATGTGGATACGGTGGCAATCTTTCAGCCACGCAAATGTAGATAAGGTGGCGATCTTTCAGCCGTGCAAATGTAGCTGAGGTGGCGATCTTTTAACCGTGCAAACATAGATGAGGTGGCGATCTTTCAATCGTGAAAATGTAGATGAGGTGGCTATCTTTCAGCCACACAAATGTAGATAAGGTGGCGATCTTTCAGTCGTGCAAGTAGATGAGGTGGTGATCTTTCAACCGTGCAAATGTAGATAAGGTTGCGATCTTTCAGCCATGCAAATGTAGATAAGGTGGCGATCTCTTAGCCATGCAGATAGGGTGGCAATATTTCAGCCATGCACATGCAGATGCAGATGGAGGTAAACCTTAACCTCGGAAGGCAGAATAGTAGCCTAATGCAATGCAAAAAATGCAGATGGAGATAGCGTTTAGTCTCGGAAGGCAAAGTGGTAGCCTTATGCAAGAAATAAAAGGGTAATCGGTATTAGAGCTTTCTTAGCTGATAGTAGGTTGCGATATTGTGACTGTTGGGGACATTGTGACATACAGAATATCACTGGCGTGTGTAGATAGCAAATGTTGGTAAGTGCGACAGTTTTGAGAGTTATATTCCTAAACAATGTTTGTCTTGTGAGTGTATAGTATGTTTGATGCTTTCATAATCCCAGTACATGCTGTCACACCTCCTTTTTCCTCACCCGAGGGGCGCAGGGGAGTTTTTTCCAATTAAAGGACAATCAAAACAGGATTTGTTTATTTATTTCAGAGTCGCCACTTGGGAGATTTTAGGGTGTCCCAAGTCACCAATTTTAATCCCGAATCGAGGAAAAGAATGACTCTATATTATGGTCTGCGTACCAGAAATCCGGATAAGGAATTCTGTTAACCCGGGAGAAGGTGTTAGGCATTCCCGAGTTCCGTGGTTCTAGCACGGTCGCTCAATTGTTATATTCGGCTTGATTATCTGATTTTATACAAGTATGAACTTATGTGCCAATTTTATCTTTTAACCGCTTTTATCATTCACTGTTATTTTATAGGACTTGCAACGTCGTGAAAATGTATCTCGAACCGCGTTACAATCAATGTACCCGTGGTCGTCGACACACTTTGACTCCGTTGAGATTTGGATTTGGGTCACATCAATGTGCACCCGAGTTTAAGGAAATTAAATTATTAAAGGCGCGCCTAAAGCGACTAGCGTATTTATTTTGGGTAAGACCGTGGAATTTGACTGAACGGTCCATCCCGAAGTCTAGATAATTTTTAAAGCAAACATTTACTGAGGGCCCCGCAATTTGTATTTTATCTGGCGAGGCTCGTCTCATTCTTATTTTTTAAAAATGAATTTGCAACGTCATGGACACGCATCTCGAACCACGTCACATTCAATGTACCCGTGATTAGAAACACATTTCAACTCCGTTGAGATTTGGATTTGGGTCACATCAATGTGCACCCGAGTTTACGAAGGTAAGATTTATTAAGGTGCGTCCTAAAGAGTCTAACGTATTGTTATTTTAGGAGGATTGTGAGATTTGCTAAACAACCCGTCCTGGAAAACTAAATGCTTCAATAATATACATTTAACAAGGGCCCCGCATCTGCGCGTTTTGTTTATTTTCATCGAGGCTCATCTCGTTCTTATTTTTAAAGGATATCCTATAGCAACTACGTTTCTTGTCATGTTTGTCTCTATCAATTGAAAACAGTAGATAGTCCTAATTAATTACATGTTCGCGAATTGTTTGTGGCAACATTCAGAAAAAAAAAGCTTGAAAATCAGAAATGAGGCTGCATGTGCAATCAGCCGAACAAATAATCATGGGCCCAAATCCAGCCCATGCGTGATAGGCCAGACCTGGGCCACTGCTTGTTCGATGCGGGCCTGCCTGGTCTGTTTTGACCTGGGCTCGACCTCCATGAGGTTGAGGCCCTGAATTTGTGCTCTTTATCTTAACACATGATTTTAAGGGTTATACATGGCAATTTATTAGAAAGGAAAGAACTTATTTACAGTGTACGGATTTCATGCTTGGACTATATCACAGGCTCATACTACACCATTGAACTAAGTAGGAGATACTACCTACTGCCTTGGGCATACTCTCATCATCAACCTATATGCACATTCTAGCATTCAACTACCATGCATTGACATTTATAGGCATGAAGACTGTCTCTAGTACCCAGAACAAAAATGTAAAAAACTATTACACATTACATGAATATTTAATGTAACAATCTATGTGTAAGAGTCATCCTTCAAGATCTTTCATTTGTATTCATGCTCATTTTTCAATTACATTTCTTGACAGTGCATTGGTTGTGTACCTGGTATAGAGGACAAAGAAGAAAGGGATGATCAGCTGGGCAGTATGCAGTAAACACAGCAACAACACAGCAACAAAACTCAACCAACAATGATGAAGCTCCCGAGTAGTCGAGCAACAAACAACAATCCCAGAAACAGAGTAATGAACCAGCAAAACAGCAGAGTATTCGATGTAAACACCCCAGCAGTTCAACAATCACAAGCGGCTCAAACAGGCAACCAACAATGTCTCCCAGAATACAAGGACTAGCAGATAGTCGAGTACCAAGCCAGTAATCCCAGGAAAGAGTAAGGAAATAACAGCATTAACTGGGGGTTCAAATGCAGTAAAACCACCAGTTCAATAACCACAGACAACTCAGTCAATGCAAGCAACAGAACTTGGCCAAGACAGCTTGACCAATATGCACTCTTATACAACTTTCAGGCAGTGTTTTGGTTACAGTGTCTATTGGAAACTACCCTATGTTTATACTGTTATGATTTGAGACTCACTAGACCTCTCTTCAGACTAAAAGTTTCAGCTTTAAGACTAAAAATTCCAGCCTTCTATTTTTCTCCTTTTCTGAAGACTAAAAAGTCCAGCCCTGTTTAAGTTCTCAAATGGCCTATTTATAAGCCAAATGAACCAGTGCAGTTAAGCTGCCTTTTTACTGCAACTTGCAGCCTGCCCATACTCTGTTAAACCCATGCTTGAGCATCTCTTGATGCCATCCATTGGTTCCCCACGCCTGGTTTTGTTTAATCAAGAGGTATGGGCTCATTTCATTTTAAGCCCCATACCCTTGTGTCTTGTTCCCCATTGGTATTAGTTTAATCTTAATTAGTACCCTACTTGTCAGCTTCATTTAAACTAACCTTTTCTGCCCTTTTCCAAACCCCAAGAATACCCTTGCTAGCCCTTGATTATCACTGCCCTGCCCATTGCAGTATCAGGGCACTTTGGGCTTTGATCATTCGATTTCAGAACTGCCCCAGCCTGGCTTTTTAATTGTTTACAAGGTAGTTACAAACTAACATTCATAGGCAATGCCCAATTCAAATCACAATACAGGCCCATTCAGAATATTTGAACATTCAGTCGTAGGAGACTAATCGACGACATTTATCAGGTCGACTACACTAATTATAACGGGTAATAATCAGTCGCTCATATAAACAATACGTTCAGGGACCAAAAGGGTATCATACAACTCTTGTTCGATTACTGGGCCTATATGAATTAACTCATTTGACGACTAACCTAATTGACGATCATGTTTATCACAGAGTGTATTCAGAACACAAACAGAAGACAATCGACCAAATAAAAAGGCCTTTAACAGAGATGGAAGAAATCCGAATGAAAAATAACAACATAACAAACAAACACCACGAAACATGCTGACAACTTAATTAGAACTAAAACAAAAGAAAGGAAAACTTACCAAAAGAGTTTGAAATCAAAACGGACCCAAATCAGATTCAACTTCGAACTTTTGAGGCCGAACAAACTTTAATCAGGGTGTTCTCACATGAGAACACCTTGATTAAGGTCTATTAGACCTCAAACCCTTGTCCAGACCGGCCGGATTCCCCAAGTGCATGTGTTCTAAGGTCTGGATTTCCAGATCTGATTTTTAGGGAGTTGTGGGTAGATTCGGACCAAACCAAGCTTGGTTTGGTCACGAGGAAAGTCAGGGGAGTGGCTGATACAAAGATGGTGAGGTTTGGTATAGATCGAGTTTTGTCTCGAATCTTCAAATCCAGATTCGAGACGATAGGAGATGATTCGAAGTTCGTGGTTAGTAGATTCGTGTTCAGGGGAGTGAGGGGGTCTTAGGGTGTTCAAGGGGTGGCCACCGGCGTTCGTGCCGCCGGCTTTAATGGCGAAGGAGACTAGGGCGACTGCTAGGGTTTGGGGGTTTCAGGGTTCGGGGAAGGAGATGACTGAAGGGGGGGGGGGGGGGTTGGTATAGGGGGCGTGGGTGTAAGGGAAGGCTTATATATGGTCTATGGGATTGGATCTGAGCCGTTAGATCATATGATCTCAACGGCTTGGATCTGAGGGTGAGAAATGAGACGGAGTCGTTTGGTAGTTAAACGGGGTCGTTTGGTTTAAGTGAGGGTTGGATCGGATTGGTTCCTGGGTCGGGCTTTGAAACGGGTTATTGAAAGTGATCCTGGACCGTTGGATTGGATTGATTGGAACGGCTGAGATGGATTGGCCTGAAACGGTGTCGTTTCAGGAGGTGTCTGGGCAGGCCTGGACTTGGACCGGATTTGAATGCTGGTTTTGGGCCTGTTTTTGTTTCACTTCTTTTGGCCCAAACCGATTTCCTTCACTCTTTGTTTTCTAATTTCATTTTTTCTTTTAAAACAAAAATAAAAATAATAAATAATAAAATAACGAAATTAAAACTAAACAACAATGTAACATTTTAACACGATTATCACAAAAATTATTTAAGTAAGTTAACTAAAAGCCTAGAACGGACGATGCACACATATATATATTTTTTTTGAATTTTCTTTTACTGACCGAATTATGGTTTAATCATCCTAACATACATTTTTGTATTTTTGTTTGTTAATGATCAAATGCAAAAATGGACAGATCCACAAATGACTAACAACACATGTCACGAAAACTCGAACAATTGTATAGCGAAACCATTTGTTACTATTTTTATTTTCTTTTGGAGCGATTGCTCGTAAAGCAAAAATCACGTGCTTACAGCTGCCCCTCTTTGCACGAAGACACGAAGGGTTTTCGCGCAAAGATAAAGCGAGCGATTTTTGCCCGTCCGAATACTCCGTGTGAAGCATTTTTGAAAAAGATTTGACCGAACCTTTGCTTCAGAGGTTTCCTACATATCCTGGGCTGAACAGGAATCAGGTCAATGTAGTTCGGGAAATTTTGGTAGCTGGGACTACTGTGTGACCGTAGTGCTTGCTGTTGTTGTGCGCTGTTGTATGCTGCTGTAGGATGCTACTGCTCAATCGATCTCCCTGTTACATTACTTTAAAAAGGAAAAACAAGAAGCTAAGTTAGACTAAGGATCATGAAATCTTATCCATCTTCAACTTGTTCTTGTTGTCTTGCTTTCTTGTCAGCTAACGCTTTCCTCCGGTGCCTTTATCTTGTGACTTTGGGAGAGGATGCTGGTCCTTTGCTGACATTTGAATGCCAGTTTTCATCACATTGCTTGATCCGCTGGGAACATGACCTGTTCTTCAAGCCTTTCCATTGTTTTTTTGGTGGTACGACTTTTCATTAAAATTGTTATGTTGGGCATGCTATAACGTTCTCAAACTGCTCCTTTTGAGACACGTTCCTTTTTCCTTTTGAATTGCGCGCTTGCCTCTGCAGTTGTCTGCTTCTTGGTGCTGGGGATTTTATTGTTTCCCGTTTGGGGATCTCTGTTGTACCCTTCCGTCTTCAGGTGGGGTGACTGATTCCAAAATCTAAAGCTAGAAGTATTCCCGCATTATAATGGTGGGCGACCTAGAATTTAAAATGTATTCCCGCATTATACTGGTGGGCGACCTAGAACTTAAAAGTATTCCCGCATTATACTGGTGGGCGACCTAGAACTTAAATGTATTCCCGCATTATACTGGTGGGCGACCTAGAACTTAAATGTATTCCCGCATTATACTGGTGGGCGACCTAGAACTTAAAAGTATTCCCGCATTATACTAGTGGGCGACCTAGAACTTAAAAGTATTCCCGCATTATACTGGTGGGCGACCTAGAACTTAAATGTATTCCCGCATTATACTGGTGGGCGACCTAGAACTTAAAAGTATTCCCGCATTATACTGGTGGGCGACCTAGAACTTAAATGTATTCCCGCATTATACTGGTGGGCAACCTAGAACTTAAAAGTATTCCCGCATTATACTGGTGGGCGACCTAGAACTTAAAAGTATTCCCGCATTATACTGGTGGGCGACCTAGAACTTAAATGTATTCCCGCATTATACTGGTGGGAGACCTAGAACTTAAAAGTATTCCCGCATTATACTGGTGGGCGACCTAGAACTTAAATGTATTCCCGCATTATACTGGTGGGCGACCTAGAACTTGAAAGTATTCCCGCATTATACTGGTGGGCGACCTAGAACTTAAATGTATTCCCGCATTATACTGGTGGGCGACCTAGAACTTAAATGTATTCCCGCATTATACTGGTGGGCGACCTAGAACTTAAAAGTATTCCCGCATTATACTAGTGGGCGACCTAGAACTTAAATGTATTCCCGCATTATACTGGTGGGCGACCTAGAACTTAAATGTATTCCCGCATTATACTGGTGGGCGACCTAGAACTTAAAAGTATTCCCGCATTATACTGGTGGGAGACCTAGAACTTAAATGTATTCCCGCATTATACTGGTGGGCGACCTAGAACTTAAAAGTATTCCCGCATTATACTGGTGGGAGACCTAGAACTTAAATGTATTCCCGCATTATACTGGTGGGTGATCTAGAACTTAAAAGTATTAAAATTGCTTCCCCGTTCTTCCGAGAAAATTTCGACAATTGGCAGAAAATTTTCTGCCCCGGTTTTTTGGTGACTTCCCTGGCGTTGCCTCTCGCTGTCATCATCAATCCTTTGTTTTCCTGCAGCAGACAAAGGGATTTAATTAGTTTTTATCGTGGTGGTAGAGGGTGCCTTTCTGGCGGATGATTTTCCTTTCTTCCCCTTTTCTTGCTCTTTGTCCCCATAATTGGTTGGCGGGCAAAGTTGCCTGTTGGGGGGTCTCTAGCCTGCTGGGGATTGGTTTTCAATTTATCCCCTTTTCTGCTTTCTCTTTAAACACATGATGTGGGAGTCTGCTTCTAACTCCCGAAACCACTTCCTTTTGGAGCTTACTTCTTCCAAAATTTCCGAGCACAATCCCTGCATTGCCTGGGACCGGCCTTTAAGACTATTTATATTATCCTGCATTGGATGAATTCCCCTTCGGTCCCTGGTAGTAAGCTTTGAAAAAATTCTTTTCAAGACAAACTTTAGGAAGAAAAGATAAAGCTAGAAGAAGAAAATCTTTCTGAACCCATATTTGGTGGGGAGAAGAAATTCAGAAGAACTTATCTGGAGGACATGACTGGTCCCTGTGATCATGACGTGCACCATAGATTCCCGACCCAGTCTATTTGTATCAATCGATTTGCCCGATGGTCTGACTTGCTGGGGATGATAAATGACTGTCCATTCTGTTGCAAATGTGGTAACTTTTGCTGATTCGTCTTGTCGCCTCATAGTGCCCTTCGAGGGGTTTTCACTAATGAGACTCTCTCTTTTCTCTCATCTCCCGGCGCCTTATGGTACCTGTGAAGGTTTTCACCAATAAGACTCTCTCATTTCATACCTCTCATCTTACATCTCCTCTCGGTGCCTGCGAAGGTTTTCACCGATGAGACTCTCTCATTTTATTTCTTTCGAGGAATCGGGGCGTTGTAGATACGACCCTCTCTTCTGGAGATTCCTTTGACCATCAATTCATCCTCAGTCTTGCGATCCTCTTCTTTGTTGGGGATCGGCGTATTATTCTCGGCCTCATTGCTTGACTCGACATCTCTTGAACATTGATCGGGAGGTCTTTTGGACATTGATGTTGGTTTTGGTGTGGAGTTAAAGAAAGGCTATGAAAAATGAAAATAATTTGATGGGTGATGTGCTACAACTTTTGGAATCAAACCTTTGTTGGAATTTAAAACATAACCTCTGCCCCAGTTTTCTTGCTTGGGGAATTTATTTTTTACACTTATGTTGCGCTATGTGCGTTACGCATGTTGTGTCTATTATGCACACTATGTACATTATGCATCCTATATTCACTATGATGCATACTATGACCGAGCCGTGAGGCGCCTACGTATCCTCTTTGAGGAATCAGGTCAAATGTAGTTCCCACGGTTTTGTATTTCTTATGATTTTATCTTCCTTTTTCTTTTTCCTTCTTTTCATTTTTCTTTTTCTTTTCTTTTCTCTTTTTTTCATGTCTTTTCCATTAATGATTCCAAAAGAGGGGTATGAAAGAATAACTTAAGGCTCAAAGGGGGGAAGCAAGGGTTACGAAGTGTTTGGATAGAAGAAAGAATTGCCTCCGTCATCTCATTATCCAATAAATGCCAAATACAAACAAATAAACCAAAAATTGCCATAATTAAAGAAATTACGCATAATATCTCTTGACTGCATCTGAATTGATAGCCATGTCGACACATCTACCTTCGACATCTGTCAAACACAAAGCACCGTTGGACAATACTCTGGTCACGATATAAGGCCCTTGCCAATTTAGGGCGAATTTGGCTTTTGCCTCGACCTGATGTGGGAGGATCTTCTTTAATACCAGCTGCCCTATTTCAAACTTCCTGGGGCGCACCTTCTTATTATACGCTCTTTCCATTCTCTTCTGGTACAGCTGACCATGGCACACTGCTGCCAATCTTTTCTCATCTATCAGGCTCAACTGTTCCAATCGAGCTTTGACCCATTCATCATCATCAATCCCGGCTTCAGCGGCAATTCGGAGGGATGTAATTTCGACCTCCGCTGGTATCACGGCCTCAGTTCCATACACCAACAAATAAGGAGTTGTGCCTATGGAGGTCCGGACGGTAGTGCGGTACCCCAACAAGGCAAAGGGTAATCTCTCGTGCCATTGTCTGGACCCTTCCACCATTTTTCGCAGTATCTTCTTGATATTCTTATTGGCTGCTTCGACTGCTCCATTCGCCTTGGGACGATATGGGGTGGAATTGCGGTGTGTAATCTTGAATTGTTGGCATACCTCTTTCATCAGGCTGCTATTAAGATTCGCACCGTTGTCCGTGATGATCACTTTTGGGATCCCAAATCTGCAGATGATATGGGAGTGAACAAAGTCCACCACTGCCTTCTTAGTTACCGATTTGAAGGTTTTAGCCTCAACCCATTTGGTGAAGTAATCAATGGTCACTAGAATGAACCTGTGACCGTTGGATGCTGCCGGCTCGATGGGCCCAATGACATCCATGCCCCATGCCACAAACGGCCAAGGTGCTGACATCGTATGTAACTCTGTTGGCGGAGAATGAATCAAATCCCCATGTATCTGGCATTGATGGCATTTCCTCACAAAAGTGATGCAATCGTGTTCCATGGTGAGCCAATAACACCTTGTTCGAAGGATCTTTCTTGCCAATACATATCCGCTCATGTGCGGTCCGCAAACTCCAGCATGCACCTCTGCCATAACCGTCGTTGCTTGACTGGCATCTATGCATCTCAACAATCCCAAATCTGGGGTTCTTTTGTATAATACTCCTCCACTGAGGAAGAAACCATTCGACAAGCGCCGAAGGGCTCTTTTTTGGTCTCTAGAGGCATGTTCTGGATATATCCCCATTCTGAGGTATTCCTTGATATCATGAAACCAGGGTTCGCCATCTGCTTCTTCTTCTATGGCATTGCAGTAGGCGTGCTGATCACGGACCTGGATGTGTAGAGGATCCACATACATTTTGTCAGGGTGGTGCAGCATTGATGCTAAGGTGGCCAAGGCATCCGCAACCTCATTGTGAACTCTTGGGATGTGTTTTAACTTCACCGATCGAAATTGCTTGCTCAGATCATGCAAGCATTGTCGGTATGGTACGAGTTTTAGATCTCGTGTTTCCCATTCTCCCTGAATTTGATGTATCAAGAGGTCCGAGTCTCCCAAGACCAAGACGTCTTGGACATCCATGTCGGCAGCCAGGCGCAGACCCAGAATGCAAGCCTCATACTCGGCCATATTGTTGGTGCAATAGAAGCGTAGTTGAGCCGTAACAGGATAATGCCGTCCTGTTTCAGAAATGAGTGCTGCTCCTATTCCAACCCCTTTTGCGTTTGCAGCTCCATCGAAGAAAAGCTTCCAACCCGGTTCCTCAGGTAATTCCAAATCAGTCGTATGCATCACCTCTTCGTCAGGAAAATACGTTCTTAAGGGCTCGTATTTTTCATCAACGGGATTCTCTGCCAAATGGTCTGCCAGTGCCTGGGCTTTCATGGCCGTCCTCGTTACGTAGATGATATCAAATTCTGTGAGCAGAATTTGCCATTTTGCCAACCTTCCCGTGGGCATAGGTTTCTGAAAGATATACTTCAATGGGTCCAAACGAGATATGAGATAAGTAGTATACGAAAACAGGTAGTGCTTCAACTTCTGAGCTACCCAAGTTAAGGCACAACATGTTTTCTCGAGTTGAGTGTACTTGACCTCATGTACTGTGAATTTCTTGCTAAGATAGTAGATGGCTTGCTCCTTCCTTCCTGTGTCATCGTGTTGCCCCAATACACAACCAAATGAATTTTCCAAGACCGTCAGGTAAAGAATTAGGGGCTTCCCGGGCTTAGGCGGGACCAATACGGGTGGATTAGACAGATACCCTTTGATTTGGTCGAAAGCCTCCTGACACTCTGCCGTCCAACCTACCGCAACATCCTTTCTCAACAGCCGAAATATGGGCTCACAAGTTGCTGTGAGTTGAGCGATGAACCTGCTGATGTAATTGAGTCTACCCAGCAAACTCATTACCTCTGTTTTGTTCCTTGGCGGTGGCAAATCTCGGATGGATTCAATTTTGGATGGGTCTAACTCAATCCCCCGTCGACTGACGATGAATCCTAGCAACTTTCCTGATGGAACCCCGAATGCGCATTTGGCCGGGTTAAGCTTGATATCATACCTCCGGAGTCTTTGGAAAAATCTCCTTAGGTCTGCTACATGGTCCTCCTGACGCCAAGATTTGATGATCACATCATCGACGTACACCTCGATTTCCTTGTGTATCATGTCATGAAACATAGCAGTCATTGCTCGCATGTACGTTGCCCCAGCCCGAACGGCATTACCCGATAGCAGTAGGTTCCCCATGGCATAATAAACGCTGTCTTCTCAGCATCCTCTTCGTCCATTAGGATCTGATGATAACCCGCATAACAATCCACAAAGGATCCGATCTCGGGCCCAGCGCAATTGTCGATCAGGATATGAATGTTAGGTAGCGGAAAATTGTCCTTGGGACTTGCTTTGTTGAGGTTGCGGTAGTCGACGCACACCCTGATTTTTCCATCCTTCTTTGGGACTGGTACCACATTGACCAACCACTCGGGATACCGAGTGACCCGAATGACCTTTGATTGCAACTGCTTGATCACTTCTTCTTTGATCTTTACACTCATTTCTATTTTAAATTTTCTTAGTTTTTGCTTGACCGGAGGGTATGCCGGGTCAGTGGGTAATTTGTGAACCACTAAATTGGTGCTTAATCCAGGCATATCATCATATGACCATGCAAAAACATCTTTGAATTCCCTAAGAGTTTTGATCAATTCTGCTCTGACATTCGGCTCAATATGGATGCTAATTTTGGTCTCTTGGACGTTATCAGCGTCTCCTAAATTCACAGCCTCGGTGTCATTTAGGTTAGGCTTGGGTTTCTCTTCAAATTGACACAGTTCTCTGTTTATTTCTTCGAAGGCTTCACCTTCGTCACATTCAGATTCTTCGTCACAAACGACCTTTTGCATCATTGAGTCGGTTTCAGATTGATTTATTAGACTAGGTCGAAGATCCGCTGTGCATGCCATGTCATTAGAACCAATAAAAAGAGAACTGTTCAGAAAGAAAAAGAACAAAACAAGAAATTAAAATGGGACAAAAGAAAAGAACTTTATTAAATTTGTGGGATAAAAAGGGTTCACACTTTTACAAAACAAAAGTAAAATTGGGATTACACCCTTGAATAATCCGATCAAACAAACAAACAAACAAAACATTAATCAAAGCCTACTACCAAGACTCCCCTCGGACAGGAAGAGGAGTAACCGTCCAATTGTTGGTCTTGGCCTCAGGCCCCACAAATTGTATCTCTGCTCTGCTGGAACCTTCTCCAGCTTCCACCATACTGACATCCGCGAATAGCCTCTCAAAACTCTGATTCAGGTCTTCATTTATATCGATCAAAGGTCCTCGAATCTTTGGGATCGCTGACCCCTTGGCACTTGCTTTAACAAAAGACCTTGAGAGGCGTGGCACTGGTTTAGGCAGAAACCAGACCCTCTTCTTCATTTTTCGCGCTTGCTTCCTGTCTGCTGCGGTTGGTTTGAACCCCAATCCGAAAGTTTCCAGATTTCTGGGAAGGGAGACAGGTTGGACTATCCCTTGAAGCTCGATTCCCAGGCCTTTTCCCGGTACAAATCCATTACCCAACATTTTCGAGACCATCATGACTGTTGCGGCAGCTACCCTAGGGTGCGGGATGATTTCTCCTTCAGAAATTTTGTTGGCCGACCCTGTATCGAGAATCTGGTAGACCCAAGGACCTTTGTCATCAGTGGTCTCTATGAAAGGCACAATGGTTCCGCCCATGGTGCATGTTGTATCCTCGCCGTGTAACACGACCTCTTGTCTTTCCCACTCGAACTTCACCGTCTGATGTAGGGTGGAAGGCACCGCTTTGGCTGCATGAATCCAGGGTCGTCCTAACAGCAGATTGTAAGAAACTGTGGCATCTAACACCTGGAATTCCATTGTAAACAGGACTGGACCGATGGTCAGTTCAAGCACAACATCACCCACAGTGGCTGTTCCGTTTCCGTCAAACCCTCGGACACAGATGCTATTCTCCCGAATTCTTCCACGGTCGATTTTTAATTGGTCCAGGGTGGATAATGGACAAATATTGGTGCTTGAGCCGTTATCCACCAATACTCGTGTTACCACCGAGTCTTCACATTTGACAGCTAGGTATAGAGCTTTGTTATGCTCTGTACCTTCCACCGGCAGGTCATCATCTGAGAATGTTACCCTGTTCACCTTGAAGATCTTGCTGGCAATGGTTTCCAGGTGGTTTACAGAAATCTCACTGGGTACATGAGCCTCGTTCAATATCTTCAACAGGGCCCGACGATGCTCCTCAGAATGGATCAACAACGACAACAGTGAGATTTGGGCCGGTGTTTTTCTCAGCTGTTCGACCACAGAATAGTCATGTACTTTCATCTTCCTCAGAAATTCTTCAGCCTCTTCTTCGGATACTGGCTTCTTGGTTGCCACTGGGTTGGTTTTTCTTAGCTCCACCAGAGCAAAACATCGACCTGATCGAGTCAGCCCTTGCGCTTCACAACTGACTTCTTCCACCTGTTTTCCTTGGTACGTCACCACTGCCTTTTTATATTTCCAAGGCACCGCCCTGCTGTCAATCATTGGCAGTTGGACCACAGGCTTTATGGTCACCCGTTCTCTACATACCCCTTTCAACACGACTACCGGTGTGGGCAGGATCCCTGGTATTACCAACTTGCTTGGCTCGGGTTTGCTTGCTATGATGGACGGGCTCTTCCCCAATATCACTACCGGCTTGATGCCTTCTCCCTGCGACTGTACACTTGTTCCTCCACTGGTTAAGACTTCTTTCGGGGCGGCTTGGATCATCATCACTGTTTGTGAGGGTTTTCTTAATTCTCATCCCTCACACACCAACTCAATCATGTGAGTTTCGTGGTGCACTGGCAGTGGGTTTTGGTTGATGTTAGGAGCCTCTGGTGTCTGGACCTCGATCTTATTGGTGTCAATAAGATCCTGTATGGCATGCCTTAACTTCCAGCATTTCTCGGTATCGTGCCCGAGCATCCCTGAACAGTATTCACAACTGATTGAACGATCCAAATTCTGAGGTGGGGGATTTGGTTCCCGAGTGTGGACAGGACTAACCAAACCCAATTGCCGCAGCTTGTGGAACAAAGCGGTGTAGGTTTCTCCCAGCTCTGTGAAGGTTCTTTGCTTCCGCAACCTGTCATTCCTAGCATCTGGATTTCCCCGGAAGCCTGCCCCTGAAGGGTTTCTATATGCCCTTGGTGGAGGGTAGGTGTTTTGTGGTGGCGCATATATGTTCTGGGGAGCCGGTGCGCGCCATTGTGGGCGAACCGGAGGCTGAGTGTATACCTGGGCTTGGTGTACGGAACAATGTGGTTCTCGAGGTGGATAGAAATTTTGTGGTGGGTTGTATGGGTAGTTTGACCTGTGAGGCCTGGGTTGGTTGTAGTGCGGCCTGCCAGCCCTGGACCAACTGCCTACCTCGATCGTGGCAACCTCTTCTTTCTTTCTTCTCAGCGCACCTCCCGTGTCGCTTTGAATAGCCTGGGTTGTGGCCTTGAGTGCCGAATAGTTCAAGATCTTGTCCGACCTCAAACCTTCTTCTATCATGACCCCTATTTTGACCACCTCGTTGAAAGATTTTCCAACCGTTGTCACCAAGTGACCAAAGTAGGTTGGATCCAATGTCTGCAAAAAATAGTCCACCATCTCTCCCTCTCTCATGGGAGGATCGACTCTGGCTGCTTGTTCTCTCCAGCGGAACCCGAACTCGCGAAAACTTTCCCCGGGTTTCTTCCCAGTTCTCAATAACGTGAGACGGTCAGGGACTATCTCCAGATTGTATTGGAAATGACCTGCAAAAGCCTGCGCCAGGTCATCCCACGTGTACCACCTGCTGAAATCCTGCCTGGTATACCATTCCAGTGCAGATCCGCTCAGGCTTTGGCCGAAATAAGCTATCAAAAGCTCGTCCTTGCCTCCTGCTCCTCTCATTTTACTACAGAATCCCCGCAAATGTGCCATGGGATCACCGTGCCCTTCATATAAATCAAACTTGGGCATCTTGAACCCAGCCGGGAGTTGGACATCCGGGAAAGGGCACAGATCTTTGTATGCCACGCTGACTTGATTGCCCAGCCCGTGCAAGTTCCTGAAGGATTGCTCCAGGCTTTTGAACTTTCTCAACACTTCATCCTGTTCAGGGGCCTTAGCCGGTTTTTCAGTCTCTGCCGGCACTTCCAAATGTGGATTGTAAGCTTGCGGCTCGGGTGCATGGAATGTAGGCTCAGGGGGATAGTATTGTGTATCGTGAGCCTGAAACAATGGCTCACTGGTCGTTCTCTGCAAAGGGGCTGATGTAGGTCCCACAAAAATGGGAATATTGGGTGTTGGGAGAGGTTGATGGGGTGGTGGAGCTTGGGAATCATGAGGGCTTCTTTCTTGATGATAGAGGGGATTTGGGCGGCTTGTGGAAGGGCTAGAGTTAGGGTACTCCGGCATGTGTCCCAGTGTTTCAGGACTCTTTTGTGTTTTAGCTAGGGCTAGTTGCATTGCATTCATTTCTAGTCTCATCCTTTCAATCTTTTCCATCGCTTCTTTTAACAACTGGCTCATCGGCCTTTCTTCCTCATTGCTATTCTCCGAAGTAGTCATGCTTGTTGCTACCGGTCTTTTGGATCTGGTTTGGTATGAATGTGTTGCCAGAATTCTTTAACAACTAACTGTCTGGTATCAGACAACAACAAACTTTGTTAGTGTTAGAGCTTAACAGATTTGATCATAACACATAGAGGATGCAATGCACCTAGGCAGTTAACCGTTTCTACATGCTTTGCTTCAAACAACATGCGTCATCCCGGCTTGCTCATTCGTCTCTTTAAAGTATTTTGCGAAACCCTGCGTTTTATTTTATTTACAATCTTTTCTTTATTTATTAAAAGCGGTCGAATCTTATGGGGATTGCCTACGTATCACGTCCCCGCGTGAATCAGACCAGGCGTAGTTCTGCCTTAAAGAAACACACAATTCTTGTGAAATCATTAAATTCATTCTCAAAATTTTGCTATTACAAATTACATCAAGCAAGGAATAGCAATAGTACAGACTCCACAGTTCTTAACCCGTTTTGACTAAAAGAAAGGAAAACAACATATGGAAAAGTGACAAAGCCAAATAAACAGGACTCAACCAAAGATTAATTTTCCAACTTAGGGACCCGCGAGGCATCATTCGGCCTTTCCGCGGCCCTTAGTGTGTGAGGTCCCTCTGCAGGTTTTTCAACTCATTCATGATTCGGTGGACGCAACCCATGATGGAAACAAGGAGGGTCTTTCGAGGCTTTTGCTCACATGCCAGGCATCTCATGTAGATGTAATGCCCAATCTCGTCGATCTTTCCTCGGATGTTGTCCCTTTCTGCGAACAAATGCCTTATCTGTTGGTTCTTCAATCCCAGTGTTTGCGCATTGTTGGCAAGCTGATCCTGGAACATCTCCATTTGCCTTTCCATTCTGGTCATTGCATCGTAACATTGCCTTCTGTCGGCTTGGGCATCTCGTGTTTGCTTGAGGATCCTTTCTCGAAGAGAGGCATTCGTTTCCCTTAATGTCCCGATGCTCAGTTCATAATCCCTTATGACTCGTTGCAGGCGCTGCCTCCGAGCCATCGCACCTCTTGCCCACTTGGTTCGCAATTTTGCTGTGCTGGCCTTGGCTTTTTCCAAATCTTCCTGGCATTCCGCAACCTGATCCTTTAACCCTGCTATCAATCTTTTATCTGCCCGGCTTCTCAGCTGGCTATTAGCCTCCTTTTTCATTCTCCGGATCTGAGCTTTGAGGATCTCGCCTTCTCTGATTAATCTGTTCTTTTCTCCCTTGTGGGCAGCAGACTGTAATTGACACTCAAACTTCATATCCTGAACTTGTTGCTTCAGTTTGCCTGCTTTGACAAGATATTCCTGCTCTTTGGCCAACCAGACCCACTGTTCTTGTGAAGATTTGGCAAATTCTTGCAGGTGAGGTCTTTTGGTCGGTCTTCCAGATGATGTCTCCCCTTTGTACCAGGCCTGATACCCGGGCGAAACTTCCCCTTTTGCCCGATTCATTACACAAGTATTTGCTTCTAAGTATTGACATTGGCTCCAAATTTGACGAACCCTTGCTTCAGGAAACTGGCCGTCGGGACTGATCTCGATTACCTGGATGCTCAGATCCTCGTCTTTCGGCACTATCTGATACCTCCCAAGTTGCCTTAAAACCCGATGCGGCGCGTATGGTTGAATGCTCTTAAGTCCCATTAAGAGAAAATGGGGCCTGGCTGCTGGCATGTATATGACTTCGTCGATCGGTAACCATCCTAGCGCCCACTGTATTTGACTGGCGTTGAGGGTATGGAAATATGAGGTCCATGCTGTGACTCCTTCTGGTAGGTAGGTTTCATTAACTCTGGTATAGAACTCCTCTATGCAGGTCTTTCCAGCGGATCCATGGCTCAGAAACTGGGCTCGGTGACATAGGTGTTCGGTCATCCACATTTGCAACAACAAATTGCAACCCTCGAAAAAGTTTCCTCCGGCTTTGCAAGATGTGAGTGCCCGGAATATATCAGATACTATCATGGGCGCCAACGTACTATCACTCTGTGTGAGCAACGTACTGACGACCCCTGCTATCTTTATGTCAATATTCCCGTCTTTTCTTGGGAATACTAGTAGTCCTAAGAAAGTTATCATGAAAGCAATCCGTCTATGTTCTTCCCACTTTTGGCGATTACCTTTGCTGCACAACTGGTTTTCTGGCTTGTCGAATCCTCCTATGTGACCATATCTTTGATATATGAAACTCATGTTGCAAAAACCTTTTGCCAAGTCAGGGTTATGAATTGTTCTGACTATCTTTAAGGAGTCCAGAAACCGGTGTATTGCTACAGCTCTTGGAGCAATCAGATATTTGTGCCTCAAAGGAGTCTCAGCGCTGCCGATATACCCTGCTATTTCTTCTAAAGTAGGGGTAAGTTCAAAATCTGAGAAACGGAAGACATTGTGCGCAGGATCCCAGTGGGGGACTAGTGCCCTTATGATATCTCCTCGTGGCCTGATATCCAACAAACTCGTGAGGCCTTTCAGATACTTCTTGATTTCGTCATGCCCTTCTTTGCCTAAATCATTCCACCAGAGCCGCAATTGGAGGGGGATTTTACTCATGATTGAAAAGGGTTCATTCGGAGTCGTGCTCATTCTGCACATTTATTAATAAGATTTTAACAAACGACACTTATTCTGATAAAAACAAAAATATATGTGATTTTTTGAATTTTGAATTTTCGTATATATATAAAAAAAAAACTTTTTAAAGAAGTCAACAACGGAAAATATTTTGGATTTTTGTTTCGAAAACTGGGAGCCTAAAAGAACTTTTCTTGACTTTTGGTAAGACAAATACTTTTGCAACAAATAAAGATATATATACATTTTTTGAAGTAAAGAAAAACTTTTGAATTTTTCATATATATATATATACATATATTTGCAACAAATAATAAAAGTAAAGACAAAAATAAGACTCCCTTTTTTTTTATTATTATTATTATTATTATTATTCTCGAATTTTCATAAAAAAAAAACCATTTTAAAAATAGGATTCTTTTTTTTTTTTAAATATTTTTATGACAAGACAAACTATATGTTTCTATTGATATTTTATTTTTTGAAAAAAAAAACAAAATAGAATAATGACTTTTCGAAATTTCGGCAGGGTTTTGACAAACTATAAATTCCGTGCATTTATTTTTTCAAAAACAATCAATCAATTCCCTAACCGTTATTTCTTTTTTTTTTCCACAATTTTCCCAAATATTCAAACACCGGTCAGCATGCGGGCATGAGACAAATAAATGCACGGAATAGGATGCATCAGAATGGTCTTTTCATATCAGGTTGCTAGTCCTAGACGGACCCAACCCCTATGTTGAGTCCCCTAAGTCATATGCAACATGATGCAAATAAGCGTTCCTACTAGGGATCCGGCATGAAGTCACGTTATTCTATGTTCAAAACCTGGGTCGGTGTTCTAGACAGTGTACCCGAGCGGACAACTCGAGTTGAGGAAGGAGCTCCTTTCCGGGAACCAAAAGGCCAGCCGGCTTAGAAACTTTCCGAGCCTCTTTTATTTAGGGTATGACACTAACAGAATAGGGAGTCTCAACCAGTAAGCACATCCCCGGAGGTAAGAAGAGAAAGGTTTCGGCACAATATACAGTTCAAATAATATCAAAGCGGTAAAAGCAGCATTTAGCACATTAGGCTCAGAACATGTAATAATCAGATAATAAAAAAAACGAAATAATGACAATATTCTAAGCTCGAATTCTTAACCCTGAACCAATGGTTCTGGGTATAATCCCCAGCAGAGTCGCCAGAGCTGTCACACCTCCTTTTTCAGCACCCGAGGGGCGCAGGGGAGTTTTTTCCAATTAAAGGACAATCAAAACGGGATTTGTTTATTTATTTCATAGTCGCCACTTGGGAGATTTTAGGGTGTCCCAAGTCACCAATTTTAATCCTGAATCGAGGAAAAGAATGACTCTATATTATGGTCTGCGTACCAGAAATCCGGATAAGGAATTCTGTTAACCCGGGAGAAGGTGTTAGGCATTCCCGAGTTCCGTGGTTCTAGCACGGTCGCTCAATTGTTATATTCGGCTTGATTATCTGATTTTATACAAGTATGAACTTATGTGCCAATTTTATCTTTTAACCGCTTTTATCATTCACTGTTATTTTATAGGACTTGCAACGTCGTGAAAATGTATCTCGAACCGCGTTACAATCAATGTACCCGTGGTCGTCGACACACTTTGACTCCGTTGAGATTTGGATTTGGGTCACATCAATGTGCACCCGAGTTTAAGGAAATTAAATTATTAAAGGCGCGCCTAAAGCGACTAGCGTATTTATTTTGGGTAAGACCGTGGAATTTGACTAAACGGTCCATCCCGAAGTCTAGATAATTTTTAAAGCAAACATTTACTGAGGGCCCCGCAATTTGTATTTTATCTGGCGAGGCTCGTCTCATTCTTATTTTTTAAAAATGAATTTGCAACGTCATGGACACGCATCTCGAACCACGTCACATTCAATGTACCCGTGATTAGAAACACATTTCGACTCCGTTGAGATTTGGATTTGGGTCACATCAATGTGCACCCGAGTTTACGAAGGTAAGATTTATTAAGGCGCGTCCTAAAGAGTCTAACGTATTGTTATTTTAGGAGGATTGTGAGATTTGCTAAACAACTCGTCCTGGAAAACTAAATGCTTCAATAATATACATTTAACAAGGGCCCCGCATCTGCGCGTTTTGTTTATTTTCATCGAGGCTCATCTCATTCTTATTTTTAAAGGATATCCTATAGCAACTACGTTTCTTGTCATGTTTGTCTCTATCAATTGAAAACAGTAGATAGTCCTAATTAATTACATGTTCGCGAATTGTTTGTGGCAACATTCAAAAAAAAAAAGCTTGAAAATCAGAAATGAGGCTGCATGTGCAATCAGCCGAACAAATAATCATGGGCCCAAATCCAGCCCATGCGTGATAGGCCAGACCTGGGCCACTGCTTGTTCGATGCGGGCCTGCCTGGTCTGTTTTGACCTGGGCTCGACCTCCATGAGGTTGAGGCCCTGAATTTGTGCTCTTTATCTTAACACATGATTTTAAGGGTTATACATGGCAATTTATTAGAAAGGAAAGAACTTATTTACAGTGTACGGATTTCATGCTTGGACTATATCACAGGCTCATACTACACCATTGAACTAAGTAGGAGATACTACCTACTGCCTTGGGCATACTCTCATCATCAACCTATATGCACATTCTAGCATTCAACTACCATGCATTGACATTTATAGGCATGAAGACTGTCTCTAGTACCCAGAGCAAAAATGTAAAAAACTATTACACATTACATGAATATTTAATGTAACAATCTATGTGTAAGAGTCATCCTTCAAGATCTTTCATTTGTATTCATGCTCATTTTTCAATTACATTTCTTGACAGTGCATTGGTTGTGTACCTGGTATAGAGGACAAAGAAGAAAGGGATGATCAGCTGGGCAGTATGCAGTAAACACAGCAACAACACAGCAACAAAACTCAACCAACAATGATGAAGCTCCCGAGTAGTCGAGCAACAAACAACAATCCCAGAAACAGAGTAATGAACCAGCAAAACAGCAGAGTATTCGATGTAAACACCCCAGCAGTTCAACAATCACAAGCGGCTCAAACAGGCAACCAACAATGTCTCCCAGAATACAAGGACTAGCAGATAGTCGAGTACCAAGCCAGTAATCCCAGGAAAGAGTAAGGAAATAACAGCAGTAACTGGGGGTTCAAATGCAGTAAAACCACCAGTTCAATAACCACAGACAACTCAGTCAATGCAAGCAACAGAACTTGGCCAAGACAGCTTGACCAATATGCACTCTTATACAACTTTCAGGCAGTGTTTTGGTTACAATGTCTATTGGAAACTACCCTATGTTTATACTGTTATGATTTGAGACTCACTAGACCTCTCTTCAGACTAAAAGTTTCAGCTTTAAGACTAAAAATTCCAGCCTTCTGTTTTTCTCCTTTTCTGAAGACTAAAAAGTCCAGCCCTGTTTAAGTTCTCAAATGGCCTATTTATAAGCCAAATGAACCAGTGCAGTTAAGCTGCCTTTTTGCTGCAACTTGCAGCCTGCCCATACTCTGTTAAACCCATGCTTGAGCATCTCTTGATGCCATCCATTGGTTCCCCACGCCTGGTTTTGTTTAATCAAGAGGTATGGGCTCATTTCATTTTAAGCCCCATACCCTTGTGTCTTGTTCCCCATTGGTATTAGTTTAATCTTAATTAGTACCCTACTTGTCAGCTTCATTTAAACTAACCTTTTCTGCCCTTTTCCAAACCCCAGAATACCCTTTCTAGCCCTTGATTATCACTGCCCTGCCCATTGCAGTATCAGGGCACTTTGGGCTTTGATCATTCGATTTCAGAACTGCCCCAGCCTGGCTTTTTAATTGTTTACAAGGTAGTTACAAACTAACATTCATAGGCAATGCCCAATTCAAATCACAATACAGGCCCATTCAGAATATTTGAACATTCAGTCGTAGGAGACTAATCGACGACATTTATCAGGTCGACTACACTAATTATAACGGGTAATAATCAGTCGCTCATATAAACAATACGTTCAGGGACCAAAAGGGTATCATACAACTTTTGCTCGATTACTGGGCCTATATGAATTAACTCATTTGACGACTAACCTAATTGACGATCATGTTTATCACAGAGTGTATTCAGAACACAAACAGAAGACAATCGACCAAATAAAAAGGCCTTTAACAGAGATGGAAGAAATTCGAATGAAAAATAACAACATAACAAACAAACACCACAAAACATGATGACAACTTAATTAGAACTAAAACAAAAGAAAGGAAAACTTACCAAAAGAGTTTGAAATCAAAACGGACCCAAATCAGATTCAACTTCGAACTTTTGAGGCCGAACAAACTTTAATCAGGGTGTTCTCACATGAGAACACCTTGATTAAGGTCTATTAGACCTCAAACCCTTGTCCAGACCGGCCGGATTCCCCAAGTGCATGTGTTCTAAGGTCTGGATTTCCAGATCTGATTTTTAGGGAGTTGTGGGTAGATTCGGACCAAACCAAGCTTGGTTTGGTCACGAGGAAGGTCAGGGGAGTGGCTGATACAAAGATGGTGAGGTTTGGTGTAGATCGAGTTTTGTCTCGAATCTTCAAATCCAGATTCGAGACGATAGGAGATGATTCGAGGTTCGTGGTTAGTGGATTCGTGTTCAGGGGAGTGAGGGGGTCTTAGGGTGTTCAGGGGGTGGCCACCGGCGTTCGTGCCGCCGGCTTTAATGGCGAAGGAGACTAGGGCGGCTGCTAGGGTTTGGGGGTTTCAGGGTTCAGGGAAGGAGATGACTGAAGGGGGGGTTCGGATAGGGGGTGCGGGGTAAAGGGCTGAGTTTATATATGGGGAGGTTGATTGAATCTGAGCCGTTAGATCATATGATCTCAACGGCTTGGATCCGAGGGTGAGAAATGAGACGGTGTCGTTTGGTAGTTAAACGGGGTCGTTTGGTTTAAGTGAGGGGTTGGGTCGGATTGGTTATTGGGTCGGGCTTTGAAACGGGTTATTGAAAGTGATCCTGGACCGTTGGATTGGATTGATTGGAATGGCTGAGATGGATTGGCCTGAAACGGTGTCGTTTCAGGAGGTGTCTGGGCAGGCCTGGACTTGGACCGGATTTGAATGCTGGTTTTGGGCCTGTTTTTGTTTCACTTCTTTTGGCCCAAACCGATTTCCTTCACTCTTTGTTTTCTAATTTCATTTTTTCTTTTAAAACAAAAATAAAAATAATAAATAATAAAATAACGAAATTAAAACTAAACAACAATGTAACATTTTAACACGATTATCACAAAAATTATTTAAGTAAGTTAACTAAAAGCCTAGAACGGACGATGCACACATATATATATTTTTTTTGAATTTTCTTTTACTGACCGAATTATGGTTTAATCATCCTAACATACATTTTTGTATTTTTGTTTGTTAATGATCAAATGCAAAAATGGACAGATCCACAAATGACTAACAACACATGTCACGAAAACTCGAACAATTGTACAGCGAAACCATTTGTTACTATTTTTATTTTCTTTTGGAGCGATTGCTCGTAAAGCAAAAATCACGTGCTTACACATGCATCCAAAATAATCATGTGTTTTGTAAAGGGGGAAGATTAGTTCGTATCCCCGTTGGCTCTACTTGACTTGCTCGGCTTTGATCTGGTGATACTGTATGTATATTTGGGGTAGCGTTGCTAAACAAGGCAATTTCAGTAATAAACATGCATGATTTTGTAAAAAATATGATATAAGTATACAATTAAGAAACGCTTTTAGATGAACTGACGACTATGATGTGGTTCAGGATATTGCAACCTCTTTTGCTATAGAATTTTGAGGGTCCTCCTCAAAATTCTACCCCAGTTAATGGGTTGATGCTTCTGACCATTGCTTGCAACGATTGGCTGAAATCACTTCGGAATTTTGAGGGTCCTCCTCAAAATTCTGCCCCAGTTTTTGATTGCGGGAGGGGAGGAATGGAAATTTTATTGAATTGTGACCGAACCCATAGGGCTGCCTACGCATCCCCTCTTAAACGAGAATCAGTTCAGGCGTAGTTCAATTTACATCATATAGGAAAGCATAAAGATTACACATAGTAACGCTTGACTGCATCTAAGTTGATGGGCTTTGGCCAGACTTCTCCGTCCATTTCTGCAAGTATGAGGGCTCCTCCTGTCAGAACCCGATGAACCATGTATGGACCCTACCAGTTGGGAGAGAATTTCCCTTTGGCTTCATCTTGATGTGGAAAATTTTTCTTTAACAGCAGCTGCCCCAGTGTGAATTGTCTTGGCTTGACTCTTTTGTTGAAGGCTCTGGACATTCTGCTCTGATAGAGTTGACCATGGCAAACTGCATTCATCCTCTTCCCGTCTATAAGGTCTAGTTGCTCATAATGACTTTTCACCCACTCTACGAACTTCCTGTATGATAAGGAAGGAATTTCTACCTCAGTAGGAATGACTGCCTGAGTACCGTAAACCAGCATATAGGGGGTTGCCCTGGTTGATGTGCGGACTGTGGTGCGATATCCCAATAAAGCAAATGATAACTTCTCGTGCCACTGCTTATGCTTCTCTATCATTTTCCTCAATATCTTCTTGATATTATTGTTGGCGACTTCTACGGCTCCATTCATCTAAGGCCTGTAGGTTGTAGAATCCTTGTGTCTGATCTTGAAAGTTTCACACATAGCTTTCATCAAGTCACTATTGAGATTGGAACAATTATCAGTAATGATTGACTCTGGAATACAGAATCGACAAACAATGAGGTCGCTGACAAAGTCTGCCACAACTTTCTTGGTTACTGCTCTGTAATATGCTGCTTCGACCCATTTGGTAAAATAGTCGATTGCTACCATGATAAATTTGTGCCCATTGGAAGTGGCAGTCTCAATTAGTCTAATGACATCCATTCCCCAGGTGGCGAACGGCCATGGTGAGCTTGTTGCATTGAGCTCATTTGGTGGTACCTTTATCATGTCTGCATGTACATGACAACGGTGGCATTTCTGGACATACTGGATGCAGTCTATTTCCATAAGCATCCAAAAGTAACTAGCTCGGAGTATCTTCTTTGCTAAGACAAAACCGTTCATATGTGGACCGCAGGTCCCAGCGGGAATTTCCTCTAGTAGCCTGGATGCTTCTTTTGCGTCAACACACCTTAGTAACCCCAAATCAGGAGTCCTCCTATACAGGATTCCTCCGCTGTGAAAGAAGTTGTTGGACAACCTCCGAAGTGTGCGTTTCTAAGTAGGATGTGCAAGTTCTGGGTATTCGCTTTTTGTCAAATATTCCTTGATATCATGAAACCAGGGCTTTCCGTCTGCTTCTTCTTCGACATGGGCACAATAAGCTGGCTGATCATGGATCTTTACTGGAATGGGATCAATGAAGTTTTTGTCTGGATACTGTATCATAGATGACAGGGTAGCCAATGCATCGGTGAACTCAATCTGGATTTTGGGAATATGCTGGAATTCTATCTTTGTGAACCTCTTTCTCAATTCTTGTACATGATTCAGATACGGGAGTATCTTGGAGTTCTTGGCTGCCCATGCTTCTCGGACCTGATGTATAAGTGGGTCCGAATCTCCAATCACTAGCAACTTTTGAACGTTTATGTCAATGGTCATTTTGAGCCCTAGGATGCAGACTTCATACTCGGACATGTTGTTGGTGCACGGGAACCTGAGTTTGGCGGACACCAGATAATGTTGACCGGTTTCTGATACTAGGACAGCTCATATGCCAACTCCTTTGAAATTTGTTGCTCCATAGAAAAACATTCTCCAACCATCATAAGATTCTGTGATGTTTTCTCTTATGAATGATACCTCTTCTTTAGGAAAATACGTTTTCAGGGGTTCGTATTCTCCATCCACGGGATTTTCAGCAAGGTGATATGCTAGTGCTTGTCCCTTGATTGTCTTCTGAGTCACGTAGACAATGTCAAATTCACTCAACAGGATTTGCCACTTGGCTATCTTGCCAGTAGGCATGGGCTTCTGAAAGATGTACTTCAAAGGATCCATCCTTGATATGAGATATGTGGTATAGGCACATAAATAATGCCTCAGTTTCTGAGCTACCCAAGTCAAAGCACAACATGTGCGCTCTAACAGAGAATACCGGGCCTCGTACGGGGTGAACTTCTTACTGAGATAATAGATGGCCTGCTCCTTCCTCCCCGTTTCATCATGCTACCCCAGAATGCAGCCAAAAGCTTCATCCAATACTGCGAGGTAGAGTAATAGGGGTCTACTTGGTTCGGGTGGGACTAAGACCGGTGGTGTTGATAGGTATTCCTTGATTCTATCGAAAGCCTTTTGGCAGTCATCAATCCATTTGGTAGCGGCGTCCTTCTTCAATATCTTAAAGATTGGCTCATAAATAACTGTACACTGTGCTATGAACTGGCTGATATAGTTAAGTCTCCCCAAGAAACTCATCACATCCTTCTTGTTCTTTGGTAGTTCTTGAATGGCTTTGACCTTTGATGGATCCAATTCTATTCCTCGACGACTCACAATAAACCCCAGTAATTTTCCAGCGGGAACCCCAAATGCACACTTTGCGGGATTCAGTTTTAGGTTGTACCTCCGCAATCTCTTGAAGAATTTCTTCAAATCTTCCTGTGATTAGTGGCCTTCTTGGACTTGATGATAACATCATCCACATATACCTCTATCTCCTTGTGTATCATATCATGGAAAATGGTAGTCATGGCCCTCATGTAGGTGGCCCCAACATTCTTTAGCCCAAACAACATCATCTTGTAACAGTACATCCCCCACGGCGTAATGAAAGCTGTTTTCTCAGCATCTTCTTCATCCATCCAGATCTAATGAGAACCAGCAAAACAATCTACAAATGATTGCAACTCGTGCTTCGCGCAATTATCAATCAGGATGTGTATATTCGGCAAAGGGAAGTTGTTTTTCGGACTGGACCGGTTGAGATCCTAATAGTCGACACAGACTCTAACCTTCCCATCCTTCTTTGGCACCGGTACAATGTTGTCTAACCATGTCGGGTATTCTACTACGCTGAGAACCTTAGCTTTGACCTGCTTAGTGACTTCTTCCTTGATTTTCAGGCTTATATCAGGCTTGAACTTTCTAAGCTTTTTCTTTACCGGCGGACATGTTGGATTGGTTGGCAGTGTGTGAAACATAATAGACGTACTTAAACCAATCATTTCATCATACAACTAGGCGAATATGTCCTCATATTCTTTTAGAAAATCTGTGTATTTCTTCTTTTCTGATGGCGATAAGTGGACGCTGATTCGTGTTTGTTTGACGTTTTCTGCATCTCCCAGGTTAACAACCTCTGTATCGTCCAGGTTGGACTTGGGTCTGTTTTCAAAATTCTCAACTTCTTTAACAATCTCCTCTGGTATGTCATCTTCCTCTGAATCTATTTCTGTTTGTTGTGTTGTCTCATTGCATGTCACAGTCATTGGGTCATCAAGATAAGTAAGTAATGTTGTATAAGTAAAGTAATGAGAGAAAAATAATAATGAGCATCGAATCATGAGAAAAGTTAAAAAGCTTTGATAAATTGCGTAACTGTTTTGGAACATTGGAGCTCTTACTATGGGAATTAAAATGCAAAAGAAAATCATTTAGTAAATAAAACAGTGCATGATGCTTGTTTTTGCCTTGCTACCCCGAGGCTCGTCGGGCTCTGGTTGTCCTAATGGTCCAGTTATTGAGGTGTGCTCCTCTGCTTACAGCCTGTATGGAAGGGCCTTCCTCCCCCTCCTCCTCGAGAACAACACAACAGTCCATGTCATTGTCTTCTAAGAACAAGTTTTTCACCGCTGCCAGTGCTTTTTCTTCCTCTGACCCATAAATAATATCGGCCGGTCGGAAAGTCTGCTCCAGATGTGGTATCGGTTGCTCCAGTTGATAGTAAGGATTGCGCCATGGTGGTGACCAGTTGTTGAATTCTTCCTAGGTGTACTCATATCCCAGACCGAAAGTGGTGCCATACTTCTTGAGTATTATGGGCTTCGTGATTCCTTGGAGGTTCTTGCCGAGACCTTTGCCAGGTTCGTACCCACTCCAATTCAGTATACTCTCAATCTTATTATCCCACCATTTGTCTTTGTCAACAACATTTACCCATTCAATGTGATGGTAAGTCTCTCCACCTAGATTCTTTCTTCCTTCGATTGACGGAATGGTCTGGCGACTGTATATAGGGTTGCTACTGTCGTCGTGAATGATCACCTCCTGGTGATTCCATTCAAACTTTACCGCCTAATGTAGTGTTGATGTTACGACCCCAGCAACATAAATCCATGGTCGTCCTAATAGTAGATTGTAAGATGCCGGTACGTCTATCATTTGGAAATAAACATTGAACCAAGTTGGCCCCATTTGTAAACACATACTAATCTCCCTAATGGTGGACCTTTGGGAGCCATCAAAAGCTTTCACATTGATAGATCCATCCTTTGTTTCATGTAGTCCCTTACCCAACTTTTTGAGTGTTACCAGCGGATAAATATTGAGACTGCACCCTCCATCGATCAGGATTTTGTTGATAAATGGTCTTCACAATGCACAGTGATGTGCAGCGCCTTGTTGTAACCCAAACCTTCAGGTGGTAGCTCGTCCTCATGAAATGTGATCTTATGACTTTCCAATACCTGTCCTACCATGTTAGCTATTTCTCCGCCAGTGGTGTTGCTTGGCACGTATGCTTCACTCAACACCCTCAACAGGGCATTCTTATGTGCCTCAGAATTTTGTAGCAAAGCAAGGATGGAAATTTACGTCGGTGTTTTGTTCAACTGGTCGATGATCGAGTATTCCTTGGCCTGTATCTTTCTCTAAAGATCATCCGGCCCGGTTTTGATGATGGGTGGCCAATTGGAGGCTTGCTTGCTTGACTCAGCTAAGTGTTCATGGGTATAAACTCTACCCATTCTCGTTATACCCTGTGCCGTAATGGTTTCTTCGAACCTAACCTTGCCTTTTCTCCTTGCCTCGACTGTATAGTCCCATGTGATAGCCTTCGTATGGAAAGGTGTCATAGTCGACATCTCCACTGCTATCAGCGTGGCTATCTTTACTCTGAACGAAGCATGGGCCTTGGGTGGCAAAATCGTAACTTTAAACGGTGTGGGTGCATTTGTTGGAGACACGAATTCGACCTCAATTGGCGTTGGTGTCTTTGCAGATGACGCTGCTTCAAACTCAAATGGTACGGGCATATTTACCTCAGCGTCCCCATAGGGCTAAATCTAGACTACGATTGGATTAAGAGTAACTATTGGCTTCTTTGGGTCATTACCTTATGCAATCAACCCAATTGATCCCTCGGGATCCCAATCATCCTCTATTTCAATCATGTGAACGCCTCTACCCTTATGGTCCGGCAGGGGGTTATTGCGGACATTCGGAGTGGGTTCCTTTGCCACAATAATTTTATTGTCAATTAAAGTCTAGATCTTGTCCTTCAAAGAACGACATTCATTGATGATGTGTCCCTTCATGCCAGAATGGTATGCACAGGATTTGTTCGAGTTAACCCACTGAGAGGGGTTCTTAGGGTTTACAGTAGGGATGGGGGTAACATAGCCAGCAGCTTTGAGTCTTTTGTATAATTGGTCAATAGGTTCAGCAATGGCTGTATATTATTTCGAAGACCTTCGGTCAAAGTTTGGTCGAGGTCTAGGGAAGTTTTGGCGTGTAGGAGGGGATTGATAGTGGGATGGTTGAGCATTGTAGGCTTGGTAAACATGTGCGGGTTGGGAATATCTGGGTGAAGTATCCTGATATATGGGAGGTGGAGGTGATTGATAAGTGGGTGGTAGAGTTTGGTAGGAGGGTGAGGGTGCTTGGTAGTTCAGAGTTGGTTGATATGTGAGTGGAGGTGTTGGGTACATTTGGTATTTGATGGAAGATTTGGTTCTTTTTGCAACTATTACGACCCCTACGTCCCTTTTCTTAGACACACCACCAGACTGTAAGGCCTTATTTGTAGCTTGTAAGGCCTCAAAGTTTGTAACCATACCATTTTTGATGCCCTCTTCAATCCTTTCACCCAGCTTGATAATGTCAGAAAATTTGTGGCTCTCAATCATTATTAGCCTTTCATAATACTACGGGTCCTGAGCCCGGACGAAGAATCTGTTCATTTTTTTCTCCTCTAAGGCAGGTCTGACCTTAGCAGCTTCGGACCTCTAGCGAGTAGCATACTCATGGAATGTTTTTGTAGGCTTCTTCTTTAGATTTTGAATATAAAACACATATGATGTATTCTCTGTGTTGAACCTGAACCTATCCATAAAGTCGGATGCCATGCCTACCCAGTTCGACCACTTCTTCGGATCTTGGCTAATGTACCAGGACAATGCATCTCTTTTCAAGCTTCTCATGAAAAGCTTCATGCAAATTCTTTCGTCTTTTCCTACCCCAACTAGCTTGTCATAGTATGTTCTCAAATGTACTCTTGGATCCCCTATATCATCAAACTTTGAAGGTTTGTACCCCTCGGGCAGTTCGACATCGAGCTGTATGCAAAGATCTTCGTAGTTCAGCCCTTCCATTCCCTTACTCCCTTCAACGCCTTGAATTCGGCTAGTCAATTTCTTAAGTTCTTCATCCAGTCTCCTGATGAGCAAGTCTTTATCATCAGACTCAGGTGTGCTTGAGATGGGTTGGGTGGAGTGTGGCATGGTCTCCACGTAGATGGGGGTGTTATGGTAGGTGTGAAAGTGGTCATTTGTGTAGTTTTGGAGTTTTGGGATGAGCAACGTGGTGTTGTTTGAGGTATGGCAGGTGTTGCAGTGGTGGTGAGGAGCAGGATGGTTTTGTTGTTTTGGGATATTTTGCGGGGGTGTAGGGTTCTGAGCATTTGGAAAATTGATATCCGGAGTGGTGAGGGAAAATGACAGATTTGCCAGATTCCGAACCTGATCAAGTTCTTCTTGGAATTTCAGCAGCTTTTGTTCGAGTAGGGATGCATTTTCTTTGGAAACCTGAGTACCGTGACCATGAGTGACCTCTACCCGTTCAGTTGAGTTCTCTTTTCTGGCGTTGTTAAAATCTTCCATTTTCCCTTTGTTCTTCTTTTTGACAGGGCTAAGAGAAGGAGTGGGTGGAGGGCCCCTGGATCTCGTGGAATAAGATGATGTTGCTAGAGAGCACGAACTAACCTTTGGGGAGGGGGAAATAATATACAAAAAGTAAAACAAAAAGGTAACCAAGTTAGTGAGGATTATAAAAAGCGTTGCGATACTTAAACACATAGTGCAGAATGTAAGACGTGTCCTAATTTGGGGACCTCTTTGTGCCCGAGGTAGGCCTAGCGACAAATTGATTTGGAGAACTTAGGATGCTAAATGCCTCATTTCATTGATAAAAAGTAGACAAATCCCAAATCGACACTAAATAAACAAGAAATGAAAATCACTAATGGTCATTGGCCTTATTACATTTTATAAAGCAAAAAAGATAAACTCGTATCTACTTGGTCCCTGAAGGACCTTCCTCAGGTTGAATGCTCTCGTTGATCAAATCCTCCAGTTCGCGTAGGTTCACCAGTAAAAATGCCTTTGCCAGGTGTTCTCCTTCGTTTCCCTCAGCATTCTGGCAGTCGGTGACTCTCTTTCTCACTTTCCCTTCCAATTCCAGCAGACTGTACACCAGATATTCCAACTTTTCGCTAGCTTTGGCGGCCCTCTCTTTCCACTCGTTGATTTGGTCATTTGATGGAAGACTCCTCCACCAGTCTAGCAAGAGTGGGGGCATGCTAATCATACCAAAACTGGGGACCTCGTGCCTCATTTTCTGCAAAACAAAAGGGTTAGGCCCTTACCCCCACCAGACTCGACTATTTAATATCAACAATTAGCATAAAGCATTTTGTTCTCCAAATAAATGCACAGAACGTAGTGGTGCCCGTTTAGGTTCAGGGAAACCCGGTGGACTTTGGACAAGGCTATCTTAAAGGATCATTATGTGGGCAACATAACTGACCCGGCTAGGTTTGACCATGATGCATGCACAGTTTAAACAGAGTAAGGTTTCTATGGGGTTTTAGCCTGGTACCCTTGAGCGGACAACTCAAGGGGGAAAGGCACGGAACCGTCGATTACACCATTGATCGACTGGGTTTACCACAAATATGTCTTTTCCGGATTTAGGGGGTGATAATATAGGAAGAGCGCAACCACTCATTATAAGCATTGCTATGGTATTTGTTTGGGCACGAGTGGAATATGATGTTGAGCATGGTTATGCAATAATTAAAAGCATGTTGGCACATATTTGCACGTTAAAAAAGTGATAAATACAGCAGTTTCATAATTTAAAGCAGTAATAAAGGAAAGAAGCGAAGAAGATAAGTCAAATTTGCAGTTAAAAAAGAAATTGAATGCTTAAAGGAATTAAACAAGTAATTGCACATAAGGGAGGGTACAAATTCACAATAACAATCTAAAGTGGTAAAAGCCTAAAATCCCTAGCAGAGTCGCCATGCTGTCGCACCCCCTTTTTCTTGCGAAATCGGATTTATGACATTTGGAAGGCAACTCGATCCTTTTGGGAACTGGGTTTTGCATTTTGAAGAGTCGCCACCTAACGATTTGAGGTGCATTAGGACACCAATGGGGTTCAATTCTAAGTTTGTTTGGATAACCAGAGATTGAGTAAGGGCTTGAAATTATCCCGAGAGGAAGGTGTTAGGAACCCCTAAGGATCCACTAGTGTGGTTCCCGGCCAGATAATTTATTGTGAATTTAGCAAATATACAAGTACGGGCTCAAATATTAGGGGATTCAAACACATAAACAGAAAGAACAATTAAAAGAAGAGTAAAAAGAGTTTTCTAATAAAAGGAAAAGGGGGGGTCCTAGTTTTATATTTAATGTGGATCACAATAATGCAATACCCGATAAGACACTCCTCAGAAGAAGGGATACACGTGGTATTAGCACACCGGTCATCACATCCATATCTACCCTTCCCACCCCGTTAAGGTATTAAAGCGCTGATTGGTCTCGATTACTATTGCATGCTATTACCCATCCCATTCCTATCAGTCCCGGAGGCACTTAGGACTACTAGTCCTAAAGGGTGGGATATTATGCGGATTGGTTTCAAAGGATAAAAGTCTAAGGCGACATACAAAACAAATAAGCACATTAGGGGAAATCATACAAGCAAATAAAGGCTCAGGTATGCCTCCTCAAACAAAGAACATATATAGCATGACTTGCACAAACTATTTAGGTCTGATTAAAAATACTAAAGACGAGGGGAGTTTGATTATTGAAGTAGACTTATTTATTACATAACTCAGATAAGAAGTGTGAATCAGGCCTGTCTGCTGGTTGTAGCAATTAACAAAAAAGCGGATTCAATTTTACAGCTATTACTCTAAGGCTTGCCTAAGTGTTTAGACGGGGTCCTATAAGCATGATATCTACTTAATTTAGAAGGTGGTGAAATAGTGATAACTCAAAACGAATTTCTTGAAATCCTATAGGCATGCTTACTAAACCTTGTTAAAATAAGGGAATTAGGTTATTAAAAAAGGTCCAGAATGGACAAATTTTAAATTAGACTAGTTTCAGTTTCTGCAAATGACAATATCCACTATCGCTGATTTTACTCCTATGAACACGAGATCTAGGATTACTGATTTTAGACCCTTATAGACATAATTTCTGATTTTAAACCTTTGTATACAAAGTACTTAAATGAATAACGTTAAACCCTATAGGCATAATATCTAGTAAACAATGGAAGCAGACAGGTTCTTACTGGGGAATTCCTATAAGCATGATTTCTATACATTATACCGATTTTAACATGCTACTAGGTTATAACCAATTGGGCCCTAAAAACATGATATCTGAACGGTGACTAACGCGCAAAATTTTAGATAACTCCTATAGGCAGGTTATCTAGATGTGAACAAGCAGGATTTAAAGTAAGTCCTATAGATATGGTTTCTAAATGCGATGTGAGTATGCAGAATTTAAAAGTAGTCCTATAGGCATATTTTCTAAATGCGAATTGAACATGTAGAAAAAGCAGTCCTATAGGCATGTTTTCTACCCTTGAGCATGCGTAACTACCCAACCCTTTTTCACTAGCTAGCCCCAAATATTCATTACAAATTATTACAAACCAGGAATACTGAATTACATAAGAAGAGTACAAAGAAAAGTTACAACTAGAGGAAGCCTGATTCTTGACTTCCTCTCTGAGTTATGGAATAAACCACCTCAAAATGCCATTGATCCAAATCCTTTCTCACACTTGAGTGTGTCAGAGTTCCCTAAGGGACTCAATAGGACCCCGGGCAGTGGCCACACCCAAGTTACATAACCAGAATAGAGATGAGTGCAGTGATGAAATGCCAGCCCTTATGTGTCCAAGTTCAGAGGGAGCTCATGGGTCATAAGGAAAGGCTCACATGAGGGTGGGGGCAGAACTTAAGTCTAAGAAGAGAGTGAAAGTGTAGAAACTGAGTTTTAGAAGCTGAGGGAATAAAGGAGAGGGGAGGGGTGATGGGAGATAGACATTAACATTTCAGGGAGTCAATAACTTCACACAAAGGGGCAGGGGATTAGGAATCCATTGCAAGGAGCCTATACACTTAGGCATGGATTAACTTTGGGCATGCACAACAATAGGAAGTGCTGACATGCCTGTAAATCAACCAGAACACACAACGTATAAGAGAAACATGGAGGTTATGATCCTAAGAGGATCAAGTTTAGGTCATGCACAACAATTTCCAATGTTGTCATGCCCCAAACCAACCACAAGTATTAAACAGATTGGGGTAGGGATTTGGGATTCACAGGTCATAATAAATTGATTCAGAATAGGAGAAAGGAAATTACTGCATGCAGAACAATGGTACTAGGCTAAATACAAACAGTAGGTAGACAAAAATGCAAGAAACGGTAAGTAAGCATGTTGTTGTTGGTGCAAAAAACTTAATTAGAACATACCAGTAAGAAATGCAAATGCAGAAAATAATCAAATTTTCCCATAGCCTAGCCTTGGCTTTCAGCAGGATAGGTAAGGCAGCAATATAGTAGTAGCAGAGAAGAGAGAGAGGTTTAGTATATTGTGTGTTTGAACTCAAGTGTTTATGCCTTGTGTTCGCGTGTTTGAAAGAAAAGAACTCAAGTGTTTGAAAGGTATTTATAGTTTTTGAAAATGAGTAAGAGAGAGGTAATAAGCTACAAACATGGAAACAATCATGATTCGGAATAAATTATACAAGTAATTCCTTTTAATTAAGGGATCACTTGCTTAACGGGCATGAACAAGTTCAAAATAAGGAAAGAAATCAATTTGTCAGCAGGCTGACAGTTGCCATAAAAGAAGTAGTAAAACATTAAGCAAAAAATAGAGTTTAGGTACATAAATACTCTAATTTTGGAAAGGATTCAGTAAGTAAAATAGGAAAAGAAATCAGTTAATCTTAACAGGCGGGTGAAATCAGAATTTCACAAAGTTAAAGTTTAAAATTAGTCACAAGTTTGAAAATCAGTCAAAGAAGGAGACTCAGCATATAAATAGGGTGCATAAATATTATACATGCGAGGCCAAACCTACTGGCAAAAGGAAAATAGCATACAGTAGTAGCACAAAAAGAAAATTCAATGGATAACAACACTCAAAGCATGATAGTCAATTGAATCAGTAGTGAAGAAACATAGAATATCAAAAGCATGCGAAGGTCTCGCAGTAGCCGGTGAGGAAAACCCCTTTTGAAAAATTAGGGTTTCGAGCATACTTGAGTTATAGAGGAAATAGGAACCCAGAATCAAAAGGATCACACAAATAACAGTCTCAGATCCAAAGCAATAGGGTTTTCAACAATAGAAGAATTTTAAAAGATGGATAAACAAACAAATCGGACAAAACTCAAGCAAACCAACCTTAGTCTAATAAACAGTTCAAAAGGAATTAAGACTTTTAACATGCAAACTCAGGCAGAAGAATAATACGAGAAAACACAGCAAAACATATCAAAAATCAAAGAAAAGTTTTTGAAATAACTTAACAGAACCCTAATTGAAAAGATAAGGAGTTTTGAAAGAAGAGTTTTAAAAGAAACTTCGAGAAAAGTGCTTAAAAATTCAGAGCAAACATAGATAAGAGAATCGAAAGAACCTTAGAGGTTAGGGTTTCAGAAAAACCCCAAAAGATGAGAAAGGCTTTGAAAACCCTCTATCTAAGCAGGAGAGTCAAAAGTCTGACTCGAATAGCCATGGCTGGCCGGAGAAAAGTCAGAGATGACCGAATAACAGTCATCGAGCAAAGAATGGACAAAGCCCCTTCACGATCTGGTCATGAGACCACAGAATCAAACACGTAGAAGCCATGGGAGGTGGATACAGGTCTCCGATGACCTCGAAAGCCATAGATTTGGGAGGTATTAGGGTTGTAGTTTGATTGTGGCGGCTAGGGTTTGAGAAGATTTGAGAGAGGATTGAGAGAGAAGGGGGATTCAGAGGCGGCGGAGTTTGGAAATGAGGCTAGGGTTGTGGGTCGTTGGAATTAAAAAAGGAAAGGAATCGTGAAGGTCGTTGATCTTTTAGATCAACGACCAGGATTTAGCGAGTCTTGAGTTGGGTAGGTGGATTTAGGGCTTGGGTCGGTTCAGATGGCAATTAGGCTGGGTAATTGGGTTTAAATTGGGGGTCCAATCCAGGCTGTAATTGAAATGCAATTGGGGCTATATTTTAAATAGACACTTTTCCTTTATTTATTTTATAAAAAATAGCAAATTAATTTTTAAAACAAATTGAAGGTACTAAAATGATTTGTAATACATAATTATCAATTTAAAAATACTGGACTTAATTTTTATAAATATAAACGCAATTAAATCTAAAAGAGACTAATATTGCAATTATATGCAATTTAGCTTTAAAAATACTAAATGACTTTGTAAAAATATGAAAAACTTATATTAGCTATATTTTAGTATGCATATGAGAATCAAATATATGAATCATAAAAAATAATAATTTTGGAAATTATTATTGGATTTTAGGGATGAAAATAAGGAAATAAATTGGTTTAACACCTTTTAAAAATTAAGGAAAAATAATAAAACAATTGGACATACTTATATATGCATACATATGCTATTTTGAAAGTATTTGAATATTATAAAATATATATAGGAAAAAATTGGATATCAACAGACACCCTTCTCGACCATATGACGAGCATTCACATAAGAGATAACCCTACTAGTAAAATGGCCAGGAGTCCCCCTCCACTCTGATCGGGGCAACTCCGGTAAGGCTAAGGTCACCGTCTTGGCGTGACAATCCAATATAGCATAATAAGGTGACAGCCAATCCATACCCAAGATGATGTCAAAATCAACCATATCGAGCAGTAGGAGATCTACGCTAGTCTCGAGACTCTCAATGTTAACCACACACGAACGATAAACACGATCTACAATAATAGAATCTCCCACAGGTGTGGACACATGCACAGGAGCACTCAAAGAGTCATGAAGCAAAACCAGATATGAAGTAAAATATGATGACTGTGAGCACGTGATTTTTGCCCTATATATGAATAATTCCCAAAATTCAAGCAAAATAATATTTCGTTATTTTTACAATTTTTTTTGTGCATTCTTGATATCATTTTCTGATAATGGTTGCCTTTTATTTGTGCATGTTAATTCATATAAAATACAAAAAATGCATTTTGCATTTAGAATACAAAATAGCTCACTTCCGCATTTTAATTGTTTTAATCGTAAATTTGGCGTAAAATAGGTTTTAAATAGTTTTAGAATTTAATTAGTCTAGTTTTGAAATATATTAGGACTTTATTTTAATTGTTACAATTTTATAAAATCAGAAAAAATTACAAAATGCAAATTGGATAAAAGAAATAAAAGAGAAAGAAAAAATAGAGTTGAAAAGGGGTGGCCTTTCAAAAGACCAATCTGGGCCATTTTTTATCTAATTCTCTTAGCCCAATATCCATTTCCACCGACCAAACAACCCAGGCCCAATCCCTTACCCGGTCCTCCTCCCAGTCGATGAAACGACGTCGTTTCCCCTGCCCTCAATCACGACCGTTGGATCTCATCAATCCAACGGTCCGAATCTAACTAGGATGTTTGGTATATAAGTGTCCGAAACGCCCCTCCCCCCACCCCATTTGTATCGTCTCCTTCACCCTCACAAACCCTAATCCACGCCGCCCCCAAATCCCTCGCCGGCGGTGAACGTCAACTACACCAATGGTTACCCAATTAACACCATCAACTCCCCTCTTCCACCTCTTTCCAGTCCTGTATTTGCTTTTCCTCGAATCCGGCCAGAACTCGTCGAATATTGTTTTTAATTTTTCGGTTAGTTCGCAAGTTTGTCCAAACCCGTCCAAAATCATACCACACAATCCCCAGACTTCCCTCAACCCAAATCCATGACTATTTTCCTTCGAATCCTGGTGAAGTAGCTCGGATTTCAAATCTGAAATTTTTTGGTCAAAACCCTAACACAAAATCTTGTGATTTTGGACTGTACTATCCTTAACCATGTGTTTATTGTGAAAACACATGGTTAGGGATGTTACAAGTCAAAAATCTGGAAAGATTCGGATGATAGCAATCGGCCTGGATTTCTCGTGCTTCAGTGAGCTTTCTTGTTTCCTTTTTACTTGCATAGTTACAGTTTTAGTTATAAGTTTTGATTTCATTAAAGTGTTCTGTTAATTTTACAATTTTGTTTTGTGTGTATTAGTATAGTTTAAATCTTCTTTGTTCCGTGCTCCTTGATCAGTAAAGTATCTTCGCATTGTAATTTAGATTGAGGCATGTGTCGTTTATTAGTTAATTACAATTTCAATTGTAGAATCGACATAATTAATTAGTTTGGATTCAGTACCATTTTTTTAATATTGACTGATCCTGTTTTTTAAGTTGTCTGGGTTCGGGTGTTTGAACAATTGGGATTGGTTAATGTCTGACTTCTAGTTAAGCAGTCCTAGTTAGTTTTGAATTAATTCAGGGGATTGGTTATAGCTGTTGAGAATATAGGTAGAATCAGTGATTTGGAGAAGCTTTCAGGGGTAGTTTAGGAATGGAAGAGTTTAGTTTCTTTGGGAATAGTAATTTCAAAATAGGGGTAAGGGTAGTATAGGTAGTTTAGGGGTAGAAGAGCATCCTAGGGCCTTCTAGAAAGGTATTTTAGTGCAGATTTCAGCCAGCTTAGGATATTAGCTTGGGAAACAAGTCAAGAAATGAGGGACTAAACTGAAAATAGGGGAGGGACTAAAAAGAAAACCAAAAATCTGATTAACCCTCTTGGATCACCTATAAAAGGGGGGGAAGTTCCTTGAGGAAGAGGAGAATTTTTCAGCCCTAAAGAATTCCACTAAACATGTTCTTCAGTTCCCAGATCTGAAATTCTATTAACTGAATTACAACACTTTTCCTGGTTTAATTTTGAGTGGTTTCTAAGATCAAACAAGTCAAATTTGGAATCATTTATCTAGGATTTTAATGGTTGATATGCCTGAGTGTGTTTTGGTTGATTATTTGAGTTTGCTCTGCATTTCAACTCATTTCTGCTAAACTGTTGAACCTGGGTGGACTGAAATGTTCCTTCACTGACTGTGACTGGGTTATTACCTTAGTTTCTGAGCTGCTGAGTTGTTACTGCTGCTAACCGCCCCTTCTCTATTTACATTCCAATTTCCAGGTACACTTTCAAAATCACTTTGATGTAATCACAATTTGGGATGAAATGCAATCACCTTGGTCAACCTGTGCTCGTTGGATGTATATAGCTGTAATCGGTTGATTGATAAATGATTATATATATTTGATTCATTTGGATTGAACTGTATTAAGGATGGTTAATTCAAACCATTTCTAGACTATTCAGACTGTTGCATTCCATGTTTATGTAGTTGTAGTTTTCAGTTTTGTTTAAGCTTAGCAGTCTGTTGAAGTTAAATTTGCAAAGTTACAATTGATTTCGAGTTCAATACACGTGATTGGTTTCAATTTTGGTTTTAATCTGAATTGAATATTCAATAGCTTCGTACTGGGCCAGTTTTCATTTGGCCCTGGGCGTGTTAATAGGCAGCCCAGATCTGTCTTGGTTAGGTGATTATTTGAATTGGGCCTAGGTGCATTAAAAGCCTGAAGCAATTAGTTAACTCAAAGTGTGCCCCCAAGGGCTCGATCCCCGGGCTTTACAGATGCCTATCATTGGGTTTAAAATTTTGGCCTGCGTTAGACCCAATGCCCGGAGCTGTAGGCGTTTGAGCTCACAGCATGTGCAATTACATGATTTGGGCCTTATGGGCTCAAGACCCATTTTCTCTGTTTTTTTCTGGATATTTGAACTTGGATTTGAAAAGTATGGCCTTAACTAATCAGGATTTTTAGGGACAAATTAAGTAGATAACAGTAGAATTATTTAAATGACTAAGTTTGGAAAGGTTGTTTAGTACATTCCACCGCCTTTCCCAAAATAATACGTTAGAATCTTTAGGCACGATTTAATTAAATCACTTTCTTAAAATTCGGGTGCGCATTGATGTGGCCCAAATCCCAATCACAACGAAGTTGAAGTGTGTTGACAACCACGGGCGCATTGATTGCGGCGCGGTTCGAAACATATTTTCAAGACGTTGCAATTCTTTTAAAAAAAATAATTATAAAAAGCACATAAGCTAGCATGTATTAAGATTAGATAAAATTAAATACAACAGTTAAGTGACCGTGCTAGAACCACGGAACTCGGGAATGCCTAACCCCTTCTCCCGGGTTAACAGAATTCCTTACTTGGATTTCTGGTTCGCATATTGTAACAGAGTCATATTTTTCCTCGGTTCGGGATTCAACCGGTGACTTGGGACACCATTAATCTACCAAGTGGCGACTCTGAATAATTAATAATTAAATCCCGTTCCGATTGTCCTTTAAATGGAAAAACTCCTTTACGCCCTTACGGGTGTAGTGAAAAAGGAGGTGTGACAGTTCTGGCGACTCTGCTGGGGATCGAACCCAGAATCTCTGGTTCACAGTTCAGAATTCGAGCTTAGATAAATTATTGTATTTGATTGTATCTGATTTTCCTACATGTTTTATGCTGAATGTGCTAAATGTTACCGTTTTGATATTATCTGAACTGTATATAAACTATGCCGACACCCTCCTCTCTTCACCTCCGGGGATGTGCTTACTGGTTGAGACTCCCTATTCTGTTAGTGTCATACCTTGAAGTAAGAAAGAGGCCGGACAAGATACAAAGTCGGATGGCCTTTTGGTTCGCGGTAAGTTGCCCCTTCCTCGACTCGAGTTGTCCGCTCGGGTACACAGTCTAGAACACTGACCCAGGTTTTGAACGTAGAATAATGTGACTTCATGTCGGATCCCTAGTAGGAACGCTTATTTGCATCATGTTGCATTTGACTTAGGGGACTCAACACAGGGGTTGGGTCCGTCTAGGACTAGCAACCTGAAATGAAAAGACCATCCTGATGCATTCTCTTGTGCTGTGCATTTATTTGTTCCGAACCTGCATGTTGACCGGTTTCTCCATCTCGAAAATGTTGGAAAATTGAGAAAAAAGAAAAAGGAGAAATAACAGTTAGGGAGTTAATTGATTATCCTAGAAAAACCCAATGCCCAAACACTGTCGAAACTCTACCGAAATTTTGAGAGAATAAAAAAAGGAAAATGCGTTATTCCTAATAGTCTGATTTACTAAAAGCAAAAGAAAATAGGAAAAAAGAGTCTTTTATTTTTTGAAAGTGTTTGTTGAAAAGAAAAAAAAGTCTTTTATTCTTAGTTTGGAAAAATAGGTTGTTTATTGTTTGTTGAAAAAGAAAAATGAAAATGAGAAAAAAAAATTGTTTCAAAATAGTTCGGTTGATTCGCCCAAACTACGCCGGTTTGATTCTCACAGGGTGTGGGATACGTAAGCAACCCTCATCGGGTCCAACCTTTCCTTTGCAAATATAGCCAAAAAATGTCAGAATTTTTATTTTTCGTTATAACAAATTGGGTGATGCTGTTTTGTCAAAAATAGCCAAATGTTCCCAAACGGAACGCCGGAAGGCTGACCTTGCATAAATAGCCATCTTTGGTCATGTTTTCATTTTTTTCGACCCTCACAGCCTTAAGTTTTCGTCCTCGAGGCTTTGAAAGGCCGTGTTGCAATACCGGGTCTTTTTATCTTAAATAAAAACAAGTAAGAATTGTGAATAAGCTAAGTAGAGCCGTCTTGTCATAAATAGCCGAATGTCCCAAAAAGGGACGCTGGAAGGCTGACTTTGCAAAAACGGCCATCTTAGTCAATTTTTTGATGTGTGATCGGTTGACTTCCGCGGCCTTGAAATCTTTGTTCCCGAAGTGCTGAAAGGCCGCGTTTGAGAATTGAGTTCTTCATTTGAAAATATATAGGTAATTTTGAGTCGATAATATAGATAGTTTTTTTTGGAGTCGAATAAAAATTTTTCTTTTTTGCTTAATCGCCTTAATAAATGTGTAGGATGAGCACGATGATAAATGAGCCTTATTCAATAATGACCAAAATCCCTTTTGAGCTGCAATTATGGTGGAATGATTTAGGCAAAGAAGGGCAAGACGAAGTGAAGAAATATTTGAAAGATCTTCCGGATTTATTAGACATTCAGCCTCGGGGGATATTATCAGGGCATTGGTCGCTTATTGGGATTCGGCACATAATGTATTTCATTTCTCGGACTTTGAGCTCACCCCAACATTGGAAGAAATAGCGGGGTATATTGGAAGTGATCAAGCTCCATTGAGGTTCAAATACTTAATTGCTCCCAGGGCCATTACCATACACCGGTTCTTGGATTCCTTGAAAATACCCCGAACAGTTCATCATCCAGATTTTGCAAAGGGTTTCTGCAGTTTTCGCTTCATATATAATAGATATGGCCACGTGGGTGGGTTCAATAATCCAGACTTTAAGCTATGCAGTAGAAGTAACCGACAAAAATGGGAGAAACACAGACGGGTGGCTTTTATGATAGCCTTTTTGGGCCTCATAATATTCCTAAGGAAAGATGGTAATATTGATTTGAAAGTAGCGGGGGTCGTCAGTACCTTGCAAACCATGGGGAAAAGCACTTTAGCACCTATGATCGTGGCTGACATCTTCCGGGCTCTCACTGTGTGCAAAGCTGGGGGCAAATTTTTTGAGGGATGTAACTTGTTGTTACAAATGTGGATGACTGAGCATTTGTACCCTCGCTCTCAGCTATTGAGTTATGGTTCGTTTGAGAAAACTTGTATAGGAGAATTTTACACAAGAATCAAAGGGGATAGTCTACCTGAAGGAGTCACGGCCTGGACATCATTATTTCGGACCCTCACTGCCAGCCAGATACAGTGGGTGCTTGGATGGTTGCCTGTCGAAGAAGTCATATATATGCCAGCAGCCCGGCCGCATTTTCTGTTGATGGGACTCAAAAGCATCCAGCCCTATGCACCATATCGGGTTCTGAGGCAACTCGGGAGGTATCAAGTAGTACCGAGAGATGAAGATCTGAGTACCCAAGTGGTCGAAATTAGTCCTGACGGTCGGTTCCCCGAAGAAGAGGTTCGCCAAATCTGGAGTGAGTGTCAACATTTGATAGCGAACACTTGTGTGTCAGATAGGGCTAAAGGGGAAGTTGCTACGGGGTATCATGATTGGTTCAGAGGTGACGTGGTGTGCGGGAGACCGGATAAAAGACCTCATCTCGAATATTTCGCCAAGTCGTCCCAAGAGCAATGGGACTGGTTAGCAAAGGAAGAAGGCTATCGAGTTGAGATTGGTAAACTGAAGCAACAAGTTGAGAGTCTAAAATTCGAGAACAGTGTACAGGTTGCCGCGGATCAAGGTGAAAAGAATAGACTGGCTCGAGAAAATGAAGCGCTTAGGGCCCAAATCCAGAAATTGAAGATAACCGTCGATAAGCAATCGAGGAGCCGATCCGATGAGCAATTGATAAAAAGATTGGAAAACAAAGTCAGGGAATGGCGGGATGAATTAGATAAATCTGAAAATATCATGGCAGTGCTTAAAGCACAGTGGGCTACCAGAACAGAGGAGCGTTGCCAATACTTGAATCAGTTGAAAAGGGACCATGAGAAAATTGTTGCTGATTTAAAGAGAAAAGTGGTCGCTCTTGAGGGTAAAATGGTTAGGCAGGCTAGAGATTTTGGAATTGAAAGTGGACATTGTTACGATTTGTTAGCCCGAATGGACATAGAAGTGCAGCAGTTGCAAGATCAACACCTGCAGGACTCTCGAGCTTTAAAGACATGCAGTGATCAGATAAGACAATTGCTTATAGAAAAGAAGCAAACAAAAGACAGAATTAGAGCCATTGCTCATGCCATTTTCAGAAGATGTCGGGTTTGTGAAGACATGACCCCTACTACTTTTGTCTCTGAAGTGATGATCTATGTGAAACGAACCATGAATGAATTAGAGCAGCTTGAAAGGGATTTGGATCCTAGGCCCGCGGCGAGGCCGAACGACCCCCCGCGGACACCTAAGTTTGAAGCGCTAGAGTATGCATAGGCCATGTCTGTAATTTTCTACCATTTTGAGTCTGTCTTTCGTATGTCCGTTATCTTTTCAGGTCAAGTATGTTTGCAGTCTTAGAGTTTGTGTTTGCTTTTAATTTGCGTCTGTTAGTTTCATTCTGGAAAATGTTTAGTTTGTAATAGTTTGTTTTAGTAATGAAAAATGAAATTTTTAAAAATAATTCTTATTTCCACCCTTTATTTTTGCATTTATTTTTCACGAACTACGCTTGGTCTGATTCGTGCGGGGTCACGATACGTAGGCAATCTCCATAGGATTCGACCGTAATCGTAACAACAAAACGTAAGAAAAAGAGAAAGAAAGAAGAGAACGGAAAAACAAAAGAGAAAGAGAAAGCAGGAAATGAGCGGAAACACAAAGGAGAAAGAAATAGAAAAAAAAAGCATAAAAATGTGAAAGAAAGGTAAAAAGAAAAAAGGAACGAAGTGCCGGGATGACGCATGCAATCGAGCAAACGCATAACAGAAATGATTAACTGTATAGGTGCATTCATACCAACGTGCGATTGTCAAATCTGTTAAAACTTAATCGCTAACAAAGTGGTTGTCTAAATGTGTGAGTCCAGGCAGTGTAAGCACGTGATTTTTGACCCTCCCCGGGAATTTTTACGTTCTTAAGCTTAAATATCTAATTTAGGTCTAGTATAGCTATTTTAACTATTTTCACATTTTTAGTTTATGTATCTCTCATAAACTTGAAAAAATACAAAAATTGTACTTTATTTTGGTACTTTATATAAATTCGAAAATTACAAAAAAATATAATTCTATTAATGTTTTGTAGTCGTATTTAATTTTGGAAAAATACAAAAAAAAATATATTACTTTCATATTTTTGTCTTTATTAAAGAACGAAAATTACAAAAAAATAGTTTTATTAATATTCTATAGTCATTTTTAACTTTGAAAAATACAAAAATATTACCTCATATTTTATCTTAATATTTAAAAACGAAAATTACAAAAAAATAGTTTTATTAATATTTTTGTAGCTATTTTAAAATCTTGAAAAATATTTAAAAATATATAGTTTTGTTTAAATACTAGTCTTATTTTTGGTAGTTATTTTGCTTACATAGGACTAGTTAAGCAACGTGTTCCTATTTCTCGGGTCCGGGCAAAAGAATAATATTCGGGTTCAAACTACCCGGTTTTAGGCCTAATTTTCGGACCTAGCCCATAATAAACCGTGTCCAGGACACGTGGGGAACCCCACCACGCGTGGGGGACATATGCCTCGAACCCCACCACGCGTGGGGCTCATTTTCATGGGCATTGTATTACAAAAACACGGACAAACACATTTTTAAAGGGGGAAAAAATGAGAAAAAGGGACGGACTTTAAAAAATTTGGGAGGAGACTACTGTGGAGGCTTCTTCTTCAAGAAGAAGAAGAAGCAAATACCCAGCGAAAAACCCTACGAAAAACCAGAAGGACTTGGGAATTTTTGGAAAAAGGGTACTGTACCCTCGTCTTCTTCCGGAAGAAGAAAGAAAACCCTACTGTCACCTTCCTCCTCCTTTGAACAAGACCTAACCAAGCTCACTCCTCCTCAACCCGTCACCTTCCCCGGCAGCCCCACCATCGTCAACCTCCAGCCCAGTCCGTCGACCTCGCCCAAACCACCACCTCCCCAACGCCTCGACACCGTCCAAACCCACCTGCTCCAACAGACCCTCCATCGTCGACCCTCCATCTACAGCACCCAAACTTCTAGTAAACCACCAAACGAACGCCATAACCACCACCCCCCACGTACAAACACCTACTGAGACCAGCCTTTCCACCGTCCGAACCCCAGCAGCACCCATCGACCTCCCGTCAAGCAGCAGCCATCGCTGCTGCGTCGTCCAACCACCCCCCGTCGCCAACTGCCCAAACGACCTCTCCAACTGCAGCTTCACGTACACAGGCGTCGCGCCGGAAAAATATAGCAACGACCAGCTCCTTGACACTGTCCAAACACCGCCATAACCATCGCCTTCCTCCTCCTTGAATCCGCCATTGTTGCCGTTGCTAGCTCCACAGTCGTCGACCAAACAATCCGTCAGTGAGGTCGAGTTCCAGTCCAAAGCCCAAAAGCTGAGTCGAGTTCCAGTCCAAAGTCCAAAAGTCGAGTCGAGGTCCGGTTCGTCGGGTTTGTTCCGGGGTTTTCGTTGTTGTTCCTTGTTCGGCGAAGTCCGGTTCGAGTTCCGTAGGAAGCACTGTTTGTCGTTCTAGGATTGTCGAGGTTCGAAGGTTGGTGTTCTTCGTCCCTTGTTTCATTTTGTTCGTTTCGCATGTTATGATTCAAGGCAAATGAGAGTATTTGATATTGAAGAATGTCGACAATGAAATCTTGTTGTTTTGTTAAAAAATGTTTATTTTTATGGATAGTTACTGCGTGTTTAAAGTGAATGCGAGAATGTATGAACGGTTTGCGAGTCATCTTGGTTGAATCGTTTTTTTTATTTACCATGGCTATTATTATTTATTAGAATCGTTGTTTTCATTTAACCTCAGATGACGTCATGGGTAGAAAATCTTAATTATTTTTAGGCTTGCCTTTAATAAAAATGAGACGAGCCTCGAAAAAAACGCACAAGCTGCGGGGCCCTCTAAATGTACATATTAAATACTTAGATTCCGGGACGGGCCATTTAACAAATTTCACGGCCCTCCCCAAAAATAATAATGCGCTAGTTGCTTTAGGCGCGCCTTTAATAACGTTATCTCTCTAAACTCGGGTGCACATTTATGTGACCCAAATCCAAATCTCAACGGAGTCGAAATGTGTTTCTAATCACGGGTACATTGATTGTGACGTGGTTCGAGATGCGTGTCCATGACGTTGCAAATTCATTTTTAAAAATAAGAATGAGATGATCCTCGCCAAATAAAAATACAAATTGCGGGGCCCTCAGTAAATGTTTGCTTTAAAAATTATTTGGACTTCGGCATGGACCGTTTAGTAAAATTCCACGGTCTTACCCAAAATAAATACGCTAGTCGCTTTAGGCGCGCCTTTAATAATTTAATTTCCTTAAACTCGGGTGCACATTGATGTGACCCAAATCCAAATCTCAACGGAGTCAAAGTGTGTCGACGACCACGGGTACATTGATTGTAACGCGGTTCGAGATACATTTTCACAACGTTGCAATTCTTGATAAAAACAGTAAATGATAAAAGCGATTAAAAGTTAAAATTTTGCACATAAGTTCACACTTGTATAAAATCAGATAATCAAGCCGAATATAACAGTTGAGCGACCGTGCTAGAACCACGGAACTCGGGAATGCCTAACACCTTCTCCCGGGTTAACAGAATTCCTTATCCGGATTTCTGGTACGCAGACTGTAATATAGAGTCATTATTTTCCTCGATTCGGGATTAAAATTGGTGACTTGGGACACCCTAAACCTCCCAAGTGGCGACTCTGAAATAAATAAACCAATCCCGTTTCGGTTGTCCTTTAATTGGAAAAAACTCCCCTGCGCCATGCGGGTGCGGAAAAAGGAGGTGTGACAGCTCTGGCGACTCTGCTGGGGATTTGGACCCAGAACCACTGGATCAGGGTTAAGAAGTCGAGCTTAAAATAATTGTTATTATTTGGCTTTATTTATTATCTGATTTTTACATGTTTGAGCCTAATGTGCTAAATGCTGCTTTTGCCGCTTTGATATTATTTGGACTGTATATAAACTGTGCCGAAACCCTTCTCTTCTTACCTCCGGGGAGAAGCTCGCTGGTCGAGACTCCCTATTCTGTTAGTGTCAATACCCGAAATAAGAAAGAGGACGGATAAGTTACGAAGCCGGACGGCCTTTTGGTTCCCGGTAAGTTGCCCCCTCCTCGACTCGAGTTGTCCGCTCGGGTACACTGTCTAGAACACTTACCCAGGCTTTTGAACATAGAATAACGTGACTTCATGCCGGATCCCTAGTAGGAACGTTTATTTGCATCATGTGCATTTGACTTAGGGGACTCAACATAGGGGTTGGGTCCGTCTAGGACAAGCAACCTGAAAATAATAGACCATCTTATGGCATCCTATGTGCTACATGTTGTATTCAGTCAAGGGCGAATGAGTCATTTGGTCATTTCCAGCATGATTTTATTTTAATCAAAGCATGGGGAACATTTGTGGAATCCAAGAAGCCTTGGAATTCCCTATGTCCCCCACGCTTGCTTTTTGGGAAAGCACATGGGGGACATTTGTGGAATCCAAGAAGTCTTGGAATTCCCATGTGTCCCCCACGCTTCATATGTTGGGAAAAGCGCATGGGGAGCATTTGCGGAATCCAAGAAGTCTTGGAAATCGTTATGTCTCCCATGCCACATTTTGAAAATAACAATAAATATAAAAAAATAAAAATACATATAAAAACAAGGCATGAATATTCAAAAGATTTTGTATGTTTTCATCATCATCCACAAGTTGGAAATAGTGGAAAAGAGGAAAAAATAACAGTTTATAAATGTGAAAAAAACAAATGTCCAAGTAGTATCTGAACTCTGCCGAATTTTTGAGAAAATAAGGAAAATATATGTCTTATTAGTTAGTTTTATTAACAACAAAGGAAAAGTAGAAAAAAAAATCATCATTGTTTTGTTTTGTTTTTCAAAAAAAAATAGTTTGTCTTGCCATAAAAATAAAAGTAAAAAAAAAGGGAGTCTTGTTTTTGAAAAATATGTTTATTTATTTGTTTATGAAAATGCTGAAATTATAATAGTCCCAAAATATTTTCCATTATTGACTTCTTTAGAAATTCTTTCAAATTGTTTTTTTTAAAAAAAAAAAAGAAAAAAAACAACATATATATATATAATAAAAAAAAATCCGAAAATATTTTGATTCTTCTTTCAAAATTGAAAAGCAAATTCAAAATTCAAAACAAAAAACATTTTGAGAAGCATGTCTTTTATTAAAGGTAAAATTCTGAAAAATTCAAAAATATATCTTAGAAGTGTTTCTTTTAAAAAGAAAATCAATCAAAAATCAAAAAATATACTTCCTTTCTTCTTTTAAAGTAGTTCTTTCACGAATTCAGAAAAATTAGTTCATCTACTTATTCTTGATCGCCCGAACTACGCGGGTTTGATTCTCACCGGATGTGAGATACGTAGGCAACCCTCATCGGGTCCAACCCCACCGTTTTGCTAAAAAGCCAAAAAAAAACAAATAATAATAATAATAACAAAAAATACATGTCAAATTTTAGTTTTTGTCATAAAGAAGTCAGGTGACGCTGTTTTATCAAGACATAGCCGAATGTTCCCGAAAGGGACGCCGGAAGGCTGACTTTGCGTAAACAGCCACCTTTTGGGTCATGTTTTGGATTTGGTCCAATTGGCCCACACAGCCTTAAAAATCTTCGTCCCCGAGACGTTGAAAGGCCGTGCTTGCAATATTGAGTTTTCTAATTTGAAAAACGACAAAAGAGTCATAAATAAGTCAGGTGATGTTGTTTTGTCATAAAGAGCCGAATGTTCCCGAAAGGGACGCCGGAAGGCTGACTTTGCATAAATAGCCACCTTCGGGTCATGTTTAGAATTTTTGGTCCAAGTTGACCCACACAGCCTTATAAATCTTCGTCCCCAAGGCACTGAAGGGCCGTGTTTGCAGCACCAAGTTTTTATTATAATTTGAAAAAAAGAGTCGACGGTCAGGTGAATACCGTTTGAAAATTTTGTCATAATAAGCCGAGCCAGCTTCGGCCGCGTCTTAAACCGTTCTTGCCGAAATAGCCTTAGAGTATCTTTCAGTTGTCGAAAGGTTATTTTCGTAAAAGAATAGACAAGTTTTAAAGTGTCAAAATAATCCTCCCCGACCTCAAAATTCATGTGAAAATTGGAAGGGGCCACATTTGCAAAAAATAACCATTTGGTTGCATTTGTCGAACAGAGAAAGGGAGCTGGAATTTTGTTTTTAAGTCTACCAATCTTTTGATTAGAACATGCGGGTTGTTTAATTTTCAAGCTTGTGGGTAATCTTTAAATCCTTGAAACCCAGTTTGTTTTAAATTTTAAAAAAAGTGTTTAGTATTGTTTATCTTTTATTGGTCCGAACTACGCAAGGTCTGATTCATGCGGGGTCATGATACGTAGGCAATCTCCATAAGATTCGACCACAACGAAAAAAAAGAATGAAAAAAAAAGAATGAAAAAAAAAGAATGAAAAAAATGATGAAAAAAAATGAAAAAATGAAAAAGAAAAAAGAAAGAAAAAAAATTGAAAAAAAATCGAAAAAAAAATGAAAAAAGAAAAGAAAAGAAAAAAGATGTTGTCAATAATGAGGACCGACTGAGTCCATTCTAACCTGTTTGTTTTGTAAATAAGTTAAGGTGGTTGGTTTGTGGTAAGCCGGACAACGACACCCAGAATCCTTTACTTGCACCTCCTGATGCACATTCTGCGGGGATCAGGCCTGATGACGGAAGCATTCGAGTCCTATTGGGAACTTGTTGACTAAGGGCAATGATAGTGAAGTTGGCAATGGTCATTGCAATACTAATGCAAAGCTCAGTGGCTACGATGCCAAGTTTGATAAAATGGGAGGAAGCTCCGTTCCTTGGTTAACAAGAAAGAAGCAGTTGGTGGCTTATTTTGTTGTCATTTCTGTTGTTCGGATTATTAGGGTTATATGTCGGATGTTGTCTTGTCCAATTTGTTTTAAGATTTTGTTCTGGATTGTTTTGTTTTGTTCGTTATTTAAACCATTTCACCGGTAGTCTAATACAAAATCCGGTCTTTTATTATTTCCAGTCATCTTTTTGTTTAGTCCTTTTATCATTTTTGTTCAATGCCGATTCTAGGGACATGACATGCACACACATTTTGGGCCTAGTCTTTAAAGTTAATCATAAAACCCTGGAAAGGCGATCAGACCATTTAAAGAAAATAAGGACGGTTTGAGATTATTCAGAGCTCGAGTCATGTGGAACTGGGGCAAGTTAAGCACAAAGAAAACCGTTAAAAGCAAGATTCGCCTAAATGGGCATGAGGGTCGTTCATAACAATGAGAATGAGAGTGTCGCCCAACGGTGCTTTAGAAGTGACAAATGAACAAACAAAGGTTGAATATAATTGTCAAGTCCAGCACCATCGGAAGAGACGATAAATCTATTGTTTAAATGTGCTGTTTGCACTTGGCATGTCTTGAAGACTGGAATGACGAAGGCATTTTGTTCTACTACCCAAACACTCTATCCTTCGCTACCCCTTTTGAGCCTTATTTATTTTTCTTTCATATCCCTCGTTCGGAATTAGTAGCAACGAATAGAAATGCAAGCATGGCATAAAACAAAAACAAAAAAAAAAGGGAAAGAAAAAAAAACAACAAAACGAAAAAAAGAGAAAAGAAAAATGATAACAAAAAGAACAAAAGAAAGTCAAATGAAAAGAGGAATTGGGAACTACGTTTGACCTGATTCCTCAAAGAGGATACATAGGCGCTTCACGGCTCGGTCATAGCTTTGAAAAATGGAAAAAATCAATTAAAATATCCCCAAGCAAGAAACTGGGGCAAAAGTTGCGTTTGTTGTAAATAAATCTAATTCCGAAAGTTGTAACTAATAACCCAAAATTAATGTATTTTTGAGCCTTTTATACCCTTTCTTTCTAGCCTATCCAAAACCCACATTACGGTCCAAAGAAAGACCTTCTGATCAGTCTCCAAAAGATGCCAAGTCAGACAAATGAAGAGTCTTACCGGCGAACATAACATTCTGTTCCACAGCAGAAAGGACTCTAATCTCCAACAGAAAGAGTCATACCGGCAACACTCCAAATCTCCCCAGCTAGAGAGAGATATAAAACGAGAGAGTCTTATTGGTGAAAACCTTCACAGGCACCATAAGGCGATGAAAGCTGAGAGAAGAACCCAAAAATGAGAGAGACTTGATAGTGAAAACCCTTCGGGCACTACAAGTCGAATAAGATTAAGAAAGATGAATGGCATGGCCAATTGAAGATCTTGAAAGATGATTGACGGTAAAGGATAGGCCACATGCGCATGGCATGGCCATTAGAGTCGGTATCTGCATTTGATAGGTTTTATTTATAGTTTCTTTTGTTAAAGAGTCGTCTTTCCCTTGGTCTTTTTATTCTGTTCCTTTTTTATCTTTTTCCTTTCATAGAAAAATCCCCAATAGAGTCTGTCTGGTCAGAACAAGTGTGAATTGACTTCAAAATATGCCATCAGCTTTCCAATTATGCCAGATGAGATCTGACTAGTGCACCCAAATGGTATAGTCGTCAAGGAACAAGCGCGAGGCCAATGTCAAAAAGATATCCCCAAAAGGGAGTTGACAAAAAGATTGACAAGTGTCAAGAGGGATACCATCGCCTTTACCAAAAGTTATAAACCTCAAGGCCAAGGCCCATGAACAAAGCAAGGAAAGCAGTGTGCATGATTTGGGGAAATTCATGCTAGACTAAAAGATCGGGAAAATGCCAGTTTCCGAGCTATGCCACAAAAGAAGATGGATATCCCCAGCAGGAAGGGATTATCCCCAGCACATAATATCATCCCCAACAAGTTGTGGAACACAGAGCAAGGAGGGAGAAAGGGAAAACCATCCCAGCAGGAGTATCACAACCAACCACCACGTTTTAAACTAACAGTTTTTATTTGATTTGAAACAGGTAAAGGAAATGGCATTGATGCAGAAACGCATGCCACAAGGGATATTATCAAACTGGGGCAGAAAATTTTCCTTCCATTTAGAAAATTTTCTGGAAGTCAGGTACCCACAGCTGATAACATTTTACCCCCAACAGGTAAGTAAATAATTCCTCAACAGTGTTATCCCTAGCAGTTGCGAGGGGTCCAACACAAGGTTGGAAAGTCGGTATCCTCAGCGGTTAGACTTCAAAGGAGGAAGCTAATAATAATAATAAATAAATAAATAAAAAGAATAATAATAATAAATAAATAAATAAATAAATAAATAAATAAATAAAAGAATAATAATAAAAAATGGGGAAGGTAGAAAATGAAAATTCATCCCAATCCCCAGCAAGTATTCGAGGTAAGACATTTTCAAGTCTTAAAGATATTTTGGGTTCATCCGCCCTCAAATAGGATATGTCGGGTTCATCCGCCCTCAAATAGGATCTGTTGGGTTCATCCGCCCTCAAATAGGATATGTTGGGTTAATCCGCCCTCAAATAGGATATGTTGGGTTCATCCGCCCTCAAATAGGATCTGTCGGGTTCATCCGCCCTCAAATAGGATATGTCGGGTTCATCCGCCCTCAAATAGGATATGTCGGGTTCATCCGCCCTCAAATAGGATATGTCGGGTTCATCCGCCCTCAAATAGGATATGTCGGGTTCATCCGCCCTCAAATAGGATATGTCGGGTTCATCCGCCCTCAAATAGGATATGTCGGGTTCATCCGCCCTCAAATAGGATCTGTCGGGTTCATCCGCCCTCAAATAGGATATGTTGGGTTCATCCGCCCTCAAATAGGATATGTCGGGTTCATCCGCCCTCAAATAGGATATGTTGGGTTCATCCGCCCTCAAATAGGATATGTCGGGTTCATCCGCCCTCAAATAGGATCTGTCGGGTTCATCCGCCCTCAAATAGGATATGTTGGGTTCATCCGCCCTCAAATAGGATATGTTGGGTTAATCCGCCCTCAAATAGGATCTGTCGGGTTCATCCGCCCTCAAATAGGATCTGTTGGGTTCATCCGCCCTCAAATAGGATCTGTTGGGTTAATCCGCCCTCAAATAGGATCTGTCGGGTTCATCCGCCCTCAAATAGGATCTACGGAACTCGGGAATGCCTAACACCTTCTCCCGGGTTAACAGAATTCCTTATCCGGATTTCTGGTACGCAGACTGTAATATAGAGTCATTATTTTCCTCGATTCGGGATTAAAATTGGTGACTTGGGACACCCTAAATCTCCCAAGTGGCGACTCTGAAATAAATAAACAAATCCCGTTTCGATTGTCCTTTAATTGGAAAAAACTCCTTCGCACCTCGCGGGTGCGGAAAAAGGAGGTGTGACAGCTCTGACGACTCCGCTGGGGACTCCAGACCCAGAACCACTGGTTCAAGGTTAGAAATTCGAGCTTAGATAAATTGTTATTATTTGGCTTTATTTATTATCTGATTTTTACATGTTTGAGCCTAATGTGCTAAATGCTGCTTTTACTGCTTTGATATTACGTGAACTGTATATAAACTGTGCCGAAACCCCTATACTTTCTGAGTCTTCTAAATCATGAAGAAGGGCGTACTTCGTATGACTTCTTTTCTGTATAGTGTCAAATCCCAATTTAGAACGAGGTTCGGATAAGTTGCTAAGCCGGTGAAGCTTCTGTATTCCCGGTACGCTGCCCCCCTCGGCTCGAGCTGTCCGCTCGGGTAAGCCAGGTCTAGAACAAATACCCAGGTTATGAACTTAGTATAATGAAGCCACATGCCGGATCCCTAGTAGGAACGTTTATTTGCATCATGTGCATTTGACTTAGGGGACTCAACACAGGGGTTGGGTCCGTCTAGGACAAGCAACCTGAAAATAATAGACCATCTTATGGCATCCTATGTGCTACATGTTGTATTCAGTCAAGGACGAATGGGTCATTTGGTCATTTCCAGCATGATGTTATTTTAATCAAAGCATGGGGAACATTTGTGGAATCCAAGAAGCCTTGGAATTCCCTATGTCCCCCACGCTTGCTTTTGGGAAAACACATGGGGAACATTTGTGGAATCCAAGAAGTCTTGGAATTCCCTATGTGTCCCCCACGCTTCCTATGTTGGAAAAAGCGCATGGGGAACATTTGTGAAATCCAAGATGTCTTGGAAAGCCTTATGTTTCCCATGCCACATTTTGAAAATAACAATAAATATAAAAAAATAAAAATACATATAAAAACAAGGCATGAAAATTCAAAAGATTTTGTATGTTGTCATCATTTTCCACAAATTAGAAAATCGTGAAAAGATGAGGAAATGGCAGTGTAGAGATATAACTACTTATTTTTAGAAAGAAAAAAAAAACAAATGTCCAAGTAGTGTCGAAACTCTGCCGAAATTTTGAGAAAATGAAAAAAGGTCTTATTTGTTTGTTATATTAAAAGCAAAGGAAAAATAGAGAGAAAAATCATCATTGTTCTGTCTTGTTTTTTTCAGAAAGTATAGAAAAGAAAATAGTTTTTTTGCCATTAAATGGAAATGAAAAAGAGTCTGGTTTTTAAAATGTTTTATTTTTATTTTATTTGTCTATGAAAATGCCAAAAATAAAAAAAATAAAATAAAAAGAGTCGGACGTTGAACGTGATTCTATTATTTGTTCCAAAATAAATATATATATATAATCAAAAAGAAAATTCAAAAAATATTTTTTTTAAGCATTTCTTTTATTAAAGGTAAAAATTCCAAAAAAAAAAGAACATTTTTCTTTTTCTTTAGAATAAGAAAAACAAATGAAAAAAGAAGAAGGAATGTTTTATGTTTTACGTTAGTTAGTTTGTTTGTTATGAAGGAAAAAATAATAGTTTGTTTGTTTGCTATATATATATATATAAAAAAAAAGAATAGAAAATGGAAAAGGATCTTCTCAAAAATAGTTTATTTACCCGAACTACGCGGGTTTGATTCTCACCGGATGTGAGATACGTAGGCAACCCTCATCGGGTCCAACCCCACCGTTTTGCTAAAAAGCCAAAAACAAACAAATAATAATCATAAAAAAAAATATATGTCAAATTTTAATTTTTGTCATAAAGAAATCGGGTGACGCTGTTTTATCAAGACATAGCCGAATGTTCCCGAAAGGGACGCCGGAAGGCTGACTTTGCATAAACAGCCACCTTTGGGTCATTTTTTAAGATTTGGTCCGATTGACCCACACAGCCTTAAAAATCTTCGTCCCCGAGACGTTGACAGGCCGTGTTTGCAGTATTGGGTTTCCTATTTTCGAAAAACAATAAAAGAGTCATAACTAAGTCAGGAGATGCTGTTTGTCATAAATAGCCGAATGTTCCCGAAAGGGACGCCGGAAGGCTGACTTTGCATAAACAGCCACCTTTTGGGTCATGTCTAGGAGTTTGGTCCAGTTGACCCACACAGCCTTAAAAAGCTTCGTCCCCGAGACGCTGAAGGGCCGTGTTTTGCAACACCAAGTTTTATTATAAGTTGAAAAAAAGAGTCGACGGTCAGGTGAATACCGTTCAAATTTTGTCATAATAAGCCGAGCCAGCTTCGGCCGCGTCTTAAACCGTTCTTGCCGAAATAGCCTTAGAGTATCTTTCAGTTGTCGAAAGGTTATTTTCGTAAAAGGATGGACAAGCTTGTAAAGTGTCAAAATAATCCTCCCCGGCCTCAAAATTCATGTGAAAATTGGAAGGGGCCACATTTGCAAAAATAACTGTTTGGTTGCATTTGTCGAACAGAGAAAGGGAGCTAGCCTTTTGTTTTTGAGTTTATAAATCTCTTGATTAGAATAATGTGGGTTGCTTGAGTTTCAAGTTTGTAGGTCATCTTTAAACCTTCGAAACCCAATTTGTTTTATTATGAAAATTGATAAAGAAAAAATGTTTCATTGCTTTACCTTTCATTTGGTCCGAACTACGCAAGGTCTGATTCATGCGGGAGCATGATACGTAGGCAATCTCCATAAGATTCGACCACAACAAAAAATAAAAAAATAAGAAAAAAAAAATTTTTGAAAAAAGAGAAAAAAAGAGAAAAGAAAAAAAATGAAATGAAAAAATCTAAAGAAAAAGAAAATACAAAATATAATAAAATACAGGGGTTCCCAAAGTACTTCAAAGGGGCAAATAAGCAAGCCGGGATGACGCATGTTGTTTGAAGCAGGGATGACGCATGTTGTTTGAAGCAAGGCATGTTAGAAACGGTTAACTGCCTAGGGGCATTGCATCCTCAATGTGTTGTTATCAAATCTGTTAAACTCTAAACGCTAACAAGTTTGTCGTTTTCCGAATCTCAAACAGTTAGTTGTTAAAGAATTCTGGCAACACACCCTTACCAAACTAGATCCAAAGGACCGATAACAACAAGCATGACTACTTCAGAGAATAGTACTGAGGAAGAAAGGCCGATGAGCCAGTTGTTAAAGGAAGCGATGGAAAAGATAGAAAGGATGGGACTAGAGATGAATGCAATGCAACTAGCTCTAGCCAAAGCACAAAAGATCCCTGAGCCACTAGGGCACGTGCCCGAATACCCCCACTCCGGCCCTTCAGCAAGCCTCCCAAATCACTGTTGTCTTCAGGAGAGAAGCCCCCATGATTCCCAAGCTCCACCATCCCATCAACCTCTCCCAACACCAAATGTTCCCACTTTTGTGGGACCCACATCAGCCATTTTGCACAGAACGACCAGTGAGCCATTGTTTCAGGCTCACGATACGCAATACTATCCCCTTGAGCCTACATTCCATGCCCCCGAGCCACATGCTTACAATCCACACTTGGAGGTACCGGCAGAGATCGAAAAGCCGGTTAAAGCCCCTGAACAGGATGAGGTGTTGAGAAAGTTCAAAAGCCTGGAGCAGTCCTTCAGGAACCTGCACGGTTTGGGCAACCAGGTCAGCGTAGCATACAAAGATCTATGCCCTTTCCTAGACGTCCAACTCCCAGCTGGGTTCAAGATGCCTAAGTTTGATTTATATGAAGGGCACGGTGATCCCATGGCACATTTGCGGGGATTCTGTAGCAAAATGAGAGGGGCAGGCGGCAAGGATGAGCTGCTAATAGCTTATTTCGGCCAGAGTCTGAGCGGATCTGCACTAGAATGGTATACCAGGCAGGATTCCAGTAGGTGGTATACTTGGGATGATCTGGCGCAGGCTTTCGCAGGTCATTTCCAGTACAATCTCGAGATAGTCCCTGACCGTCTCACATTGCTGAGGACTGGAAAGAAGCCTGGGGAAAGTTTTCGTGAGTTTGGTTTCCGCTGGAGAGAACAAGCGGCCAGAGTTGATCCTCCCATGAAAGAGGGAGAAATGGTGGACTACTTCTTGCAAACACTTGATCCAACTTACTTTGGTCACTTGGTGACAACGGTTGGGAAATCCTTCAATGAAGTGGTAAAGATAGGGGTCATGATAGAGGAGGGCCTAAGGTCTGACAAAATCCTAAATTACTCAGCGCTCAAGGCAACGACCCAAGCTATTCAGAGCGGCGCGGGAGGTGTGCTCGAGGTCGCATCAGTCGAAGCAGGTACTGGGTCCAAATTCAGAGGTCCTTCCCCTCACTACCAGCCCAGGCCCAGTCATACAAATTATCCACATACTCCATACAACCTTCCACAACCCTACTACCCACCATCAGAGCCACTCTTTTCAGAACATCATGCCCAAGCCTGCCCCCGAGCTCCACATAATCCGCCTCAGTATTATCCTTCGAACAAGGTCCGGTCGCAGGGTCAACCATCAGGTCACCCCTGCTGGCGAGAGCCAACACCACGTAATGCATTCTTGCCTTCACATCGTTTCCAAGCACCCAACGACCCTGGAAAACAGGGGCATGGGGGAAAACAAAGGCAAGGAAACAATTTCACGCCAATTGGGGAGTCCTACGCAAGTTTGTTTGAAAAGCTAAAGCTTTCAGGACTGATTGAGCTGCTCCTTGGCTATACTCTAGATCCATATGCAAAAGGGTTCAATCCTGCTGTACGATGCATGTACCACTCTAATGTCCAAGGACATAGCATTGAAGATTGTCGTTCTTTGAAAAAGGAAATCGAAAGAATGATTCAGGAAGGGGCAATTGTGATCGACGACAGTGACAGGGAGCAGGCGAATCATCTTGAGATCTTGTTGATTGATGTTGATAATACTGAAGTTGGGGATGGTCTTGACAATGTTGATATAGAGCTCAATGGCTAAAATGTCATGCTTTGCAGTTGGAAGAGACTCCATTTTGGGTCAGCCGGAGATGCCGTGCTTGGAAAGTTGGAAAGACACTCCATTTTGGGTCAACCGGAGAGGATCTTTGATGGTCTATTTTGTTGTCATTTCCGTTGTTCGGATTATTAGGATTGTAATTCGGATTTGTTTTGTGTCAATATCTTTCCGCTTATCTTTCCGTTTTGTCATAGCGGTTTGTTTAAGTTTTGTCCAAGTTGTTTAGGATTTTATTCCGGTTTTCTTTGTTTTTTTTAACCATTTGTTCAGTCCAATGCAAAAAATTCAGTCTTGGATTATTCCCAGTCATCTTTCTGTTTAGTCATTTTATCATTTTTATTCAACGCCGATTCTAGTGACATGACATGCGTGCATAGTTTGGGCCTAGCATTTAAAGTTAATCATAAAACCCCGAAAAGGTGATCAGACCATTTAAAGGAAATAAGAACGGTTTGAGATTATTCAGAGCCCGAGTCATGTGAAACTGGGGCAAGTGAAACACAAAGAAAAACCGTTAAAAGCAAGATTCGCCAAATTGGCATGAGAGCCGTTCATGATAATGAGAGTGTCGCCCAACGGTGCTTTAGAAATGACAAAGGAAAAATAAAATGTTTAACATAATTGTCAAAATCCAGCACCATCGAAAGAGACTGCAAATCTTTGTTTAATTGTGTTGTTTGCACTTGGCATGTTTTGAAGACTGGAAGGACGAAGGCATTTTGTTCTGCTACCTAAACACTTTATCCTTCGTTAGCCCTTTGAGCCTTATTTGTTTTCTTTCATACCCCTTGTTCGGAATCAGTATCAACGACTAGAAGATGCGAACATGGAAGATAAAAAAAAAAAGAATAGCAAAACAACAAAAAACAAAACACAAAAAAAGGGCAAGAAAAAGCAAAAGAAAAAGAAAAGAAAGATAAGAAATGAGTGAAAAGAAAGTCAGAAGAAAATAGAGGAATTGGGAACTACGTTTGACCTTATTCCTCAAAGAGGATACGTAGGTGCTTCACGGCTCGGTCATAGTTTTGAAAAATGAAAAAAAATCATCAATTAAAATATCCCCAAGCAAGAAACTGGGGCAAAAAGTTGCGTTTGATGTAAATAAATCTAATTCCGAAGGTTGTAATTAATAACCCAAAATTAATGCATTTTTTGAGCCTTTAATACCTTTTCTTTCTAGCCCTATCCAAAACCCACATTACGGTCCAAAGAAAGACCTTCCGATCAGTCTTCAAAAGATGCCAAGTCAGACAAATGAAGAGTCTTACCGGCGAGCATAACATTCTGTTCCACAGCAAAAGGGACTCTAATCTCCAGCAGAAAGAGTCATACCGGCGACACTCCACATCCCCAGCTGGAAAGTGATACAAATGAGAGAGTCTTATCGGTGAAAACCTTCACAGGCACCATAAGGCGATTGAAAGCTGAGGAAAGAACCAAAAATGAGAGAGACTTGATAGTGAAAACCCTTCGGGCACTACAAGTCGAATAAGATTGAGAATCAGATGGGGAATCGCCAATTGAAGATCTTGAAAGATGATTGACGGTAAAGGATAGGCCACATCCGCATGTCATGACCATTAGAGTCGGTATCTGCATTTGATACATTTTTATTTATAGTTTCTTTTGTAAAAGAGTCATTTCGTTTCCTTTGTCTTTTATTCTGTTCCCTTTTATCATTTTCCTTTCATAGAAAATCCCCAATAGAGTCTGTCTGGTCAGAACAAGTATGAAATGACTTCAAATATGCCATCAGCTTTTCAAGATGAGATTTGACTAGTACATCCAAATGGTATAGTCAGCAAGGAACAAGCGTGAGGCCAGTATCAAAAAAAGATATCCCCAGCAAAGGGAATTGACAAAAGGATTGACGAACGCCAAGGCCCATGAACAGAGCAAGGAGAGCAGTGAGCATGATTTGGCGAAATCCATACTAGACTAAAAGGTCGGGAAAATGTCAGTTTCCGAGCTATGCCACAAAAGAAGAGGGATATCCCCAGCAGGAAGGGATTATCCCCAACACATAATATCATCCCCAACAAGTTGTGGAACACAGAGCAAGGAGGGAGAAAGGGAAAACCATCCCAGCAGGAGTATCACAACCAACCACCGCGTTTTAAACTAACAAAATTTTGTTTGATTTGAAGCAGGTAACGGAAATGGCATTGATGCCAAAACTGCATGCCACAAGGGATATTATCAAACTGGGGCAGAAAATTTTCTGGAAGTCAGGTGCCCCCAGCTGATAACATTTTACCCCCCAACAGGTGAGTAAATAACTCCCCAACAGTGTTATCCCGAGCGGCTGCGAGTAGTCCAACACAAGGTTGGAAAGTCGGTATCCTCAGCGGCAAGTATTCGAGGTAAGACATTTTCAAGTCTTAAAGATATTTTGGGTTCATCCGCCCTCAAATAGGATATGTCGGGTTCATCCGCCCTCAAATAGGATATGTCGGGTTCATCCGCCCTCAAATAGGATATGTCGGGTTCATCCGCCCTCAAATAGGATATGTCGGGTTCATCCGCCCTCAAATAGGATATGTCGGGTTCATCCGCCCTCAAATAGGATATGTTGGGTTCATCCGCCCTCAAATAGGATCTGTCGGGTTCATCCGCCCTCAAATAGGATATGTTGGGTTCATCCGCCCTCAAATAGGATATGTCGGGTTCATCCGCCCTCAAATAGGATATGTTTGGGTTCATCCGCCCTCAAATAGGATATGTTGGGTTCATCCGCCCTCAAATAGGATATGTTTGGGTTCATCCGCCCTCAAATAGGATATGTCGGGTTCATCCGCCCTCAAATAGGATCTGTTGGGTTCATCCGCCCTCAAATAGGATCTGTCGGGTTCATCCGCCCTCAAATAGGATCTGTCGGGTTCATCCGCCCTCAAATAGGATATGTCGGGTTCATCCGCCCTCAAATAGGATATGTCGGGTTCATCCGCCCTCAAATAGGATATGTCGGGTTCATCCGCCCTCAAATAGGATATGTTGGGTTCATCCGCCCTCAAATAGGATATGTCGGGTTCATCCGCCCTCAAATAGGATATGTCGGGTTCATCCGCCCTCAAATAGGATATGTCGGGTTCATCCGCCCTCAAATAGGATCTGTCGGGTTCATCCGCCCTCAAATAGGATATGTTGGGTTCATCCGCCCTCAAATAGGATCTGTCGGGTTCATCCGCCCTCAAACAGGATATGTCGGGTTCATCCGCCCTCAAATAGGATATGTTGGGTTCATCCGCCCTCAAATAGGATATGTCGGGTTCATCCGCCCTCAAATAGGATATGTTGGGTTCATCCGCCCTCAAATAGGATATGTCGGGTTCATCCGCCCTCAAATAGGATATGTCGGGTTCATCCGCCCTCAAATAGGATATGTCGGGTTCATCCGCCCTCAAATAGGATCTGTCGGGTTCATCCGCCCTCAAATAGGATATGTTGGGTTCATCCGCCCTCAAATAGGATATGTCGGGTTCATCCGCCCTCAAATAGGATATGTTGGGTTCATCCGCCCTCAAATAGGATATGTCGGGTTCATCCGCCCTCAAATAGGATATGTTGGGTTCATCCGCCCTCAAATAGGATATGTCGGGTTCATCCGCCCTCAAATAGGATATGTCGGGTTCATCCGCCCTCAAATAGGATATGTCGGGTTCATCCGCCCTCAAATAGGATATGTTGGGTTCATCCGCCCTCAAATAGGATATGTCGGGTTCATCCGCCCTCAAATAGGATATGTCGGGTTCATCCGCCCTCAAATAGGATATGTCGGGTTCATCCGCCCTCAAATAGGATATGTCGGGTTCATCCGCCCTCAAATAGGATCTGTCGGGTTCATCCGCCCTCAAATAGGATATGTCGGGTTCATCCGCCCTCAAATAGGATCTGTCGGGTTCATCCGCCCTCAAATAGGATATGTCGGGTTCATCCGCCCTCAAATAGGATATGTCGGGTTCATCCGCCCTCAAATAGGATATGTTGGTTTCAGTCTTTTATTTCAAGTGTTGAAATTGGGAGCCCGCCCAGATAACAGAGGAATACATTTCAGTCCTTACTTTTCAAGTGTTGAAATTGGGAGCCCGCCCATAACAACAGAGGCATGCATTTAGTCTTTTTACTTTTAAGTGTTGAAATTGGGAGTTCGCCCATAATAACAGAGGAATACATTCAGTATTTACTTTTAAGTGTTGAAGTTGGGAGCCCGCCCAGATAATAGAGGCATACATTCAGTCTTTACGTTTCAAGTATTGAAGTTGGGAGCCCGCCCAGATAACAGAGGAATACATTCCACGTCTTTACCCATAGGAGATATATTTCCTCCTAAAGTTTATTTTTACCCATAGGAGATGCATTTCCTCCTAAAGTTAAGTTTTACCAATAGGAGACGCACTTCCTAAGATAAGTTTTACCAGTAGGAGACGCACTTCCTAAGTTGATATCACCAGTAGGAGACGCACATCCTAAGAATAGTTTCATCAATAGGAGACGCACATCCTAAATTAAGATTCACCAGTAGGAGACGCACATCCTAAGTTAAGTTCACCGATAGGAGACGCACTTCCTAAAAAGTTTCACCGATAGGAGACGCACTTCCTAAGTTAAGTTTTACCAATAGGAGACGCACTTCCTAGATCCATTGTACCAATAGGAGACGCACATCCTAAGTAAGTTTCACCAAGAGGAGACGCACTTCCTAAGATAAGTTTCACCCAGAGGAGACGCACTTCCTAAAAATAATTTCACCAATAGGAGACGCACTTCCCGAGGAGACGCACTTCCTAAGCAAGTTTTACCAGTAGGAGACGCACTTCCTAAGAGCAAGTTTCACCAGTAGGAGACGCACTTCCTAAGCAAGTTTCACCAATAGGAGACGCACTTCCTAAGCAAGTTTTACCAGTAGGAGACGCACTTCCTAAGATAAGTTTCACCAGTAGGAGACGCACTTCCTAAGTAAGTTTCACCAAGAGGAGACGCACTTCCTAAGATAAGTTTCACCAGTAGGAGACACACTTCCTAAGTTAATTTCACCAGTAGGAGACGCACTTCCTAAGTTAATTTCACCAATAGGAGACGCACATCCTAAATTAAGTTTCACTAATAGGAGACGCACATCCTAAGTTCAGTTTCACCAATAGGAGACGCACTTCCTAAATCCATTGTACCAATAGGAGACGCACTTCCTAAAAAATTTTCACCAATAGGAGACGCACTTCCTAAAGTTCAGTTTTACCATAGGAGACGCACATCCTAAGAATAGTTCACCAATAGGAGACGCACTTCCTAAGTTCAGTTTTACCATAGGAGACACACTTCCTAAGTTCAGTTTTACCATAGGAGACGCACTTCCTAAAGTTCAGTTTTACCATAGGAGACGCACTTCCTAAGTTTAGTTTCGCCCATAGGAGACGCACTTCCTAAGTTTACTTTTATCCCATAGGAGACGCACTTCCTAAACTATTTTCATTCATAGGAGACACATTTCCTAGTTCAAAATCATTAAGTTTTCACCCCTAGGAGACGCACTTCCTAAGATTATTTTACCCCTAGGAGACGCACTTCCTAAGTTTAATTTCGTGCACATGAAACGCATTTCCTGAATTATGTTTTTATTATTAGGAGACACACTTCCTAGTCTGGTTCGCTCAGGTTATACTTTTGCTTTAGGAGACGCACTTCCTAGTTTGGCTTTTTAGATTATATTTTATTTCAGGAGACGCACTTCCGGAATTGAGATTTCACCCTTAGGAGATGCACTTCCTAGTTTGATTCATTTTAAGTTCGACCATAGGAGACGCACTTCCTAGTCTAGTTTTTGAAGTCTACCCGTAGGAGACGCACTTCCTAATCGAGGTCTTTTAAGTTTTTAGGAGACGCACTTCCTAGTTTAGCTCATTCCGATTCAACCATAGAAGAAGCACTTTCTAGTTTGAGTCATTGAGGTTTTATTTTAGCAGACGCATTTGCTAGCAGAGTTTTGGTTTTACCCGTAGGAGATGCACATCCTAGCCTAGTCTTTAGTTTACTCTCATCATTGCATCAGTAGTGTAAATGAGTTACCATTTTGCTGACGACTCACAAATCTTCCCAGTACAAACTGGGTTAGGAAATTTTGTTTGTTTCGTTTGTTTTGGTTGTCAGGGACCCACCTGTAGAACGGAGTTTGTTGTATGTCGAAGATCGAAGAAGTCAGGAGTCCGCCTGTAGAACAGAGGAGCATTTTTCAAGATCAAGCAGTGACCCACTGGAAAGCAGAAGGTTACAACAGAAATCCCTAGCATTCAATCCAAGTTAGAAGCTCGCCTCAAGAATGCGAATCAATAGTCTGGGATGATCAACAAAAGCTGGTCACAAAAACAAAAAACAAGAAGAAAAAAAAAAGAGAAAGAAGAAAAAAGAAAAAGAACCCAAATTACGGAAGTGGAGAACAGATGTGGTCTGCTCAAGAACTAGCGCCTATAACTAGCAAGTATCAAGGTTCAAATCCAAAGTCTGTATGAAGCACCATTCAAGACTCAAGATCAAGTTTCAGAAGACTTAGAGATAGGAATCCTTGTAACTAGTAGCTGATAGGTTTAGTTAGTCTTTTTCAGTTATCATTTTTGATGTAATGACAGGACCACGGACCGGAACCTCAACGGAACGGCACCTCGATCGGCTCTTCACCTCGGTCTCGGGTTCATCCGCCCTCAAATAGGATCTGTTGGGTTAATCCGCCCTCAAATAGGATCTGTCGGGTTAATCCGCCCTCAAATAGGATATGTTGGGTTCATCCGCCCTCAAATAGGATATGTTGGGTTAATCCGCCCTCAAATAGGATCTGTCGGGTTAATCCGCCCTCAAATAGGATCTGTCGGGTTCATCCGCCCTCAAATAGGATCTGTTGGGTTCATCCGCCCTCAAATAGGATATGTTGGGTTCATCCGCCCTCAAATAGGATCTGTTGGGTTCATCCGCCCTCAAATAGGATATGTTGGGTTCATCCGCCCTCAAATAGGATATGTTGGTTTCAGTCTTTTATTTTAAGTGTTGAAATTGGGAGCCCGCCCAGATAACAGAGGCATACATTCAGTCTTTTTATTTCAAGTGTTGAAATTGGGAGCCCGCCCAGATAATAGAGGCATACATTCCACGTCTTTACCCATAGGAGATGCATTTCCTCCTAAGTTTTAGTTTTACCCATAGGAGATGCATTTCCTCCTAGGTTTGTTTCAGTTTCACCCATAGGAGATGCATTTCCTCCTAAGTTCAGTTCTACCAATAGGAGACGCACTTCCTAAAGTTTAGTTAAACCCAGTAGGAGACGCACTTCCTAAAAACAGTTATCCCCAATAGGAGACGCACTTCCTAAGTTTATTGTACCCACAGGAGACGCACTTCCTAAAAAGTTTCACCAATAGGAGACGCACTTCCTAAGAAAGTTTCATCAATAGGAGACGCACTTCCTAAAAAGTTTCACAAGTAGGAGACGCACTTCCTAAAAAGTTTCACCAATAGGAGACGCACTTCCTAAGCAAGTTTCATCAATAGGAGACGCACTTCCTAAGCAAGTTCCATCAATAGGAGACGCACTTCCTAAAAAGGTTTCACCAATAGGAGACGCACTTCCTAAAGCAAGTTTCATCAATAGGAGACGCACTTCCTAAAGCAAGTTTCACCAATAGGAGACGCACTTCCTAAGATATGTTTCACCATAGGAGACGCACTTCCTAAAGTTCAGTTTCACCATAGGAGACGCACTTCCTAAGCAAGTTTCACCAATAGGAGACGCACTTCCTAAGTTCAGTTTCACCAATAGGAGACGCACTTCCTAAGTCCATTGTACCAATAGGAGACGCACTTCCTAACCTAAGTTTCACAAGTAGGAGACGCACTTCCTAAAGAAAGTTTCATCAATAGGAGACGCACTTCCTAGAGTTCATTTTCACCATAGGAGACGCACTTCCTAAAGCAAGTTTCACCAATAGGAGACGCACTTCCTAAGCAAGTTTCATCAATAGGAGACGCACTTCCTAAGTTTATTTCACCAGTGGGAGACGCACTTCCTAGAGTTTAGTTTCACCATAGGAGACGCATTTCCTAAAGCAAGTTTCACCAATAGGAGACGCACTTCCTAAGCAAGTTTCATCAATAGGAGACGCACTTCCTAAGAATAGTTCACCCAATAGGAGACGCACTTCCTAAAGTTTAGTTTCACCAGTGGGAGATGCACTTCCTAAGTCAGTTTCACCAATAGGAGATGCACTTCCTGGTTTGATTCATTTTAAGTTCGACCATAGGAGACACAATTCCTAGTCCAGTTTTTGAAGTTTACCCGTAGGAGACGCACTTCCTAGTCGAGATTTTATTCATAGGAGACGCACTTCCTAGTTCTAGTCACTGAAGTTTTCACCCTTAGGAGACGCACTTTTTAGTTTGAGTCATTGAGGTTTTTATTTTAGCAGACACATTTGCTAGCAAGAGTTTTTACTCATAGGAGATGCACATCCTAGCCTAGTCTTTAGTTTACTCTCATAATTGCATCAGTAGTGTAAGTGAGTTACGATTTTGCTAACGACTCACAAATCCTCCCAGTACAAACTGGGTTAGGAAATTTTGTTGGTTTTGTTTGTTTTGATTGTCAGGGACCCGCCTGTAGAACGGGGAAACATTTTTCAAGATCAAGCAGTGACCCACTGGAAAGCAGAAGGTTACAACAAAAATACCCAGCACTCAATCCAAGATAGAAGCAACAAGAAGCTCGCCTCAAGAGCGCGAATCAATAGTCTGGGATGATCAACAGAAGCTGGTCACAAAAAAAAAAAACCAAAACAAGAAAATGAAAAAAAAAAAGAAGAAGAAAGAGAAGAGCCAAAATACGGAAGTGGAGAACAAATGTGGTCTGCTCAAGAACTAGCGCCTACAACTAGCAAGTATCAAGGTTCAGATCCAAAGTCTGTATGAAGCACCATTCAAGACTCAAGACCAAGTTTCAGAAGACTTAAGAGATAGGAATCCTTGTAACTAGTAGCTGATAGGCTTAGTTAGTCTTTTTCAGTTTTCATTTTTGTTGTAACGACAGGACCGCGGACCGGAACCTCAACGGAACGGCACCTCGATCGGCTCTCCACCTCGATACCCTCTACCATCTCTCTCATACCCGAACTACACGTGGCCTGATTCCTGTATAACCAAGGATATGTAGGCAGCTCGGATACCAGGGCTCGGTCACATTCCCTCCCTTTCCTCAAGTGTAGTCCGTCCAAGTAATGGTCGGGTCAGAAACACGTCTAGTCGTTCTTTGTCGGAAAACTCTTCGTGTTTCCAGTCAAAGAGGGGCAGCTGTAAGCACGTGATTTCTAGTATAGCTATTTTAACTATTTTCACATTTTTAGTTTATGTATCTCTCATAAACTTGAAATAAATACAAAAATTGTACTTTATTTTGGTACTTTATATAAATTCGAAAATTACAAAAAAAAATATAATTCTATAATGTTTTGTAGTCGTATTTAATTTTGGAAAAATACAAAAAAAAATATATTACTTTATATTTTTGTCTTTATTAAAAAAACGAAAATTACAAAAAAAATAGTTTTATTAATATTCTATAGTCATTTTTAACTTTGAAAAATACAAAAATATTACCTCATATTTTATCTTAATATTTAAAAACGAAAATTACAAAAAAATAGTTTTATTAATATTTTTGTAGCTATTTTAAAATCTTGAAAAATATTTAAAAATATATAGTTTTGTTTAAATACTAGTCTTATTTTTGGTAGTTATTTTGCTTACATAGGACTAGTTAAGCAACGTGTTCCTATTTCTCGGGTCCGGGCAAAAGAATAATATTCGGGTTCAAACTACCCGGTTTTAGGCCTAATTTTCGGACCTAGCCCATAATAAACCGTGTCCAGGACACGTGGGGAACCCCACCACGCGTGGGGGACATATGCCTCGAAACCCACCACGCGTGGGGCTCATTTTCATGGGCATTGTATTACAAAAACACGGACAAACACATTTTTAAAGGGGGAAAAAATGAGAAAAAGGGACGGACTTTAAAAATTTTGGGAGGAGACTACTGTGGAGGCTTCTTCTTCAAGAAGAAGAAGAAGCAAATACCCAGCGAAAAACCCTACGAAAAACCAGAAGGACTTGGGAATTTTTGGAAAAAGGGTACTGTACCCTCGTCTTCTTCCGGAAGAAGAAAGAAAACCCTACTGTCACCTTCCTCCTCCTTTGAACGAGACCTAACCAAGCTCACTCCTCCTCAACCCGTCACCTTCCCCGGCAGCCCCACCATCGTCAACCTCCAGCCCAGTCCGTCGACCTCGCCCAAACCACCACCTCCCCAACGCCTCGACACCGTCCAAACCCACCTGCTCCAACAGACCCTCCATCGTCGACCCTCCATCTACAGCACCCAAACTTCTAGTAAACCACCAAACGAACGCCATAACCACCACCCCCCACGTACAAACACCTACTGAGACCAGCCTTTCCACCGTCCGAACCCCAGCAGCACCCATCGACCTCCCGTCAAGCAGCAGCCATCGCTGCTGCGTCGTCCAACCACCCCCCGTCGCCAACTGCCCAAACGACCTCTCCAATTGCAGCTTCACGTACACAGGCGTCGCGCCGGAAAAATATAGCAACGACCAGCTCCTTGACACTGTCCAAACACCGCCATAACCATCGCCTTCCTCCTCCTTGAATCCGCCATTGTTGTCGTTGCTAGCTCCACAGTCGTCGACCAAACAATCCATCAGTGAGGTCGAGTTGAGGTCGAGTTCCAGTCCAAAGCCCAAAATCTGAGTCGAGTTCCAGTCCAAATTCCAAAAGTCGAGTCGAGGTCCGGTTCGTCGGGTTTGTTCCGGGGTTTTCGTTGTTGTTCCTTGTTCGGTGAAGTCCGGTTCGAGTTCCGTAGGAAGCACTGTTTGTCGTTCTAGGATTGTCGAGGTTCGAAGGTTGGTGTTCTTCGTCCCTTGTTTCATTTTGTTCGTTTCACATGTTATGATTCAAGGCAAATGAGAGTATTTGATATTGATGAATGTCGACAATGAAATCTTGTTGTTTTGTTAAAAAATGTTTATTTTTATGGATAGTTACTGCGTGTTTAAAGTGAATGCGAGAATGTATGAACGGTTTGCGAGTCATCTTGGTTGAATCGTTTTTTTTTATTTACCATGGATATTATTATTTATTAGAATCGTTGTTTTCATTTAACCTCAGATGACATCATGGGTAGAAAATCTTAATTATTTTTAGGCTTGCCTTTAATAAAAATGAGACGAGCCTCGAAAAAAAACGCACAAGCTGCGGGGCCCTCTAAATGTACATATTAAATACTTAGATTCCGGGACGGGCCATTTAACAAATTTCACGGCCCTCCCCAAAAATAATAATGCACTAGTTGCTTTAGGCGTGCCTTTAATAACGTTATCTCCCTAAACTCGGGTGCACATTTATGTGACCCAAATCCAAATCTCAACGGAGTTGAAATGTGTTTCTAATCACGGGTACATTGATTGTGACGTGGTTCGAGATGCGTGTCCATGACGTTGCCAATTCCTTTTAAAAATAAGAATGAGATGAGCCTCGCCAAATAAAAATACAAAATTGAGGGGCCCGCAATAAATATTTGCCTTAAAAATTGCTTAGACTTCGGGATGAACCGTTTAGTAAAATTCCACGGCCTTACCCAAAGTAAATGATACGCTAGTCGCTTTAGGCGCGCCTTTAATAATTTAATTTCCTTAAACTCGGGTTCACATTGATGTGACCCAAATCCAAATCTCAACGGAGTCAAAGTGTGTCGACGACCACGGGTACATTGATTGTAACGCGGTTCGAGATACATTTTCACAACGTTGCAATTCTTGATAAAAACAGTAAATGATAAAAGCGATTAAAAGTTAAAATTTTGCACATAAGTTCACACTTGTATAAAATCAGATAATCAAGCCGAATATAACAGTTGAGCGACCGTGCTAGAACCACGGAACTCGGGAATGCCTAACACCTTCTCCCGGGTTAACAGAATTCCTTATCCGGATTTCTGGTACGCAGACTGTAATATAGAGTCATTATTTTCCTCGATTCGGGATTAAAATTGGTGACTTGGGACACCCTAAACCTCCCAAGTGGCGACTCTGAAATAAATAAACCAATCCCGTTTCGGTTGTCCTTTAATTGGAAAAAACTCCCCTGCGCCACGCGGGTGCGGAAAAAGGAGGTGTGACAGGCAGGTGGTTAGTTGATTGGCAATTCTGGAAACTCACCCATACAACACCCGGTCAAAAGATAAAGTAAACATGACAGGGCAGGACTCGGAAATCAGCATCGTAGACCCTTCAAATGAAGTTGAGATAACAGATGTGGGTGCTATGAAAGAAGAGATGAGGAAACTAAAAGCACAAATGGCCGAAATGCATCGGGCATGGTCTCAGGGACATCCGGCACCACTATACCCCGCTAATCCATCTTACATCCCACCCCTGGCTCAAGCTCAGGAACCCACCACTCCCCACGCATCTTCAGCCTTCCCCTATCACGCCCAGGGCTATGGTACCACCTCATACACTCCCCCAGCTCCACCCTCCAAACAGAACCCTTCCACACCCATGGTTCCAGTCTTTGTGGCACCTCCCCTAGCCCCATTACATAGATCGTCCAGTGAGCCGCTATTCCAAGCTCACGACACCCAATATTACCCTCCCGAACCCACTTTCAAAGCGCCTGAGCCATATACCTATTCTCCCCATTTTGAAATCCCGGGAGAAGTTGAGAAACCGGTTAAGAATGCAGAACAGGAAGAAGTGATTCATAAAGTCAAAAGCCTGGAGCAATCCTTCAGGAACATGCATGGTTTAGGAAACCAAGTCAGCATCGCATACAAAGATTTGTGCCCTTTCCCTGATGTTCAGTTGCCTGCGGGGTTTAAAATGCCGAAGTTTGACTTGTACGAGGGGCACGGTGACCCAGTAGCCCATCTGCGTGGTTTTGTAGCAAAATGAGAGGTGTTGGGGGAAGGATGAATTGTTGATAGCATATTTCAGTCAAAGCCTGAGCGGATCCGCACTAGAATGGTACATGAGATAGGACCCCGGCCGATGGTATAAATGGGATGATTTGGCACAGGCATTCATTGGCCATTTTCAATATAACCTTGAGATAGTCCCCGACCGTCTGTCATTGTTGAAGCTGGAAAAGAAGCCTGGGGAAAGTTTTAGAGAGTTTGGTTTTCGCTGGAGGGAACAAGCAGCAAGGGTTGATCCTCCAATGAGGGAGAGTGAGATGGTAGATTACTTCTTGCAAACATTGGAGCCTACCTATTTTGGTCATCTGGTGACATCTGTCGGAAAATCGTTTAATGAAGTGGTAAAGATGGGAGCCATGATTGAAGAGGGATTGAAATCTAACAAGATCTTGAGCTACTCGGCATTGAAAGCAACCACCCAGGCCATCCAAAGCGGTACTGGTGGTGTGCTTGGAAAGAAGAAGAAGGAAGAAGTTGCTACGGTTGAAGCTAGTGCTTGGTCCAGGCCCAATAACCCTCCACCCTACTACAACCAACCCAGACCCCACCACCCAAACTACCAATATACCCCATATGGCCCACCGCAACACTACTATCCACCACCAGAACCACACTTTTCTATCCACCACGCCCAGACCTACACTCAGCCTCTGATGCACTCGCAATGGCGTGCACCGACTCCCCAAAACACACATCCACCTCCGCAAAACACCTATCCACCTCCCAGGGCAAATAGACCAGGAACCAGCTTCCGCCCAAACCAAGCTTTTAGAAGTGAGAAGGCCCCAAACAGAAAAACATTTACTCCGCTGGGAGAATCTTACACCGTTCTCTTCCATAGATTGAAACAGTTGGGAATGTTGACCCCAATTGAGTCCAAAGCACCAAACTCCCTTCCCAGAAACCTGGACCATTCTGTTAGCTATGAGTATTGCTCAGGGATGTTGGGGCACGATATTGAGAAATGTTGGAAGTTGAAAAACGCGATACAAGAACTCATTGATAATCGCCGTATTGAAGTACAGGCTCCAGAGGCCCCAAACATCAATCAAAATCCGTTACCAGCGCATTATGAAGCCAATATGATCGAACTGATACATAGGGGGACAGAGCCTAAAAAACCCTCGCAGACGGTTATGGTGATCCGTTCTACGGAAGCCAAGGTCAAAGAAAAGACAATTAGCGCAAGGCCAGTGGTTCAGCTAAAAGCAATAAAAGATAAGCCAGTGTTGGTAATGGGAAAAGGACCATTTGTTGCTGCAAAAAAGCCAGAGCCAGTCAAGTTAGTGGTATCGGGGTCATCATCTGCGCCCGTGGTTGTTGTGAAAGGGGCCTACATAGAACCAGTTGTCATAAAATCGGTAGCCTAATTACCCGTGGTTGATAGCAAAGCCGTACCGTGGAAATATGACAAGGTAGTGGTGACATACAAAGGAAAGGAAATTGAGGAAGAGAGTTGTGAAGCACAAGGGCTAACTCGGTCGGGACGTTGTTTTACTCCCGAAGAGTTGAGAAAGGCTAGGGGCGCTAAAGACAATCCAGTGCTAATCAAAAAGGCTGTGACGGAAGAAGAGGCAGAAGAATTTCTAAAAAGATGAAAGTGCAAGATTATTCCATTGTTGAACAATTGAGAAAAACACCAGCCCAGATCTCGTTGTTGTCATTATTGATCCATTCTGACGAGCATTGCCGAGCTTTGATGAAGATATTGAATGAAGCTCATGTGCCCGACAAAATTTCAGTGAACCATCTGGAGACAATTGCCAACAAGATCTTTGAAGTAAATAGGGTAGCATTTTCTGATGATGAATTGCCTGTGGAAGGCACAGAACACAATAAAGCTCTTTACTTGACGGTCAAGTGTGAAGGTTCAATGGTTACTCGGGCGCTGATCGATAACGGGTCAAGTGCTAATATTTGCACGTTGTCCACATTGAACAAGTTGAAGATTGATGATGATAGAATCCGAAAAAATAGAATATTTGTTCGAGGGTTCGACGGAGGGGGAACAAACATAGTAGGGGATATTGTACTCGAATTGACTATTGGCCCAGTCGAGTTCACGATGGAATTTCAGGTGTTGGATGCTGCAGTGTCCTACAATCTTTTGTTGGGTCGACTATGGATCCACGCAGCCAAAGCAGTGCCTTCCACACTGCACCAAATGGTCAAGTTCGAGTGGGACAGACAAGAAATCGTGTTATTTGGGGAAGATACACATGCACCATGAATGATGCCATTGTGCCCTTTATAGAAACTGAAGATGATAAGGGACCATGGGTTTATCAGGTCTTTGACACGGTACCGGTAAGCAGAGTGCCCGAGTGTAAAAGCATTTCGTGTCCCAGGGTGGCAGCTGCGACCGTCATGGTAGTATCAGAAATGCTGAGTAATGGCTTCGTGCCAGGAAAAGGTCTGGGGGCTGAACTTCAGGGCATTGTTCAACCTGTTTCTCTGCCCAAAAATCTGGACACCTTCGGATTGGGATTCAAACCAACAGCGGCAGATATTAGAAGGGCTCGTAAATAGAAAAAGAAAGCTTGGGTTCTTCCCAAACCGATTACACGCTTGTCTAGGTCATTCGTCAGGCCGGGTAGCAAGAAACAGTCATTGGCAAAAGTGTCAGGTCCACTGATTGGGGCAGAGGGGAATTTGGATAAGGTGTTCGAGAGAGTATTTGCTGAAGTGAACATGGTTGAGGCCGGGGAAGGGTCAAGCGGAGCAGATATACAGTACATCGGACCATATGCTAACATCAACAATTGGGAAGCTACTCCTCTTCCAATTCGGAGGGAGTCGTGGTAGTGGGTTTTTGTTTCCTTTTGTCACCTGGATTACTCCAGGGTTTGTAATCCAATTGCTATGTTCCGTCTGTTTGGATGAATTAAAACCCTGTTATATTTACATTCAATGAAATGCAATTTTCTTCGTTCCTAATTTTGTTTCCATTTTTTTTCTTTTGTACAGTTCTTTTTATGCTGATATCAATGATATGACATGCATGAGGAATCTTCGGCCTAGTTTTAAAAGCCAATCTAGCTCAGAAGTAATAATACAAGAAATCGAGTGCGATGATGGGGTGGATTGTAACAACGATGAAGCTAATGAGGAAATTAGTAAAGAATTAAGTCACTTTGAAGAAAAACCCAAACCTAACCTAAATGACACAGAAGCAGTTAATCTAGGGGACCAAGACAATGTGCGGGAAACTAAAGTAAGTGTTCATCTGGAGCCACAACTCAAGGATGAGATAATTAGAGTATTGCATGAGTACAAAGATGTTTTTGTATGGTCGTATGATGATATGCCAGGTCTATGAACCGATTTGGTGGTCCACAAATTGCCCACTGATCTGGCATTCCCTCCTGTCAAGCAGAAGTTGAGGAAATTCAAAACGGACATAAGTGTAAAGATCAAAGAGGAAATTACCAAGCAATTTGATGCAAAGGTCATTCAGGTTACACGGTATCCCTCTTGGTTAGCTAATGTTGTGCCCGTGCCGAAGAAAGATGGCAAGACCAGGGTATGTGTCGATTATCGGGATCTTAACAAGGCAAGTCCAAAAGACAATTTCCCCCTGCCCAACATCCATATACTGATTGACAATTGTGCCAAGCATGATATTGGTTCTTTTGTGGATTGTTACGCGGGTTATCATCAGATTCTAATGGACGAGGAAGATGCAGAAAAGACGGCATTCATCACGCCATGGGGAACGTATTGTTATCGGGTCATGCTGTTTGGTTTGAAAAACGCTGGGGCAACTTATATGAGGGTCATGACAACCATATTCCATGATATGTGTGAGCACGTGATTTTTGTTTTGCGCGACAATCGCTCCAAAAGAATAAAAATAATAACAATTGGTCCTGCTGAACAGTTTTTGGATTTCTGTACGGCACTTTGTTAATTATTTGTGACTTTGGCCCATTTTTATTTTTATTTAAAACAAAATATAAAAAATGTGTGTGTCATTCATAATTCGAATCGTAATCCGGTTGTTAAATGGAAAATCATAAATAGGCATCTTTGTCCGTAATTTTGTTTGTTTGATTTTACCTGTTTTGAATTATTTTAATGTGTGTGCAAATAATTGTATTAAGTGTTTATTTAATTTTAATTTGATTTTACTTAGTTTTGTTTGTTAAAAAAAAAGAAAAAAAAAAAGAAAAGGAAATAATAAAAAAAGACCCCTTCCTTTTTCGGACCTGGGCCAATTTTAACAAATTGGCCCAAACAAATTCAGCCCAAAACCAGGCCTGCCCGGTCCTTGTCCAGTTGACACCAAAGACGTCCAAACGACGTCGTAATGGTTAAGTCCGATCTGAGCCGTTGATCTCAGATTGATCAACGACCAAGATCTCTCACCCCCAAACCCACTAACAAACCCGACCCGTCTCACCCGGACCGACCCCAACCCTTTAGCCTTGAAACGACGTCGTTCCCTGTTAGTCGAAGGATCCTGGCCCTTCATCACATCTCATCCAACGGCCAGGATCCACCTACCCACTAACTATATAAACTCATAACACTACCCTGCCCCCCTATCCAAACCCCAGCCTTCGTCGTCTTCACCAGAACCCCCAAACCCTAGAGCCGCCCCTGTACCCTTCACCATGAAAACCGGCGGCACGGACGCCGGTGACCTCGCCCTTAACACCATAGAACCCCCTTGCCATTCGGAACACGGATCTGTTAACCACGTAGTTCGAATACCATCCCACCTTCTCGAATCTTCATTTGAAGATTCGAGTCAAAACTCGATCTACACCGTTTAACCCCAGCTTCACACCAGACACTCCCCAGACCCCCTCGTGACCAAACCATACTTGGTTTGGTCCGAATCTGACCAGGGAAGCATGAATCTCGGATCTAGTTTTTGAACCTTAGGGTTCCTCGTCACTGGTCCGTGTCTTGTTTGAGCCAAAGAAATTAAGGTCTAATGGACCTTAATCGAAGTGTTTCTCATCTGAGAAACACTTCGATTAAAGTCCGTTCAGCCTTAAGAAAGGTCTGTCCGAGTCCGAGTTAAGGTTTTGATCTTTCGAGGTTTAAGGTGAGTTCTTTCTTTTCTTATTTGTTTTGGTTCATCTGATTGTTGTAAAGGTCTGTTCATGTTTTGTTTGTGTCCTTGACTTTTATCAACTGTGCCTTAACCACTTTGCCTGAACCTCTGTTGTTTGATTGAGTCTTTCCATTTGTTCTAATAATGTATATGTAAGTGTTATGCAACTAGCTGATTTTCAAATTTGGACTGACTAATTGATTCCTCGAGTACCACTTTGCTTAGTCAGTATAATTCAAACCATGTGTCGATACTGTTAAATGTCTGATTTTTGGTTACGATTGTATGTGTTATAACTAGTATAGTCGAGTCGACATATGTCGTCAATTAGTTTCAGTTGTCCGAACAATAACAAATCGATTTACTTTTGATAAGCATGGCTTGAATCACTTAGGAACTGAGTTTAGTGCTTATAATTAGTAATTTGAATCAGAAGTGTAAAAGAGCAATGTTCTGTTTAGTCACAGCTCTGAAATTGGAAAGCATGTGCACTTATGCACAACATGTGCATTTTGTGCACAGCCTGTGCCCTGCCTAAGTGTTTTTGAATTAAATAGTTTGACAGCATGTGCTGTCAGACTACATTCTGCTGCCCATTACCTTGCTTTAGTTCAAAAATATTAAACCTTACCTAAAAGTAAGTCTGCCAGGGAATATCATGGGCTGGTGTTCTTATTTTAAATAGTAAGTGGAATCTGAAAATAAGATAGCACATGGGAGGGGTATCTGATTAATCTAACAGGCTGTAAAAGGGGTGATGTTAAGGCTTATAAAAGGGAGGCACATAGAGAGCTGGAGGGGGAGATTAAGAGACACAGACAGACAATATAGGAGGAGAGGAAAAGAATACCATCTGATAATAGAGATCAGAAGGCATAGATAGGGACAGAGGGAATTATTAAGGAAAGGATAAAAGATATAAGAGAGAAATGGGAAGGGAATTAAGGAGAAGGAGAGCTGAAGTTCTGGGAAAAAGATACACACATACAGAAAGAGAGATACACATAAAACACTGAGATTGAATGTTGAGAGTTTTGAGTTCTGAAAAATAGAAAACTGGAAAAGGTCTCTTTTGATAACTCAAGCATAAGTTCAAAACTGAAAACTGATATTGGATCTTGAAAAGAAGGAGATAGGGAGAGGGATAAACAGAAAATCAACATCTATTTCTGCCTTGTTTGTGTGATTCTCAGTTTGTTCAACCTGTTCAATCAACTCTGTTTTCTTTCAAGTATCAGCTGAGTTCATTGGTTGATTGACATTGTTTGTTTCTCCTGGATTTGGTCTGTCTTGGATTATTGTTCCTACTGCATTGTCTGCTGCCACCTTTCTGCCATTTCTTATCGGTTCTAAATGTATCTTGCACTGGGAGCTGTCCTATTTGTACCTGCTGTTACTGCTGCTGTTTGGTGTTGCTTCTATTGTCCTACTGACCCCTTTGTTTCTTCTGTTGTATCCAACATCCAGGTACATACTAAGACTTTGCATCTGATGTAACAATGAAAGCATGGAATCAAAGATATGCAGGAGTTTAATCATTCGTTTGCTGCAGTTACAGTTTTACAAATGTTATTAAGATCTGTGCAATTTGCTTAGTTTGTAATTCAATAAAGAAACACGTAGGCAGCCTTGTACTTAATCGCAGCTTAGTCCGTCCTAAATTGTGATTTCGTTTGCTTAATGGGTTGTCTAATAGGAATGCATGAGTGTTTTAACACACAAATAATTAGGTAACTTTTCAACTAATTTTCTGCATGTATAGAAAAGATTGCTTCAAGATTTCCAGCTATGATGTTTAGTTTTATTGAATCTTTGTAGATAGTTCACATGATCCTATTCAAACTCTATTAGTAATAGTTTCCGATAAGTTAATTCCACTGATTTGGTTTAAATAAACGAGTTTCAAACTTAGATCTGAGGAACATTTATTATAAGCTTTTAACAGTTCTATTAATCTTGTATATTAATTTCCCTTGACAATTTAACAACATGCTCCTCCATGAAATAAGGCACAAAATAATTCACGTCTCATAAGATCAAATAATCAAGTAAGGATCCGAAGCGGGTCAAGCATGTAATTAGCACGTAATCCTTTTTTTTATTAGAGACAAATGTAATAGAAATGTAGACGCTTCAGGATATCCTTTTTCTAAAATAATGAGACGAGCCTCGCCAAATAAAATGCAAATTGCGGGGCCCTCAATAACTAAACATAATAAATATTTAGAATTCAGGGCAGGCCGTTTAGTAAACTTCATGGCCTTTCCCAAAAGTAACAATACACTAGTTACTTTAGGAGCACCTTTAATAATTTAACCTTCTTAAACATGGGTGCACATTGATGTGACCCAAATCCAAGTCTCAACGGAGTCAAAATGTGCCGACGACCACGGGTGCATGGATTGTGACGTGGTTTGAGATGCATTTTCACGACGTTGCAATTCTACAAAATAAATGATAATAATAAAAACGGTTTAAACTTAATAAAAGCATGTAAGTCATAACATGTATTTAAATTAGATATATAGCCATTATAACAATTTAAGCGACCGTGCTAGAACCACGGGATTCGAGGGTGCCTAACACCTTCCCTCGGGTCAACAGAATTCCTTACTTAGAATTTCTGGTTCGCAGACTTCATTTGGAAAAGTCGAAAATTTCCTCGATTTGGGATTCAAGATAAACCGGTGACTTGGGACACCAAAAGCCAAACCTTTCCCAAGTGGCGACTCTGAATCAAATAAATAATCCCATTTCGAATATTGTCACTTAAATTGGAAAAACTCCCCTCGCGCATTTAACCCTTCGGGGCGGGGCGCGCAAAAAGGAGGTGTGACAGCTCTGGCGACTCCACTGGGGATATTTACCCAGAACCACTGGTTCAGGGTTCAAGAATTCGAGCTTAGAATAATTGTTATATTTGGCTTTATTATCTGATCTTTATTACATGTTTTTGCATAACGTGCTAAATGTTGTCTTTTACCGCTTTGATATTATCTGAACTGTATATAAACTGTGCCGAAACCCTTTTCTTCTTACCTCCGGGGAGAAGCCCGCTGGTCGAGACTCCCTATTCTGTTAGTGTCAATACCTGAAATAAGAAAGAGGTCGGACAAGTTACAAAGCCGGACGATCTCGCGGGTCCCCGGTACGTAGCCCCCTCCTCGACTCGAGTTGTCCGCTCGGGTACACAGTCTAGAACAAATACCCAGGGTATAAACCTAGTATAACGAAACTTAATGCTGAATCCCTAGTAGGAACGTTTATTTGCATCATGTTGCATTTGACTTAGGGGGCTCAACACAGGGGTTGGGTCCGTCTAGGACAGGCAACCTGAAATGAAAAGACCACCCTGCTGCATCCCATTTGTTTTGTGCATTTATTTGCCTCGGTTCCGCATGCTGACCGGTTTTGAAAAAAAAATAGCGGTATAGGGAGATAATTACTTATTTTGGAAAATAGAACCAATGTCCGAGTAGTGTCGAAACCTCGCCGGAATTTCTTCTAAAATGTGTATATAAAAAAAAGAGATTGTCCTTTAGTTCGATTTTTTTTTTTTAAAAAAAATATATAAAATTTTTCTTTTTATCATTTTTCAAAATCAAAAAAAAAAAGTATTTATTTTTAAAAAGTAAAAAAAAACGGAAAATTTATAATTCAAAAAGAATGTCGTTTCTTTTGTAGTACCCCTTTTTATAAATTTAGACTAATAGTCCAAATCTTTCCTAAAAAAATAAATAGTAATAAAATCTTCTTTAATCTTTATCTCTTTTCAAAAAAATAATAAAAATACGTATTCTTGATTTTTAGGTTTATTTGATTTTCTCTATTCACGATAGCGAGAACTACGCCAGTTTGATTCTCACCGGATGTGAGATACGTAGGCAACCCTCATCGGGTCCAACCCCACCTTTGCTAAAATAGCCAAAAATCAATCAATAAATAAAAACGTGTCAAATTTTGCCATAAATAAGTGGGGTGGTGTCCAACCTTCCTTTTTTGCTAAAAATAGCCAAAATATATGTCAAATTTTAAATCTGTCATAAATAAGTCGGGTGATGCTGTTTTGTCGCAAATAGCCGAATGTTCCCGAAAGGGACGCCGGAAGGCTGACTTTGCATAAACAACCACCTTTGGGTCATTTTTCAAGGTTTGGTCCAGTCGACCCACACAACCTTAAAATCTTCGTCACTGAGGTGTTGAAAGGTCGTGTTGGCAATATTGAGTTTTCTAATTTGAAAAAAAAATGATAAAAAGAGTCATAAATAAGTCAGGTGACGCTGTTTTGTCATAAATAGCCGAATGTTCCCGAAAGGGACGCCGGAAGGCTAACTTTGCACAAACAGCCACCTTTGGGTCTTGTTTAGTATTTTTGTCCAGTTGACCCACACGGCCTTAAAATCTTCGTCCTCAAAGTGTTTAAAGGCCGTGTTCAAAACTTGATCCCCTTTGTAAAATATTTTAGAGTCAAGTCATTTTGTTAAAATCACCTTAATAAATGTGCAGGATGAGCACGATGCAAAATGAACATTTTTCAATAATAACCAAAATCCCTGTCAAGTTACGGCTATGGTGGAATGATCTAGGTGCTGAAGGACAAAATGAGGTCAAGAAACATCTGAAAGGCCTCGTGGGTTTGTTGGAAATCCAGCCTCGGGGAGATATCATAAGAGTTTTGGTTACCTACTGGGACCCGGCGCACAATGTTTTCCATTTCTCTGATTTTGAACTCACCCCCACTTTGGAAGAAATGGCCGGATACATCGGGAATGCTGAACATCCTTTGAAGGAAAAATACTTGATCGCCCCAAGAGTCGTCACGGTACATCGGTTCCTAGATTCATTGAAGATACCTAGAACAGTCCACAACCCGGATCTGGCAGCCGGATTTTGTACTCCATGCTTCATATATGATAGGTACGGTCATGAGGGGGGATTCAATAATCCAATCAACAAATTGTGCAGCAAAGGAGTTCGTCAGAAGTGGGACAAGCACAGACGGGTAGCGTTCATGATGATGTTCCTGGGCCTTCTGGTATTTCCAAGGAAAGACGGAAACATTGATTTGAAGGTATCCGGGGTCGTCAGCACTTTGCTCACGCAAAGTGACAGTACTCTCGCACCTATGGTGGTATCTGACATCTTTCGAGCTCTTACAGTTTGTAAAGCTGGGGGAAATTTCTTCGAAGGTTGTAACTTGCTCCTACAAATATGGATGACCGAGCACCTCTGCCATCGTTCCGAGATTTTGAGCCATGGTTCCCCGGAAAAAACCTGCATAGAAGAATCTTACACGAGAGCCAAAGAGATCAGTTTGCCCAAAGGAGTCCTGGCATGGACCTCGTTCTTTCAAGCTCTTACTGCCAGCCAAATACAATGGACGTTGGGATGGTTTCCTGTTGATGAGATCCTATATATGTCTGCAGCTAAAACTCATTTCTTACTAATGGGGCTTAAGAGCATTCAACCTTACGCACCCTGCCGAGTTTTGAGACAGTTCGGAAGATGCCAGACAGTACCTCATGAGGAAGATCTTAGCACTCAAGCAGTTGAGATAAGTCCTAACGGACAATTCCCAGAAGCAAAGATTCGCCAAATCTGGAGTGAGTGTCAATATTTGAAATCAGATACTTGCGTGCGGGATCGAGCCAAAGGAGAGACGGCGCCAGGTTACCTTGCATGGTACAGAAGGGAACTTGAGCATGAAAGGCCAGCTAAGAGACCCCACATCCGGAATTTCACCGAATCATCGCAAAGGCAGTGGGATTGGTTAGCAAAGGAAAGAGGCTATTGCGCCGAAATCAGCAGGTTAAAGCAACAAGTGGAAAGTTTGAAATATGAGCACAACGTGCAAGATGCTACCAATCTGGGAGAGCGGAACAGGTTAATTCAGGAAAACGAAGTGCTCAGAGCCCAGATCAAACAGATAAGGGTGGATGCAAATAAACATCCAAGGCGTCAATCAGACGAGCAGATGATAAAAAGGCTAAAAAGTGAAATCAGGGAATGGCGAGATGGTTTGGAGAAATCTGAAAACGTCATAGCGGAGCTCAGGGCACAGTGGGATACAAGAGCAGATAAGCATCGCCGATATTTAAATCAATTGGAAAGCGACCACGAGAAAATTGTTGCTAAAATAAGGAGAGAGATGGCTACACTTGAGATCAAAGCAGCTAATCAGGCCAAGGATTTCCAAATTGAGAGCAGATACTGGTACGACTCAATAGCCCAGATGAAGTTGTATGTACGGCGACTGAAGCATCAGCATATACAGGATGCTCAAGTATTCAAGATATGTAGCGATCAGATAAAACGCTTACTCGTAGAGAAGAAGCGAACCAGAGATAGGATTAAGGCCATTGCCCATGCCATCACCAGACGATGTCTACGATGTGAGAACATGTCCAGCGTTACCGTCCTCTCGGCAGTGATGGGTTATGTCAAGCAGACTATGCATGAGCTGGAGCAACTTGAGAGGGATCTCACGCCTAGGACCGCGGCAAGGCCGAACGATGCCCCGCGGACACCAATTTTCAAAACCATAATGCACTCATAAGTCAAGCCTGTAACTTAGCATCTTCTGCCTGTTTTTTCCCATCAGGGTGATTTTTAGTCTATTTTTGAGTCTAGGTTTATTTTCAAGGTTTGCTTTTTCTTTTGCAAAATGTAGTTTGTAATAGACCATTTCAACAATAAAGAGGTTGTTTCTTTTACGCTCATTTGTGTTTTTCGAACTACGTAATGATCTGATTCACGTAGGCATCGTGATACGTAGGCAATCCTCATCGGATCCGGTCGCATTTTTTTTACTGCAAAATAAAGAGAAATATAATAAAAGAAAAACAAAAAAAAAGAAAAAAAAAAGGGAAAAAAAACTAAAAAGAGGAAAAATGCCGGAATGATGCATGCTCTCGTAGCAAACATATAGTAATCCACTTAACTGTATAGGTGCATCATGCCCAACGTGAGATTAACTATCTGTTATTTGCTACAAATTAACCGTGCGTTTGTCGTTAAGTATTCCCAGGATTTTTGGAAAGACGGTTGGTTTGGTGAAAGTCTGGCCTCGCACTCATACTTCACGAGGTCAAGGAGAAGTGTTCAACTACCTGTTGTTAAGACCAGAAGCAATACTCACACTTACTTCACCAGGTCAAAAGGAAGTGTGGAAATGTCTTCAGAAATTCCATTGCAAACAATCCCTGTTTCCGAGGAGAGCTCGATCTCAGCCGTCCTCACACCTGAATCCGCAACTGCGGAGGAAAATAGAATCCTACGGCTCCGCATGTTGGAAATGCTGGACGATTGGAATAATGGGAAAGAACCGCCAAGTGTCGTCCCCGGATTCCCTGAATTATTCTCCAGGTCAAGGGGGACGTCTAATGTCCCCATAAATTATCCTGCTACCCCATTCGGGTACCCAGCCACCTCAGCCTTCTCTACTGGATCGCCTTCTGAGCCTCATCCCCGAATGTCACCCACTGATGCAAGCATGAACATCTTTACTACATCGCCTTGCCCGATCACGGCGCAGCCAGCCACGTACAAGCCAAGCTTTGACTCATCCTCCTTTACATTCCAAGCACCATCGTTCTCAATGAAACCAACTAGGTTCGCTACCAGTACTAATCCTCTACCGCCTCAGTGCGAGCTTGCACCTGGGCAGGATCAGAACCCCAGAATTGCAGAACAAAATGAGATTGCCAAGAGAATGATAAGCCTTGAACAAAGTTTGAAGAATATGCAAGGATTGAGCGGACAAAAGAGCGTCTCTTACGCCGACCTGTGCATGTTCCCTCACGTACACCTGCCAACGGGTTTCAAGACCCCAAAGTTCGAGAAATACGATGGGCACGGTGACCCCATTGCATATCTTAAGAAATACTGCAACCAATTACGGGGAGCCGGCGGAAAAGAAGAACTGCTGATGGCGTATTTTGGGGAAAGTCTAGTAGGGATAGCTTCGGAATGGTACATGGATCAGGAAATGTCCCGATGGCATATATGGGATGATCTCGCCAGAGATTTTGTAAAACAATTCCAGTATAACATCGACATTGCGCCAGACCGAAACTCTCTGTCGAATTTGAAGAAGAAACCTTCGGAAAGCTTCAGAGAATATGCTATTAAGTGGCGTGAACAGGCGTCGAGAGTGAAGCCTCCCATGGATGAAGTGGAAATGGTCACTACCTTTCTCCAGGCTCAAGAGTCTGACTATTTCCAAAACATGATGTCAGCCATGGGTAAGCCATTCGCGGAAGCGATCAAGATTGGAGAGATGGTGGAAAATGGCTTGAAAACAGGTAGGATTCTGAGTCAAGCAGCCATAAGGGCGACCTCCCAGGCCGTCCAAAGCGGATCCGGAGGAACGACAAGGGGGAAGAAGAAGGAAGAAACGACTATGGCAGCCTCGGAAGCAAGGGAGTATCGTCATCCCAGGCCCCATTTTCCGGAAAGAGCCCCACAACACTACTACCCCCACTCAAATTTGGCATATGCTCATCAACCTTATATGGTCATGAATGCCCAACCTTATACCCATCCGCCACAACAAGCCAACCGAGGCCCAGCTCCACCTCCCAGAAATCAGCCTCCTTACCGCAAGCACTATAACCCACAACCCCCGCAGAATAACTTCTGCCCTCAAGAGCCAACCAGAAGGCGGACTTTCACGTCCATCGGTGAGCCATACTCAACTTTGTTCCCTAAGCTGGTCCAGTTGGGTTTCTTGCAACCAATCCCTCAAACAAGGCAAAACCCGACGTCACCTTCTTACAAAGCTAGAGTCAGATGCGCCTATCATTCAGGAGCCGAAGGACATGACACAAATGACTGCTGGTCGTTGAAAAGAGTGGTCGAAAACTTGATAGAGCAAGGGAAAATAGTGCTAAGGGACGAGGAGATCCCGAATGTAACTAACAATCCATTACCTGCTCACAATAATGGGCTGATCGGGATGATTTGTGAAGACAAAGAGTTTGACCCTGCTCTGAAAGCCATAATTGCCATTGTCGACACGGGGAAGAGGCCCGAAATGGACCAGAAACCAGAAAAGGGGGAAGAGGTCAAAGCTATAAAGAAAGTGCCTGAAAAGAAGGTAGGGAAGAAAGTGGTACCGGTAAAGGATGAAGTTCTTTACATACCACGAGGTCAAGCTGAGAAGATGCAGAACTTCGGAATCAAAAAGACAAAACCTATGTACGTACCGAAAGGGGCCTATGTGGTCCGGGGGACGATTCAACCACCTCGGCTGAATGAGCCAGTGGTTATCGGACGCGTGCCACAAAAGCCAACGACCAACCCGTCCACAGTGCCGTGGAATTATCAAAAGACTTTGGAGATGTACAAGGGTAAAGAGGTCATGGGAGAACTTCCAGAAAATACTTCCATTGGAAGGTATTCAAATACCCAAGAACCGAACAACGCCACACAAAGGCGCTTCCCGCCAAAGAAGCCCGTGAGTGTTAAAGAAGCGGAAGTGTTCTTCCAACAAATGAAAATGCTGGATTACGAGGTGATAGATCAGCTGCGCAAGTACCCTGAGCAAGTATCCATGCTATCATTACTGATGAGGTCGACCGAACATCAAAAGATCCTACTGAAAACCCTGAATGAAGCATATGTACCAGTTGAAACCTCGGCGGAACAACTAGAGCGGATGACAGAAAGATTCTTCGTCGTTAACCAAATCTCTTTCAGCAAGAATGATTTACCCCCGGAAGGAGCGGCACACAACAAGGCTTTGCATTTAACAGTTAAATGCGAAGACTATTATGTCAAGCGGGTAATGTTGGATGGGGGATCAGGTGTTGACATTTGCCCGCTTTCCATGCTACAAAGGATGGAAATTGGGACCAGAAGAATCCGACCCAACAATGTCTGCGTAAGAGCTTTCGACGGCATCAAGAGAGATACCATGGGAGAAATAGACCTGTTGTTGGTCATAGGACCAGTCGAATTTCGAGTAACCTTCCAGGTGATCGACATGGACACATCCTACAATTTTCTCCTTGGCAGACCTTGGATCCATGCGGCAGGAGCCGTGCCTTCCACTCTTCACCAGATGGTGAAGTTCGAGTACGAAGACCGAGAGATCGTGGTCCATGGGGAAGACGAACATGCCATTTATCGGGACCCATCCATCCCGTATCTTGAACCGAGAGAAGGGAGCGAACATACGGTCTATCAAGCTTTCGAGATTGTACTGGCAGAGCAGCACGAAGAGGGAATACCTTGCCCCCGGCCTTTCTTGTCTAACGCCTCGGTCATGGTGGCCAAAGAGATGATCCGGCATGGATTTAGGCCAGGGAAGGGACTTGGACGAACCCTTCAGGGAATAACAGAACCCATTACTTTGCCAGTCATCAAGAAACCTTTTGGACTAGGTTTCAAACCTACTCCAGCAGACGAAGAGTGGGCAAAGAAAAGGAAAAATGAGGGTTGGAAGTTACCTCAACCACTGCCGAATTTATATGCAACTTTCATCAGGCCAAGGTACGTTGAAGAAGAAGATGATGAGGTCTTCACAGCTGAGGAAATCGAGGAGATACATGGGGCGATGAGAGAGATGCTCTACGAGGTCCACATGGTTCAACCAGATGAAGGCACAAGCACTGCGGAGATGCTATACATGGGGCCGAACGCCCGACTTCAAAACTGGGAGGCTACGCCATTCCCGACTAGACGGAAGTCTGGGTAGACCTGTCCTGCCACCTTTCCTGTGTCACAAGTTATCTCCAGGACATGACTTGAGCGTTTTCTTCCTTTCAATTGTTGTTTTGAATTCCTAAGTTGTAAACATTGATGTCTTCAAACTTTCCAAAGAAAAATAAAAAAAAAATCATCATTGCTTTCCCATTCTTTCTTTTGTTCTAATTTATGTTATTTTTCCTTTTTATCTTTCTTTTCAGTCATAATAATGCGGCTTTAAATATGACATGCTTGCGTACTTCACGCCCAGATCACAATGAGTTATTTAACTGCGAATTAATGAACCCAGAACCAGAATATGATGCGGAAGAGGCTTTTAGGGAAATAAACCGAGAGTTGGAATATTTCGAGAATAAACCTATGCCAAATCTGAATGACACTGAACCGGTTAATTTAGGAACCCCGGAAGAAATCCGGGAGACCAAGATAAGCATTCACACGGACAAGAAAATGCGAGAGGCGATAATTCAACTTCTTTTTGAATTTAAAGACGTGTTTGCTTGGTCATATGATGACATGCCGGGGCTAGGTGTTGATCTAGTGGTTCATAAATTGTCGATTCATCCTGATTGTCCCCCAATTCAACAAAAGCAACGAAAGTTCAAAACTGAGGTCAGTGACAAGATTAAAGAGGAGATCACCAAACAACTGAAAACAGGAGTGATTCGGGTAGTCCAATATACAACATGGTTGGCGAATGTGGTTCCAGTACCAAAGAAGGACGGGAAAACTCGAGTATGTGTAGATTATCGAGATTTGAACAGAGCAAGTCCTAAAGATAATTTCCCGCTGCCCAACATCCACATCCTCGTTGATAATTGCGCCAAACACGAGATACAGTCTTTTGTAGATTGTTATGCTGGGTATCATCAGGTATTGATGGATGAAGAGGACGCCGAGAAAACTGCCTTCACCACGCCTTGGGGCACCTACTGTTACCGGGTCATGCCATTTGGTTTGAAGAATGCTGGGGCTACTTACATGAGGGCCATGACTGCCATTTTCCATGACATGATGCATCAGGAAATAGAGGTGTACGTGGATGACGTGATAGTCAAGTCCAGGACGCAGGATAATCACATCCAAGACTTGAGGAAATTCTTCGAGAGACTAAGGAAGTATGATTTGAAGCTAAACCCAGCCAAATGTGCTTTCGGAGTCCCGTCGGGCAAACTTTTGGGCTTCATCGTAAGCAGGAGAGGTATCGAGCTAGATCCAACTAAGATAAAATCTATCAGAGATCTGCCTCCCCCAAGAACAAAGAAAGACGTGATGAGTCTTTTGGGCAGGTTGAACTACATCAGTCGGTTTATTGCCCAGCTGACAAGCACGTGTGAGCCCATATTCAAGCTGTTAAGGAAAGATGCGGCGATTAAATGGACAACTGAGTGTCAAGAAGCCTTTGATAAAGTCAAAGAATACCTTTCGAATCCCCCAGTCTTGGTCCCTCCAGAACCGGGGAGGCCACTTTTCTTGTATCTAACAGTCTTGGAGAACTCTTTCGGTTGCGTCCTCGGGCAACACGACGTAACCGGAAAGAATGAGCAAGCAATCTACTACTTGAGCAAGAAATTCACCGGCTACGAGGCCAAATACACTCTGCTGGAAAGGACATGTTGCACTCTCACATGGGTTGCTCAAAAGTTGAGACATTATCTCCAAGCCCACACCACGCTCCTCATAAGAAGGTTGGATCCTTTGAAGTATATATTTCAGAAACCAATGCCTACTGGGAGACTGGCTAAATGGAAAATCTTGCTTACGGAATTCGACATAGTCTATGTCACTCGCACGGCAATGAAAGCCCAGGCGTTAGCAGATCATTTGGCCGAAAATCCGGTCGATGAGGAATACCAGCCATTGGATACCTACTTTCCAGATGAAGAAGTAAACACCGCAGAAGTGGTCTCGAAGGAAGCTCATGTTTGGAAGATGTTCTTTGATGGAGCCGTGAACGCCAAGGGTGTAGGGATTGGGGCAATTTTGATCTCACCTTCTGGTCAGCATTATCCCGCCACAACTAGACTTCGTTTCTTTTGCACAAATAATACAGCTGAGTATGAAGCCTGCATCATGGGCATGCATATGGCAATCGATCAGGATATCGAAGACTTACTAATTATGGGAGATTTTGACCTGATTATCCGGCAAGCCCAAGGCGAATGGGAAACTCGGGATGTCAAACTTATCCCTTACCGATAGCATGTGGAGGAACTCAGCAAGCGCTTTACATCAATAGAGTTCAGGTATATTCCGAGGTGTCACAATGAACTGGCAGATGCACTTGCTACTCTGGCTTCAATGCTACCATACCCGGGCAACGCCCACGTCGATCCTTTGGAAATCCAAATCAAGGAAAGACAAGGTTACTGCAATGTAATCGAGGCGAGATCAGATACGCAACCTTGGTACCATGACATTAAGAGGTTCCTGAAGACACAAGAATACCCCGAGCACGCTACTGGAGATCAAAAGAGGACCATTAGGCGACATGCAAGTGGTTTCTTTCTAAGCGGTGAATTGTTATATAAGAGGACCCCGGACCTCAATCTCCTAAGATGTGTCGATATAGAGGAATCAAGAAAGATCATGCATGAAGTACATGCAGGTGTGTGCGGACCTCACATGAACGGGTATGTCTTAGCAAAGAAAATCCTTCGAGCAGGTTATTACTGGATAACCATGGAAAAGGATTACTTTAGTTTCGTTCGGAAGTGTCATCAATGTCAGGTGCACGGTGATTTGATTCATGCACCTCCCACGGAGCTGCATCCCATGTCTGCACCTTGGCCATTTGTCGCCTGGGGCATGGACGTCATTGGACCAATCGAACCAAAGGCTTCGAATGGACACAGGTTTATACTGGTTGTCATCGACTACTTCACAAAATGGGTAGAGGCTATCACTCTCAAGTCGGTCACTAAAAAAGTTGTAGTGGATTTTGTACACTCAAATCTTATCTGTCGTTTCGGTATTCCTGCGACTATCATTACAGATAACGCAGCAAACTTGAATAGTCACTTGATGGGAGATGTATGCGAGCAATTCAAGATAACGCATAGAAATTCTACTCCTTATCGGCCAAAGGCCAATGGTGTTGTGGAAGCGGCAAACAAAAACATCAAGAAGATTTTGAGGAAGACCATCCAAAGTTCCCGACAGTGGCATGAGCAGTTACCATTTGCATTGTTGGGGTACCGCACTACGGTACGCACATCAGTAGGAGCGACTCCTTACCTTTTGGTTTATGGGACCGAGGCTGTAATACCGACAGAGGTAGAAATTCCTTCGCTTCGAATCATTGTCGAAGCAGAAATCGAAGACAACGAGTGGGTCAAGACTCGGTTAGAGCAATTGACTTTGATTGATGAAAAGCGAATGGCCGCAGTTTGTCACGGACAGTTATACCAACGAAGGATGGCCCGTGCTTACAACAAGAAAGTCTGACCCCGGAATTTCGAAGTAGGTCAGTTGGTACTAAGGCGGATTCTGCCGCATCATGAGGAAGCAAAAGGGAAGTTTGCTCCAAATTGGAAAGGCCCATACATCATAAGGAAGATATTGCCGAGAGGAGCATTGTATTTAGGCGATATCGAAGGAAATGACCCCGACACAGCAGTAAATGCAGATGCAGTCAAGAGATACTACGTCTAAATCATACTCCAGTGGTCCTGACACATTTGAAAATGACGAAGGTTTTATTCCCCATTACTCCCCAAACACTACCCAATTCTCTCTACAAACCTTTGAGCCGCTCACCAAAAAAAAAAAAAACAACAACAACAAAAACAAAACATTGATTGAGGCCTGAACTACGTTTGACTTGATTCCGAAAGGATACGTAGGCAGCCTCCCCCTGAGGTTCAGTCACACCAACAATAAAATCCCATTCACCCTGAAATTGAAACCGGGGCACGTCGAGCAGTTGAGAAGTTAGTATCGTCTACCTCTCTTTACCAAACACAAGCCTTCAAATCAGTTACCAAATATGGTGGGGAACCAATAAGCGTCGCAAATGGAGACCAGCACACTCTGAATTGAGAGAGATAAAATGAGAGAGTCTCGTCGGTGAAAACCTTCGGGCACCACGAGGCGACGGGAGTAGAGAAACCAAAATGAGAGAGCTTGTTTTAGTAAAAATTCACAAAGAGTGCTATCAAACGATGACAGGAAGAGAAATGAGAGAGGTCAGTCAGCGAAAACCCGCAAAGGGCGCTGTTGGCCGAAAACGAATGACTCCACCCCAAGGAAGTCTCGACAAAGTTCCACCGGTTTGGAATCACAGATCCGTTCTGGTTCAGGGAAACGCAAGTTCATGGAAGGTAAGGCGTCCAGTCCAAAGAGCATGTCATGTCATTTAAAGCCAGTGTTATCTTCCTCAGATAAGTCTTTCTCGTCCCGAAAAGGACACTCCCTTCCTGAATTTTGTTTTCTCCTTTCTTTGTTTCTTTTCGAATCTTTTTATGATTTTAACCCCAAGTTCAGGATACACCGGAAAGGGCAGGTGGCAGGTTTGTTTGCACGGAATCCCGTTTCATGAAGGAAAACGCCTCATTTCATTGTTACTATTGCCCGAGCCTGATGAATCATGATGTGTGATGGTGTTTAAAGTAAAGAGGAAAAGAGAAATTTCCCCCCAGCAAGTCCACTTTCAGATAAATCCCCACAGAATCTCCCTCTGTACAAATCCCCACAGAGTCTCCCTCTATACAAATCCTCATAGAGTCTCTCCTTTTGTACAATCCCCACAGAGTTTCCTAAAAAAAAAAAAAATGGAATCTCCCCAGCACATCCCAGCGAGTCCCTTTGTAAAAATTCCCCAACAAGCTTACCCCAACAAATCCTAGAAAGCCCGCTTTGAAATAAATCCCCGGCATGCCCCATTGTACAAAAATACACACAAAGAATCCACTTTGTAAATATTCCCCCACAGAGTTTCCTTTTGTACAAATCCCCACAGAATACCTCCAATAAAATCCCCGTTGAGAACCTCCAAGCAAAACGGGACACAAAAAAAAAGAGAAAAAAAAGGGAAAAGAAAAAAAAGGAGAGCCTTACGAGGCAAGTCATCACAGAATCTGGAAATACAAGCCTGAGCAATCTAAAGGGTTTCGCCATTCGAATCAAATCAATGGCGGGATATCGCAACAGAAATAGAAACGCAACAAAGCAACTGGGAACGATCAAGGTCACCGAACCGACCGTCATTTCCGAACTAACAATTGTTCTTTGTCTGAAAAGTTGAAACAGGTTTAATCCGAGACAACCGTGCAAGAAGCAGGCGTCGCCAAAAGGAGAAGGTACATGGGTACAAGAAACATTTTGGCAATAAGGAATTCACTCGAAAGGTAAGTTTCCACGAAACTCCCTTTTATCTTTACTAAAACAAGAAAATTCAAAAAAAAAAGTCAATTGTTGTTCTCGAATTTTGTCCCCAGCCGTCAGCATTAGGGTTTTAAACCCTAAACTGAACTTTTTCCATTCAGCCAGCATTAGGGTTTTAAACCCTAAACTGAGCTTTTCCATGCAATCAGCATTAGGGTTTTAAACCCTAAACTGAATTTTCCTTTTAGTCAGCATTAGGGTTTTAAACCCTAAACTGAACTTTTTCCATTCAGCCAGCATTAGGGTTTTAAACCCTAAACTGAGCTTTTCCATGTAATCAGCATTAGGGTTTTAAACCCTAAACTGAACTTTTTCCTTTCAGCCAGCATTAGGGTTTTAAACCCTAAACTGAGCTTTTCCATGTAATCAGCATTAGGGTTTTAAACCCTAAACTGAATTTTCCTTTTAGTCAGCATTAGGGTTTTAAACCCTAAACTGAACTTTTTTCCATTCAGCCAGCATTAGGGTTTTAAACCCTAAACTGAGCTTTTCCATGTAATCAGCATTAGGGTTTTAAACCCTAAACTGAAATTTTTCCATTCAGCCAGCATTAGGGTTTTAAACCCTAAACTGAGCTTTTCCATGCAATCAGTCTTAGGGTTTTAAACCCTAAACTGAATTTTTCCTTTAGTCAGCATTAGGGTTTTAAACCCTAAACTGAACTTTTGTCCTTTCAGCCAGCATTAGGGTTTTAAACCCTAAACTGAGCTTTTCCATGTAATCAGCATTAGGGTTTTAAACCCTAAACTGAATTTTCCTTTTAGTCAGCATTAGGGTTTTAAACCCTAAACTGAACTTTTTTCCATTCAGCCAGCATTAGGGTTTTAAACCCTAAACTGAGCTTTTCCATGTAATCAGCATTAGGGTTTTAAACCCTAAACTGAAATTTTTCCATTCAGCCAGCATTAGGGTTTTAAACCCTAAACTGAGCTTTTCCATGCAATCAGCCTTAGGGTTTAAACCCTAAACTGAATTTTTCCTTTAGTCAGCATTAGGGTTTTAAACCCTAAACTGAACTTTTGTCCTTTCAGCCAGCATTAGGGTTTTAAACCCTAAACTGAGCTTTTCCATGTAATCAGCATTAGGGTTTTAAACCCTAAACTGAATTTTCCTTTTAGTCAGAATTAGGGTTTTAAACCCTAAATTGAACTTTTTTTCTATTCAGCCAGCATTAGGGTTTTAAACCCTAAACTGAACTTTTTCCATTCAGCCAGCATTAGGGTTTTAAACCCTAAACTGAGCTTTCCATGCAATTAGCATTAGGGTTTTAAACCCTAAACTGAATTTTTCCATTCAGCCAGCATTAGGGTTTTAAACCCTAAACTGAGCTTTTCCATGCAATCAGCCTTAGGGTTTTAAACCCTAAACTGAATTTTTCCTTTAGTCAGCATTAGGGTTTTAAACCCTAAATTGAACTTTTTTCCTTTCAGCAAGCATTAGGGTTTTAAATCCTAAACTGAGCTTTTCCATGTAATCAGCATTAGGGTTTTAAACCCTAAACTGAATTTTCCTTTTAGTCAGCATTAGGGTTTTAAACCCTAAACTGAACTTTTTTTCCATTCAGCCAGCATTAGGGTTTTAAACCCTAAACTGAGCTTTTCCATGTAATCAGCATTAGGGTTTTAAACCCTAAACTGAATTTTCCCTTTAGTCAGCATTAGGGTTTTAAACCCTAAACTAAACTTTTTCCATTCAGCCAGCATTAGGGTTTTAAACCCTAAACTGAGCTTTTCCATGCGATCAGCATTAGGGTTTTAAACCCTAAAACTGAATTTTTCCTTTAGTCAGCATTAGGGTTTTAAACCCTAAACTGAATTCCTCCTTTGTTCGGCATTAGGGTTTTAAACCCTAAACTGAACCTTTCCCCAGCTAGTCGTTATTAGGGCTCCAGTCTTGAACTAAGCATTTTTATCTTCCTTCATTAATTTTGTGAACTTCCTGGCGAATAATTAACGAAATTTTCCTAGTGAAACTGGGGCAAAAAATTTCGTTCGTTTGTTTTCTCCCGCAGGTCTAACCTCGAACCACATGGATCGAAATAACCCACGAGATGAGTCCCAGCTCGGAATCAGAGAAGAAAAAGAAAAAAAGAGTAAATGGAAGGCAGATTGACTTCAACATTTGATTAAGGTCTTGAACCCTGCCGATCGCGTCTCACTCAGCATCCCAGAGATTAAACAAGTCGCAGCAACTCGCAAGCATCAAGATTCAGATCGGAGTCTACAAGTAGAATCAGCTAAGACCCAAGATCAAGTCACAAAGAATCATAGATAGGAATCTTGTAACTAGCAGTTGACATACATATAAGTAGTTAGCTCAGTTTCCAATTTTCCTTTGGTTGTAATAAGGCGGTCAGTGACGCAGCAGTGACAACAACAACGGCAGTAACAGCAAGCATTTCAATCCCATGGTAGTCCCAGCTACCAAAAACTTCTCGAACTACATTGACTTGATTCCTGTTTAGCCCAGGATATGTAGGAAATCTTTGAAGCAAGATTCGGTCAGATCTTTCAAAAACATGCTTCATACGGAGTAGTCCATAGGCAAAAAGCGCTCATACACGCTCACTTTATCTTTGCACGAAAACTCTTCGTGTTTCCGAACAAAGAGGGGCAGCTGTGAGCACGTGATTTTTGTTTTGCGCGACAATCGCTCAAAAAGAATAAAAATAATAACAATTGGTCCTGCTGAACAGTTTTTGGATTTCTGTACGGCACTTTGTTAATTATTTGTGACTTTGGCCCATTTTTATTTTTATTTAAAACAAAATACAAAAAAATGTGTGTGTCATGCATAATTCGAACCGTAATCCGGTTGTTAAATGGAAAATCATAAACAGGCATCTTTGTCTGTAATTTTGTTTGTTTGATTTTACCTGTTTTGAATTATTTTAATGTGTGTGCAAATAATTGTATTAAGTGTTTATTTAATTTTAATTTGATTTTACTTAGTTTTGTTTGTTAAAAAAAATAAAAATAAAAAAAAGAAAAGGAAATAATAAAAAAAGACCCCTTCCTTTTTCGGACCTGGGCCAATTTTACAAATTGGCCCAAACAAATTCAGCCCAAAACCAGGCCTGCCCGGTCCTTGTCCAGTTGACACCAAAGACGTCCAAACGACGTCGTAATGGTTAAGTCCGATCTGAGCCGTTGATCTCAGATTGATCAACGGCCAAGATCTCTCACCCCAAACCCACTAACAAACCCGACCCGTCTCACCCGGACCGACCCCAACCCTTTACCCTTGAAACGACGTCGTTCCCTGTTAGTCGAAGGATCCTGGCCCTTCATCACATCTCATCCAACGGCCAGGATCCACCTACCCACTAACTATATAAACTCATAACACTACCCTGCCCCCCCCCATCCAAACCCCAGCCTTCGTCGTCTTCACCCTTCCCCTCAAACCCTAGCCGCCCCCATCTCCCTTCACCAGAAACCCGGCGGCATGAACGCCGGTGACCTCGCCCTTAACACCATAGAACCCCCTTGCCATCCGGAACACGGATCTGTTAACCACGTAGTTCGAATACCATCCCACCTTCTCGAATCTTCATTTGAAGATTCGAGTCAAAACTCGATCTACACCGTTTAACCCCAGCTTCACACCAGACACTCCCCAGACCCCCCTCGTGACCAAACCATACTTGGTTTGGTCCGAATCTGACCAGGGAAGCATGAATCCCGGATCTAGTTTTTGAACCTTAGGGTTCCTCGTCACTGGTCCGTGTCTTGTTCGAGCCAAAGAAATTAAGGTCTAATGGACCTTAATCGAAGTGTTTCTCATCTGAGAAACACTTCGATTAAAGTCCGTTCAGCCTTAAGAAAGGTCTGTCCGAGTCCGAGTTAAAGTTTTGATCTTTCGAGGTTTAAGGTGAGTCCTTTCTTTTCTTATTTGTTTTGGTTCATCTGATTGTTGTAAAGGTCTGTTCATGTTTTGTTTGTGTCCTTGACTTTTATCAACTGTGCCTTGACCACTTTGCCTGAACCTCTGTTGTTTGATTGAGTCTTTTCATTTGTTCTGATAATGTGTATATAAGTGTTGTGCAACTAGCTGATTTTCAAATTTGGACTGACTAATTGATTCCTCGAGTACCATTTTACTTAGTCAGTATAATTCAAATCATGTGTCGATACTGTTAAATGTCTGATTTTTGGTTACGATTGTATGTGTTATAACTAGTATAGTCGAGTCGACATATGTCGTCAATTAGTTTCAGTTGTCCGAACAATAACAAATCGATTTACTTTTGATAAGCATGGCTTGAATCACTTAGGAACTGAGTTTAGTGCTTATAATTAGTAATTTGAATCAGAAGTGTAAAAGAGCAATGTTCTGTTTAGTCACAGTTCTGAAATTGGAGAGCATGTGCACTTATGCACAACATGTGCATTTTGTGCACAGAAAAACATAAAACACTGAGATTGAATGTTGAGAGTTTTGAGTTCTGAAAAACAGAAAACTGGAAAAGGTCTCTTTTGATAACTCAAGCATAAGTTCAAAACTGAAAACTGATATTGGATCTTGAAAAGAAGGAGATAGGGAGAGGGATAAACAGAAAATCAACATCTATTTCTGCCTTGTTTGTGTGATTCTCAGTTTGTTCAACCTGTTCAATCAACTCTGTTTTCTTTCAAGTATCAGCTGAGTTCATTGGTTGATTGACATTGTTTGTTTCTCCTGGATTTGGTCTGTCTTGGATTATTGTTCCTACTGCATTGTCTGCTGCCACCTTTCTGCCATTTCTTATCGGTTCTAAATGTATCTTGCACTGGGAGCTGTCCTATTTGTACCTGCTGTTACTGCTGCTGTTTGGTGTTGCTTCTATTGTCCTACTGACCCCTTTGTTTCTTCTGTTGTATCCAACATCCATGTACATACTAAGACTTTGCATCTGATGTAACAATGAAAGCATGAAATCAAAGATATGCAGGAGTTTAATCATTCGTTTGCTGCAGTTACAGTTTTACAAATGTTATTAAGATCTGTGCAATTTGCTTAGTTTGTAATTCAATAAAGAAACACGTAGGCAGCCTTGTACTTAATCGCAGCTTAGTCCGTCCTAAATTGTGATTTCGTTTGCTTAATGGGTTGTCTAATAGGAATGCATGAGTGTTTTAACACACAAATAATTAGGTAATTTTTCAACTAATATTCTGCATGTATAGAAAAGATTGCTTCAAGCTTTCCAGATATGATGTTTAGTTTTATTGAATCTTTGTAGATAGTTCACATGATCCTATTCAAACTCTATTAGTAATAGTTTCCGATAAGTTAATTCCACTGATTTGGTTTAAATAAACGAGTTTCAAACTTAGATCTGAGGAACATTTATTATAAGCTTTTAACAGTTCTATTAATCTTGTATATTAATTTCCCTTGACAATTTAACAACATGCTCCTCCATGAAATAAGGCACAAAATAATTCACGTCTCATAAGATCAAATAATCAAGTAAGGATCCGAAGCGGGTCAAGCATGTAATTAGCACGTAATCCTTTTTTTTATTAGAGACAAATGTAATAGAAATGTAGACGCTTCAGGATATCCTTTTTCTAAAATAATAAGACGAGCCTCGCCAAATAAAATGCAAATTGCGGGGCCCTCAATAACTAAACATAATAAATATTTAGAATTCAGGGCAGGCCGTTTAGTAAACTTCATGGCCTTTCCCAAAAGTAACAATACACTAGTTGCTTTAGGAGCACCTTTAATAATTTAACCTTCTTAAACATGGGTGCACATTGATGTGACCCAAATCCAAGTCTCAACGGAGTCAAAATGTGCCGACGACCACGGGTGCATGGATTGTGACGTGGTTTGAGATGCATTTTCACGACGTTGCAATTCTACAAAATAAATGATAATAATAAAAGCGGTTTAAACTTAATAAAAGCATGTAAGTCATAACATGTATTTAAATCAGATATCTAGCCATTATAACAATTTAAGCAACCGTGCTAGAACCACGAGATTCGAGGGTGCCTAACACCTTCCCTCGGGTCAACAGAATTCCTTACTTAGAATTTCTGGTTCGCAGACTTCATTTGGAAAAGTCGAAAATTTCCTCGATTTGGGATTCAAGATAAACCGGTGACTTGGGACACCAAAAGCCAAACCTTTCCCAAGTGGCGACTCTGAATCAAATAAATAATCCCATTTCGAATATTGTCACTTAAATTGGAAAAACTCCCCTCGCGCATTTAACCCTTCGGGGCGGGGCGCGCAAAAAGGAGGTGTGACAATATGATACACAAAGAAATCGAGGTGTACGTGGATGATGTGATCGTGAAATCTAGACAGCAATCCGACCATGTCAGAGATATGAGAAAGTTCTTTCAAAGGCTTCGCAGGTACAATCTTAAGCTCAATCCTACAAAGTGCATTTTCGGGGTGCCATCTGGGAAGTTGTTGGGGTTTATAGTCAGCCGGCGGGGTATTGAATTAGACCTGTCGAAGATCAAAGCTATTCAGGAATTGCCACCTCCAAGAAACAAAACCGAGGTGATGAGTTTGTTGGGAAGATTGAACTATATCAGCAGGTTCATTGCTCAGCTCACGACAACTTATGAGCTGATTTTCAAATTGTTGAAGAAAGACGCTGTGGTCAAATGTACTAATGAATGTCAGGAAGCTTTTGATAAGATAAAGGGGTATTTGTCAAACCTACCCGTGTTGGTCCCGCCAGAACCAGGGAGGCCTTTGATTCTATATCTGACGGTTTTGGATAAATCATTCGGCTGTGTATTGGGGAAGCACGATGTTACGGGTAGAAAGGAGTAGGCTATCTACTATCTCAGCAAGAAGTTCACATCTTACGAGGTTAAGTACACTCATCTGGAGAGGACATGTTGCGCCCTAACTTGGGTGGCACAGAATTTGAAACATTATTTGTCATCTTACACTACTTACCTCATATCTCGCTTGGACCCGTTGAAGTATATTTTTCAGAAGCCCATGCCCACAGGGAGGCTTGCAAAGTGGCAGATCCTGCTTACAGAGTTCGACATTATCTATGTGACACGGACTGCGATGAAAGCACAGGCACTAGCCGATCATTTGTCTAAGAACCCCGTCGATGAAGATTATGAACCTTTGAAAACTTATTTCCTTTATGAAGAGGTGATGCACATTGATGAATTGGAACAAGCCGAGAAGCCGGGATGGAAACTTTTCTTTGATGGGGCTGCAAATATGAAAGGCGCAGGAATAGGAGCGGTACCTATTTCTGAAACAGGTCAGCATTACCCTGTTACAGCTCGGCTTTGTTTCTACTGTACGAACAACATGGCAGAATATGAGGCGTGTATATTGGGATTGAGATTAGCTGTAGATATGGGTGTACGGGAAGTCTTGGTCATGGGTAACTCGGACCTACTGGTACACCAAATTCAAGGAGAATGGGAAACACGGGATTTGAAGCTTATACCGTATCGGCAGTGTCTGCATGAGCTTTGTCAGCGGTTTCAGGCTATAGAATTCAGGGACATTCCAAGGATTCATAATGAGGTTGCCGACGCTTTGGCTACTTTGGCGTCGATGTTGCATCATCCAGACAAGGCTTATGTTGATCCGTTGCAAATTCAGGTCCGTGATCAGCATGCTTATTGTAATATGATAGAAGAGGAAATCGACGGCGAGCCGTGGTTCTATGATATCAAAGAATACATTAGGATGGGAGTGTATCCGGTACAGGCCACTGGTGAACAGAAAAGAATGATTCGGCGATTGGCAAGAGGGTTTTTCTTTAATGGAGGAGTGTTGTACAAAAGAACTCCAGATCTCGGATTGTTAGGATGCATGGACGCGAGACAGGCTACATCTATCATGACCGAGGTACATTCTGGAGTTTGTGGACCGCATATGAGTGGGTACGTTCTAGCAAAAAAGATTCTCCGAGCAGGTTATTATTGGCTCACTATGGAGCGGGATTGTATCAGTTTTGTGCGTAAATGTCATCAGTGCCAAGTGCATGGAGATTTGATTCACTCTCCACCATCAGAACTACATACGATGTCCGCACCATGGCCTTTTGTTGCATGGGGCATGGATGTTATTGGGCCAATCGATCCAGCAGCGTCAAATGGGCACAGGTTTATTCTGGTAGCTATAGACTATTTTACCAAATGGGTGGAAGCTAAGACGTTCAAGTCTGTGACTAAGAAAGTTGTGGTCGACTTTGTGCACTCAAATATCATCTGTCGGTTTGGGATTCCGAAGGTAATCATCACGGATAATGGGGCTAATCTTAATAGCCATTTGATGAAAGAGACATGTGAGCATTTTAAGATTACCCATAGGCATTCTACTCCATACCGTCCCAAGGCAAATGGTGCGGTTGAAGCAGCCAATAAGAATATAAAGAAAATACTCTGGAAGATGGTTGAAGGGTCTAGACAGTGGCATGAGAAATTACCTTTTGCATTGCTAGGATACCGCACCACCGTTCGTACTTCGGTGGGGGCGACTCCTTATTCATTGGTGTATGGCACCGAGGCAGTAATACCTGCAGAGGTGGAAATCCCGTCTCTGCGAATCGTTGCGGAGGCTGAGATCGATGATGATGAATGGGTGAAAAGCCGCCTTGAGCAGTTGAGTTTTATTGATGAGAAAATATTGGCATCAGTGTGTCATGGTCAAATGTACCAACGAAGAATGGCAAGAGCATACAACAAGAAAGTGCGTCCAAGGAAATTCGAGGTCGGACAGTTAGTACTGAGGCGGATTTGCCTCATTGGGCTGAAGCAAAAGGAAAATTTGCCCCAAACTGGCAGGGACCATTTGTGGTAACCAGAATGTTGTCTAACAGGGCATTGTATTTGACATATGTAGAAGGAAAATGTATAGAAATGGCCATCAATTCCGATGCAGTCAAGAGATATTATGTATGATTTCCTTATTTCTGAATGTATTGGTTTGTATTTGGCATATCTTAAAGATTTAAATGACGAAGGCGTTTTGTCCTGCTATGCAAACACTTTTATCCCTTGTTATCCCCTTTGAGCCTTACTTATTTTTTTCATACCCCTCTTTCGGAATCAATGACACTATCAGGGAACATAGGTGTCGATCATAAAAAAAAAGAGAAAAGCAAAGGGAAAAAGATAAAAAAACAGAAAGAAGAAGGAAAAATAAAAAAAAACAAACAAAAAAGAAGAAAAATGAAAAGTGAAGGAAAAGAGAAAGAGAAGGAAAAGAAGAAGAAAAGAAAGAAAAGGAAAGAAAAAAAAACAAACAACAACAAAGTTAACTATGATACAGTGAACTACGTTTGACTTGATCCCGAAAGGGTACGTAGGTAGCCTTACTCCGAGGTTCAGTCATACCAAAATAAAAATCCAAAAATCCCCAAGAAAGAAACTAGGGCAGAAGTTGTGATTATCGTGAAAATTGGATTCCGAGAGTTGTAATTTAAACCCATTTGAATTGTTTTGAGCCTTTTATACCTTTCTTTCTAACCCAATCCAAAAGCCTACATTACGGTCCAAAGAAAGACCTTCTAATCAATTCCTAAGAAATGCCAAGTCGAGCAGGTAGCGGTAATTTATAGCAGTGGCAACACTCTGGTTCAAGAAAGAAAGAACAACAGTAAAAATGAGAGAGTCTTATTGGTGAAAACCTGCACGGGCACCGTAAGGCGACGGGAGCTGAGAGAAAATAAAATGAGAGAGTCTTAGTGGTGAAAACCTTCACGGGCACCTTGAGGCGAAAGGGAGTTGAAAAATGATTAATTGGCAAAGGGTCTGTGGTTGGAAAACTGTCTCGAGACACCGCAGGATGAACAAAGTTAAGGTCTGGGTAAAGTAATCAAGCGATAGAAATTCTGGGGCAATAAAGTATGGCAATTGAAAGTTGGTTAGTTGGACAGATTGGGCCGATTGACCCAAAATGCATGTCAGGACCATTGGTACCAGTTGTTCCGGTCTGATAAGTTTTTTTCCTTTACTTCATTTTTTTTAGTCATCCGATTTTGGATTCTTCTTATCCTTAACCCGTAAAAACCATTGCATTTCATTTTCGTTTGGGGGTTTTGTTTGTCTAAATGTTCCAGTGTCAGTTGTGTTTAAAGCAAAGGGGAAAGGATCTCAAAGCCCACTACCAACTTCAGAAAATGGTAAAGCATAATGTGATAGGGGAGGTCACTGGAAGTTGCACCGGCAGAATATTTGGGAAATATTGTGAGAAGTGTGAAGGTCCAGGCAAAAAGGGTCGAAAAGATGAGACAACAGTATGGGTACAAAAGCATTCAGGTGGTCAGAAATTGGGGAATGTGGAAGTCGGTTGGAAAGTCAGGCAGTTCAGAGGAAGTTAGTCAACACAAAGCAAGGCAAGGGAAGTATGATGTAGCAAGAGTGCCATCAGCTAACCACCATTTTTAAACTAATGGAATTTTCTTTGATCAAAACAGGGGCAGAAAATTGTTTGGCGGAAGGGATCTCCGTGAGGGAAGAGCAGGTATTAACCCAGTTTAATCACAAGTATGGCATGGTTAAAATACAAGAAAATGAAGAGTAGCATAGGGAGACGTAAGTTGTTCCAGGTCTGCATTTTAGAGTAGTGGTAAAGTGTTGAAGTGGGGAACCCGCCCCTATAACAGAGGAATACGTTTCAATCTGTAAATTTCAAAGCATGCAAGTTTTAGTTTTCAACCCTTATTATATGATAACGAGCCCCAGTTTTCCCCAACTGGGGCAGTAAGTTTTCTTGGTTCGTCTATTTTTGAAATCAAGAGCCCGCCTGGAGAACAGAGGCATACAATTTCAAAATTTAGAAATCAGGAGCCCGCCTGAAGAACAGAGGTGATACAATTCAGTTTAGTTTTCAATCAATCTCTTTTGAAGTCAGGAACCCGCCTGGAGAACAAAGGTACAAAATTCAAATCTCAGAAATCAGGAGCCCGCCTGGAGAATGGAGGTGTTAAATTTTTAAGTAGTCGAAGTCAGGAGCCCGCCTGGAGAACAGAGGTATACAATTCAAGTTTCGGAAAGCAGGAACCCGCCTGTACAACAGAGGTATTTCAAGTCTAGCTTTAGTCAAATTCCTATTAATATCCGGTAACATGTGCCCAGTTTCCAAACTGGGGCAGAAAGTTTTCTTCGTTTTGTCTATTTCTGTGAAGTCAGGAGCCCGCCTGGATAATAGAGGAGTATTTTCAATTTCAAGTTCAGCAGTCAGGAGCCCGCCTGGATAACAGAGGAATACATTCGAGTTCAAGATTACCCAAGTTCAGCAGTTTGGAGAGAGGGAATAACATCTCAGTTAACCAGGGAAAATAGTAACAGGGAATTTTATCGAGAAAACACAAGACAATGAGGCAACAAGGCAACACAAGACAACAAGGCAACAAGGAAGTACAAGAGCAAGTTTGAAGAATTTAGATAGGACTTTTGTAATTCATAGTTCATAGCTTAGTTTAACTTCTTTTATTTTTGCACGGTGTAATAAGGGAAGTCAGCAAGCAGCAGCAACAGCAATCGCAGTGAAATCACAGCTCCCGGTAGTCCCAGCTACCGGACACTCCCGAACTACACTGACCTGATTCCTGTTTAGCCCAGGATATGTAGGCAACTTCTGAAGCAGAGTGCGGTCAAACTTTTCAAAATGCTTCACAACGGAATGTTTGAATAGGAAAAAATCGCTCTTATTTGCTCACTTATCTTTGCACGAAAACTCTTCGTGTTTCCGAGCAAAGAGGGGCAGCTGTGAGCACGTGATTTTTGCCCTATATATGAATAATTCCCAAAATTCAAGCAAAATAATATTTCGTTATTTTTATAATTTTTTTTGCCATTCTTGATATCATTTTATGATAATGGTTGCCTTTTATTTGTTCATGTTAATTCATATAAAATACAAAAAATGCATTTTGCATTTAGAATACAAAATAGCTCACTTCCGCATTTTAATTGTTTTAATCGTAAATTTGGCGTAAAATAGGTTTTAAATAGTTTTAGAATTTAATTAGTCTAGTTTTGAAATATATTAGGACCTTATTTTAATTGTTACAATTTTATAAAATCAGAAAAAATTACAAAATACAAATTGGATAAAAGAAATAAAAGAGAAAGAAAAAATAGAGTTTAAAAGGGTGGCCTTTCAAAAGACCAATCTGGGCCATTTTTTATCCAATTCCCTTAGCCCAATATCCATTTCCACTGGCCAAACAACCCAGGCCCAATCCCTTACCCGGTCCTCCCCCCAGTCGATGAAACGACGTTGTTTCCCAAGGCCTCAATCACGATTGTTGGATCTCATCAATCCAACGGTCCGGATCTAACTAGGATGTTTGGTATATAAGTGTCCGAAATGCCCCCTACCCCATTTGTATCGTCTTCTTCACCCTCACAAACCCTAATCCACGCTGCCCCCAAATCCCTCGCCGGCGGTGAATGTCAACTACACCAACGGTCACCCAATTAACACCATCAACTCCCCTCTTCCACCTCTTTCCAGTCCTGTATTTGCTTTTCCTCGAATCCGGCCAGAACTCGTCGAATATCGATTTTAATTTTCCGGTCAGTTCGCAAGTTTGTCCAAACCCGTCCAAAATCATACCACACAATCCCCAGACTTCCCTCAACCCAAATCCATGACTATTTTCCTTCGAATTCTGGTGAAGTAGCTCGGATTTCAAATCTGAAAATTTTCGGTCAAAACCCTAACACAAAATCTTGTGATTTTGGACTGTACTATCCTTAACCATGTGTTTATTTTGAAAACACATGGTTAGGGATTTTACGAGTCAAAAATCTGGAAAGATTCGGATGATAGCAATCGGCTTGGATTTCTCGTGCTTCAGTGAGCTTTCTTGTTTCCTTTTTACTTGCATAGTTACAGTTTTAGTTATAAGTTTTGATTTCATTAAAGTGTTCTGTTAATTTTACAATTTTTTTTGTGTGTATTAGTATAGTTTAAATCTTCTTTGTTCCGTGCTCCTTGATCAGTAAAGTATCTTCGCATTTGTAATTTAGATTGAGGCATGTGTCGTTTATTAGTTAATCACAATTTCAATTGTAGAATCGACATAATTCATTAGTTTGGATTCAGTACCATTTTTTTAATATTGACTGATCCTGTTTTTTAAGTTGTCTGGGTTCGGGTGTTTGAACAATTGGGATTGGTTAGTTCAATTAGTTAATGTCTGACTTCTAATTAAGCAGTCCTAGTTAGTTTTGAATTAATTTAGGGGATTGGTTATAGCCGTTGAGAATATAGGTAGAATCAGTGATTTGGAGAAGCTTTCAGGGGTAGTTTAGGCATGGAAAAGGGCAGTTTCTTTGGGAATAGTAATTTCAAAATAGGGGTAAGGGTAGTATAGGTAGTTTAGGGGTAGAAGAGCATCCTAGGGCCTTCTAGAAATGTATTTTAGTGTAGATTTCAGCCAACTTAGGATATTAGCTTGGGAAACAAGTCAAAAAATGAGGGACTAAACTGAAAATAGGGGAAGGACTAAAAAGAAAACCAAAAATCTGATTAACCCTCTTGGATCACCTATAAAAGGGGGGAAGTGCCTTGAGGAAGAGGAGAATTTTTCAGTCCTAAAGAATTCCACTAAACATGTTCTTCAGTTCCCAGATCTGAAATTCTATTAGCTGAATTACAACACTTTTCCTGGTTTAATTTCGAGTGGTTTCTAAGATCAAACAAGTCAAATTTGGAATCATTTATCTAGGATTTTAATGGCTGATATGCCTGAGTGTGTTTTGGGTTGATTATTTGAGTTTGCTCTGCATTTCAACTCATTTCTGCTAAACTGTTGAACCTGGGTGGACTGAAATGTTCCTTCACTGACTGTGACTGGGTTATTACCTTAGTTTCTGAGCTGCTGAGCTGTTACTGCTGCTAACCTCCCCTTCTCTATTTACATTCCAATTTCCAGGTACACTTTCAAAATCACTTTGATGTAATCACAATTTGGGATGAAATGCAATCACCTTGGTCAACCTGTGCTTGTTGGATGTATATAGCTGTAATCGGTTGATTGATAAATGATTATATATATTTGATTCATTTGGATTGAACTGTATTAAGGATGGTTAATTCAAACCATTTCTAGACTGTTCAGACTGTTGCATTCCATGTTTATGTAGTTGTAGCTTTCAGTTTTGTTTAAGCTTAGCAGTCTGTTGAAGTTAAATTTGCAAAGTTACAATTGATTTCGAGTTCAATACACGTGATTGGTTTCAATTTTGGTTTTAATCTGAATTGAATATTCAATAGCTTCGTACTGGGCCAGTTTTCATTTGGTCCTGGGCGTGTTAATAGGCAGCCCAGATCTGTCTTGGTTAGGTGATTATTTGAATTGGGTCTAGGTGCATTAAAAACCTGAAGCAATTAGTTAACTCAAAGTGTGCCCCAAGGGCTCGATCCCTGGTGTTTACAGATGCCTATCATTGGGTTTAAAATTTTGGCCTGCATTAGGCCCAATGCCCGGAGCTGTAGGCGTTTGAGCTCACAACATGTGTAATTACCTGATTTGGGCCTTATGGGCTCAAGACCCATTTTCTCTGGGTTTTTTTTCTGGATATTTGAACTCGGATTTGAAAAGTATGATCTTAACCAATCAGGATTTTTAGGGACAAATTAAGTAGATAACAGTAGAATTATTTAAATGACTAAGTTTGGAAAGGTTGTTTAGTACATTCCACCGCCTTTCCCAAAATAATACGTTAGAATCTTTAGGCACGATTTAATTAAATCACTTTCTTAAAATTCGGGTGTGCATTGATGTGGCCCAAATCCCAATCTCAACGAAGTTGAAGTGTGTTGACAACCACGGGCGCATTGATTGCGGCGCGGTTCGAAACGCATTTTCACGACGTTGCAATTCTTTTAAAAAAAATAATTATAAAAAGCACATAAGCTAGCATGTATTAAGATTAGATAAAATTAAATACACCAGTTAAGCGACCGTGCTAGAACCACGGAACTCGGGAATGCCTAACCCCTTCTCCCGGGTTAACAGAATTCCTCACTTGGATTTCTAGCTCGCAGACTGTAACAGAGTCATATTTTTCCTCGGTTCGGGATTCAACCGGTGACTTGGGACACCATTAATCTCCCAAGTAGCGACTCTGAATAATTAATAATTAAATCTCGTTCCGATTGTCCTTTAAATGGAAAACTCCTTTACGCCCTTACGGGTGTAGTAAAAAAGGAGGTGTGACAATGAGACATAGGAATAACTAGAGTCCGGATCAAATTGAAACAATACCTATGATAACAGCATTAGATGACTCAGCCTCAGGCCTGGATGGGAAAGCATAACACTGGGCCTGGGCCCTTCCACTCCAATCCACGTCCTTGGGGCGGCCTCTAACTAGCTGGCCTCCACCTCTAACAGCCTGGCCTCCATCTCTAGTGGCCTAACCTCCACCTCTAGTTGTCTGACTCCTACATATGGCTGGCTGTATGGGCAGTGAAGCACCCGGTGGTGAGATCATGGCACGAGAACCCTACTGCTGAGAGCTGCCCGGTGCCCTAGGGCAAAATCTAGTAATATGCCTCGGGTCACCACAAGTATAACAGGACCTCGGCTGCTGTGATTGCTGGCCTTGAAACTGACCATGTCGACCTGGGTAACCACTCTGATAACTTTGGAGATGAGGTGCACTAATAGGAGCTGGTGGTGCACTGTAGGCTAGCTGGTCGGAATAAGACATATGAGGGCCAAGACCACCTGAAGCATTGTGGGATGCCTGGAGCGCTGAATGAAATGGCCTGGGAGAATGTCCCTACCAAAAGTATCCCTGCCTCCAAACGAGGCTCCACAGAAACCACCGGAATATTGAGGCCTCTTATCAGACCCCTGCCTTCTCTCATGTGAAAGAACCACCTCAATCCACCCGATGACATTGGCAGCCGCCTAAAACGAAATCTCACCTCTAGACTCTTTGGCCATATGAAGACTGATGGGGTAAGCGAGTTTATCATCAATAAACCTCCTTACCCTCTCCCTCTCAGTAGGAAGCAAAAGAAGGGCATATCGGGCTAGCTCCCAAAAATGGGTCTCGTACTGAGTAACAGTCATACTGCCCTGCTGGAGACACTCGAACGGTCAGCGGTAATCCTCTCTCAAAGTGATAGGGAGGAACTTCTCTAGAAAGAGCTGAGAGAACTGATCCCATGTAATAATAGGCGACCTAGCTGGTCTGGTCAACATGTAATCTCTCCACCACCCCTTGGCGAAACCTGTCATTCGAAATATAGCAAAATCGACCCCATTGTCTTAACTATCCCCATATTTCGCAACACCTCATGGCAGCAGTCAAGATAATCATGTGGGTCCCCGGAAGGTGCACCACTGAAGTAAACTAGAAAGAGTTTCGTGAACTTGTCTAATCTCAATAAGCCCTCAGAAGGCATGGAAGGCTGTCACCGACCTGTGCCGCAACAATCGGTTGAACTACCCCAGCTAGTAGGGCTACTGGTGTCTGATATTAGGGAGCAATCTGCTCCGAAATGTGGGTAGCGGGAGTCTGTGCACCTCCCCTAGCCTGAGAGACGGCCAATGCCATAGGGAAGGTACCGGTCTGGGCCACACTCTCCATAAGGCCCACCAAATGGACTAGAGCATCCTGTAGTACTGGGGTGGCGATGAACCCCTCAAGGACCTGAGCTGGTCCGAAAGGTATAGTCTGAATTAGAACCTCTTCATCAAAATCCACCTAAGGCTCCACTGCTGGTGCTGCTGCTTGAGCTCTAGGCTGAGCCCCCGACCTTTACCCCTAGTAGGAGCTGCCACTGGGGGCTCCGACTACTGTCCAGCTAAAGATGCAGTACGTGTTCTCACCATCTGCGGGAGGACAAGAATAGAAGAGTTCAATCAACAATAATAGAATAAAATCACATGACATAGAACAATAGAAGTGAGACTTGTTCCTAAACTTCATAGCCTCTGGAAGATAAGTACAGATGTCTTCATACCGATCCCCTAAACTCTACTAAGCCTGCTCGTGACTTGTGAGACTTAGGCAACTTAGTGCTCTGATGCCAACTTGTCACGACCCGAAATTCCCACATTCGGGACCGTGATGGCGCCTAACATTTCAGTTGCTAGACAAGCCAATATTGGAGGATCATTAAGCCAATTTAACCAATTAAGCTGAAATGAAACTAAAACTGAATGTCGAATAACATAAAAACCAACAACATCTAAGTAAAACCCGGGTCTGGAATCATAATTCATGAGCTTCTAGAGTCTCTACAAACAGGGTTTGAAATAAATACAACTATCTTGAACGAAAAGAACAGTAAATAGGGGAAATGGAAGGGGACTTCAAGGTCTGCAGACGTCGGCAGATCTACCTCGAGTCTCCAAAAGCCGATCTGAGCTAATACGCCTCACGGACAGCTGGGACCAGTACCAAAATCTGCACAAAAAGTACAGAGTATAGTATGAGTACAACCGACAAATGTACTTCATAAGTGTCGAGCCTAACCTCAACGAGGTAGTGACGAGGCTATGACAAGACACCCACGTAAATAAACCTGCACGAACAGAAATATATGAGCAACATAACAGCAAATAAAGAATTAACAAGTACTATTGGAAGGGGCAATGTGATAAGGGGTGCAAGATACAGTAATAACAACAGGAAATGATTATAAGAGACAATCAATACACTTTTAACCAACAAGATGAACAAAACACAATGAATTAAACTGCACGGCATCACCCTTCGTGCTTTTACTCTCAACCTCACTATGAAATAATAACAATGGAACGACATCACCCTTCGTGCTTTTACTCTCACATTCATCATAAATCAACAGATATGGCACGACATCACCCTTCGTGAATTAACTCACAAATATGGAACAACATCACCCTTCGTGCATTAGCACTCATATATTGCAGGACATCACCCTTCGTGCATTAACACTCATATATGGAAGGACATCACCCTTCATGCATTAACTCTCACATATGGTACGACATCACCCTTCGTGCATTAACACTCTCTCTTGCCATGTAACAATGAACATATAAGAAAAGGGAGATAGAATAAGCAAGAATAGGCCTTACGTCCACAATAATTCCACAATACCAATCTCAACTTTGGAAACAATACTCAATTATCACAAATAGCTCGTAATGCGAAAAGAACGATCAATTTAGTAATTAACTAGTCTAAGCATGGATATCATGTTCAAAGAAAGAAATAAACTACAAGAAACAAGTTTCACTCGCATGTTTTGACCCAACAACAATGCATAAGTACTCGTCACCTCACATATACTGTGTACCCAACAATTAGACACATAGCAAATAAACAAACAAGTCATAATCACTCAAGTCAAGGTAAACCACGACACTTACCTCGCTCCAAAGATTAACTCAAAGCTCAACCACAGCTTTGCTTTCAAACAAGCCCCCGAACCAACATTCTAGCAAATTACCAACTAAACGATTTAAATTAAGCCTTAGCAACTACCCACGATTGCAAAAGATTCAATTAAGATCATTATTGAAAAAGTCAACAAAGTCAACTCCCGGGCCCGCTTGGTCGAAACCCAAAATTCAGACCAAAAACCGATTACCCGTTCGCCCCCGAGCCCGGTTACATAATTTGTTTTGAAATCCAACCTTAATTTGAGGTCTAAATTCCAATTTTACAAAAATCCCTAATTCTACCCAAACCCCCAATTTCTACCATGAAAATATTAGATTTTAGGTTGAAATCTTATGAAATATAATGAAAGATTGAAAGAAAATAGGTTAGAATTACTTACCAATGAATTGGGGAATAAGGGCTCTTGGGAAAATCGACTCTAGAGTTTTCTTGTTTTGAAAATTTGAAGACTGAAAGAAAATCCCATCTAACTCGAATTTGACCAGTTGTAGATGCCGCAATTGCGACTTGGGATTCATAATTGCAAACCCGCAAATGCGAGATTTTCTTCGCAAATGCGAAGTCCTAGCTTTTTCTGCTATCATCGCAATTGCGATGATTTGTTCGCAATTGCGAACAGTGGCCATCCGCAAATGGGACCCAGTGCTGAGCCGACTATCTTCGCAAATGCAAAGACTTTCTTCGCAATTGCGAACTCTTACCTCGCAATTGCAAGATCAGAGGTCTGCACAAGAACTGAAGCACACCATCTATGTTTTCTAAGTCTAAACCATTCCCTAGCCTATCCAAAACTCACCCTAGCCCTCGGGGCTCAAAACCAAAACATGTACACAAGTCCAAAACGTCATAAGAACTTGCTTGCGCGATCAAATCGCCAAAATAACACCTAGAACTACGAATCGGACACCAAATCAAATGAGAGTTTCAAGAAAACTTTAACATTGCTATTTTAACAACCGGACGTCCGAATCATGTCAAACCAACTCCATTTCTCACCAAATTTGATAGACAAGTTATAAATATAGTAATGGACCTATGCCGGATTTCGGAACCAAAATACGAACCCGGTATCAAAAAAGTCAAACATTGGTCAAAATTTTAGATTCATTAAGCCTTTAAACTTCAATTTTTTTCAACAAAATACGAAAACTCGGGCTAGGGACCTCCGAATTCGATTCCGGACATATGTCCAAGTCCCAAATCATGATACGAACCCACACGAACTGTTAAAATACGGATCCAGGTCCGTTTGCTCAAAACGTTGACCGAAGTCAACCCAAATGAATTTTTTAAGGCAAAATTTCATATTTTATAAATTTTTTAACATATAAGACTTCCGGAACCAGACCGCGCATGCAAATCGAGGAAGGCTAAAATGAGATATTTGACGCTTCAAAACACAGAATTAGGTTCTAAAACTCTAGATGACCTATCGGATCATCACAGTAAAAAAAAATTAAACTAAAGAAGAGAAAACTTTGAAAGGAGGATTTGCTCGTTTAAAGGTGGCTTTCTTTGGAGGAGAAGAGAAAGCTTTGAAAGGTGACCGTCGAAATTGAACGGTGTCACATGATTTGAAGGGATGGAATAGTTATTATTTACAATGTAACGAGTGGGCAACCCATAAACTCGCCCGTTTAAAGGTGGCCTCCTTCTGATCACTACTAGCCAATTTAGGTTCTTCAACCCTATTAAGTATTAACTTTGAAAATATAAATTAAAAAAAAAAAAGTAAAACAAAAGGAAAACTATGCAGTTCATTTAAGCTCGCTGTTTGGAAGATTAATGTTTCGTATGTTTTTACTTCGCAATTTTATCCCTTAGACCTTCAATTTGATCAACTTTTTATATTATATTTGTTTGTTTCCCCAGCTTATGTTGTCATCTAGTGTAGTACAAAACCACAAATATTGTTTTCGTAGCTATTTTCAGTTTGAACCAAAAAAAAAAGCTATTTTCAGCTATAGTTGTTTTCTTTTGAGCTTTATAAAGACATTGGAAAGTTCTTCCAAATTAAACTCAAATTATTCCTAAAAGAAAAAAATAATTAATTTTTTCTCACTTATCTAAACTAATGACTATTATGGAATTAAAATCTTTTAGAACAACAAAATTACAAAGCTTCACGGGGCGTTCGTCCTCTTTTTATTTAACATTCAACACTTCAAGCTTATCAACTATTTACATTCAGCTAATTTACACCGGCTAATCAAGAAGGATTACAGAATAGATTACAGCCCAAAGAGACTTTTTCCTATTGAAACGAGGACGAAGACTTTTCTGAAAGACAAAGTTAGTCATCACTCAAGAATGAGAGGGGGTGTTAGAATATTTTCTTGCTTCCCACCTACAAATTCATTGGTTTTGGAATGGTGCATGTATTCGCGGTATCCAGCTTACTTAAATAATATTCGTCTGATCTTTTATCTTAACCCAGCAAATTAAAATATCGTTGCATCCACGGGTAGGATAACTCTGGATTTATTATTTTTAATATTTATATCAAAACGTTTCTAGTTAGGATTTCATAACGTCTCTACATTTTGGTATATCTTCAGCAAATCGTTTATGATTGTGACTATATTCAATTCCGGAACTATATATATACCATATTCAGATTAGTAGATCACCTGACACGTGTACCAAAACTGAAATTAAATAGACATTTTGCTAACAATATTATGGGTTAATTTTATACCAGGTAGTATAAAATTTTCTCACAATCAAACTATTTTAATAGGCGCTAAAGAAAAGACAGTCCGATGTTTTAAAGTTAAAACTCCTGCTATGTGTTGATAGGATCAAACCCTAATTAAGTTTTTTGCACGTGGCCTTATTTTATATTTCTACTAAAGGCTGTTTATGACTTTAATCCTCGACCTTTTGGACACAAGGCGGCAACTTTTATTGTTGCGTACCAAGGCTACCCTTCTATCTAACTAGCTGGGCGCTAGTACAAAATTTCTTGCCACAATCAAATTGGTTAAAGAAAATGAACTTCGAGCCTAACTCAATTACAAAGTTGGCTCAAAAAATGAGATTGCTCAAAATCAGATAATGAAACTATAGCTCATACATTCAATTAAGTGGGACTCTAACACTCCCCCTCTCCCCTCCTGTCAAGAGCTAGACATTAAAATCAAGAAAATCAAAATGTGGGAGCTCTAACACTGAATAAATCAAGAATAAGAACGAGTTTAACTTTATATTATGTTTTAAAAAAATCGGACATTAAGCTTTAACTCAACTCCATAGATAACACCTTAAATTGAGGATTGTTCAATATCAGAAATTATAATCCATATACAGAGGCCGAGCTACAGACGTAGATACGTGTCCCGACGAACCCGGTAATTTTTGTTTAAACCTTATTTTTATATTAAAAAAATCACTAAATATATATAAATATTTAATTAAAACTTAATAACTAAATAAACTGTGAGTTCGGTAACAATTTCAAAACTGATCAACTTCAAAATGTCTATCCATATACTCAGTTAATGTGGGACTTGAACAAAAAGGCACCACAACAGAAAGTGTCTGATAAATATTGACAGCTCAAAGACAGTTGTAGTTGGCAAGAGAGGTGGCCTACCAATTAACGTCGTCCAAAAAAAGTACTATTCAGTTGAAGCATCACGGGTATTTATTTGGAAATTGCAAAATTGTAGCACGCATTCCTACAATTAAAAGGACAAAAAGAAGACGAAATGAACATATATCAAGCCATCAAATAGGTGGAATTCTTCTCAAAAAGTTGTTTTGAAAGGTTTAGAGAAGTCGTTTTGTCTGAAACAAGGTGCTAGATAGTTGTTCTTTTCAAAATTTAGTTAAGTTATTCCCAAAAAAAAAAAAACGAATTTTTATGTCAAGTGAATCTCAATAAGCCATGTCATTCAACATAAATTGAGGAGGTTAAGATTAAGTTATTGTCGGAAAAAAGGTAGTAATTCTTTTAAAATAGACTAAACAAAAGTGCATCATATAAAATGAGAATGAAATAGGAAACAAAACGACGGCAAGAGCATATATCTCCGAAACCAAACGACATCGTAAAAAGGATTTATATTATTATCTAGTTAATAGTGTAAGTAAATATTTGCTCTAAGTAGTGTAATTTAACATGAAATAGAAAGCTAATGTTCTTTTTTCCTGAGTTATTAACCAATGATTATGAACAGTTACCTTTAACTATTTATAAAGTAACCAAATACTTTTATCAATTTATGTGATGTAGTTTGACTCGGGATGAAGTTTACGGAAAAAAAAAATGAAGACTTTTGAAACTTGTGGTCTTAAAAATTTAAATGGTAAAAAGCCTTTGTGGGACTTTTAATTTGCGTGTCTATAAAATATGTAAAAATTGCACGGGGTGCCCTATTTGGTCGCCCTCATTTAACCTATACACCTTTTTTTTAAAACTTTTAACTCGTACCCACGTTTTAAATAACTTCAGCCCCCTTTCTCCTCCTTCTCCTCATTCGTTTTCTTCTTCAAGTTACAAAACAAACTGGTATTTATCTCCAGAAGCAACGCTGCTTTAGTTATAAGGTCAATTTTTTTTAATTGAACAGTTCGGCAGTTGTACTTCTGCTCCAAATTTACAGCAAATTAGTCTTAGGAAAAA